>NC_090451.1:17757981-18468510 GCF_031143425.1 Pleurodeles waltl | reverse complement strand
TCTTCTGTCTCAAGACATGCCCAACCCACCCACCCTGATGACAGAGTGTTAGAAAGGGAGCTCAATAGATTGAGAGTGGAACAATCCAGGCTGAAGCTCAAGAAGCAACAGCTGGATTTAGATAGGCAGTCCTTAGAAATAGAAAGAGAAAGACAGAAATTGGGTTTAGAAACCCATGGTGGCAGCAGCAGTATTCCCCATAGTCATCCTGCAAAAGAGCATGATTCTAGGAATCTGCACAAGATAGTTCCCCCTAACAAGGAGGGGGATGACATTAACAAGTGGTTTGCTGCACTTGAGAGGGCCTGTGTTGTACAGGAGGTCCCTCAAAGGCAGTGGGCTGCTACCCTATGGCTATCTTTCAGTGGAAAGGGTAGGGATAGGCTCCTTACTGTTAAGGAAAGTGATGCCAATAATTTTAAAGTTCTTAAGAATGCACTCCTAGATGGTTATGGCTTAACCACTGAACAGTACAGGATGAAGTTCAGAGAAACCAAAAAGGAGTCTTCACAAGACTGGGTAGTCTTTGTTGACCATTCAGTGAAGGCCTTGGAGGGGCGGTTACATGGCAGTAAAGTTGCTGACTTTGAAAGCCTGTATAACTTAATCCTGAGAGAGCATATTCTTAATAATTGTGTGTCTGATTTGTTACACCAGTACCTGGTAGACTCTGATCTGACCTCTCCCCAAGAATTGGGAAAGAAGGCAGACAAATGGGTCAGAACAAGGGTGAACAGAAAAGTTCATACAGCGGGAGACAAAGATGGCAAGAAGAAGGATGGTAAGTCTTCTGACAAGGGTGGGGACAAATCTAAAAATGAGTCTTCATCAGGCCCACAAAAACACTCTGGTGGGGGTGGTGGGCCCAAATCCTCTTCAAATCAAAACAAAGAAAAGAAACCATGGTGCTATTTATGTAAAATAAAAGGCCATTGGACAACAGATCCCAGTTGTCCAAAGAAAAGCACCAAGCCTCCTACCACTACAACCCCTGCTGCTACACCTAGTGCCCCTAGTAATAGCAGTGGTGGTGGGAACAAACCTACTAATAGCCAATCCAAGGGAGTAGCTGGGCTCACTTTTGGGAATTTAGTTGGGGTTGGTCTTGCTAGGAAGACCACAGAGGCTGTGTTAGTCTCTGAGGGGGCTATTGATTTAGCCACCTTGGTTGCTTGTCCCCTTAACATGGATAAGTACAAGCAACTACCCCTAATAAATGGTGTTGAGGTTCAGGCCTACAGGGACACAGGTGCCAGTGTTACCATGGTGTAGGAGGCTGGACTGGCTTGTAGTGAGTACCAAGGGGTACTTGCACCTTGCACCAGGCCCAGTTATCCCTTATTAGTGTATAGGGTGTCTAGCAGCTTAGGCTGATAGATAATGGTAGCTTAGCAGAGCAGCTTAGGCTGAACTAGGAGACGTGTGAAGCTACTACATTACCACTTAGTGTCATATGCACAATATCATAAGAAAACACAATACACAGTTATACTAAAAATAAAGGTACTTTATTTTTATGACAATATGCCAAAGTATCTTAGAGTGTACCCTCAGTGAGAGGATAGGAAATATACACAAGATATATATACACAATAGCAAAAATATGCAGTATAGTCTTAGAAAACAGTGCAAACAATGTATAGTTACAATAGGATGCAATGGGGAAACATAGGGATAGGGGCAACACAAACCATATACTCCAAAAGTGGAATGTGAACCACGAATGGACCCCAAACCTATGTGACCTTGTAGAGGGTGGCTGGGACTATTAAAAAATAGTGAGAGTTAGAAAAATAACCCTCCCCAAGACCCTGAAAAGTGAGTGCAAAGTGCACCAAAGTTCCCCTAAGGACAAAATAGTCGTGTTAGAGGGAAAATGCAAGGAAAACACAAATCAGCAATGCAACAACGATGGATTCCTGACTGAGGGTACCTGTGGAACAAGGGGACCAAGTCCAAAAGTCACAAGCAACTCGGAGATGGGCAGATGCCCAAGAAATGCCAGCGGTTGGTGCAAAGAAGCTCTTACTAGGCTGAAGAACTGTGAATACTGCAGGAACGACAAGGGCTAGAGACTTCCCCTTTGGAGGATGGATCCCCCACGCCTTGGAGAGTCGTGCAGAAGTGTTTTCCCGCCGGATGGACGCCAACAAGCCTTGCTACACGCAAATCGTGCGTTTGGCGTTTTTGGATGCTGCTGGGGCCCAGGAGGGACCAGGAGGTCGCAAATTGGAACTGCAGAGAGAGAGGACGTCGAGCAAGACAAAGAGCCCTCACTGAAGCAGGTAGCCCCCGGAGAAGTGCCAGAAACAGGCACTAAAAGGATGCGTGAAACGGTGCTCGCCGAAGTTGCACAAAGGAGTCCCACGTCGCCGGAGACCAACTTAGAAAGTCGTGCAATGCAGGTTAGAGTGCCGTGGACCCAGGCTTGGCTGTGCACGAAGGATTTCTGCCGGAAGTGCACAGGGGCCGGAGTAGCTTGCAAAGTCGCGGTTCCCAGCAATGCAGCCCAGCGAGGTGAGTCAAGGACTTACCTCCACCAAACTTGGGCTGAAGAGTCACTGGACTGTGGGGGTCACTTGGACGGTATCGCTGGATTCGAGGGACCTCGCTCGTCATGCTGAGAGGAGACCCAAGGGACCGGTAATGCAGCTTTTTGGTGCCTGCGGTTGCAGGGGGAAGATTCCGTCGACCCACGGGAGATTTCTTCGGAGCTTCTGGTGCAGAGAGGAGGCAGACTACCCCCACAGCATGCACAAGCAGGAAAACAGTCGAGAAGGCGGCAGGATCAGCGTTACAGAGTTGCAGTAGTCGTCTTTGCTACTATGTTGCAGGTTTGCAGGCTTCCAGCGCGGTCAGCGGTCGATTCCTTATCAGAAGGTGAAGAGGGAGATGCAGAGGAACTCGGCTGAGCTCATGCATTCGTTATCTGAAGTTTCCCCAGAGACAGAGACCCTAAATAGCCAGAAAAGAGGGTTTGGCTACCTAGGAGAGAGGAAAGGCTACTAACACCTGAAGGAGCCTATCACAAGGAGTCTCTGACGTCACCTGGTGGCACTGGCCACTCAGAGCAGTCCAGTGTGCCAGCAGCACCTCTGTTTCCAAGATGGCAGAGGTCTGGAGCACACTGGAGGAGCTCTGGACACCTCCCAGGGGAGGTGCAGGTCAGGGGAGTGGTCACTCCCCTTTCCTTTGTCCAGTTTTGCGCCAGAGCAGGGGCTAAGGGGTCCCTGAACCGGTGTAGACTGGCTTATGCAGAATTGGGCACATCTGTGCCCAACAAAGCATTTCCAGAGGCTGGGGGAGGCTACTCCTCCCCTGCCTTCACACCATTTTCCAAAGGGAGAGGGTGTCACACCCTCTCTCAGAGGAAGTTCTTTGTTCTGCCATCCTGGGCCAGGCCTGGCTGGACCCCAGGAGGGCAGCTGCCTGTCTGAGGGGTTGGCAGCAGCAGCTGCTGCAGTGAAACCCGAGGAAGGGCAGTTTGGCAGTACCAGGGTCTGTGCTACAGACCACTGGGATCATGGGATTGTGCCAACTATGCCAGGATGGCATAGAGGGGGCAATTCCATGATCATAGACATGTTACATGGCCATATTCGGAGTTACCATTGTGAAGCTACATATAGGTAGTGACCTATATGTAGTGCACGCGTGTAATGGTGTCCCCGCACTCACAAAGTTCAGGGAATTGGCTCTGAACAATGTGGGGGCACCTTGGCTAGTGCCAGGGTGCCCTCACACTAAGTAACTTTGCACCTAACCTTTACCAGGTAAAGGTTAGACATATAGGTGACTTATAAGTTACTTAAGTGCAGTGTAAAATGGCTGTGAAATAACGTGGACGTTATTTCACTCAGGCTGCAGTGGCAGGCCTGTGTAAGAATTGTCAGAGCTCCCTATGGGTGGCAAAAGAAATGCTGCAGCCCATAGGGATCTCCTGGAACCCCAATACCCTGGGTACCTTAGTACCATATACTAGGGAATTATAAGGGTGTTCCAGTAAGCCAATGTGAATTGGTAAAATTGGTCACTAGCCTGTTAGTGACAATTTAAAAGTAATGAGAGAGCATAACCACTGAGGTTCTGGTTAGCAGAGCCTCAGTGAGACAGTTAGGCACCACACAGGGAACATACACATGCACACCTATGAGCACTGGGGCCCTGTGTGACAGGGTCCCAGTGACACATACATATAGGCCACAAACCTATGAGCACTGGGGTCCTGACCAGCAGGATCCCAGTGACACATAACAACCATACTGAAAACATGGTGTTTTCACTATGAGCACTGAGGCCTGGCTATCAGGATCCCAGTGAGACAGTGAAAACAGTGACAAACACCCTGACATACACTCACAAACAGGCCAAAAGTGGGGGTAACAAGGCTAGAAAGAGGCTACCTTCTCACACAACCCCCCCCCAAACGAAGGACAATAAGGCTAACCTTGGCCAGTTGAGACTTTATTGTCTAAGTGGTGATAAGTAGAGAGTAGCTCTGCAATAGACTGGTTACTCCCTTTATCATCCACTATATGGTTACTTCCCTGTGGGGATGTAAACCACCCTGTTTGAAGTTTTTTAGCTAAGCAACAATGTGAAGATGTATTTTCAGAGTTTCTATCAGTAAGTTTTAGTTTAGAGCAGTGGGAATTGTCCACTGAACCTATTTGTAGTGATGGAAATGCCAGACAGGGATGCTGTCTCAGAAAAGCCATAGCTGGGCAAAAACTTTGTCCATCTGGCTGGAAGAGAGAACAGGGATGCTGTTTCTCTTGAGTTGGAGCAGGGCAGGGATGCTGTCCTATCAGCTCCACACTAGGGCAGGGATGCTGTCCTAAGTGTTGTGAGGTAGTGCAGGGTTTCTGCACTAAAGTTTCTCTGGGAGGGTTGGAGGGATGCTCCATGTTAACTAAAATGGTGCTGTTTTTCTCACCAATGTTAGTTATCCCACAGAGAGGTACTTCCACCTCAGGGAGTCCAGCTTTGCCAGCTGATGATTCCCTTGGAACAGGTGCCACCCCAGGAGAGGTTTCTCCCACCACAGGAATAGTATCCTGAATGGTAGGGTGGTTAGGGGATACTGTGATACCCTTTTTACCTGTTGATGGAGAGGGATCCTGAGTTTTCAGGCCTTCTCTCCTTTGCTTTTTCATTTCACTTGAAATGAGAGGGAACAATTCCTCAGGGATGCCCAGCATGGCTGCATGGGCATAAAACTCTACATCAGCCCAACCTGAGGCCTCTAGGTCATTACCTAAGAGACAGTCTACAGGTAAGCTAGGTGATACCACCACCTGCTTAGGGCCAGTAACTCCACCCCAACTAAACTGAATTATAGCTAAGGGAAGAAACTTAGTGGAGTTATGGACATCAATAATCTTATACTGTTGTCCAATGATGTGTTGTTCAGGAGGCACTAGGTTTTCAGTCACCAAAGTGAAACTGGCACCTGTGTCCCTGTAGGCCAAGGCCTCAACACCATTTATTGAAACTGTCTGCCTGTACTTATCCATTGTAAGGGGACAAGCAGCCAGTGTGGCAAGGCCAATGCCACTAGGTGTGACAGAAACTGTCTTGGGACTGATGACATCAGTTTCCACTATGGACCCATAAGTGAACCCAACTACACCCTTTGCTTGACTGTTGCCAGCAGTCCCACCACTAGTACCACTACTGCTAGGGGCACTAGAGCTTGATGTATTAGTGGTGGTAGGCTCAGGGGGTTTACCTGGACAGGACTTATCCCCTGGCCTATGGCCTCTGTTTTTACACACAAAGCACCAAGGCTTTTTAATGTGTGCAGGTTGGGAAGAAGAGGAAGAATTTGTTTTATCCCCACCCTCTGAAGAGTGTTTAAGATTTGAAGTGGGATCTTTGGTTTTACCCTTATCCCCATGCTTATCTTGAGATTTTTCACCATCTTTCTTCTTATTGCCATCTTTGTCACCCCCTGTATGAACTTTTCTGTTCACCCTTGTTCTGACCCATTTGTCTGCCTTCTTTCCCAATTCTTGGGGAGAGGTCAGATCAGAGTCTACCAGGTACTGGTGCAACAAATCAGACACACAATTATTAAGTATATGCTCTCTCAGGATTGTGTTATACAGGCTTTCATAATCAGTAACTTTACTGCCATGTAACCACCCCTCCAAGGACTTCACTGAATGGTCAATGAAATCAACCCAGTCTTGTGAAGACTCCTTTTTGGTCTCTCTGAACTTTATCCTGTACTGTTCAGTGGTTAAGCCATAACCATCCAGGAGTGCATTCTTAAGAACTGTAAAATTATTGGCATCACTTTCTTTCACAGTAAGGAGTCTATCCCTACCCTTTCCACTAAATGATAGCCATAGGATAGCAGCCCACTGCCTTTGAGGGACATCCTGTACAACACAGGCCCTCTCAAGTGCAGCAAACCACTTGTTAATGTCATCCCCCTCCTTATAAGGGGGAACTATCTTGTGCAGATTCCTGGAATCATGCTCTTTTGCAGGATGACTATGGGGAATACTGCTGCTGCCACCATGGGTATCTAAACCCAACTTCTGTCTTTCCTTCTCTAATTCTAAAGACTGTCTATCCAAATCCAGCTGTTGCTTCTTGAGCTTCAGTCTGGTTTGTTCCACTCTCAATCTATTGAGCTCCCTTTCTAACAATCTGTCATCAGGGTGGGTGGGAGGGACATTTCTAGATACAGAGGTATGATGGGAATGAACAGAAGGAGACCTGTCCCTTACAGAGGGCACCCTAACAGCTTGGCTACCAGCATAATGTGAGATCACATCATCAGTATGGTGTGATTCAACCTCTGTACCAACTATGCTAGACTGTCTAGTAATGGGCAGGCTGAGAAGTTTCTTTCCTGAACCTTTTCCTGGGGGAGTCCCTGGATCAGATTGAGAACCATTAGCTACTTTTTCTACAGATTGGGCACTTATGGCCTTATCCTGTACTCTAAGCATATTAATTAACAGTTCTAAGGAAGGATTCTTCCCTACACTCAAACCTCTCTCTATGCAGAGACTCCTTGCTCCTTTCCAGCTAAGGTGATCATATGCAAGTTTGGACAGTTCAACATTTTTTCCTGTGCCAGACATTTTTTAGAGAGAGTTAAAGTGATAGAAAAAGAGGAAAAAGTTTTCAGAACTTTTTGGAAAGACAGAAAAAAACTTTTTAAACTTTTAAGAACTTTTTGAAAGTTTAGAAGTACTTTTCAGCACTTAGAAAAGAGTGAAAAGAGGAAATGCAAAACTTTTTGGCTATGTGTATATACACTGACCTTGTTTTGTATATTTTTCTCTTATGAAAAGTACAATGACAAGAGTGGTAAGTAGTCTCAAGCACTTATCCCACCGCTGCACAACCAATGTAGGAGGCTGGACTGGCTTGTAGTGAGTACCAAGGGGTACTTGCACCTTGCACCAGGCCCAGTTATCCCTTATTAGTGTATAGGGTGTCTAGCAGCTTAGGCTGATAGATAATGGTAGCTTAGCAGAGCAGCTTAGGCTGAACTAGGAGACGTGTGAAGCTACTACATTACCACTTAGTGTCATATGCACAATATCATAAGAAAACACAATACACAGTTATACTAAAAATAAAGGTACTTTATTTTTATGACAATATGCCAAAGTATCTTAGAGTGTACCCTCAGTGAGAGGATAGGAAATATACACAAGATATATATACACAATAGCAAAAATATGCAGTATAGTCTTAGAAAACAGTGCAAACAATGTATAGTTACAATAGGATGCAATGGGGAAACATAGGGATAGGGGCAACACAAACCATATACTCCAAAAGTGGAATGTGAACCACGAATGGACCCCAAACCTATGTGACCTTGTAGAGGGTGGCTGGGACTATTAAAAAATAGTGAGAGTTAGAAAAATAACCCTCCCCAAGACCCTGAAAAGTGAGTGCAAAGTGCACCAAAGTTCCCCTAAGGACAAAATAGTCGTGTTAGAGGGAAAATGCAAGGAAAACACAAATCAGCAATGCAACAACGATGGATTCCTGACTGAGGGTACCTGTGGAACAAGGGGACCAAGTCCAAAAGTCACAAGCAACTCGGAGATGGGCAGATGCCCAAGAAATGCCAGCGGTTGGTGCAAAGAAGCTCTTACTAGGCTGAAGAACTGTGAATACTGCAGGAACGACAAGGGCTAGAGACTTCCCCTTTGGAGGATGGATCCCCCACGCCTTGGAGAGTCGTGCAGAAGTGTTTTCCCGCCGGATGGACGCCAACAAGCCTTGCTACACGCAAATCGTGCGTTTGGCGTTTTTGGATGCTGCTGGGGCCCAGGAGGGACCAGGAGGTCGCAAATTGGAACTGCAGAGAGAGAGGACGTCGAGCAAGACAAAGAGCCCTCACTGAAGCAGGTAGCCCCCGGAGAAGTGCCAGAAACAGGCACTGAAAGGATGCGTGAAACGGTGCTCGCCGAAGTTGCACAAAGGAGTCCCACGTCGCCGGAGACCAACTTAGAAAGTCGTGCAATGCAGGTTAGAGTGCCGTGGACCCAGGCTTGGCTGTGCACGAAGGATTTCTGCCGGAAGTGCACAGGGGCCGGAGTAGCTTGCAAAGTCGCGGTTCCCAGCAATGCAGCCCAGCGAGGTGAGTCAAGGACTTACCTCCACCAAACTTGGGCTGAAGAGTCACTGGACTGTGGGGGTCACTTGGACGGTATCGCTGGATTCGAGGGACCTCGCTCGTCATGCTGAGAGGAGACCCAAGGGACCGGTAATGCAGCTTTTTGGTGCCTGCGGTTGCAGGGGGAAGATTCCGTCGACCCACGGGAGATTTCTTCGGAGCTTCTGGTGCAGAGAGGAGGCAGACTACCCCCACAGCATGCACAAGCAGGAAAACAGTCGAGAAGGCGGCAGGATCAGCGTTACAGAGTTGCAGTAGTCGTCTTTGCTACTATGTTGCAGGTTTGCAGGCTTCCAGCGCGGTCAGCGGTCGATTCCTTATCAGAAGGTGAAGAGGGAGATGCAGAGGAACTCGGCTGAGCTCATGCATTCGTTATCTGAAGTTTCCCCAGAGACAGAGACCCTAAATAGCCAGAAAAGAGGGTTTGGCTACCTAGGAGAGAGGAAAGGCTACTAACACCTGAAGGAGCCTATCACAAGGAGTCTCTGACGTCACCTGGTGGCACTGGCCACTCAGAGCAGTCCAGTGTGCCAGCAGCACCTCTGTTTCCAAGATGGCAGAGGTCTGGAGCACACTGGAGGAGCTCTGGACACCTCCCAGGGGAGGTGCAGGTCAGGGGAGTGGTCACTCCCCTTTCCTTTGTCCAGTTTTGCGCCAGAGCAGGGGCTAAGGGGTCCCTGAACCGGTGTAGACTGGCTTATGCAGAATTGGGCACATCTGTGCCCAACAAAGCATTTCCAGAGGCTGGGGGAGGCTACTCCTCCCCTGCCTTCACACCATTTTCCAAAGGGAGAGGGTGTCACACCCTCTCTCAGAGGAAGTTCTTTGTTCTGCCATCCTGGGCCAGGCCTGGCTGGACCCCAGGAGGGCAGCTGCCTGTCTGAGGGGTTGGCAGCAGCAGCAGCTGCAGTGAAACCCCAGGAAGGGCAGTTTGGCAGTACCAGGGTCTGTGCTACAGACCACTGGGATCATGGGATTGTGCCAACTATGCCAGGATGGCATAGAGGGGGCAATTCCATGATCATAGACATGTTACATGGCCATATTCGGAGTTACCATTGTGAAGCTACATATAGGTAGTGACCTATATGTAGTGCACGCGTGTAATGGTGTCCCCGCACTCACAAAGTTCAGGGAATTGGCTCTGAACAATGTGGGGGCACCTTGGCTAGTGCCAGGGTGCCCTCACACTAAGTAACTTTGCACCTAACCTTTACCAGGTAAAGGTTAGACATATAGGTGACTTATAAGTTACTTAAGTGCAGTGTAAAATGGCTGTGAAATAACGTGGACGTTATTTCACTCAGGCTGCAGTGGCAGGCCTGTGTAAGAATTGTCAGAGCTCCCTATGGGTGGCAAAAGAAATGCTGCAGCCCATAGGGATCTCCTGGAACCCCAATACCCTGGGTACCTTAGTACCATATACTAGGGAATTATAAGGGTGTTCCAGTAAGCCAATGTGAATTGGTAAAATTGGTCACTAGCCTGTTAGTGACAATTTAAAAGTAATGAGAGAGCATAACCACTGAGGTTCTGGTTAGCAGAGCCTCAGTGAGACAGTTAGGCACCACACAGGGAACATACACATGCACACCTATGAGCACTGGGGCCCTGTGTGACAGGGTCCCAGTGACACATACATATAGGCCACAAACCTATGAGCACTGGGGTCCTGACCAGCAGGATCCCAGTGACACATAACAACCATACTGAAAACATGGTGTTTTCACTATGAGCACTGAGGCCTGGCTATCAGGATCCCAGTGAGACAGTGAAAACAGTGACAAACACCCTGACATACACTCACAAACAGGCCAAAAGTGGGGGTAACAAGGCTAGAAAGAGGCTACCTTCTCACACATGGTAATAGAGAAACTGGTCCACCCTGAACAACACCTACTTGGTCACCAGTACCAAGTAACCGATGCTCATAACAACACACTTAGCCACCCCATGGCTGTTGTAAATCTCAACTGGGGGGGGGTTACTGGTCCAAAGAAAGTTGTGGTTGCCTCAGATTTACCTGTAGACTGTCTATTAGGGAATGGTTTAGAGACATCAGCTTGGTCAGATGTGGAGTTGGAGGCTCATGCAGCAATGCTGGGCATTCCAGGGCATATTTTTGCTTTAACCAGGGTTCAGGCCAAAAAGCAAAAAGGACAGGGTGACTTGGATCCTGGAAGAATGGACCAAGTGCTCCCTAAAGCTAGGGTTAGTAAAGGTAAATCACTACCTACTATCCCTCCCTCTACAGTGGATTCTACTTCTGAGGAAGAAGAATTTCCACCCTGTGCAGAACCTACACCAGAGGAGCTGGAAGCAGACACTGCTGAGCTTTTGGGTGAAGGGGGGCCTGCCAGGGAGGAGCTGAGTGTGGCACAGCATACCTGTCCCACAATAGAGGGTCTAAGGCAGCAAGCTGCCAAACAAGCAAATGGGGATGTCAGTGACTCTCACAGAGTTTACTGGGAGGACAACCTCTTGTACACTGAAGCAAGGGATCCAAAACCTGGAGCTGCCAGGAGATTGGTGATTCCTCAGGAGTACAGAAAGTTCCTCCTAACTCTAGCCCACGACATTCCCTTAGCTGGACATTTGGGGCAAATTAAAACTTGGGACAGGCTTGTCCCCTTGTTTCATTGGCCTAGAATGTCAGAGGACACAAAGGAATTTTGTAAGTCCTGTGAAACCTGTCAAGCCCGTGGCAAGACAGGTGGCACTCCAGAGGCACCCCTTATCCCACTGCCTGTGGTTGGGGTTCCCTTTGAAAGGGTAGGGGTTGACATAGTTGGCCCCCTTGACCCTCCTACTGCTTCAGGCAATAGGTTTATCTTGGTGGTAGTGGACCATGCCACCAGATATCCTGAAGCAATTCCTCTAAGGGCCACTACAGCTCCTGCAGTGGCAAAGGCCCTCCTGGGAATCTTTTCCAGGGTGGGCTTCCCAAAAGAGGTGGTATCAGACAGGGGAAGCAATTTCATGTCTGCTTACTTAAAGGCCATGTGGAAGGAGCGTGGTGTTACATACAAGTTCACCACACCCTATCATCCACAAACAAATGGACTGGTGGAGAGATTTAACAAAACTCTCAAAGGCATGATTATGGGACTCCCTGAAAAACTCCGCTGGAGATGAGATATCCTGTTACCTTGCCTCCTTTTTGCTTACAGGGAGGTACCCCAAAAAGGAGTGGGCTTCAGCCCCTTTGAACCCCTATTTGGACACCCTGTGAGAGGTCCTCTAACACTTGTTAAGGAGGGTTGGCAACAACCTTTAAAAGCTCCAAAGCAAGACATAGTGGACTATGTACTTGGCCTCAGATCTAGGATGGCTGAGTACATGAAAAAGGCCAGTAAAAACCTTCAGGCCAGCCAAGAGCTCCAAAAGCAATGGCATGACCAGAAGGCTGTTTTGGTTCAGTACCAACCAGGGCAGAAAGTGTGGGTCTTGGAGCCTGTGGCACCAAGAGCACTCCAAGACAAATGGAGTGGACCCCACATAATTGTTGAAAAGAAGGGTGAAGTCACCTACTTAGTTGACTTAGACACTGCCAGGAGTCCCCTTAGGGTGCTCCATGTCAATCGCCTGAAACCCTACTATGACAGGACTGATCTCACCCTGCTCATGGCAACAGATGAGGGACAGGAAGAAGAGAGTGACCCTCTCCCTGATCTCTTCTCTTCCACAGAACAAGATGCTCTAGTGGAAGGTGTAGTTTTGGCAGATTGTCTTACTGCTGAGCAGAAAGACCACTGCATAAATCTCCTGGGTCAGTTTTCTGAACGCTTCTCTACTGTGCCAGGCACCACTTCTTGGTGTGAGCACACTATAGATACTGGAGACAGCTTGCCTGTCAAAAGTAAGATCTATAGGCAGCCTGACCATGTCAGAGACTGCATAAAGTAAGAAGTACAGAAAATGCTTGAACTGGGAGTGGTTGAGCACTCTGAAAGTCCATGGGCCTCTCCTGTGGTACTTGTACCAAAACCTCATTCCAAGGATGGAAAGAAGGAAATGCGGTTTTGTGTAGACTATAGAGGTCTCAACCAGGTAACCAAAACTGATGCTCACCCTATACCCAGGGCAGATGAGCTAATAGATACACTGGCATCTGCCAAGTATCTAAGCACTTTTGATTTGACTGCAGGGTATTGGCAGATCAAGTTATCAGAAGATGCAAAAGCAAAAACTGCATTTTCAACCATTGGAGGACATTGCCAATTCACAGTAATGCCTTTTGGATTGAAAAATGCACCTGCCACTTTTCAAAGGTTGGTGAATACAGTCCTGCAAGGGCTGGAAGCTTTTAGTGCAGCATATCTAGATGATATAGCTGTCTTTAGCTCCAGCTGGGATGATCACCTGGTCCACCTATGGAAAGTTTTGGAGGCCCTGCAAAAGGCAGGCCTCACTATCAAGGCTTCAAAGTGCCAGATAGGGCAGGGGAAAGTGGTTCATCTGGGACACCTGGTAGGTGGAGAACAGATTGTACCACTTCAGCCGAAAATCGAAACTATTATAGATTGGGTTCCCCCTACAACTCAGACCCAGGTGAGAGCCTTCCTAGGCCTCACTGGGTATTACAGGAGGTTCATAAAGAACTATGGCTCCATTGCAGCCCCTCTTAATGACGTCACATCTAAAAAGATGCCTAAAAAGGTATTATGGACAGCTAGCTGTCAGAAAGCTTTTGAGGAGCTGAAGCAGGCCATGTGCTCTGCACCTATCCTGAAAAGCCCCTGTTACTCCAAAAAATTCATTGTCCAAACTGATGCATCTGAATTAGGGGTAGGGGCAGTCTTATCACAACTTAATTCTGAGGGCCAGGATCAACCTGTTGCTTTTATTAGTAGGAGGTTGACCCCTAGAGAAAAGCGTTGGTCTGCCATAGAGAGGGAGGCCTTTGCTGTGGTCTGGGCACTGAAGAAGTTGAGGCCATACCTGTTTGGCACTCACTTCATTGTTCAGACAGACCACAAACCTCTACTTTGGCTAAAACAAATGAAAGGTGAAAACCCTAAATTGTTGAGGTGGTCCATATCCCTACAGGGAATGGACTATACAGTGGAACATAGACCTGGGAGTAGCCACTCCAATGCAGATGGACTCTCCAGATATTTCCACTTAGACAATGAAGACTCATCAGGTCATGGCTAGTCTTATTGTCCTTCGTTTGGGGGGGGGTTGTGTAGGAAAGTACCATCTTGCCTGGCATGTTACCCCCATTTTTCACTGTATATATGTTGTTTTAGTTGTATGTGTCACTGGGACCCTGGTAACCCAGGGCCCCAGTGCTCATAAGTGTGCCCTGTATGTGTTACCTGTGTTATGACTAACTGTCTCACTGAGGCTCTGCTAATCAGAACCTCAGTGGTTATGCTCTCTCATTTCTTTCCAAATTGTCACTAACAGGCTAGTGACCAATTTTACCAATTTACATTGGCATACTGGAACACCCTTATAATTTCCTAGTATATGGTACTGAGGTACCCAGAGTATTGGGGTTCCAGGAGATCCCTATGGGCTGCAGCATTTCTTTTGCCACCCATAGGCAGCTCTGACAATTCTTACACAGGCCTGCCACTGCAGCCTGAGTGAAATAACGTCCACGTTATTTCACAGCCATTTTATACTGCACTTAAGTAACTTATAAGTCACCCATATGTCTAACCTTTACCTAGTAAAGGTTGGGTGCTAAGTTACTTAGTGTGTGGGCACCCTGGCACTAGCCAAGGTGCCTCCACATTGTTCAGGGCCAATTCCCCGGACTTTGTGAGTGCGGGGAAACCATTACACGCGTGCACTATACTTAGGTCACTACCTATGTATAGCTTCACAATGGTAACTCCGAATATGGCCATGTAACATATCTAAGATCATGGAATTGCCCCACCAATGCCATCCTGGTATTGGGGAGACAATCCCATGATTCTCCGGGTCTCTAGCACAGACCCGGGTACTGCCAAACTGCCTTCCCGGGGTTTCACTGCAGCTGCTGCCAACCCCTCAGACAGGTTTCTGCCCTCCTGGGGTCCAGACAGGCCTGGCCCAGGAAGGCAGAACAAAGGACTTCCTCAGAGAGAGGGTGTTACACCCTCTCCCTTTGGAAAAAGGTGTCAGGGCTGGGGAGGAGTAGCCTCCCCCAGCCTCTGGAAATGCTTTGATGGGCACAGATGGTGCCCATCTCTGCTTAAGCCAGTCTACACCGGTTCAGGGATCCCTCAGCCCTGCTCTGGCGCGAAACTGGACAAAGGAAAGGGGAGTGACCACTCCCCTGACCCGCACCTCCCCTGGGAGGTGCCCAGAGCTCCTCCAGTGTGCTCCAGACCTCTGCCGTCTTGGAAGCAGAGGTGCTGCTGGGACACTGGACTGCTCTGAGTGGCCAGGGCCAGCAGGTGACGTCAGAGACTCCTTCTGATAGGCTCCTTCAGGTGTTGCTAGCCTATCCTCTCTCCTAGGTAGCCAAACCTCCTTTTCTGGCTATTTAGGGTCTCTGCTTTGGGGAATTCCTTAGATAACGAATGCAAGAGCTCATCAGAGTTCCTCTGCATCTCTCTCTTCACCTTCTGCCAAGGAATCGACTGCTGACCGTGCTGGAAGCCTGCAAAACTGCAACAAAGTAGCAAAGACGACTACTGCGACACTGTAACGCTGATCCTGCCGCCTTCTCGACTGTTTTCCTGGTGGTGCATGCTGTGGGGGTAGTCTGCCTCCTCTCTGCACCAGAAGCTCCGAAGAAATCTCCAGTGGGTTGACGGAATCTTCCCCCTGCAACCGCAGGCACCAAAGAACTGCATCACCGGTCCTCTGGGTCTCCTCTCAGCACAACGAGCGAGGTCCCTTGAACTCAGCAACTCTGTCCAAGTGACTCCCACAGTCCAGTGACTCTTCAGTCCAAGTTTGGTGGAGGTAAGTCCTTGCCTCCCCACGCTAGACTGCATTGCTGGGAACCGCGTGTTTTGCAGCTACTCCGGCTCCTGTGCACTCACCGAGGATTTCCTTTGTGCACAGCCAAGCCTGGGTCCCCGGCACTCTAACCTGCATTGCACGACCTCCTGAGTTGTCCTCCGGCGGCGTGGGACTCTCTTGTGCAACTTCGGGTGAGCACCAATTCACTCCACTTTGTAGTGCCTGTTCCGGCACTTCTGCGGGTGCTGCATGCTTCTGAGTGGGCTCCTTCTCTTGCTGGATGCCCCCTCTGTCCCCTCACGCAATTGGTGACATCCTGGTCCCTCCTGGGCCACAGCAGTATCCAAAAATCCTAACCGCGACCCTTGCAGCTAGCAAGGCTTGTTCACGGTCTTTCTGCGGGAAAACACTTCTGTACAACTCTTCACGACGTGGGACATCCATCCTCCAAAGGGGAAGTTTCTAGCCCTTGTCGTTCGTGCAGAATCCTCAGCTTCTACCATCTGGTGGCAGCTTCTTTGCATCCACAGCTGGCATTTCCTGTGCATCTGCCCACTCCCGACTTGATCGTGACTTTTGGACTTGGTCCCCTTGTTCCACAGGTACCCTCGTCTGGAAATCCATCGTTGTTGCATTGTTGGTGTTGGTCTTTCCTGCAGAATTCCCCTATCACGACTTCTGTGCTCTTTGGGGAACTTAGGTGCACTTTGCACCCACTTTTCAGGGTCTTGGGGTGGGCTATTTTTCGAACCCTCACTGTTTTCTTACAGTCCCAGCGACCCTCTACAAGGTCACATAGGTTTGGGGTCCATTCGTGGTTCGCATTCCACTTCTAGAGTATATGATTTGTGTTGCCCCTATCCCTATGTGCCCCCATTGCATTCTATTGTGACTATACATTGTTTGCACTGTTTTCTATTGCTATTACTGCATATTTTGGTATTGTGTACATATATCTTGTGCATATTTGCTATCCTCATACTGAGGGTACTCACTGAGATACTTTGGCATATTGTCATAAAAATAAAGTACCTTTATTTTTAGTATATCTGTGTATTGTGTTTTCTTATGATATTGTGCATATGACACTAGTGGTACTGTAGGAGCTTCACTCGTCTCCTAGTTCAGCCTAAGCTGCTCTGCTAAGCTACCTTTTCTATCAGCCTAAGATGCTAGACACCCTATACACTAATAAGGGATAACTGGGCCTGGTGCAAGGTGCAAGTACCCCTTGGTACTCACTACAAGCCAGTCCAGCCTCCTACACAGTGTGCCAGTCAGTATTGGTAAAAATGGTCACTAGCCTGTTAGTGACAATTTGTAAAGAGAGAGCATAACCACTGAGGTTCTGGTTAGCAGAGCCTCAGTGAGACAGTTAGGCACCACACAGGGAACACATACAGGGCACATACTATGAGCACTGGGGTCCTGGCTAGCAGGATCCCAGTGACACAGGCAAAGACAAACATACATATAGTAAAAAATGGGGGTAACATGCCAGGCAAGATGGTACTTTCCTACAGTAATTGGCAGAGATGCACTTGGTACAGGCAGCCACGGAGGGGTAATTGGCAGGGATGCACCGGGTACAGGCAGAAATGGAGGGGCAACTGGCAGGGATGTACTAGGTACAGGCAGCCACGGAGGGGTAACTGGCAGGCATACTCTGGGTACAAGAGCCACGGAGGGGTACAGCGTGGTATCTACTGATGTGCCCACAGCAGTGGTGAAGCGGCAGTGCCAGGCATGCCATGGTGCAGGCAGGCAGAGCTTGGAGGTCAGCACCGGGTGAGCAGGCACACAAATACAGCTATGCACCCTGTGAAGCAAGGACACAAGAAAGCCGGGAAGTCATACGCCTGGGAGAGGGGCAGGACCACCTGGTGCAAAACCTGCCTTTCTCCCAAACCCACGGGCCAGGGAGGATGTTTGTGCACCAGGGGAGGGGGCGATTCTGCAGAGGTGTCGGTGCACTCTTGAGGGGTACACATGTGGGGTTGCCCCAGGGAGGGGTACACATGTCTCTTCTGCACAGGTGTCGGTGCACTCTTGTGGGGTACACATATAGAGTTGCCCCAGGGAGGGGTACACATGTAGTGTTGCCCCAGGGAGGGGTACACATGTCTCATGTGCAGAGGTGTCCGTGCATGCTGGAGGGGTACACATATATTGTTGCCCCAGAGAGGGATACACATGTAGTGTTGCCCCAGGGAGGGGTACACATGTAGTGTTGCCCCAGGGAGGGGTACACATGTCTCTTGAGCAGAGGTGTCCGTGCTCGCTTGAGGGGTGCTCGCACTAGCAAAGGTGCCCCACATAGTTCAGGCCCAGTTCCCGGGATTTTGTGAGTGCAGGGATGCCATTACATGCGTGCACTACATATAGGTCAATATCTATATGTAGCTTCACAATATTTACTCCGAATATGGCCATGTAATATGTCTAAGATCATGGAATTGTCCCCCCATTCCAAATCTGGTATTGGAGAGCCAATTCCATGCATCCTGAGGGCTCCACTATGGACCCCCAGTACTGCCAAACCAGTTCTCTGAGGTTTGCACTGCAGCAACAGCTGCTGCCACCTCACAGACAGGTTTCTGCCCTCCTGGGGTCCAGGCAGCCCTGGCCCAGGAAGGCAGAACAAAGGATTTCCTCTGAGAGAGGGTGTTACACCCTCTCCCTTTGGAAATGCTGGGGAGGAGTAGCCTCCCCCAGCCTCTGGAAATGCTTTGATGGGCACAGATGGTGCCCTCCTTGCATAAGCCAGTCTACACCGGTTCAGGGACCCCTTGTCCCCTGTTCTGGCGCGAAACTGGACAAAGGAAAGGAGAGTGACCACTCCCCTGTCCATCACCACCCTAGGGTTGGTGCCCAGAGCTCCTCCAGTGTGTCCCAGACTTCAGCCATCTTGCTTTGCAAAGTGTGGTGGCAGTCTGGAGGGCTCTGAGTGGCCTGTGGCATCAGGTGACGTCAGAGAACCCTCCTGATAGGGTCATACCTGATAAGGTAGCCAATCCCCCTCTCAGGGCTATTTAGGGTCTCTCCCGTGGGTTTTCTTCAGATTCTACTTGCAAGTTTCCAGCAGGAATCCTCTGCAACTACTACTTCATCCTCTGACCTCGGATCGACCGCAGCCTGCTCCAGGAACCGCTGTAACAGCAACAAAGTATCCACAAGGTATACTTTTCCGCTGCAACTTCAGCTCCAGCCAGCAACTGCAACAGTTTCCACGGTGTGCACGGTCTGTGGACTCCCTGTCTTCATCCTGCACCAGAAGGACCAAAGAAATCTCCTGTGGAGTGACAGTCACTTCCCTGCTCACGCAGACACCTTCTAAGTTGACGACCGATTCTCTTGGACTCGTCTCCTGGCGACGAGGAACAACAAGGGTGGGCCCTATTGACACAGACTGTCCTGAGGTCCTGCTGTCGCAATTTGGAGGAGGTAAGACCTTGCCTTCCCAGAGAACGACAGTACCCCTGTGCACCTCGTCATCTTCACCTCCTGAGGCCTCTGTGTACTATTTGGAAAATTCCTTCGTGCACAGCCTGGCCCAGGTCCCCAGCACTCTATCCTGCGACGCTCAACTGTAAGAGGCTGGCCTGGCTTATCGTGGGTACCAATGGTACTTACACCTTGTGCCAGATCCAGTTATCACTTATTAGTAGATTAGTAATGTTCTAGCAGCTCAGGCTGATAGAGGTAGCTATAGCAGAGCAGCTTAGGCTGAACTAGGAGAAGTGCAAAGCTCCTACTATACCACTTATATCATATAGCACTATATCATAAGAAACACAATACTCAGAGTTACTAAAAATGAAGGTACTTTATTTTAGTGACAATGTGCCAAAAATATCTCAGAGGTTTTACTCCATTAGGAGGTAAGTAAAATACACAAAATATACACAACAGACCAAATCAGGTAAGTAAAACAGTCAGAAAATAGTGCAAACACTGTAGAATACAATAGGATGCAATAGGCTTAGGGGCAACACAAACCATATACTAAGAAAGTGTAATGCGAACCACCAGTGGACCCCTAGGCAAGTGTAGTGTGTACAGGGTCACTGGGATTGTAAGAAAACACTAACGGTGTCCGAGATACATGTAGGAAAGTACCATCTTGCCTGGCATGTTACCCTCATTTTCACTGTATGTATGTTTGTTTTTGCCCATGTGTCACTGGGATCCTGCTAGGCAGGACCCCAGTGCTCATAATGCATGCCCTGTATTTGTTCCCTGTGTGGTGCCTAACTGTATCACTGAGGCTCTGCTAACCAGAACCTCAGTGTTTATGCTCTCTCTGCTTTCTAAAATTGTCACTGCAGGCTAGTGACTAATTTTACCAATTCTCATTGGCACACTGGAACACCCATATAATTCCCTTGTATATGGTACCTAGGTACCCAGGGTATTGGGGTTCCAGGAGATCCCTATGGGCTGCAGCATTTCTTTTGCCCCCCATAGGGAGCTCAGACAATTCTTACACAGGACTGCCACTGCAGCCTGAGTGAAATAACGTCCACGTTATTTCACAGCCATTTTTCACTGCACATAAGTAACTTATAAGTCACCTATATGTCTAACCCTCACATGGTGAAGATTAGGTGCCAAGTTACTTAGTGTGTTGGCACCCTAGCACTAGCCAAGGTGCCCCCACATTGTTCAGGGCAAATTCCCCGAACTTTGTAAGTGCGGGGACACCATTACACCCGTGCACTACACACAGGTCACTACCTATGTGTAGCGTCACAATGATAACTCCGAACAGTGCCATGTAACATGTCTAAGATCATGGGGGGACAATTCCATGATCCCCTGGGTCTCTAGCACAAAACCCGGGTACTGCCAAACTGCCTTTCCGGGGTTTCCACTGCAGCTGCTGCCAACCCCTCAGACAGGTTTTTGCCCCCGTGGGGAAATAGGTGTGCCCATCTCTGCATAAGCCAGTCTACACCGGTTCAGGGATCCCCCAGCCCTGCTCTGGTGTGAAACTGGGCAAAGGAAAGGGGAGTGACCACTCCCCTGACCAGTACCACCCAGGGGAGGTGGCCAGAGCTCCTTCAGTGTGTCCCAGACCTCTGCCATCTTGAATTCAGAGGTGTTGGGGTACAATGGACTGCTCTGAGTGGCCAGTGCCAGGAGGTGACGTCAGAGACCCCTCCTGATAGGTGCTTACCTCTTTCAGTAGCCAAGCCTCCTTTCTCAGTAGCCAAACCTCCTTTTCTGGCTATTTAGGGTCTCTCCTCTGGGCTATTCCTCAGATAACGAATGCAAGAGCTCACCAGATTTCCTCTGCACTTCCCTGTTCGACTTCTGCCAAGGATCGACCGCTGACTGCTCCGGGACACCTGCAAAACCGCAACAAAGTAGCAAGATGACTAATAGCAACATTTTAGCGCCTCATCCTGCCGGCTTTCTCGACTGTTTCCTGGTTGTGCATGCTCTGAGGGCTGTCTGCCTTCACCCTGCACTGGAAGCGAAGAAGAAATCTCCTGTGGGTCGACGGAATCTTCCCCCTTCCAACGCAGGCTCCAAACTTCTGCATCACCGGTCCTCTGGGTCCCCTCTCATCCTGACGAGCGTGGTCCCTGGAAACAGGAGCTGGGTCCAAGTGTCTCCCACAGTCCAGTGGCCCTTCTGTCCAAATTTGGTGGAGGTAAGTCCTTGCCTCCCCACGCCAGACAGCAAACCTGTGTATTGCGTGATTTGCAGCTGCTCCGGCTTCTGTGCACTTTTCCAGGACTTTCTTTGTGCACAGCCTAGCCTAGGTCCCCAGCACTCCGTCCTGAATTGCCCAACTAGCTGAGTTGGACTCTGACGTCGTGGGACCCTCCTTTGTGACTCTGAGTCGACCCCTGTCCTCAGATCTTCTAAGTGCCTGTTCCGGTACTTCTGCGGGTGCTGCCTGCTTCTGTGGGGGCTCTCTGAGTTGCTGAGCGCCCCCTCTGTCTCCTCCTCCAAGGGGCGACATCCTGGTCCTTCCTGGTCCCCAGCAGCACCCAAAATCCTCTATGTGACTCTTGTAGCTAGGAAAGCTTGTTTGTGGTATTTCTGCCTGGAAACACTTCTGCAACCTCCAGCATGCCGTGGGACATCTTCCATCCAAAGGAGAAGTTCCTAGCCCTTTTCGTTGTTGCAGAATCTTTGGCTTCTTCCACCCCTAGGCAGCCCTTTTGCACCTTCATCCGGGGTTCAGTGGGCTCCTGTCCCCCTCCTGGACACTTTCGTGACTCTTGGACTTGGTCCTCTTCCTTTACAGGTCCTCACATCCAGGAATCCGTCTTCAGTGTTTTGCTGGTGCTTGTGGTTCTTGCAGAATCCCCTATCACGACTATTGTGTCTTTCTGTGGTAGTAAGGGTACTTTACTCCTACTTTTCAGGGTCTTGGGGTGGGGTATCTTGGACACCCTTACTGTTTTCTCACAGTCCCAGCGACCCTCTACAACCTCCCATAGGCCTGGGGTCCATTCGTGATTCGCATTCAACTTTTGCAGTATATGGTCTGTGTTGCACCTAGACCTATGTCTACCTATTGCATCCTATTGTGATTCTACATTGTTTGCACTACTTTTCTTACTGTTACTTACCTGTTTTGGGTTTGTGTACATATAATTTGTGTATATTACTTACCTCCTAAGTGAGGATATCCTCTGAGATACGTTTGGCATATTGTCACTAAAATAAAGTACCTTTATTTTTAGTAACTCTGAGTATTTGTTTTTTTCATGTGATATTGTACTATATGATATAAGTGGTATAGTGGGAGCTTTGCATGTCTCCTAGTTCTGCCTAAGCTGCTTTGCCATAGCTACCTCTAACAGCCTAAGCTCGAAACACCTCTATTCTACTAATAGGGGATAACTGGACCTGGCACAAGGTGTAAGTACCCCAAGGTACCCACTATAAGCCAGGCCAGCCTCCTACAGGTAACATGCCAGGCAAGATGGTACTTTCCTACACCTCCCCACCCCCAAGCGAGGGACAATAAGGCTAACCTTGCCCAGATGAGTCGTCATTGTCTAAGTGGAAATATAGTACCCTGTGATGCCTAAAAAGGCTCTCACCTGGGTTTGAGTTGTAGGGGGAGCCCATTTCATAATGGTCTGGATCTTCATCTGCAGTAGTGCAATCTGTTCCCCACCTACCAGGTGGCCCAGATAAACCACTTTCCCCTGCCCTATCTGGCACTTTGAGGCCTTGATAGTGATGCCTGCCTTTTGCAGGGCCTCCAATACTTTCCACAGGTGGACCAGGTGATCATCCCAAGTGGAGCTAAAGACAGCTATATCATCTAGATATGCTGCACTAAAAGCTTCGAACCCTTGTAGGGCTGTGTTTACCAACCTCTGAAAAGTGGCAGGTGCATTCTTAAAACCAAAGGGCATCACAGTGAACTGATAGTGCCCTCCACTGGTGGAAAATGCAGTTTTAGGTTTAGCATCTTCTGATAATTTAATATGCCAATACCCTGTAGTTAAATCAAAAGTGCTTAGATACTTGGCAGCTGCCAGTGTATCAATTTGCTCATTTGCCCTGGGTATAGGGCGAGCATCAGTTTTGGTTACTTGATTGAGACCTCTGTAGTCAACACAAAACCTAATTTCTCTTTTACCATCCTTACTGTGAGGTTTTGGGACAAGCACCGCTGGGCTAGCCCATGGGCTTTCTGAAGGCTCAATCACTCCCAAGTGCAGCATTTTCTGTACCTCTTGTTTTATGCAATCCCTGACACGGTCAGGCTGCCTATAGATCTTACTTTTGACAGGTAACCTGTCCCCAGTGTTGATTGTGTGCTCACACCAGGTAGTGGTACCTGGTATCAGTGAGAAGAGGTCAGAAAAGGCTCCTAGGAGACTTACACAGTTGTCCTTGTGCTCAGCAGTAAGACAATCTGCAAGCACCACCCCCTCCACTTACCATCAGCTTCAGTGGTGGAGAAGAGGTCAGGGAGAGGGTCACTCTCTCCTTCCTGTCCCTCATCTGTTGCCATGAGCAGTGTTAAGTCCGCCCTGTCATAGTAGGGATTTAGGCGGTTGACATGGATCACCCTAAGGGGATTCCTGGCAGTGCCCAGGTCTACCAAGTAGGTAACCTCACCCTTTTTCTCAACAATGAGATGGGGTCCACTCCATTTTTCTTGGAGTGCTCTTGGGGCCACAGGCTCCAACACCCACACCTTCTGTCCTGGGTGGTACTGGGTCAGGACAGCCTGGCTTGGCAGGTCACACAGGAGTGACAAAACTCATTTGTGTCTTCTGATAAATGAGGACAGTGAAACAATGGAACCAGTCTGTCCCAATTTTTACTTTGGTCCAAATGCCCAGCCAAAGGAATGTCATGTGCCAGTGCCAGAAGAAACCCCTATACTGCAAAGGGATGACCAATCTCCTGGTAGCTCCAGGTTTATGGTCCCTTGACTCAGTGTAGAGGAGGTTGTCTTCCCAATAGACCTTATGGCTATCGTAGACATCCCCATTCTGCTGTTTGACAGCTTGCTGTCTCAAACCGTCTAGTGTGGGACAAGTCTGCTGTGCCACACTCAGCTCTTCCCTAGCAGGCCTCCCTGCACCCAAAAGCTCAGCAGTGTCTGCTGCCAGCTCATCTGGTGTAGGTTCTGCACAGGGAGAGGATTCCTCTTCCTCAAAAGGGGAATCTTCTGGAGAGGGAGGGATAGTGGGCAAGGATTTACCCTTTCTACCCCTAGCTTTTGGGAGCACTTGGTCTATTTTTCCAGGATCCAAGCTTCCCTGTCCTCCTTGCTTCTGGGCCTGAGCCCTTGTGAGAGCAAAGATATGCCCTGGAATGCCCAGCATTGCTGCATGAGTCTCCAACTCCACTTTAGCCCAAGCTGATGTCTCTAAATCATTTCCAAGTAGACAGTCTACAGGTAAATCAGAGGCAACCACAACTTTCTTTGGACCAGTAACCCCCCCCCAGTTGAGATTTACAACAGCCATGGGGTGGCTAAGTGTGTTGTTGTGAGCATCGGTTACTTGGTACTTGTGACCAAGTAGGTGTTGTTCAGGGTGGACCAGTTTCTCTATCACCATAGTGACACTGGCTCCAGTGTCCCTGTAGGCCTGAACCTCAACACCATTTATTAGGCGTAGTTGCTTGTACTTACCCTTATTAAGGGAACAAGCAACCAAGGTGCCAAAATCAATGCCACCATCAGAGACTAAAACAGCCTCTGTGGTCTCCCTAACAAGACCAACCCCAACTACACTGCCAATAGTGAGCCCAGCTACACCCTTGGATTGGCTATTTGTAGTAGACTTCCCACCACCACTGCTATTACTAGGGGCACTAGTGGACGCACTGGGGGTTGTGGCGGTGGGAGGTTTGGTGTTTTTCTTTGGACTTGCCCAATGGCCTTTACTTTTACATAAATAACACCATGGCTTCTTTTGATTGTTTGAAGAGGATTTAGACCCACCCCCCCCCAGAGGACTTTTGTGGGCCTGATGAAGACTCAGAATTCTTTTTGTCTTTGTCCCCACCTGTCACTGAGTTCGGCAGTGATGACACACTAGCAATTAATTGGTTTTCAGAAGTCTTTTATTTACTTCTTGTTTATGTGTAGTTGGGAATATACGACGTAGTCTCTATTGTTCCAGTTTCTTCTGTTAGCGGCTTCTATTCAATGCTCTTTCCTCTTGTTTCTCCTTCTTACAGGGCTCCAGGAAGTGCAAGTGAAGAAAGACAAGACAAAGTATCGGTAAGTTGCTTTTCTTGTCTCTATGTGTCTTTCCCTTTCTCTGTCTCACCCTTTCCCTTTCTTCTATCCCAACCGTCTGATGGTTTTCAGGTACTTTCTCCTCTGTTCTGTTCTCTTATCTCTGTTACTTTTCCTCTTGTTGGTCCTCCTATTTGTCTGTACCTCTCGCTCTTCGAACCTTCCTAGTCTGTTTCTTTATCCTTTTGCTTTTTCCTTCCTTGCTGATCCTTCCTCTCTACTCTTTTGGGTTCTTTTTTTGTCTTTTTACTCTTGTTTATGTCAGTCATCTTTCTTTCTTCCGGTTTCTTGTTGGCTAGTCTTTTGCCTGTTGTGTATTCCTCTGTCTTCTTATTGTCCCTTTCCTCCAGTCCTCACTTATTGAGTTATGTGTTGGTTCTCCTCCCCTCCCCTCTCGTCTTTCCCTGTCTTTTCCCTCTGAGTCCCACCTATCCCTTCTTATCTTTCCTGGCTTCCCCCTTCCACCACCCGTATTTTCCCCTGCCCTTAATTGCCACGCACCTGGCTTGGCCACGCTTCTCCAGAAGCGTGGCTGGAAGAGTCAAGAAACGCCTCCTGGGCCGCTGTTTCTTCGGGGCTCTCCAGGCAGGTCCGGTCAGCTGATTCCCGACGTCCAAGGGAATATTCCTTCACCGCCTGCTCCATTCGCAGCGTTTCCTCCTCCATCTCCGTTTCTTCCGCGTTGTCATCTCCATCTGCTGGTTCCTCCTCCTTTTCCACCCTATTGGTTCCGCAAACTTCTCTTTTCTGCCGTCTTCTCCCCGGAAGCGCTACGGGATTGGGAAATGCCTGATCCTTTTCCGGGTTAGAGGTGGCAGAGTCAGCACCAGTCGCCTCTCCGGACGGGCTTCACGGCAGTGGCCCGTCACACCACCCTTGTCATGAGACTTACCATCCTTCTTCTTGCCATCCTTGTCACCACCTGTATGAGCTTTTCTGCTCACTCTTGTTCTGACCCATTTGTCTGCCTTCTTTCCCAATTCTTGGGGAGAGGTCAGATCTGAGTCTACCAAGTACTGATGCAACAAGTCAGACACACAATTATTCAAAATATGCTCTCTCAAAATTAGATTATATAGGCTTTCATAGTCAGTCGCCTTACTGACATGTAACCATCCCTCCAAGGCCTTCACTGAACAGTCTACAAAGTCTGTCCAGTCTTCAGAGGACTCTTTTCTGGTGTCTCTGATCTTTATCCTGTATTGTTCAGTGGTTAAGCCAAATCCATCTAAGAGTGCATCTTTCAAAACTTTGAAACTGTTGGCATAATTCTCCCTGACAGTAAGGAGTCTGTCCCTACCTTTGCCAGTGAACGATAGCCACAAGATAGCAGCCCACTGCCTCTGAGGGACAAACTGTACCATACAGGCCCTCTCAAGTGCAGAAAACCACTTGTTTATGTCATCCCCCTCCTTGTAAGGGGGGACTATCTTATGCAGGTTTCTTGTATCTGTTTCTCTAACAGGATGACCATCAAGAATACTGCTGCTGCCACCATGGGGAACTAACCCCAACTTCTGTCTTTCCCTCTCTACATCTAGGGATTCCCTATCCAAGGCCAACTGCTGCTGTCTTAGCTTAAATCTGGCCTCTTCCAACCTTTCTGAGTTCCCTTTCCATTAGGAACCTAATGCCAGATGTGGAATGGGGGGACAATTCTATGATCCTAGACATGTTACATGGCCATATTCGGAGTTACCATTGTGAAGCTACATATAGGTAGTGACCTATATGTATAGTGCACACGTGTAATGGTGTCCCCGCACTCACAAAGTCCGGGCAAATGGCCCTGAACTATGTGAGGGCACCTTGGCTAGTGCCAGGGTGCCCTCACACTTAGTAACTTTGAACCTAACCTTCAGCAAGTGAAGGTTAGACATATAGGTGACTTATAAGTTACTTAAGTGCAGTGGTAAATGGCTGTGAAATAACGTGGACGTTATTTCACTCAGGCTGCACTGGCAGGCCTGTGTAAGAATTGTCAGAGCTCCCTATGGGTGGCAAAAGAAATGCTGCAGCCCATAGGGATCTCCTGGAACCGCAATACCCTGGGTACCTAGGTACCATCTACTAGGGATTTATAAGGGGGGTCCAGTATGCCATTTTAAATTGGTAAATGAAGTCACTAGCCTGCAGTGACATATTTAAAAGCAGAGAGAGCATGAGCACTGAGGTTCTGGTTAGCAGAGCCTCAGTGACTCAGTTAAGTACTACACAGACACACACATTAGTCCATAAACTATGAGCACTGGGGTCCTGATTAGCAGGATCCCAGGAAGACAGGCAAAAACATACTGACATGCATGTAAAATTGGGGGTAACATGCCAAGGAAGAGGGTACTTTCCTACAGTCACCTCCCTGCTTCAGCAGGCACCTCTCTGCGACGACAACCGGTACTCTGGGACTCCTCTCCTGTCGACGAGCATGATCCCTAGAACACGGGTGGTGGACTGAAGTGACCCAGACTGTCCAAAGGTCCAGCTGTCCAAACTTGGTGGAGTTAAGAGCTTGCCTCCCATGCTACGACAGTGCCCCTGTGCACAGCGTCTTCTGCAGCTCCTTGGGCTTCTGTGCATTTCTTCCAAAGGTTCTTTGTGCACAGCGTAGCCCAGGTCCCCAGCACACCATCCTGCGATGCACAGCTCCCTGAGTTGTTCTCCGGCGGCGTGGGACCTTCCAGTGTAGTGTTGTGACGACCGCACTTTGCATCTCCTTTGTCCCTGTGTCCTGGGACTCCCCTGGGTGCTGCCTGGTCTTCTGAGGGCTCTCTGAAGTGCTGAGAGCCCCCTCTGTCTCCTCAGTCCGAGTTGAGACCCCCTGGGTCCAGGCAGCTCCTCTTTGACGCAAACCGCATACTTGTGTGAACCAATGCTTGTTGGTGGAATCCAGCGACACAAACAGCCTGCATTCAACAACTCGACATGGGACATCTCCTGCACCATGCAGGAACCCGCAGCCATCTTCTTTTGTGCATTTCTGTATTTTTCTTCCAACCTGAATATCCACTTTTGCATCTTCTTCCAGGTTGGCAGGCGCCCCTGTCCTTCCTCGACTCTTCTTCGACTTCTTGGCTGGGCCTCCTCTCTCCACAGGTCTTCAGGTCCAGGAATCCATTGGTTGTTGCTTGCAGACTTGCTTGGTTTTTGCATAATTCTTCATGACGACTTGTAGTGTGTCCTGAGGAAACAAGTTGTACTTTACTCCTACATTATGGGCTCTGCGGTGGGGTACTTTACTTACCTTTGGTGTATTCCTACACTCCCAGCGCCCATCTACACACTACCCTTGCCTAGGGGGGGAATTCGACATTGGCATTCCACTATTTTAGTATATGGTTTGTGTTGCCCCTAGGCCCATTGGAATCTATTGTCTTTTCTACTGTTAGCACTATTCTATGGCTGTTTACTTACCAGATTTTGGTTACTAGAGTACATATTGTGTATAATACTTATATCCACAAGGAGTATTCCTCTAAGATATGTTTAACCCTGTGTCACTAAAATAAAGTACCTTTATTTTTGGTAACGCTGAGTATTGTCTTTTATTGTGTATAAGTACAGTATAACTATAAGTGGTTATTGCTGGAGCTTTGCATGTCTCCTAGTTCAGCCTAAACTGCTCTGCCATAGTTACCGCTATCAGCCTAAGCTGCTGGAACACTACTAATCTACTAATAAGGGATAACTGGACCTGGTACAGGGTGTAAGTACCATTGGTACCCACGATAAGCCAGGCCAGCCTCCTACATGCCCCCCGTCAGTGGATATGACCATGTACCACCCCCCTTCAGCGGATGTGACCATGTACCCCACCTCAGTGGATGTGACCATGTACCCCCCCTTCAGTGGATGTGACCATGTACCCCCCCTTCAGTGGATGTGACCTTGTACCCCCCCTTCAGTGGATGTGACCATGTACCCCCCTTCAGTGGATGTGACCATGTACCCCCCCTTTAGTGGATGTGCCCATCTACCCCCCTTTAGTGGATGTGAGCGTGGACCCGCCCCCTTCAGTGGATGTGACCATGTACCCCCCTTCAGTGGATGTGATCATGTACCCACCTTCGGTGGAAGTGCCCATGTACTCCCCCCTTTGGTGGATGTGCCCATGTACCCCCCTTCAGTGGATGTGACCATGTGCACCCCCCCGCCCCCTTTAGTGGATGTGACCATGGACCCCCCCTTCAGTGGATGTGACTATGTACCCCTACCCCCCCCCCCTTCAGTGGCTGTGACCATGTACCCCCCCCCCCCCCCCCCCTTCGGTGGATGTGACCATGTACCCCCCGACTTCGGTGGATGTGACCATGTGCGCCCCCCCTTCAGTGGATGTGATCATGTACCCACCTTCGGTGGATGTGCCCATGTACTCTCCCCTTCGGTGGATGTGCCCATGTGCACCCCCCCCTTCAGTGGATGTGACCATGGACCCCCCCTTCAGTGGCTGTGACCATGTACCCCCCCCCCTTCAGTGGATGTGACCATGTACCCCCCCCACTTCGGTGGATGTGCCCATGTGCGCCCCCCCCTCCCCGCCCTGTGCACCAGGATGTGCTGGTCACAGCCTACAGCACCCCAGCACCCCCATCGACGTCTTCTGCGGGGAGCCCGTCCCTGCTCCAGTACGTGCTGCCTTTGAAGTGCCGCCCCTCCCCCTCGCCAGCGTGTGCTCCCCCTGCCCCCCCCCCCGCCCCCGCACCTGCCCCCCGCCTCTCCTGATGCTGTGTGTGGGTGTCTGACGTCATCGAGGCTGAATGACAGCGGCTCTTGCTGACCCCCCCGTCCGTGCCCCCACCCCTCCCTCTGCCCTTCATTCTACCTTTATCTTCTCTCTCGCCATCTCTGCCGCCCTGTCCTTCCTACCCCTCACTGCCCCTCTCTTCTACCCTATCATGTCCCTCCTGCCCACTCACTGCCCATCTCTTCTACCCTATCATGTCCCTCCTGCCCCTCACTGCCCCTCTCTTCTACCCTATCATGTCCCTCCTGCCCCTCACTGCCCCTCTCTTCTACCCTATCATGTCCCTCCTGCCACTCACTGCCCCTCTCTTCTACCCTACCATGTCCCTCCTGCCCCTCCCTGCCCCTCTCTTCTACCCTATCATGTCCCTCCTGCCCCTCACTGCCCCTCTCTTCTACCCTATCATGTCCCTCCTGCCCCTCACTGCCCCTCTCTTCTACCCTATCATGTCCCTCCTGCCCCTCACTGCCCCTCTCTTCTACCCTATCATGTCCCTCCTGCCACTCACTGCCCCTCTCTTCTACCCTATCATGTCCCTCCTGCCCCTCACTGCCCCTCTCTTCTACCCTATCATGTCCCTCCTGCCCCTCACTGCCCCTCTCTTCTACCCTATCAGGTCCCTCCTGCCACTCACTGCCCCTCTCTTCTACCCTATCATGTCCCTCCTGCCCCTCACTGCCCCTCTCTTCTACCCTACCATGTCCCTCCTGCCCCTCACTGCCCCTCTCTTCTACCCTATCATGTCCCTCCTGCCACTCACTGCCCCTCTCTTCTACCCTATCATGTCCCTCCTGATCCTCACTGCCCCTCTCTTCTACCCTATCATGTCCCTCCTGCCCACTCACTGCCCATCTCTTCTACCCTATCATGTCCCTCCTGCCCCTCACTGCCCCTTTCACTGCCCCTCTCTTCTACCCTATCATGTCCCTCCTGCCCCTCACTTCTACCCTATCATGTCCCTCCTGCCACTCACTGCCCCTCTCTTCTACCCTATCATGTCCCTCCTGCCCCTCACTGCCCCTCTCTTCTACCCTATCATGTCCCTCCTGCCCCTCACTGCCCCTCTCTTCTACCCTATCAGGTCCCTCCTGCCACTCACTGCCCCTCTCTTCTACCCTATCATGTCCCTCCTGCCCCTCACTGCCCCTCTCTTCTACCCTACCATGTCCCTCCTGCCCCTCACTGCTCCTCTCTTCTACCCTATCATGTCCCTCCTGCCACTCACTGCCCCTCTCTTCTACCCTATCATGTCCCTCCTGATCCTCACTGACCCTCTCTTCTACCCTATCATGTCCCTCCTGCCCACTCACTGCCCATCTCTTCTACCCTATCATGTCCCTCCTGCCCCTCACTGCCCCTCTCTTCTACCCTATCATGTCCCTCCTGCCCCTCACTGCCCCTCTCTTCTACCCTATCATGTCCCTCCTGCCCCTCACTGCCCCTCTCTTCTACCCTATCATGTCCCTCCTGCCACTCACTGCCCCTCTCTTCTACCCTACCATGTCCCTCCTGCCCCTCACTGCCCCTCTCTTCTACCCTATCATGTCCCTCCTGCCCCTCACTGCCCCTCTCTTCTACCCTATCATGTCCCTCCTGCCCCTCACTGCCCCTCTCTTCTACCCTATCATCTCCCTCATGCCACTCACTCCCCCTCTCTTCTACCCTATCATGTCCCTCCTGCCCCTCACTGCCCCTCTCTTCTACCCTATCATGTCCCTCCTGCCCCTCACTGCCCCTCTCTTCTACCCTATCAGGTCCCTCCTGCCACTCACTGCCCCTCTCTTCTACCCTATCATGTCCCTCCTGCCCCTCACTGCCCCTCTCTTCTACCCTACCATGTCCCTCCTGCCCCTCACTGCCCCTCTCTTCTACCCTATCATGTCCCTCCTGCCACTCACTGCCCCTCTCTTCTACCCTATCATGTCCCTCCTGATCCTCACTGCCCCTCTCTTCTACCCTAACATGTCCCTCCTGCCCACTCACTGCCCATCTCTTCTACCCTATCATGTCCCTCCTGCCCCTCACTGCCCCTCTCTTCTACCCTATCATGTCCCTCCTGCCCCTCACTGCCCCTCTCTTCTACCCTATCATGTCCCTCCTGCCCCTCACTGCCCCTCTCTTCTACCCTATCATGTCCCTCCTGCCCCTCACTGCCCCTCTCTTCTACCCTATCATGTCCCTCCTGCCACTCACTGCCCCTCTCTTCTACCCTACCATGTCCCTCCTGCCCCTCACTGCCCCTCTCTTCTACCCTATCATGTCCCTCCTGCCCCTCACTGCCCCTCTCTTCTACCCTATCATGTCCCTCCTGCCCCTCACTGCCCCTCTCTTCTACCCTATCATGTCCCTCCTGCCCCTCACTGCCCCTCTCTTCTACCCTATCATGTCCCTCCTGCCACTCACTGCCCCTCTCTTCTACCCTATCATGTCCCTCCTGCCCCTCACTGCCCCTCTCTTCTACCCTATCATGTCCCTCCTGCCCCTCACTGCCCCTCTCTTCTACCCTATCAGGTCCCTCCTGCCACTCACTGCCCCTCTCTTCTACCCTATCATGTCCCTCCTGCCCCTCACTGCCCCTCTCTTCTACCCTACCATGTCCCTCCTGCCCCTCACTGCCCCTCTCTTCTACCCTATCATGTCCCTCCTGCCACTCACTGCCCCTCTCTTCTACCCTATCATGTCCCTCCTGATCCTCACTGCCCCTCTCTTCTACCCTAACATGTCCCTCCTGCCCACTCACTGCCCATCTCTTCTACCCTATCATGTCCCTCCTGCCCCTCACTGCCCCTCTCTTCTACCCTATCATGTCCCTCCTGCCCCTCACTGCCCCTCTCTTCTACCCTATCATGTCCCTCCTGCCCCTCACTGCCCCTCTCTTCTACCCTATCATGTCCCTCCTGCCACTCACTGCCCCTCTCTTCTACCCTACCATGTCCCTCCTGCCCCTCACTGCCCCTCTCTTCTACCCTATCATGTCCCTCCTGCCCCTCACTGCCCCTCTCTTCTACCCTATCATGTCCCTCCTGCCCCTCACTGCCCCTCTCTTCTACCCTATCATGTCCCTCCTGCCACTCACTGCCCCTCTCTTCTACCCTATCATGTCCCTCCTGCCCCTCACTGCCCCTCTCTTCTACCCTATCATGTCCCTCCTGCCCCTCACTGCCCCTCTCTTCTACCCTATCAGGTCCCTCTTGCCACTCACTGCCCCTCTCTTCTACCCTATCATGTCCCTCCTGCCCCTCACTGCCCCTCTCTTCTACCCTACCATGTCCCTCCTGCCCCTCACTGCCCCTCTCTTCTACCCTATCATGTCCCTCCTGCCACTCACTGCCCCTCTCTTCTACCCTATCATGTCCCTCCTGCCACTCACTGCCCCTCTCTTCTATCCTTCCATGTCCTTCCTGCCCCTCACTGCCCCTCTCTTCTACCCTATCATGTCCCTCCTGCCACTCACTGCCCCTCTCTTCTATCCTTCCATGTCCTTCCTGCCCCTCACTGTCCCTCTCTTCTATCCTTCCATGTCCCTCCTGCCACTCACTGCCCCTCTCTTCTACCCTATCATGTCCCTCCTGCCCCTCACTGCCCCTCTCTTCTACCCTATCATGTCCCTCCTGCCCCTCACGGCCCCTCTTCACTGCCCCTCTCTTCTACCCTATCATGTCCCTCCTGCCACTCACTGCCCCTCTCTTCTATCCTTCCATGTCCCTCCTGCCACTCACTGCCCCTCTCTTCTACCCTATCATGTCCCTCCTGCCACTCACTGCCCCTCTCTTCTACCCTATCATGTCCCTCCTGCCCCTCATTGCCCCTCTCTTCTACCCTATCATGTCCCTCCTGCCCCTCACTGCCCCTCTTCATTGCCCCTCTCTTCTACCCTATCATGTCCCTCCTGCCCCTCACTGCCCCTCTCTTCTACCCTACCATGTCCCTCCTGCCCCTCACTGCCCCTCTCTTCTACCCTACCATGTCCCTCCTGCCCCTCACTGCCCCTCTCTTCTACCCTATCATGTCCCTCCTGCCACTCACTGCCCCTCTCTTCTACCCTATCATGTCCCTCCTGCCACTCACTGCCCCTCTCTTCTACCCTATCATGTCCCTCCTGCCCCTCACTGCCCCTCTTCACTGCCCCCGCCTCTAACCTATCGTGTCCCTCCTGCCCCTCACTGCCCCTCTCTTCTACCCTACCATGTCCCTCCTGCCCCTCACAGCCCCTCTCTTCTACCCTACCATGTCCCTCCTGCCCCTCACTGCCCCTCTCTTCTACCCTATCATGTCCCTCCTGCCACTCACTGCCCCTCTCTTCTATCCTTCCATGTCCCTCCTGCCACTCACTACCCCTCTCTTCTACCCTATCATGTCCCTCCTGCCCCTCATTGCCCCTCTCTTCTACCCTATCATGTCCCTCCTGACCCTCACTGCCCCTCTTCACTGCCCCTCTCTTCTACCCTATCATGTCCCTCCTGCCCCTCATGGCCCCTCTCTTCTACCCTACCATGTCCCTCCTGCCCCTCACTGCCCCTCTCTTCTACCCTATCATGTCCCTCCTGCCACTCACTGCCCCTCTCTTCTACCCTATCATGTCCCTCCTGCCCCTCACTGCCCCTCTCTTCTACCCTATCATGTCCCTCCTGCCCCTCACTGCCCCTCTTCACTGCCCCTCTCTTCTACCCTATCATGTCCCTCCTGCCCCTCACTGCCCCTCTCTTCTACCCTATCATGTCCCTCCTGCCACTCACTGCCCCTTTCACTGCCCCTCTCTTCTACCCTATCATGTCCCTCCAGCCCCTCACTGCCCCTCTCTTCTACCCTACCATGTCCCTCCTGCCCCTCCCTGCCCCTCTCTTCTACCCTATCATGTCCCTCCTGCCCCTCATTGCCCCTCTCTTCTACCCTATCATGTCCCTCCTGCCCCTCACTGCCCCTCTTCACTGCCCCTCTCTTCTACCCTATCATGTCCCTCCTGCCCCTCACTGCCCCTCTCTTCTACCCTACCATGTCCCTCCTGCCCCTCACTGCCCCTCTCTTCTACCCTACCATGTCCCTCCTGCCCCTCACTGCCCCTCTCTTCTACCCTACCATGTCCCTCCTGCCCCTCACTGCCCCTCTCTTCTACCCTATCATGTCCCTCCTGCCACTCACTGCCCCTCTCTTCTATCCTTCCATGTCCCTCCTGCCACTCACTGCCCCTCTCTTCTACCCTATCATGTCCCTCCTGCCCCTCATTGCCCCTCTCTTCTACCCTATCATCTCCCTCCTGCCCCTCACTGCCCCTCTTCACTGCCCCTCTCTTCTACCCTATCATGTCCCTCCTGCCCCTCACTGCCCCTCTCTTCTACCCTACCATGTCCCTCCTGCCCCTCACTGCCCCTCTCTTCTACCCTACCATGTCCCTCTTGCCCCTCACTGCCCCTCTCTTTTATCCTATCATGTCCCTCCTGCCACTCACTGCCCCTCTCTTCTACCCTATCATGTCCCTCCTGCCCCTCACTGCCCCTCTCTTCTACCCTATCATGTCCCTCCTGCCCCTCACTGCCCCTCTTCACTGCCCCTCTCTTCTACCCTATCATGTCCCTCCTTCCCCTCACTGCCCCTCTCTTCTGCCCTACCATGTCCCTCCTGCCCCTCACTGCCCCTCTCTTCTACCCTACCATGTCCCTCCTGCCCCTCACTGCCCCTCTCTTCTACCCTATCATGTCCCTCCTGCCCCTCACTGCCCCTCTTCACTGCCCCTCTCTTCTACCCTATCATGTCCCTCCTTCCCCTCACTGCCCCTCTCTTCTGCCCTACCATGTCCCTCCTGCCCCTCACTGCCCCTCTCTTCTACCCTACCATGTCCCTCCTGCCCCTCACTGCCCCTCTCTTCTACCCTATCATGTCCCTCCTGCCCCTCACTGCCCCTTTCACTGCCCCTCTCTTCTACCCTATCATGTCCCTCCAGCCCCTCACTGCCCCTCTCTTCTACCCTACCATGTCCCTCCTGCCCCTCACTGCCCCTCTCTTCTACTCTATCATGTCCCTCCTGCCCCTCACTGCCCCTCTCTTCTACCCTACCATGTCCCTCCTGACCCTCACTGCCCCTCTCTTCTACTCTATCATGTCCCTCCTGCCACTCACTGCCCCTCTCTTCTATCCTTCCATGTCCCTCCTGCCACTCACTGCCCCTCTCTTCTACCCTATCATGTCCCTCCTGCCCCTCATTGCCCCTCTCTTCTACCCTATCATCTCCCTCCTGCCCCTCACTGCCCCTCTTCACTGCCCCTCTCTTCTACCCTATCATGTCTCTCCTGCCCCTCACTGCCCCTCTCTTCTACCCTACCATGTCCCTCCTGCCCCTCACTGCCCCTCTCTTCTACCCTACCATGTCCCTCTTGCCCCTCACTGCCCCTCTCTTTTATCCTATCATGTCCCTCCTGCCACTCACTGCCCCTCTCTTCTACCCTATCATGTCCCTCCTGCCCCTCACTGCCCCTCTCTTCTACCCTATCATGTCCCTCCTGCCCCTCACTGCCCCTCTTCACTGCCCCTCTCTTCTACCCTATCATGTCCCTCCTTCCCCTCACTGCCCCTCTCTTCTGCCCTACCATGTCCCTCCTGCCCCTCACTGCCCCTCTCTTCTACCCTACCATGTCCCTCCTGCCCCTCACTGCCCCTCTCTTCTACCCTATCATGTCCCTCCTGCCACTCACTGCCCCTTTCACTGCCCCTCTCTTCTACCATATCATGTCCCTCCAGCCCCTCACTGCCCCTCTCTTCTACCCTACCATGTCCCTCCTGCCCCTCACTGCCCCTCTCTTCTACTCTATCATGTCCCTCCTGCCCCTCACTGCCCCTCTCTTCTACCCTACCATGTCCCTCCTGACCCTCACTGCCCCTCTCTTCTACTCTATCATGTCCCTCCTGCCACTCACTGCCCCTCTCTTCTACCCTATCATGTCCCTCCTGCCCCTCACTGCCCCTCTCTTCTACCCTACCATGTCCCTCCTGCCCCTCACTGCCCCTCTCTTCTACCCTATCATGTCCCTCCTGCCCCTCACTGCCCCTTTCACTGCCCCTCTCTTCTACCCTATCATGTCCCTCCAGCCCCTCACTGCCCCTCTCTTCTACCCTACCATGTCCCTCCTGCCCCTCACTGCCCCTCTCTTCTACTCTATCATGTCCCTCCTGCCCCTCACTGCCCCTCTCTTCTACCCTACCATGTCCCTCCTGACCCTCACTGCCCCTCTCTTCTACTCTATCATGTCCCTCCTGCCACTCACTGCCCCTCTCTTCTACCCTATCATGTCCCTCCTGCCCCTCACTGCCCCTCTCTTCTACCCTATCATGTCCCTCCTGCCCCTCACTGCCCCTCTTCACTGCCCCTCTCTTCTTCCCTCTCATGTCCCTCCTGCCCCTCACTGCCCCTCTCATCTACCCTATCATGTCCCTCCTGCCCCTCACTGCCCCTCTCTTCTACCCTATCTTGTCCCTCCTACCCCTCACTGCCCCTCTCTTCTACCCTACCATGTCCTTCCTGCCCACTCACTCCCCCTCACTGCCCCTCTCTTCTACCCTACCATGTCCTTCCTGCCCACTCACTGCCCCTCTCTTCTACCCTACCATGTCCCTCCTGCCCACTCACTGCCCCTCTCTTCTACCCTATCATGTCCCTCCTGCCCACTCACTGCCCATCTCTTCTACCCTACCATGTCCCTCCTGCCCCTCACTGCCCCTCTCTTCTACTCTATCATGTCCCTCCTGCCACTCACTGCCCCTCTCTTCTACCCTATCATGTCCCTCCTGCCCCTCACTGCCCCTCTCTTCTACCCTACCATGTCCCTCCTGCCCCTCACTGCCCCTCTCTTCTACCCTACCATGTCCCTCCTGCCCCTCACTGCCCCTCTCTTCTACTCTATCATGTCCCTTCTGCCACTCACTGCCCCTTTCACTGCCCCTCTCTTCTACCCTATCATGTCCCTCCAGCCCCTCACTGCCCCTCTCTAATACCCTACCATGTCCCTCCTGCCCCTCACTGCCCCTCTCTTCTACTCTATCATGTCCCTCCTGCCACTCACTGCCCCTCTCTTCTACCCTATCATGTCCCTCCTGCCCCTCACTGCCCCTCTCTTCTACCCTATCATGTCCCTCTTGCCCCTCACTTCCCCTCTTCAATGCCCCTCTCTTCTACCCTATCATGTCCCTCCTGCCCCTCACTGCCCCTCTCATCTACCCTATCATGTCCCTCCTGCCCCTCACTGCCCCTCTCTTCTACCCTATCTTGTCCCTCCTGCCCCTCACTGCCCCTCTCTTCTACCCTACCATGTCCTTCCTGCCCACTCACTGCCCCTCTCTTCTACCCTACCATGTCCCTCCTGCCCACTCACTGCCCCTCTCTTCTACCCTATCATGTCCCTCCTGCCCCTTTCACTGCCCCTCTCTTCTACCCTATCATGTCCCTCCTGCCCACTCACTGCCCATCTCTTCTACCCTACCATGTCCCTCCTGCCCCTCACTGCCCCTCTCTTCTACTCTATCATGTCCCTCCTGCCACTCACTGCCCCTCTCTTCTACCCTATCATGTCCCTCCTGCCCCTCACTGCCCCTCTCTTCTACCCTATCATGTCCCTCCTGCCCCTCACTGCCCCTCTTCACTGCCCCTCTCTTCTACCCTATCATGTCCCTCCTGCCCCTCACTGCCCCTCTCATCTACCCTACAATGTCCCTCCTGCCCCTCACTGCCCCTCTCTTCTACCGTATCATGTCCCTCCTGCCCCTCACTGCCCCTCTCTTCTACCCTACCATGTCCTTCCTGCCCACTCACTCCCACTCACTCCCCCTCTCTTCTACCCTATCATGTCCCTCCTGCCCCTTTCACTGCCCCTCTCTTCTACCCTATCATGTCCTCCCTGCCCACTCACTGCCCATCTCTTCTACCCTACCATGTCCCTCCTGCCCCTCACTGCCCCTCTCTTCTACTCTATCATGTCCCTCCTGCCACTCACTGCCCCTCTCTTCTACCCTATCATGTCCCTCCTGCCCCTCACTGCCCCTCTCTTCTACCCTATCATGTCCCTCCTGCCCCTCACTGCCCCTCTTCACTGCCCCTCTCTTCTACCCTATCATGTCCCTCCTGCCCCTCACTGCCCCTCTCATCTACCCTACCATGTCCCTCCTGCCCCTCACTGCCCCTCTCTTCTACCCTATCATGTCCCTCCTGACCACTCACTGCCCCTCTCTTCTACCCTACCATGTCCTTCCTGCCCACTCACTCCCCCTCACTGCCCCCCTCTTCTACCCTACCATGTCCTTCCTGCCCACTCACTGCCCCTCGCTTCTACCCTACCGTGTCCTTCCTGCCCACTCACTGCCCCTCTCTTCTACCCTACCATGTCCTTCCTGCCCACTCACTGCCCCTCTCTTCTATCCTTCCATGTCCTTCTGCCCACTCACTTCCCCTCTCTTCAACCCTACCATGTCCCTCATGCCCCTCACTGCCCCTCTCTTCTACCCTTCCATGTCCCTTCTGCCCAATCACTGCCCCTCTCTTCTACCCTATCATGTCCCTCCTGCCCACTCACTGCCCCCCTCTTCTACCCTACCATGTCCTTCCTGCCCACTCACTGCCCCTCTCTTCTATCCTTCCATGTCCTTCCTGTCCCTCACTGCCCTTCTCTTCTACCCTTCCATGTCACTCATGCCCCTCACTGCCCCTCTCTTCTACCCTTCCATGTCCCTTCTGCCCACTCACTGCCCCTCTCTTCTACCCTACCATGTCCCTCCTGTCCACTCACTGCCCCTCTCTTCTACCCTTCCATGTCCTTCATTGCCCTCACTGCCCCTCTCTTCTACCCTATCATGTCCCTCCTGTCCCTCACTGCCCCTCTTCACTGCCCCTCTCTTCTACCCTATCATGTCCTTCCTGCCCACTCACTGCCTCTGTCTTCTACCCTTCCATGTCCCTTCTGCCCACTCACTGCCCCTCTCTTCTACCCTACCATGTCCTTCCTGCCCACTCACTGCCCCTCTCTTCTACCCTATCATGTCTTTCCTGACGACTCACTGTCCCTCTCTTGTACCCTACCATGTCCTTCCTGCCCACTCACTGCCCCTCTCTTCTACCCTTCCATGTCCCTCCTGCCCACTCACTTCCCCTCTCTTCTACCCTATCATGTCCCTCCTGCCCCTCACTGCCCCTCTCTTCTACCCTATCATGTCCCTCCTGCCCCTCACTGCCCCTCTCTTCTACCCTATTATGTCCTTCCTGCCCCTCACTGCCCCTCTCTTCTACCCTATCATGGCCTTCCTGCCCACTCACTGCCCCTCTCTTCTACCCTACCATGTCTTTCCTGCCGATCACTGCCCCTCTCTTCTACCCTACCATGTCCTTCCGGCCCACTCACTGCCCCTCTCTTCTACCCTATCATGTCCTTCCGGCCCACTCACTGCCCCTCTCCTCTACCCTACCATGTCCTTCCTGCCCACTCACTTCCCCTCTCTTCTACCCTACCATGTCCTTCCTGCCCACTCACTGCCCCTCTCTTCTACCCTATCATGTCCCTCCTGCTCCTCACTGCCCCTCTCTTCTACCCTTCCATGTCCCTCCTGCCCACTCACTGCCCCTCTCTTCTACCCTACCATGTCCCTCCTGCCCACTCACTGCCCCTCTCTTCTACCCTTCCATGTCCCTCCTGTCCACTCACTGCCCCTCTCTTCTATCCTTCCATGTCCTTCCTGTCCCTCACTGCCCCTCTCTTCTACCCTATCATGTCCCTCCTGCCCCTCACTGCCGCTCTTCAATGCCCCTCTCTTCTACCCTATCATGTCCCTCCTGCCAGTCACTGCCCCTCTCTTTTACCCTACCATGTCCCTCCTGCCCAATCACTGCCCCTCTCTTCTACCCTTCCATGTCCTTCCTGCCCACTCACTGCCTCTCTCTTCTACCCTTCCATGTCCCTCCTGCCCACTCACTGCCCCTCTCATCTACCCTATCCTGTCCCTCCTGCCCACTCACTGCCCCTCTCTTCTACCCTACCATGTCCCTCCTGCCTACTCACTGCCCCTCTCTTCTACCCTATCATGTCCTTCCTGACCACTCACTGCCCCTCTCATCTACCCTACCATGTCCCTCCTGCCCCTCACTGCCCCTCTCTTCTACCCTACCATGTCTTTCCTGCCCACTCACTGCCCCTCTCTTCTACCCTACCATGTCCTTCCTGCCCACTCACTGCCTCTCTCTTCTACCCTACCATGTCCTTCCTGCCCACTCACTGCCCCTCTCTTCTACCCTTCCATGTCCCTCCTGCCCACTCACTTCCCCTCTCTTCTACCCTACCATGTCCTTCCTGCCCACTCACTGCCCCTCTCTTCTACCCTACCATGTCCTTCCGGTCCCTCACTGCCCCTCTCTTCTACCCTACCATGTCCTTCCTGCCCACTCACTGCCCCTCTCTTCTACCCTATCATGTCCCTCCTGCCCACTCACTGCCCCTCTCTTCTACCCTACCATGTCCTTCCTACCCCTCACTGCCCCTCTCTTCTACCCTACCATGTCCTTCCTGCCCACTCACTGCCCCTCTCTTCTACCCTACCATGTCCCTCCTGCCCACTCACTGCCCCTCTCTTTTACCCTTCCATGTCCCTTCTGCCCACTCACTGCCCCTCTCTTCTATCCTAGCATGTCCCTCCTGACCACTCACTGCCCCTCTCTTCTACCCTACCATGTACTTCCTGCCCACTCACTGTCTCTCTGTTCTACCCTACCATGTCCATCCTGCCCCTCACTGCTCCTCTCTTCTACCCTACCATGTCCTTCCTGCCCACTCACTGCCCATCACTTCTACCCTACCATGTCCCTCCTGCCCCTCACTGCCCCTCTCTTCTACCCTACCATGTCCTTCCTGCCCACTCACTGCCCCTCTCTTCTACCCTATCATGTCCCTCCTGCCCCTCACTGCCCCTCTCTTCTACCCTATCATGTCCCTCCTGCCCCTCACTGCCCCTCTTCACTGCCCCTCTCTTCTACCCTCTCATGTCCCTCCTGCCCCTCACTGCCCCTCTCATCTACCCTATCATGTCCCTCCTGCCCCTCACTGCCCCTCTCTTCTACCCTATCTTGTCCCTCCTGCCCCTCACTGCCCCTCTCTTCTACCCTACCATGTCCTTCCTGCCCACTCACTCCTCCTCACTGCCCCTCTCTTCTACCCTACCATGTCCTTCCTGCCCACTCACTGCCCCTCTCTTCTACCCTACCATGTCCCTCCTGCCCACTCACTGTCCCTCTCTTCTACCCTATCATGTCCCTCCTGCCCACTCACTGCCCATCTATTCTACCCTACCATGTCCCTCCTGCCCCTCACTGCCCCTCTCTTCTACTCTATCATGTCCCTCCTGCCACTCCCTGCCCCTCTCTTCTACCCTATCATGTCCCTCCTGCCCCTCACTGCCCCTCTCTTCTACCCTACCATGTGCCTCCTGCCCCTCACTGCCCCTCTCTTCTACCCTACCATGTCCCTCCTGCCCCTCACTGCCCCTCTCTTCTACCCTATCATGTCCCTCCTGCCACTCACTGTCCCTTTCACTGCCCCTCTCTTCTACCCTATCATGTCCCTCCAGCCACTCACTGCCCCTCTCTAATACCCTACCATGTCCCTCCTGCCCCTCACTGCCCCTCTCTTCTACTCTATCATGTCCCTCCTGCCACTCACTGCCCCTCTCTTCTACCCTATCATGTCCCTCCTGCCACTCACTGCCCCTCTCTTCTACCCTATCATGTCCCTCCTGCCCCTCACTTCCCCTCTTCAATGCCCCTCTCTTCTACCCTATCATGTCCCTCCTGCCCCTCACTGCCCCTCTCATCTACCCTATCATGTCCCTCCTGCCCCTCACTGCCCCTCTCTTCTACCCTATCTTGTCCCTCCTGCCCCTCTCTTCTACCCTACCATGTCCTTCCTGCCCACTCACTGCCCCTCTCTTCTACCCTATCATGTCCCTCCTGCCACTCACTGCCCCTCTCTTCTACCCTATCATGTCCCTCCTGCCCCTCACTTCCCCTCTTCAATGCCCCTCTCTTCTACCCTATCATGTCCCTCCTGCCCCTCACTGCCCCTCTCTTCTACCCTACCATGTCCCTCCTGCCCCTCACTGCCCCTCTCTTCTACCCTATCATGTCCCTCCTGCCACTCACTGCCCCTCTCTTCTACCCTATCATGTCCCTCCTGCCACTCACTGCCCCTCTCTTCTACCCTATCATGTCCCTCCTGCCCCTCACGGCCCCTCTTCACTGCCCCTCTCTTCTACCCTATCATGTCCCTCCTGCCACTCACTGTCCCTCTCTTCTATCCTTCCATGTCCCTCCTGCCACTCACTGCTCCTCTCTTCTACCCTATCATGTCCCTCCTGCCACTCACTGCCCCTCTATTCTACCCTATCATGTCCCTCCTGCCCCTCATTGCCCCTCTCTTCTACCCTATCATGTCCCTCCTGCCCCTCACTGCCCCTCTTCACTGCCCCTCTCTTCTACCCTATCATGTCCCTCCTGCCCCTCACTGCCCCTCTCTTCTACCCTACAATGTCCCTCCTGCCCCTCACTGCCCCTCTCTTCTACCCTATCATGTCCCTCCTGCCACTCACTGCCCCTCTCTTCTACCCTATCATGTCCCTCCTGCCACTCACTGCCACTCACTGCCCCTCTCTTCTACCCTATCATGTCCCTCCTGCCCCTCACTGCCCCTCTTCACTGCCCCCTCCTCTACCCTATCGTGTCCCTCCTGCCCCTCACTGCCCCTCTGTTCTACCCTACCATGTCCCTCCTGCCCCTCACAGCCCCTCTCTTCTACCCTACCATGTCCCTCCTGCCCCTCACTGCCCCTCTCTTCTACCCTATCATGTCCCTCCTGCCACTCACTGCCCCTCTCTTCTATCCTTCCATGTCCCTCCTGCCACTCACTGCCCCTCTCTTCTACCCTATCATGTCCCTCCTGCCCCTCATTGCCCCTCTCTTCTACCCTATCATGTCCCTCCTGCCCCTCACTGCCCCTCTTCACTGCCCCTCTCTTCTACCCTATCATGTCCCTCCTGCCCCTCATGGCCCCTCTCTTCTACCCTACCATGTCCCTCCTGCCCCTCACTGCCCCTCTCTTCTACCCTATCATGGCCTTCCTGCCCACTCACTGCCCCTCTCTTCTACCCTACCATGTCTTTCCTGCCGATCACTGCCCCTCTCTTCTACCCTACCATGTCCTTCCGGCCCACTCACTGCCCCTCTCTTCTACCCTACCATGTCTTTCCTGCCGATCACTGCCCCTCTCTTCTACCCTACCATGTCCTTCCGGCCCACTCACTGCCCCTCTCTTCTACCCTATCATGTCCTTCCGGCCCACTCACTGCCCCTCTCCTCTACCCTACCATGTCCTTCCTGCCCACTCACTTCCCCTCTCTTCTACCCTACCATGTCCTTCCTGCCCACTCACTGCCCCTCTCTTCTACCCTATCATGTCCCTCCTGCTCCTCACTGCCCCTCTCTTCTACCCTTCCATGTCCCTCCTGCCCACTCACTGCCCCTCTCTTCTACCCTTCCATGTCCCTCCTGTCCACTCACTGCCCCTCTCTTCTATCCTTCCATGTCCTTCCTGTCCCTCACTGCCCCTCTCTTCTACCCTATCATGTCCCTCCTGCCCCTCACTGCCCCTCTTCAATGCCCCTCTCTTCTACCCTATCATGTCCCTCCTGCCAGTCACTGCCCCTCTCTTTTACCCTACCATGTCCCTCCTGCCCACTCACTGCCCCTCTCTTCTACCCTTCCATGTCCTTCCTGCCCACTCACTGCCTCTCTCTTCTACCCTTCCATGTCCCTCCTGCCCAATCACTGCCCCTCTCATCTACCCTATCCTGTCCCTCCTGCCCACTCACTGCCCCTCTCTTCTACCCTACCATGTCCCTCCTGCCTACTCACTGCCCCTCTCTTCTACCCTATCATGTCCTTCCTGACCACTCACTGCCCCTCTCATCTACCCTACCATGTCCCTCCTGCCCCTCACTGCCCCTCTCTTCTACCCTACCATGTCTTTCCTGCCCACTCACTGCCCCTCTCTTCTACCCTACCATGTCCTTCCTGCCCACTCACTGCCTCTCTCTTCTACCCTACCATGTCCTTCCTGCCCACTCACTGCCCTTCTCTTCTACCCTTCCATGTCCCTCCTGCCCACTCACTTCCCCTCTCTTCTACCCTACCATGTCCTTCCTGCCCACTCACTGCCCCTCTCTTCTACCCTACCATGTCCTTCCGGTCCCTCACTGCCCCTCTCTTCTACCCTTCCATGTCCTTCCTGCCCACTCACTGCCCCTCTCTTCTACCCTATCATGTCCCTCCTGCCCACTCACTGCCCCTCTCTTCTACCCTACCATGTCCTTCCTACCCCTCACTGCCCCTCTCTTCTACCCTACCATGTCCTTCCTGCCCACTCACTGCCCCTCCCTTCTACCCTACCATGTCCCTCCTGCCCACTCACTGCCCCTCTCTTTTACCCTTCCATGTCCCTTCTGCCCACTCACTGCCCCTCTCTTCTATCCTAGCATGTCCCTCCTGACCACTCACTGCCCCTCTCTTCTACCCTACCATGTCCTTCCTGCCCACTCACTGTCTCTCTGTTCTACCCTACCATGTCCATCCTGCCCCTCACTGCTCCTCTCTTCTACCCTACCATGTCCTTCCTGCCCACTCACTGCCCATCACTTCTACCCTACCATGTCCCTCCTGCCCCTCACTGCCCCTCTCTTCTACCCTACCATGTCCTTCCTGCCCACTCACTGCCCCTCTCTTCTACCCTATCATGTCCCTCCTGCCCCTCACTGCCCCTCTCTTCTACCCTATCATGTCCCTCCTGCCCCTCACTGCCCCTCTTCACTGCCCCTCTCTTCTACCCTCTCATGTCCCTCCTGCCCCTCACTGCCCCTCTCATCTACCCTATCATGTCCCTCCTGCCCCTCACTGCCCCTCTCTTCTACCCTATCTTGTCCCTCCAGCCCCTCACTGCCCCTCTCTTCTACCCTACCATGTCCTTCCTGCCCACTCACTCCTCCTCACTGCCCCTCTCTTCTACCCTACCATGTCCTTCCTGCCCACTCACTGCCCCTCTCTTCTACCCTACCATGTCCGTCCTGCCCACTCACTGTCCCTCTCTTCTACCCTATCATGTCCCTCCTGCCCACTCACTGCCCATCTATTCTACCCTACCATGTCCCTCCTGCCCCTCACTGCCCCTCTCTTCTACTCTATCATGTCCCTCCTGCCACTCACTGCCCCTCTCTTCTACCCTATCATGTCCCTCCTGCCCCTCACTGCCCCTCTCTTCTACCCTACCATGTGCCTCCTGCCCCTCACTGCCCCTCTCTTCTACCCTACCATGTCCCTCCTGCCCCTCACTGCCCCTCTCTTCTACCCTATCATGTCCCTCCTGCCACTCACTGCCCCTTTCACTGCCCCTCTCTTCTACCCTATCATGTCCCTCCAGCCCCTCACTGCCCCTCTCTAATACCCTACCATGTCCCTCCTGCCCCTCACTGCCCCTCTCTTCTACTCTATCATGTCCCTCCTGCCACTCACTGCCCCTCTCTTCTACCCTATCATGTCCCTCCTGCCACTCACTGCCCCTCTCTTCTACCCTATCATGTCACTCCTACCCCTCACTTCCCCTCTTCAATGCCCCTCTCTTCTACCCTATCATGTCCCTCCTGCCCCTCACTGCCCCTCTCATCTACCCTATCATGTCCCTCCTGCCCCTCACTGCCCCTCTCTTCTACCCTATCTTGTCCCTCCTGCCCCTCTCTTCTACCCTACCATGTCCTTCCTGCCCACTCACTGCCCCTCTCTTCTACCCTATCATGTCCCTCCTGCCACTCACTGCCCCTCTCTTCTACCCTATCATGTCCCTTCTGCCCCTCACTTCCCCTCTTCAATGCCCCTCTCTTCTACCCTATCATGTCCCTCCTGCCCCTCACTGCCCCTCTCTTCTACCCTACCATGTCCCTCCTGCCCCTCACTGCCCCTCTCTTCTACCCTATCATGTCCCTCCTGCCACTCACTGCCCCTCTCTTCTACCCTATCATGTCCCTCCTGCCACTCACTGCCCCTCTCTTCTACCCTATCATGTCCCTCCTGCCCCTCACGGCCCCTCTTCACTGCCCCTCTCTTCTACCCTATCATGTCCCTCCTGCCACTCACTGCCCCTCTCTTCTATCCTTCCATGTCCCTCCTGCCACTCACTGCTCCTCTCTTCTACCCTATCATGTCCCTCCTGCCACTCACTGCCCCTCTCTTCTACCCTATCATGTCCCTCCTGCCCCTCATTGCCCCTCTCTTCTACCCTATCATGTCCCTCCTGCCCCTCACTGCCCCTCTTCACTGCCCCTCTCTTCTACCCTATCATGTCCCTCCTGCCCCTCACTGCCCCTCTCTTCTACCCTACAATGTCCCTCCTGCCCCTCACTGCCCCTCTCTTCTACCCTATCATGTCCCTCCTGCCACTCACTGCCCCTCTCTTCTACCCTATCATGTCCCTCCTGCCACTCACTGCCACTCACTGCCCCTCTCTTCTACCCTATCATGTCCCTCCTGCCCCTCACTGCCCCTCTTCACTGCCCCCTCCTCTACCCTATCGTGTCCCTCCTGCCCCTCACTGCCCCTCTCTTCTACCCTACCATGTCCCTCCTGCCCCTCACAGCCCCTCTCTTCTACCCTACCATGTCCCTCCTGCCCCTCACTGCCCCTCTCTTCTACCCTATCATGTCCCTCCTGCCACTCACTGCCCCTCTCTTCTATCCTTCCATGTCCCTCCTGCCACTCACTGCCCCTCTCTTCTACCCTATCATGTCCCTCCTGCCCCTCATTGCCCCTCTCTTCTACCCTATCATGTCCCTCCTGCCCCTCACTGCCCCTCTTCACTGCCCCTCTCTTCTACCCTATCATGTCCCTCCTGCCCCTCATGGCCCCTCTCTTCTACCCTACCATGTCCCTCCTGCCCCTCACTGCCCCTCTCTTCTACCCTATCATGTCCCTCCTGCCACTCACTGCCCCTCTCTTCTACCCTATCATGTCCCTCCTGCCCCTCACTGCCCCTCTCTTCTACCCTATCATGTCCCTCCTGCCCCTCACTGCCCCTCTTCACTGCCCCTCTCTTCTACCCTATCATGTCCCTCCTGCCCCTCACTGCCCCTCTCTTCTACCCTATCATGTCCCTCCTGCCACTCACTGCCCCTTTCACTGCCCCTCTCTTCTACCCTATCATGTCCCTCCAGCCCCTCACTGCCCCTCTCTTCTACCCTACCATGTCCCTCCTGCCCCTCCCTGCCCCTCTCTTCTACCCTATCATGTCCCTCCTGCCACTCACTGCCCCTCTCTTCTACCCTATCATGTCCCTCCTGCCACTCACTGCCACTCACTGCCCCTCTCTTCTACCCTATCATGTCCCTCCTGCCCCTCACTGCCCCTCTTCACTGCCCCCTCCTCTACCCTATCGTGTCCCTCCTGCCCCTCACTGCCCCTCTCTTCTACCCTACCATGTCCCTCCTGCCCCTCACAGCCCCTCTCTTCTACCCTACCATGTCCCTCCTGCCCCTCCCTGCCCCTCTCTTCTACCCTATCATGTCCCTCCTGCCACTCACTGCCCCTCTCTTCTATCCTTCCATGTCCCTCCTGCCACTCACTGCCCCTCTCTTCTACCCTATCATGTCCCTCCTGCCGCTCATTGCCCCTCTCTTCTACCCTATCATGTCCCTCCTGCCCCTCACTGCCCCTCTTCACTGCCCCTCTCTTCTACCCTATCATGTCCCTCCTGCCCCTCATGGCCCCTCTCTTCTACCCTACCATGTCCCTCCTGCCCCTCACTGCCCCTCTCTTCTACCCTATCATGGCCTTCCTGCCCACTCACTGCCCCTCTCTTCTACCCTACCATGTCTTTCCTGCCGATCACTGCCCCTCTCTTCTACCCTACCATGTCCTTCCGGCCCACTCACTGCCCCTCTCTTCTACCCTACCATGTCTTTCCTGCCGATCACTGCCCCTCTCTTCTACCCTACCATGTCCTTCCGGCCCACTCACTGCCCCTCTCTTCTACCCTATCATGTCCTTCCGGCCCACTCACTGCCCCTCTCCTCTACCCTACCATGTCCTTCCTGCCCACTCACTTCCCCTCTCTTCTACCCTACCATGTCCTTCCTGCCCACTCACTGCCCCTCTCTTCTACCCTATCATGTCCCTCCTGCTCCTCACTGCCCCTCTCTTCTACCCTTCCATGTCCCTCCTGCCCACTCACTGCCCCTCTCTTCTACCCTACCATGTCCCTCCTGCCCACTCACTGCCCCTCTCTTCTACCCTTCCATGTCCCTCCTGTCCACTCACTGCCCCTCTCTTCTATCCTTCCATGTCCTTCCTGTCTCTCACTGCCCCTCTCTTCTACCCTATCATGTCCCTCCTGCCCCTCACTGCCCCTCTTCAATGCCCCTCTCTTCTACCCTATCATGTCCCTCCTGCCCCTCACTGCCCCTCTCTTCTACTCTATCATGTCCCTCCTGCCACTCACTGCCCCTCTCTTCTACCCTATCATGTCCCTCCTGCCACTCACTGCCCCTCTCTTCTACCCTATCATGTCCCTCCTACCCCTCACTTCCCCTCTTCAATGCCCCTCTCTTCTACCCTATCATGTCCCTCCTGCCCCTCACTGCCCCTCTCATCTACCCTATCATGTCCCTCCTGCCCCTCACTGCCCCTCTCTTCTACCCTATCTTGTCCCTCCTGCCCCTCTCTTCTACCCTACCATGTCCTTCCTGCCCACTCACTGCCCCTCTCTTCTACCCTATCATGTCCCTCCTGCCACTCACTGCCCCTCTCTTCTACCCTATCATGTCCCTTCTGCCCCTCACTTCCCCTCTTCAATGCCCCTCTCTTCTACCCTATCATGTCCCTCCTGCCCCTCACTGCCCCTCTCTTCTACCCTACCATGTCCCTCCTGCCCCTCACTGCCCCTCTCTTCTACCCTACCATGTGCCTCCTGCCCCTCACTGCCCCTCTCTTCTACCCTACCATGTCCCTCCTGCCCCTCACTGCCCCTCTCTTCTACCCTATCATGTCCCTCCTGCCACTCACTGTCCCTTTCACTGCCCCTCTCTTCTACCCTATCATGTCCCTCCAGCCACTCACTGCCCCTCTCTAATACCCTACCATGTCCCTCCTGCCCCTCACTGCCCCTCTCTTCTACTCTATCATGTCCCTCCTGCCACTCACTGCCCCTCTCTTCTACCCTATCATGTCCCTCCTGCCACTCACTGCCCCTCTCTTCTACCCTATCATGTCCCTCCTGCCCCTCACTTCCCCTCTTCAATGCCCCTCTCTTCTACCCTATCATGTCCCTCCTGCCCCTCACTGCCCCTCTCATCTACCCTATCATGTCCCTCCTGCCCCTCACTGCCCCTCTCTTCTACCCTATCTTGTCCCTCCTGCCCCTCTCTTCTACCCTACCATGTCCTTCCTGCCCACTCACTGCCCCTCTCTTCTACCCTATCATGTCCCTCCTGCCACTCACTGCCCCTCTCTTCTACCCTATCATGTCCCTCCTGCCCCTCACTTCCCCTCTTCAATGCCCCTCTCTTCTACCCTATCATGTCCCTCCTGCCCCTCACTGCCCCTCTCTTCTACCCTACCATGTCCCTCCTGCCCCTCACTGCCCCTCTCTTCTACCCTATCATGTCCCTCCTGCCACTCACTGCCCCTCTCTTCTACCCTATCATGTCCCTCCTGCCACTCACTGCCCCTCTCTTCTACCCTATCATGTCCCTCCTGCCCCTCACGGCCCCTCTTCACTGCCCCTCTCTTCTACCCTATCATGTCCCTCCTGCCACTCACTGTCCCTCTCTTCTATCCTTCCATGTCCCTCCTGCCACTCACTGCTCCTCTCTTCTACCCTATCATGTCCCTCCTGCCACTCACTGCCCCTCTATTCTACCCTATCATGTCCCTCCTGCCCCTCATTGCCCCTCTCTTCTACCCTATCATGTCCCTCCTGCCCCTCACTGCCCCTCTTCACTGCCCCTCTCTTCTACCCTATCATGTCCCTCCTGCCCCTCACTGCCCCTCTCTTCTACCCTACAATGTCCCTCCTGCCCCTCACTGCCCCTCTCTTCTACCCTATCATGTCCCTCCTGCCACTCACTGCCCCTCTCTTCTACCCTATCATGTCCCTCCTGCCACTCACTGCCACTCACTGCCCCTCTCTTCTACCCTATCATGTCCCTCCTGCCCCTCACTGCCCCTCTTCACTGCCCCCTCCTCTACCCTATCGTGTCCCTCCTGCCCCTCACTGCCCCTCTGTTCTACCCTACCATGTCCCTCCTGCCCCTCACAGCCCCTCTCTTCTACCCTACCATGTCCCTCCTGCCCCTCACTGCCCCTCTCTTCTACCCTATCATGTCCCTCCTGCCACTCACTGCCCCTCTCTTCTATCCTTCCATGTCCCTCCTGCCACTCACTGCCCCTCTCTTCTACCCTATCATGTCCCTCCTGCCCCTCATTGCCCCTCTCTTCTACCCTATCATGTCCCTCCTGCCCCTCACTGCCCCTCTTCACTGCCCCTCTCTTCTACCCTATCATGTCCCTCCTGCCCCTCATGGCCCCTCTCTTCTACCCTACCATGTCCCTCCTGCCCCTCACTGCCCCTCTCTTCTACCCTATCATGGCCTTCCTGCCCACTCACTGCCCCTCTCTTCTACCCTACCATGTCTTTCCTGCCGATCACTGCCCCTCTCTTCTACCCTACCATGTCCTTCCGGCCCACTCACTGCCCCTCTCTTCTACCCTACCATGTCTTTCCTGCCGATCACTGCCCCTCTCTTCTACCCTACCATGTCCTTCCGGCCCACTCACTGCCCCTCTCTTCTACCCTATCATGTCCTTCCGGCCCACTCACTGCCCCTCTCCTCTACCCTACCATGTCCTTCCTGCCCACTCACTTCCCCTCTCTTCTACCCTACCATGTCCTTCCTGCCCACTCACTGCCCCTCTCTTCTACCCTATCATGTCCCTCCTGCTCCTCACTGCCCCTCTCTTCTACCCTTCCATGTCCCTCCTGCCCACTCACTGCCCCTCTCTTCTACCCTTCCATGTCCCTCCTGTCCACTCACTGCCCCTCTCTTCTATCCTTCCATGTCCTTCCTGTCCCTCACTGCCTCTCTCTTCTACCCTATCATGTCCCTCCTGCCCCTCACTGCCCCTCTTCAATGCCCCTCTCTTCTACCCTATCATGTCCCTCCTGCCAGTCACTGCCCCTCTCTTTTACCCTACCATGTCCCTCCTGCCCACTCACTGCCCCTCTCTTCTACCCTTCCATGTCCTTCCTGCCCACTCACTGCCTCTCTCTTCTACCCTTCCATGTCCCTCCTGCCCAATCACTGCCCCTCTCATCTACCCTATCCTGTCCCTCCTGCCCACTCACTGCCCCTCTCTTCTACCCTACCATGTCCCTCCTGCCTACTCACTGCCCCTCTCTTCTACCCTATCATGTCCTTCCTGACCACTCACTGCCCCTCTCATCTACCCTACCATGTCCCTCCTGCCCCTCACTGCCCCTCTCTTCTACCCTACCATGTCTTTCCTGCCCACTCACTGCCCCTCTCTTCTACCCTACCATGTCCTTCCTGCCCACTCACTGCCTCTCTCTTCTACCCTACCATGTCCTTCCTGCCCACTCACTGCCCTTCTCTTCTACCCTTCCATGTCCCTCCTGCCCACTCACTTCCCCTCTCTTCTACCCTACCATGTCCTTCCTGCCCACTCACTGCCCCTCTCTTCTACCCTACCATGTCCTTCCGGTCCCTCACTGCCCCTCTCTTCTACCCTTCCATGTCCTTCCTGCCCACTCACTGCCCCTCTCTTCTACCCTATCATGTCCCTCCTGCCCACTCACTGCCCCTCTCTTCTACCCTACCATGTCCTTCCTACCCCTCACTGCCCCTCTCTTCTACCCTACCATGTCCTTCCTGCCCACTCACTGCCCCTCCCTTCTACCCTACCATGTCCCTCCTGCCCACTCACTGCCCCTCTCTTTTACCCTTCCATGTCCCTTCTGCCCACTCACTGCCCCTCTCTTCTATCCTAGCATGTCCCTCCTGACCACTCACTGCCCCTCTCTTCTACCCTACCATGTCCTTCCTGCCCACTCACTGTCTCTCTGTTCTACCCTACCATGTCCATCCTGCCCCTCACTGCTCCTCTCTTCTACCCTACCATGTCCTTCCTGCCCACTCACTGCCCATCACTTCTACCCTACCATGTCCCTCCTGCCCCTCACTGCCCCTCTCTTCTACCCTACCATGTCCTTCCTGCCCACTCACTGCCCCTCTCTTCTACCCTATCATGTCCCTCCTGCCCCTCACTGCCCCTCTCTTCTACCCTATCATGTCCCTCCTGCCCCTCACTGCCCCTCTTCACTGCCCCTCTCTTCTACCCTCTCATGTCCCTCCTGCCCCTCACTGCCCCTCTCATCTACCCTATCATGTCCCTCCTGCCCCTCACTGCCCCTCTCTTCTACCCTATCTTGTCCCTCCAGCCCCTCACTGCCCCTCTCTTCTACCCTACCATGTCCTTCCTGCCCACTCACTCCTCCTCACTGCCCCTCTCTTCTACCCTACCATGTCCTTCCTGCCCACTCACTGCCCCTCTCTTCTACCCTACCATGTCCGTCCTGCCCACTCACTGTCCCTCTCTTCTACCCTATCATGTCCCTCCTGCCCACTCACTGCCCATCTATTCTACCCTACCATGTCCCTCCTGCCCCTCACTGCCCCTCTCTTCTACTCTATCATGTCCCTCCTGCCACTCACTGCCCCTCTCTTCTACCCTATCATGTCCCTCCTGCCCCTCACTGCCCCTCTCTTCTACCCTACCATGTGCCTCCTGCCCCTCACTGCCCCTCTCTTCTACCCTACCATGTCCCTCCTGCCCCTCACTGCCCCTCTCTTCTACCCTATCATGTCCCTCCTGCCACTCACTGCCCCTTTCACTGCCCCTCTCTTCTACCCTATCATGTCCCTCCAGCCCCTCACTGCCCCTCTCTAATACCCTACCATGTCCCTCCTGCCCCTCACTGCCCCTCTCTTCTACTCTATCATGTCCCTCCTGCCACTCACTGCCCCTCTCTTCTACCCTATCATGTCCCTCCTGCCACTCACTGCCCCTCTCTTCTACCCTATCATGTCACTCCTACCCCTCACTTCCCCTCTTCAATGCCCCTCTCTTCTACCCTATCATGTCCCTCCTGCCCCTCACTGCCCCTCTCATCTACCCTATCATGTCCCTCCTGCCCCTCACTGCCCCTCTCTTCTACCCTATCTTGTCCCTCCTGCCCCTCTCTTCTACCCTACCATGTCCTTCCTGCCCACTCACTGCCCCTCTCTTCTACCCTATCATGTCCCTCCTGCCACTCACTGCCCCTCTCTTCTACCCTATCATGTCCCTTCTGCCCCTCACTTCCCCTCTTCAATGCCCCTCTCTTCTACCCTATCATGTCCCTCCTGCCCCTCACTGCCCCTCTCTTCTACCCTACCATGTCCCTCCTGCCCCTCACTGCCCCTCTCTTCTACCCTATCATGTCCCTCCTGCCACTCACTGCCCCTCTCTTCTACCCTATCATGTCCCTCCTGCCACTCACTGCCCCTCTCTTCTACCCTATCATGTCCCTCCTGCCCCTCACGGCCCCTCTTCACTGCCCCTCTCTTCTACCCTATCATGTCCCTCCTGCCACTCACTGCCCCTCTCTTCTATCCTTCCATGTCCCTCCTGCCACTCACTGCTCCTCTCTTCTACCCTATCATGTCCCTCCTGCCACTCACTGCCCCTCTCTTCTACCCTATCATGTCCCTCCTGCCCCTCATTGCCCCTCTCTTCTACCCTATCATGTCCCTCCTGCCCCTCACTGCCCCTCTTCACTGCCCCTCTCTTCTACCCTATCATGTCCCTCCTGCCCCTCACTGCCCCTCTCTTCTACCCTACAATGTCCCTCCTGCCCCTCACTGCCCCTCTCTTCTACCCTATCATGTCCCTCCTGCCACTCACTGCCCCTCTCTTCTACCCTATCATGTCCCTCCTGCCACTCACTGCCACTCACTGCCCCTCTCTTCTACCCTATCATGTCCCTCCTGCCCCTCACTGCCCCTCTTCACTGCCCCCTCCTCTACCCTATCGTGTCCCTCCTGCCCCTCACTGCCCCTCTCTTCTACCCTACCATGTCCCTCCTGCCCCTCACAGCCCCTCTCTTCTACCCTACCATGTCCCTCCTGCCCCTCACTGCCCCTCTCTTCTACCCTATCATGTCCCTCCTGCCACTCACTGCCCCTCTCTTCTATCCTTCCATGTCCCTCCTGCCACTCACTGCCCCTCTCTTCTACCCTATCATGTCCCTCCTGCCCCTCATTGCCCCTCTCTTCTACCCTATCATGTCCCTCCTGCCCCTCACTGCCCCTCTTCACTGCCCCTCTCTTCTACCCTATCATGTCCCTCCTGCCCCTCATGGCCCCTCTCTTCTACCCTACCATGTCCCTCCTGCCCCTCACTGCCCCTCTCTTCTACCCTATCATGTCCCTCCTGCCACTCACTGCCCCTCTCTTCTACCCTATCATGTCCCTCCTGCCCCTCACTGCCCCTCTCTTCTACCCTATCATGTCCCTCCTGCCCCTCACTGCCCCTCTTCACTGCCCCTCTCTTCTACCCTATCATGTCCCTCCTGCCCCTCACTGCCCCTCTCTTCTACCCTATCATGTCCCTCCTGCCACTCACTGCCCCTTTCACTGCCCCTCTCTTCTACCCTATCATGTCCCTCCAGCCCCTCACTGCCCCTCTCTTCTACCCTACCATGTCCCTCCTGCCCCTCCCTGCCCCTCTCTTCTACCCTATCATGTCCCTCCTGCCACTCACTGCCCCTCTCTTCTACCCTATCATGTCCCTCCTGCCACTCACTGCCACTCACTGCCCCTCTCTTCTACCCTATCATGTCCCTCCTGCCCCTCACTGCCCCTCTTCATTGCCCCCTCCTCTACCCTATCGTGTCCCTCCTGCCCCTCACTGCCCCTCTCTTCTACCCTACCATGTCCCTCCTGCCCCTCACAGCCCCTCTCTTCTACCCTACCATGTCCCTCCTGCCCCTCCCTGCCCCTCTCTTCTACCCTATCATGTCCCTCCTGCCACTCACTGCCCCTCTCTTCTATCCTTCCATGTCCCTCCTGCCACTCACTGCCCCTCTCTTCTACCCTATCATGTCCCTCCTGCCGCTCATTGCCCCTCTCTTCTACCCTATCATGTCCCTCCTGCCCCTCACTGCCCCTCTTCACTGCCCCTCTCTTCTACCCTATCATGTCCCTCCTGCCCCTCATGGCCCCTCTCTTCTACCCTACCATGTCCCTCCTGCCCCTCACTGCCCCTCTCTTCTACCCTATCATGGCCTTCCTGCCCACTCACTGCCCCTCTCTTCTACCCTACCATGTCTTTCCTGCCGATCACTGCCCCTCTCTTCTACCCTACCATGTCCTTCCGGCCCACTCACTGCCCCTCTCTTCTACCCTACCATGTCTTTCCTGCCGATCACTGCCCCTCTCTTCTACCCTACCATGTCCTTCCGGCCCACTCACTGCCCCTCTCTTCTACCCTATCATGTCCTTCCGGCCCACTCACTGCCCCTCTCCTCTACCCTACCATGTCCTTCCTGCCCACTCACTTCCCCTCTCTTCTACCCTACCATGTCCTTCCTGCCCACTCACTGCCCCTCTCTTCTACCCTATCATGTCCCTCCTGCTCCTCACTGCCCCTCTCTTCTACCCTTCCATGTCCCTCCTGCCCACTCACTGCCCCTCTCTTCTACCCTACCATGTCCCTCCTGCCCACTCACTGCCCCTCTCTTCTACCCTTCCATGTCCCTCCTGTCCACTCACTGCCCCTCTCTTCTATCCTTCCATGTCCTTCCTGTCTCTCACTGCCCCTCTCTTCTACCCTATCATGTCCCTCCTGCCCCTCACTGCCCCTCTTCAATGCCCCTCTCTTCTACCCTATCATGTCCCTCCTGCCCCTCACTGCCCCTCTCTTCTACTCTATCATGTCCCTCCTGCCACTCACTGCCCCTCTCTTCTACCCTATCATGTCCCTCCTGCCACTCACTGCCCCTCTCTTCTACCCTATCATGTCCCTCCTACCCCTCACTTCCCCTCTTCAATGCCCCTCTCTTCTACCCTATCATGTCCCTCCTGCCCCTCACTGCCCCTCTCATCTACCCTATCATGTCCCTCCTGCCCCTCACTGCCCCTCTCTTCTACCCTATCTTGTCCCTCCTGCCCCTCTCTTCTACCCTATCATGTCCTTCCTGCCCACTCACTGCCCCTCTCTTCTACCCTATCATGTCCCTCCTGCCACTCACTGCCCCTCTCTTCTACCCTATCATGTCCCTTCTGCCCCTCACTTCCCCTCTTCAATGCCCCTCTCTTCTACCCTATCATGTCCCTCCTGCCCCTCACTGCCCCTCTCTTCTACCCTACCATGTCCCTCCTGCCCCTCACTGCCCCTCTCTTCTACCCTATCATGTCCCTCCTGCCACTCACTGCCCCTCTCTTCTACCCTATCATGTCCCTCCTGCCACTCACTGCCCCTCTCTTCTACCCTATCATGTCCCTCCTGCCCCTCACGGCCCCTCTTCACTGCCCCTCTCTTCTACCCTATCATGTCCCTCCTGCCACTCACTGCCCCTCTCTTCTATCCTTCCATGTCCCTCCTGCCACTCACTGCTCCTCTCTTCTACCCTATCATGTCCCTCCTGCCACTCACTGCCCCTCTCTTCTACCCTATCATGTCCCTCCTGCCCCTCATTGCCCCTCTCTTCTACCCTATCATGTCCCTCCTGCCCCTCACTGCCCCTCTTCACTGCCCCTCTCTTCTACCCTATCATGTCCCTCCTGCCCCTCACTGCCCCTCTCTTCTACCCTACAATGTCCCTCCTGCCCCTCACTGCCCCTCTCTTCTACCCTATCATGTCCCTCCTGCCACTCACTGCCCCTCTCTTCTACCCTATCATGTCCCTCCTGCCACTCACTGCCACTCACTGCCCCTCTCTTCTACCCTATCATGTCCCTCCTGCCCCTCACTGCCCCTCTTCACTGCCCCCTCCTCTACCCTATCGTGTCCCTCCTGCCCCTCACTGCCCCTCTCTTCTACCCTACCATGTCCCTCCTGCCCCTCACAGCCCCTCTCTTCTACCCTACCATGTCCCTCCTGCCCCTCACTGCCCCTCTCTTCTACCCTATCATGTCCCTCCTGCCACTCACTGCCCCTCTCTTCTATCCTTCCATGTCCCTCCTGCCACTCACTGCCCCTCTCTTCTACCCTATCATGTCCCTCCTGCCCCTCATTGCCCCTCTCTTCTACCCTATCATGTCCCTCCTGCCCCTCACTGCCCCTCTTCACTGCCCCTCTCTTCTACCCTATCATGTCCCTCCTGCCCCTCATGGCCCCTCTCTTCTACCCTACCATGTCCCTCCTGCCCCTCACTGCCCCTCTCTTCTACCCTATCATGTCCCTCCTGCCACTCACTGCCCCTCTCTTCTACCCTATCATGTCCCTCCTGCCCCTCACTGCCCCTCTCTTCTACCCTATCATGTCCCTCCTGCCCCTCACTGCCCCTCTTCACTGCCCCTCTCTTCTACCCTATCATGTCCCTCCTGCCCCTCACTGCCCCTCTCTTCTACCCTATCATGTCCCTCCTGCCACTCACTGCCCCTTTCACTGCCCCTCTCTTCTACCCTATCATGTCCCTCCAGCCCCTCACTGCCCCTCTCTTCTACCCTACCATGTCCCTCCTGCCCCTCCCTGCCCCTCTCTTCTACCCTATCATGTCCCTCCTGCCACTCACTGCCCCTCTCTTCTACCCTATCATGTCCCTCCTGCCACTCACTGCCACTCACTGCCCCTCTCTTCTACCCTATCATGTCCCTCCTGCCCCTCACTGCCCCTCTTCACTGCCCCCTCCTCTACCCTATCGTGTCCCTCCTGCCCCTCACTGCCCCTCTCTTCTACCCTACCATGTCCCTCCTGCCCCTCACAGCCCCTCTCTTCTACCCTACCATGTCCCTCCTGCCCCTCCCTGCCCCTCTCTTCTACCCTATCATGTCCCTCCTGCCACTCACTGCCCCTCTCTTCTATCCTTCCATGTCCCTCCTGCCACTCACTGCCCCTCTCTTCTACCCTATCATGTCCCTCCTGCCGCTCATTGCCCCTCTCTTCTACCCTATCATGTCCCTCCTGCCCCTCACTGCCCCTCTTCACTGCCCCTCTCTTCTACCCTATCATGTCCCTCCTGCCCCTCATGGCCCCTCTCTTCTACCCTACCATGTCCCTCCTGCCCCTCACTGCCCCTCTCTTCTACCCTATCATGGCCTTCCTGCCCACTCACTGCCCCTCTCTTCTACCCTACCATGTCTTTCCTGCCGATCACTGCCCCTCTCTTCTACCCTACCATGTCCTTCCGGCCCACTCACTGCCCCTCTCTTCTACCCTACCATGTCTTTCCTGCCGATCACTGCCCCTCTCTTCTACCCTACCATGTCCTTCCGGCCCACTCACTGCCCCTCTCTTCTACCCTATCATGTCCTTCCGGCCCACTCACTGCCCCTCTCCTCTACCCTACCATGTCCTTCCTGCCCACTCACTTCCCCTCTCTTCTACCCTACCATGTCCTTCCTGCCCACTCACTGCCCCTCTCTTCTACCCTATCATGTCCCTCCTGCTCCTCACTGCCCCTCTCTTCTACCCTTCCATGTCCCTCCTGCCCACTCACTGCCCCTCTCTTCTACCCTACCATGTCCCTCCTGCCCACTCACTGCCCCTCTCTTCTACCCTTCCATGTCCCTCCTGTCCACTCACTGCCCCTCTCTTCTATCCTTCCATGTCCTTCCTGTCTCTCACTGCCCCTCTCTTCTACCCTATCATGTCCCTCCTGCCCCTCACTGCCCCTCTTCAATGCCCCTCTCTTCTACCCTATCATGTCCCTCCTGCCAGTCACTGCCCCTCTCTTTTACCCTACCATGTCCCTCCTGCCCACTCACTGCCCCTCTCTTCTACCCTTCCATGTCCTTCCTGCCCACTCACTGCCTCTCTCTTCTACCCTTCCATGTCCCTCCTGCCCACTCACTGCCCCTCTCATCTACCCTATCCTGTCCCTCCTGCCCACTCACTGCCCCTCTCTTCTACCCTACCATGTCCCTCCTGCCTACTCACTGCCCCTCTCTTCTACCCTATCATGTCCTTCCTGACCACTCACTGCCCCTCTCATCTACCCTACCATGTCCCTCCTGCCCCTCACTGCCCCTCTCTTCTACCCTACCATGTCTTTCCTGTCCACTCACTGCCCCTCTCTTCTACCCTACCATGTCCTTCCTCCCCACTCACTGCCTCTCTCTTCTACCCTACCATGTCCTTCCTGCCCACTCACTGCCCTTCTCTTCTACCCTTCCATGTCCCTCCTGCCCACTCACTTCCCCTCTCTTCTACCCTACCATGTCCTTCCTGCCCACTCACTGCCCCTCTCTTCTACCCTACCATGTCCTTCCGGTCCCTCACTGCCCCTCTCTTCTACCCTTCCATGTCCTTCCTGCCCACTCACTGCCCCTCTCTTCTACCCTATCATGTCCCTCCTGCCCACTCACTGCCCCTCTCTTCTACCCTACCATGTCCTTCCTACCCCTCACTGCCCCTCTCTTCTACCCTACCATGTCCTTCCTGCCCACTCACTGCCCCTCTCTTCTACCCTACCATGTCCCTCCTGCCCACTCACTGCCCCTCTCTTTTACCCTTACATGTCCCTTCTGCCCACTCACTGCCCCTCTCTTCTATCCTAGCATGTCCCTCCTGACCACTCACTGCCCCTCTCTTCTACCCTACCATGTCCTTCCTGCCCACTCACTGTCTCTCTGTTCTTCCCTACCATGTCCATCCTGCCCCTCACTGCTCCTCTCTTCTACCCTACCATGTCCTTCCTGCCCACTCACTGCCCATCACTTCTACCCTACCATGTCCCTCCTGCCCCTCACTGCCCCTCTCTTCTACCCTACCATGTCCTTCCTGCCCACTCACTGCCCCTCTCTTCTACCCTATCATGTCCCTCCTGCCCCTCACTGCCCCTCTCTTCTACCCTATCATGTCCCTCCTGCCCCTCACTGCCCCTCTTCACTGCCCCTCTCTTCTACCCTCTCATGTCCCTCCTGCCCCTCACTGCCCCTCTCATCTACCCTATCATGTCCCTCCTGCCCCTCACTGCCCCTCTCTTCTACCCTATCTTGTCCCTCCAGCCCCTCACTGCCCCTCTCTTCTACCCTACCATGTCCTTCCTGCCCTCTCACTCCTCCTCACTGCCCCTCTCTTCTACCCTACCATGTCCTTCCTGCCCACTCACTGCCCCTCTCTTCTACCCTACCATGTCCCTCCTGCCCACTCACTGTCCCTCTCTTCTACCCTATCATGTCCCTCCTGCCCACTCACTGCCCATCTATTCTACCCTACCATGTCCCTCCTGCCCCTCACTGCCCCTCTCTTCTACTCTATCATGTCCCTCCTGCCACTCACTGCCCCTCTCTTCTACCCTATCATGTCCCTCCTGCCCCTCACTGCCCCTCTCTTCTACCCTACCATGTGCCTCCTGCCCCTCACTGCCCCTCTCTTCTACCCTACCATGTCCCTCCTGCCCCTCACTGCCCCTCTCTTCTACCCTATCATGTCCCTCCTGCCACTCACTGCCCCTTTCACTGCCCCTCTCTTCTACCCTATCATGTCCCTCCAGCCCCTCACTGCCCCTCTCTAATACCCTACCATGTCCCTCCTGCCCCTCACTGCCCCTCTCTTCTACTCTATCATGTCCCTCCTGCCACTCACTGCCCCTCTCTTCTACCCTATCATGTCCCTCCTGCCACTCACTGCCCCTCTCTTCTACCCTATCATGTCCCTCCTACCCCTCACTTCCCCTCTTCAATGCCCCTCTCTTCTACCCTATCATCTCCCTCCTGCCCCTCACTGCCCCTCTCATCTACCCTATCATGTCCCTCCTGCCCCTCACTGTCCCTCTCTTCTACCCTATCTTGTCCCTCCTGCCCCTCTCTTCTACCCTACCATGTCCTTCCTGCCCACTCACTGCCCCTCTCTTCTACCCTATTATGTCCCTCCTGCCACTCACTGCCCCTCTCTTCTACCCTATCATGTCCCTCCTGCCCCTCACTTCCCCTCTTCAATGCCCCTCTCTTCTACCCTATCATGTCCCTCCTGCCCCTCACTGCCCCTCTCTTCTACCCTACCATGTCCCTCCTGCCCCTCACTGCCCCTCTCTTCTACCCTATCATGTCCCTCCTGCCACTCACTGCCCCTCTCTTCTACCCTATCATGTCCCTCCTGCCACTCACTGCCCCTCTCTTCTACCCTATCATGTCCCTCCTGCCCCTCACGGCCCCTCTTCACTGCCCCTCTCTTCTACCCTATCATGTCCCTCCTGCCACTCACTGCCCCTCTCTTCTATCCTTCCATGTCCCTCCTGCCACTCACTGCTCCTCTCTTCTACCCTATCATGTCCCTCCTGCCACTCACTGCCCCTCTCTTCTACCCTATCATGTCCCTCCTGCCCCTCATTGCCCCTCTCTTCTACCCTATCATGTCCCTCCTGCCCCTCACTGCCCCTCTTCACTGCCCCTCTCTTCTACCCTATCATGTCCCTCCTGCCCCTCACTGCCCCTCTCTTCTACCCTACAATGTCCCTCCTGCCCCTCACTGCCCCTCTCTTCTACCCTATCATGTCCCTCCTGCCACTCACTGCCCCTCTCTTCTACCCTATCATGTCCCTCCTGCCACTCACTGCCACTCACTGCCCCTCTCTTCTACCCTATCATGTCCCTCCTGCCCCTCACTGCCCCTCTTCACTGCCCCCTCCTCTACCCTATTGTGTCCCTCCTGCCCCTCACTGCCCCTCTCTTCTACCCTACCATGTCCCTCCTGCCCCTCACAGCCCCTCTCTTCTACCCTACCATGTCCCTCCTGCCCCTCACTGCCCCTCTCTTCTACCCTATCATGTCCCTCCTGCCACTCACTGCCCCTCTCTTCTATCCTTCCATGTCCCTCCTGCCACTCACTGCCCCTCTCTTCTACCCTATCATGTCCCTCCTGCCCCTCATTGCCCCTCTCTTCTACCCTATCATGTCCCTCCTGCCCCTCACTGCCCCTCTTCACTGCCCCTCTCTTCTACCCTATCATGTCCCTCCTGCCCCTCATGGCCCCTCTCTTCTACCCTACCATGTCCCTCCTGCCCCTCACTGCCCCTCTCTTCTACCCTATCATGTCCCTCCTGCCACTCACTGCCCCTCTCTTCTACCCTATCATGTCCCTCCTGCCCCTCACTGCCCCTCTCTTCTACCCTATCATGTCCCTCCTGCCCCTCACTGCCCCTCTTCACTGCCCCTCTCTTCTACCCTATCATGTCCCTCCTGCCCCTCACTGCCCCTCTCTTCTACCCTATCATGTCCCTCCTGCCACTCACTGCCCCTTTCACTGCCCCTCTCTTCTACCCTATCATGTCCCTCCAGCCCCTCACTGCCCCTCTCTTCTACCCTACCATGTCCCTCCTGCCCCTCCCTGCCCCTCTCTTCTACCCTATCATGTCCCTCCTGCCCCTCATTGCCCCTCTCTTCTACCCTATCATGTCCCTCCTGCCCCTCACTGCCCCTCTTCACTGCCCCTCTCTTCTACCCTATCATGTCCCTCCTGCCCCTCACTGCCCCTCTCTTCTACCCTACCATGTCCCTCCTGCCCCTCACTGCCCCTCTCTTCTACCCTACCATGTCCCTCCTGCCCCTCACTGCCCCTCTCTTCTAACCTACCATGTCCCTCCTGCCCCTCACTGCCCCTCTCTTCTACCCTATCATGTCCCTCCTGCCACTCACTGCCCCTTTCACTGCCCCTCTCTTCTACCCTATCATGTCCCTCCAGCCCCTCACTGCCCCTCTCTTCTACCCTACCATGTCCCTCCTGCCCCTCCCTGCCCCTCTCTTCTACCCTATCATGTCCCTCCTGCCCCTCATTGCCCCTCTCTTCTACCCTATCATGTCCCTCCTGCCCCTCACTGCCCCTCTTCACTGCCCCTCTCTTCTACCCTATCATGTCCCTCCTGCCCCTCACTGCCCCTCTCTTCTACCCTACCATGTCCCTCCTGCCCCTCACTGCCCCTCTCTTCTACCCTACCATGTCCCTCCTGCCCCTCACTGCCCCTCTCTTCTACCCTATCATGTCCCTCCTGCCACTCACTGCCCCTCTCTTCTACCCTATCATGTCCCTCCTGCCACTCACTGCCCCTCTCTTCTACCCTATCATGTCCCTCCTGCCCCTCACTGCCCCTCTTCACTGCCCCCTCCTCTACCCTATTGTGTCCCTCCTGCCCCTCACTGCCCCTCTCTTCTACCCTACCATGTCCCTCCTGCCCCTCACAGCCCCTCTCTTCTACCCTACCATGTTCCTCCTGCCCCTCACTGCCCCTCTCTTCTACCCTATCATGTCCCTCCTGCCACTCACTGCCCCTCTCTTCTATCCTTCCATGTCCCTCCTGCCACTCACTGCCCCTCTCTTCTACCCTATCATGTCCCTCCTGCCCCTCATTGCCCCTCTCTTCTACCCTATCATGTCCCTCCTGCCCCTCACTGCCCCTCTTCACTGCCCCTCTCTTCTACCCTATCATGTCCCTCCTGCCCCTCATGGCCCCTCTCTTCTACCCTACCATGTCCCTCCTGACCCTCACTGCCCCTCTCTTCTACCCTATCATGTCCCTCCTGCCACTCACTGCCCCTCTCTTCTACCCTATCATGTCCCTCCTGCCCCTCACTGCCCCTCTCTTCTACCCTATCATGTCCCTCCTGCCCCTCACTGCCCCTCTTCACTGCCCCTCTCTTCTACCCTATCATGTCCCTCCTGCCCCTCACTGCCCCTCTCTTCTACCCTATCATGTCCCTCCTGCCACTCACTGCCCCTTTCACTGCCCCTCTCTTCTACCCTATCATGTCCCTCCAGCCCCTCACTGCCCCTCTCTTCTACCCTACCATGTCCCTCCTGCCCCTCCCTGCCCCTCTCTTCTACCCTATCATGTCCCTCCTGCCCCTCATTGCCCCTCTCTTCTACCCTATCATGTCCCTCCTGCCCCTCACTGCCCCTCTTCACTGCCCCTCTCTTCTACCCTATCATGTCCCTCCTGCCCCTCACTGCCCCTCTCTTCTACCCTACCATGTCCCTCCTGCCCCTCACTGCCCCTCTCTTCTACCCTACCATGTCCCTCCTGCCCCTCACTGCCCCTCTCTTCTACCCTACCATGTCCCTCCTGCCCCTCACTGCCCCTCTCTTCTACCCTATCATGTCCCTCCTGCCACTCACTGCCCCTCTCTTCTATCCTTCCATGTCCCTCCTGCCACTCACTGCCCCTCTCTTCTACCCTATCATGTCCCTCCTGCCCCTCATTGCCCCTCTCTTCTACCCTATCATCTCCCTCCTGCCCCTCACTGCCCCTCTTCACTGCCCCTCTCTTCTACCCTATCATGTCCCTCCTGCCCCTCACTGCCCCTCTCTTCTACCCTACCATGTCCCTCCTGCCCCTCACTGCCCCTCTCTTCTACCCTACCATGTCCCTCTTGCCCCTCACTGCCCCTCTCTTTTACCCTATCATGTCCCTCCTGCCACTCACTGCCCCTCTCTTCTACCCTATCATGTCCCTCCTGCCCCTCACTGCCCCTCTCTTCTACCCTATCATGTCCCTCCTGCCCCTCACTGCCCCTCTTCACTGCCCCTCTCTTCTACCCTATCATGTCCCTCCTTCCCCTCACTGCCCCTCTCTTCTACCCTACCATGTCCCTCCTGCCCCTCACTGCCACTCTCTTCTACCCTATCATGTCCCTCCTGCCACTCACTGCCCCTCTCTTCTACCCTATCATGTCCCTCCTGCCCCTCACTGCCCCTCTCTTCTACCCTATCATGTCCCTCCTGCCCCTCACTGCCCCTCTTCACTGCCCCTCTCTTCTACCCTATCATGTCCCTCCTGCCCCTCACTGCCCCTCTCTTCTACCCTATCATGTCCCTCCTGCCACTCACTGCCCCTTTCACTGCCCCTCTCTTCTACCCTATCATGTCCCTCCAGCCCCTCACTGCCCCTCTCTTCTACCCTACCATGTCCCTCCTGCCCCTCCCTGCCCCTCTCTTCTACCCTATCATGTCCCTCCTGCCCCTCATTGCCCCTCTCTTCTACCCTATCATGTCCCTCCTGCCCCTCACTGCCCCTCTTCACTGCCCCTCTCTTCTACCCTATCATGTCCCTCCTGCCCCTCACTGCCCCTCTCTTCTACCCTACCATGTCCCTCCTGCCCCTCACTGCCCCTCTCTTCTACCCTACCATGTCCCTCCTGCCCCTCACTGCCCCTCTCTTCTACCCTACCATGTCCCTCCTGCCCCTCACTGCCCCTCTCTTCTACCCTATCATGTCCCTCCTGCCACTCACTGCCCCTTTCACTGCCCCTCTCTTCTACCCTATCATGTCCCTCCAGCCCCTCACTGCCCCTCTCTTCTACCCTACCATGTCCCTCCTGCCCCTCCCTGCCCCTCTCTTCTACCCTATCATGTCCCTCCTGCCCCTCACTGCCCCTCTCTTCTACCCTATCATGTCCCTCCTGCCCCTCACTGCCCCTCTTCACTGCCCCTCTCTTCTACCCTATCATGTCCCTCCTGCCCCTCACTGCCCCTCTCTTCTACCCTACCATGTCCCTCCTGCCCCTCACTGCCCCTCTCTTCTACCCTACCATGTCCCTCCTGCCCCTCACTGCCCCTCTCTTCTACCCTATCATGTCCCTCCTGCCACTCACTGCCCCTCTCTTCTACCCTATCATGTCCCTCCTGCCACTCACTGCCCCTCTCTTCTACCCTATCATGTCCCTCCTGCCCCTCACTGCCCCTCTTCACTGCCCCCTCCTCTACCCTATCGTGTCCCTCTTGCCCCTCACTGCCCCTCTCTTCTACCCTACCATGTCCCTCCTGCCCCTCACAGCCCCTCTCTTCTACCCTACCATGTCCCTCCTGCCCCTCACTGCCCCTCTCTTCTACCCTATCATGTCCCTCCTGCCACTCACTGCCCCTCTCTTCTAACCTTCCATGTCCCTCCTGCCACTCACTGCCCCTCTCTTCTACCCTATCATGTCCCTCCTGCCCCTCATTGCCCCTCTCTTCTACCCTATCATGTCCCTCCTGCCCCTCACTGCCCCTCTTCACTGCCCCTCTCTTCTACCCTATCATGTCCCTCCTGCCCCTCATGGCCCCTCTCTTCTACCCTACCATGTCCCTCCTGCCCCTCACTGCCCCTCTCTTCTACCCTATCATGTCCCTCCTGCCACTCACTGCCCCTCTCTTCTACCCTATCATGTCTCTCCTGCCCCTCACTGCACCTCTCTTCTACCCTATCATGTCCCTCCTGCCCCTCACTGCCCCTCTTCACTGCCCCTCATTTCTACCCTATCATGTCCCTCCTACCCCTCACTGCCCCTCTCTTCTACCCTATCATGTCCCTCCTGCCACTCACTGCCCCTTTCACTGCCCCTCTCTTCTACCCTATCATGTCCCTCCAGCCCCTCACTGCCCCTCTCTTCTACCCTACCATGTCCCTCCTGCCCCTCCCTGCCCCTCTCTTCTACCCTATCATGTCCCTCCTGCCCCTCATTGCCCCTCTCTTCTACCCTATCATGTCCCTCCTGCCCCTCACTGCCCCTCTTCACTGCCCCTCTCTTCTACCCTATCATGTCCCTCCTGCCCCTCACTGCCCCTCTCTTCTACCCTACCATGTCCCTCCTGCCCCTCACTGCCCCTCTCTTCTACCCTACCATGTCCCTCCTGCCCCTCACTGCCCCTCTCTTCTACCCTACCATGTCCCTCCTGCCCCTCACGGCCCCTCTCTTCTACCCTATCATGTCCCTCCTGCCACTCACTGCCCCTCTCTTCTATCCTTCCATGTCCCTCCTGCCACTCACTGCCCCTCTCTTCTACCCTATCATGTCCCTCCTGCCCCTCATTGCCCCTCTCTTCTACCCTATCATCTCCCTCCTGCCCCTCACTGCCCCTCTTCACTGCCCCTCTCTTCTACCCTATCATGTCCCTCCTGCCCCTCACTGCCCCTCTCTTCTACCCTACCATGTCCCTCCTGCCCCTCACTGCCCCTCTCTTCTACCCTACCATGTCCCTCTTGCCCCTCACTGCCCCTCTCTTTTACCCTATCATGTCCCTCCTGCCACTCACTGCCCCTCTCTTCTACCCTATCATGTCCCTCCTGCCCCTCACTGCCCCTCTCTTCTACCCTATCATGTCCCTCCTGCCCCTCACTGCCCCTCTTCACTGCCCCTCTCTTCTACCCTATCATGTCCCTCCTTCCCCTCACTGCCCCTCTCTTCTGCCCTACCATGTCCCTCCTGCCCCTCACTGCCCCTCTCTTCTACCCTACCATGTCCCTCCTGCCCCTCACTGCCCCTCTCTTCTACCCTATCATGTCCCTCCTGCCACTCACTGCCCCTTTCACTGCCCCTCTCTTCTACCATATCATGTCCCTCCAGCCCCTCACTGCCCCTCTCTTCTACCCTACCATGTCCCTCCTGCCCCTCACTGCCCATCTCTTCTACTCTATCATGTCCCTCCTGTCCCTCACTGCCCTTCTCTTCTACCCTACCATGTCCCTCCTGATCCTCACTGCCCCTCTCTTCTACTCTATCATGTCCCTCCTGCCACTCACTGCCCCTCTCTTCTACCCTATCATGTCCCTCCTGCCCCTCACTGCCCCTCTCTTCTACCCTACCATGTCCCTCCTGCCCCTCACTGCCCCTCTCTTCTACCCTATCATGTCCCTCCTGCCCCTCACTGCCCCTTTCACTGCCCCTCTCTTCTACCCTATCATGTCCCTCCAGCCCCTCACTGCCCCTCTCTTCTACCCTACCATGTCCCTCCTGCCCCTCACTGCCCCTCTCTTCTACTCTATCATGTCCCTCCTGCCCCTCACTGCCCCTCTCTTCTACCCTACCATGTCCCTCCTGACCCTCACTGCCCCTCTTCACTGCCCCTCTCTTCTACCCTATCATGTCCCTCCTACCCCTCACTGCCCCTCTCTTCTACCCTATCATGTCCCTCCTGCCACTCACTGCCCCTTTCACTGCCCCTCTCTTCTACCCTATCATGTCCCTCCAGCCCCTCACTGCCCCTCTCTTCTACCCTACCATGTCCCTCCTGCCCCTCCCTGCCCCTCTCTTCTACCCTATCATGTCCCTCCTGCCCCTCATTCCCCTCTCTTCTACCCTATCATGTCCCTCCTGCCCCTCACTGCCCCTCTTCACTGCCCCTCTCTTCTACCCTATCATGTCCCTCCTGCCCCTCACTGCCCCTCTCTTCTACCCTACCATGTCCCTCCTGCCCCTCACTGCCCCTCTCTTCTACCCTACCATGTCCCTCCTGCCCCTCACTGCCCCTCTCTTCTACCCTACCATGTCCCTCCTGCCCCTCACTGCCCCTCTCTTCTACCCTATCATGTCCCTCCTGCCACTCACTGCCCCTCTCTTCTATCCTTCCATGTCCCTCCTGCCACTCACTGCCCCTCTCTTCTACCCTATCATGTCCCTCCTGCCCCTCATTGCCCCTCTGTTCTACCCTATCATCTCCCTCCTGCCCCTCACTGCCCCTCTTCACTGCCCCTCTCTTCTACCCTATCATGTCCCTCCTGCCCCTCACTGCCCCTCTCTTCTACCCTACCATGTCCCTCCTGCCCCTCACTGCCCCTCTCTTCTACCCTACCATGTCCCTCTTGCCCCTCACTGCCCCTCTCTTTTACCCTATCATGTCCCTCCTGCCACTCACTGCCCCTCTCTTCTACCCTATCATGTCCCTCCTGCCCCTCACTGCCCCTCTCTTCTACCCTATCATGTCCCTCCTGCCCCTCACTGCCCCTCTTCACTGCCCCTCTCTTCTACCCTATCATGTCCCTCCTTCCCCTCACTGCCCCTCTCTTCTGCCCTACCATGTCCCTCCTGCCCCTCACTGCCCCTCTCTTCTACCCTACCATGTCCCTCCTGCCCCTCACTGCCCCTCTCTTCTACCCTATCATGTCCCTCCTGCCACTCACTGCCCCTTTCACTGCCCCTCTCTTCTACCATATCATGTCCCTCCAGCCCCTCACTGCCCCTCTCTTCTACCCTACCATGTCCCTCCTGCCCCTCACTGCCCCTCTCTTCTACTCTATCATGTCCCTCCTGCCCCTCACTGCCCTTCTCTTCTACCCTACCATGTCCCTCCTGATCCTCACTGCCCCTCTCTTCTACTCTATCATGTCCCTCCTGCCACTCACTGCCCCTCTCTTCTACCCTATCATGTCCCTCCTGCCCCTCACTGCCCCTCTCTTCTACCCTACCATGTCCCTCCTGCCCCTCACTGCCCCTCTCTTCTACCCTATCATGTCCCTCCTGCCCCTCACTGCCCCTTTCACTGCCCCTCTCTTCTACCCTATCATGTCCCTCCAGCCCCTCACTGCCCCTCTCTTCTACCCTACCATGTCCCTCCTGCCCCTCACTGCCCCTCTCTTCTACTCTATCATGTCCCTCCTGCCCCTCACTGCCCCTCTCTTCTACCCTACCATGTCCCTCCTGACCCTCACTGCCCCTCTCTTCTACTCTATCATGTCCCTCCTGCCACTCACTGCCCCTCTCTTCTACCCTATCATGTCCCTCCTGCCCCTCACTGCCCCTCTCTTCTACCCTATCATGTCCCTCCTGCCCCTCACTGCCCCTCTTCACTGCCCCTCTCTTCTACCCTCTCATGTCCCTCCTGCCCCTCACTGCCCCTCTCATCTACCCTATCATGTCCCTCCCTGCCCCTCACTGCCCCTCTCTTCTACCCTATCTTGTCCCTCCTACCCCTCACTGCCCCTCTCTTCTACCCTACCATGTCCTTCCTGCCCACTCACTCCCCCTCACTGCCCCTCTCTTCTACCCTACCATGTCCTTCCTGCCCACTCACTGCCCCTCTCTTCTACCCTACCATGTCCCTCCTGCCCACTCACTGCCCCTCTCTTCTACCCTATCATGTCCCTCCTGCCCACTCACTGCCCATCTCTTCTACCCTACCATGTCCCTCCTGCCCCTCACTGCCCCTCTCTTCTACTCTATCATGTCCCTCCTGCCACTCACTGCCCCTCTCTTCTACCCTATCATGTCCCTCCTGCCCCTCACTGCCCCTCTCTTCTACCCTACCATGTCCCTCCTGCCCCTCACTGCCCCTCTCTTCTACCCTACCATGTCCCTCCTGCCCCTCACTGCCCCTCTCTTCTACTCTATCATGTCCCTTCTGCCACTCACTGCCCCTTTCACTGCCCCTCTCTTCTACCCTATCATGTCTCTCCAGCCCCTCACTGCCCCTCTCTAATACCCTACCATGTCCCTCCTGCCCCTCACTGCCCCTCTCTTCTACTCTATCATGTCCCTCCTGCCACTCACTGCCCCTCTCTTCTACCCTATCATGTCCCTCCTGCCCCTCACTGCCCCTCTCTTCTACCCTATCATGTCCCTCTTGCCCATCACTTCCCCTCTTCAATGCCCCTCTCTTCTACCCTATCATGTCCCTCCTGCCCCTCACTGCCCCTCTCATCTACCCTATCATGTCCCTCCTGCCCCTCACTGCCCCTCTCTTCTACCCTATCTTGTCCCTCCTGCCCCTCACTGCCCCTCTTTTCTACCCTACCATGTCCTTCCTGCCCACTCACTACCCCTCTCTTCTACCCTACCATGTCCCTCCTGCCCACTCACTGCCCCTCTCTTCTACCCTATCATGTCCCTCCTGCCCCTTTCACTGCCCCTCTCTTCTACCCTATCATGTCCCTCCTGCCCACTCACTGCCCATCTCTTCTACCCTACCATGTCCTTCCTGCCCCTCACTGCCCCTCTCTTCTACCCTATCATGTCCCTCCTGCCCCTCACTGCCCCTCTTCACTGCCCCTCTCTTCTACCCTCTCATGTCCCTCCTGCCCCTCACTGCCCCTCTCATCTACCCTATCATGTCCCTCCCTGCCCCTCACTGCCCCTCTCTTCTACCCTATCTTGTCCCTCCTACCCCTCACTGCCCCTCTCTTCTACCCTACCATGTCCTTCCTGCCCACTCACTCCCCCTCACTGCCCCTCTCTTCTACCCTACCATGTCCTTCCTGCCCACTCACTGCCCCTCTCTTCTACCCTACCATGTCCCTCCTGCCCACTCACTGCCCCTCTCTTCTACCCTATCATGTCCCTCCTGCCCACTCACTGCCCATCTCTTCTACCCTACCATGTCCCTCCTGCCCCTCACTGCCCCTCTCTTCTACTCTATCATGTCCCTCCTGCCACTCACTGCCCCTCTCTTCTACCCTATCATGTCCCTCCTGCCCCTCACTGCCCCTCTCTTCTACCCTACCATGTCCCTCCTGCCCCTCACTGCCCCTCTCTTCTACCCTACCATGTCCCTCCTGCCCCTCACTGCCCCTCTCTTCTACTCTATCATGTCCCTTCTGCCACTCACTGCCCCTTTCACTGCCCCTCTCTTCTACCCTATCATGTCTCTCCAGCCCCTCACTGCCCCTCTCTAATACCCTACCATGTCCCTCCTGCCCCTCACTGCCCCTCTCTTCTACTCTATCATGTCCCTCCTGCCACTCACTGCCCCTCTCTTCTACCCTATCATGTCCCTCCTGCCCCTCACTGCCCCTATCTTCTACCCTATCATGTCCCTCTTGCCCATCACTTCCCCTCTTCAATGCCCCTCTCTTCTACCCTATCATGTCCCTCCTGCCCCTCACTGCCCCTCTCATCTACCCTATCATGTCCCTCCTGCCCCTCACTGCCCCTCTCTTCTACCCTATCTTGTCCCTCCTGCCCCTCACTGCCCCTCTCTTCTACCCTACCATGTCCTTCCTGCCCACTCACTACCCCTCTCTTCTACCCTACCATGTCCCTCCTGCCCACTCACTGCCCCTCTCTTCTACCCTATCATGTCCCTCCTGCCCCTTTCACTGCCCCTCTCTTCTACCCTATCATGTCCCTCCTGCCCACTCACTGCCCATCTCTTCTACCCTACCATGTCCCTCCTGCCCCTCACTGCCCCTCTCTTCTACTCTATCATCTCCCTCCTGCCACTCACTGCCCCTCTCTTCTACCCTATCATGTCCCTCCTGCCCCTCACTGCCCCTCTCTTCTACCCTATCATGTCCCTCCTGCCCCTCACTGCCCCTCTTCACTGCCCCTCTCTTCTACCCTATCATGTCCCTCCTGCCCCTCACTGCCCCTCTCATCTACCCTACCATGTCCCTCCTGCCCCTCACTGCCCCTCTCTTCTACCGTATCATGTCCCTCCTGCCCCTCACTGCCCCTCTCTTCTACCCTACCATGTCCTTCCTGCCCACTCACTCCCACTCACTCCCCCTCTCTTCTACCCTATCATGTCCCTCCTGCCCCTTTCACTGCCCCTCTCTTCTACCCTATCATGTCCTCCCTGCCCACTCACTGCCCATCTCTTCTACCCTACCATGTCCCTCCTGCCCCTCACTGCCCCTCTCTTCTACTCTATCATGTCCCTCCTGCCACTCACTGTCCCTCTCTTCTACCCTATCATGTCCCTCCTGCCCCTCACTGCCCCTCTCTTCTACCCTATCATGTCCCTCCTGCCCCTCACTGCCCCTCTTCACTGCCCCTCTCTTCTACCCTATCATGTCCCTCCTGCCCCTCACTGCCCCTCTCATCTACCCTACCATGTCCCTCCTGCCCCTCACTGCCCCTCTCTTCTACCCTATCATGTCCCTCCTGACCACTCACTGCCCCTCTCTTCTACCGTACCATGTCCTTCCTGCCCACTCACTCCCCCTCACTGCCCCCCTCTTCTACCCTACCATGTCCTTCCTGCCCACTCACTGCCCCTCGCTTCTACCCTACCGTGTCCTTCCTGCCCACTCACTGCCCCTCTCTTCTACCCTACCATGTCCTTCCTGCCCACTCACTGCCCCTCTCTTCTATCCTTCCATGTCCTTCTGGCCACTCACTTCCCCTCTCTTCAACCCTACCATGTCCCTCATGCCCCTCACTGCCCCTCTCTTCTACCCTTCCATGTCCCTTCTGCCCAATCACTGCCCCTCTCTTCTACCCTATCATGTCCCTCCTGCCACTCACTGCCCCCCTCTTCTACCCTACCATGTCCTTCCTGCCCACTCACTGCCCCTCTCTTCTATCCTTCCATGTCCTTCCTGTCCTTCACTGCCCCTCTCTTCTACCCTTCCATGTCACTCATGCCCCTCACTGCCCCTCTCTTCTACCCTTCCATGTCCCTTCTGCCCACTCACTGCCCCTCTCTTCTACCCTACCATGTCCCTCCTGTCCACTCACTGCCCCTCTCTTCTACCCTTCCATGTCCTTCATTGCCCTCACTGCCCCTCTCTTCTACCCTATCATGTCCCTCCTGTCCCTCACTGCCCCTCTTCACTGCCCCTCTCTTCTACCCTATCATGTCCTTCCTGCCCACTCACTGCCTCTGTCTTCTACCCTTCCATGTCCCTTCTGCCCACTCACTGCCCCTCTCTTCTACCCTACCATGTCCCTCCTGCCCACTCACTGCCCCTCTTCACTGCCCCTAACTTCTACCCTATTATGTCCCTCCTGCCCCTCACTGCCCCTCTCTTCTACCCTACAATGTCCTTCCTACCCACTCACTGCCCCTCTCTTCTACCCTACCATGTCCTTCCTGCCCACTACTGCCCCTCTCTTCTACCCTACCATGTCCCTCCTGCCCACTCACTGCCCCTCTCTTCTACCCTATCATGTCTTTCCTGACGACTCACTGCCCCTCTCTTGTACCCTACCATGTCCTTCCTGCCCACTCACTGCCCCTCTCTTCTACCCTTCCATGTCCCTCCTGCCCACTCACTTCCCCTCTCTTCTACCCTATCATGTCCCTCCTGCCCCTCACTGCCCCTCTCATCTACCCTACCATGTCCCTCCTGCCCCTCACTGCCCCTCTCTTCTACCGTATCATGTCCCTCCTGCCCCTCACTGCCCCTCTCTTCTACCCTACCATGTCCTTCCTGCCCACTCACTCCCACTCACTCCCCCTCTCTTCTACCCTATCATGTCCCTCCTGCCCCTTTCACTGCCCCTCTCTTCTACCCTATCATGTCCTCCCTGCCCACTCACTGCCCATCTCTTCTACCCTACCATGTCCCTCCTGCCCCTCACTGCCCCTCTCTTCTACTCTATCATGTCCCTCCTGCCACTCACTGTCCCTCTCTTCTACCCTATCATGTCCCTCCTGCCCCTCACTGCCCCTCTCTTCTACCCTATCATGTCCCTCCTGCCCCTCACTGCCCCTCTTCACTGCCCCTCTCTTCTACCCTATCATGTCCCTCCTGCCCCTCACTGCCCCTCTCATCTACCCTACCATGTCCCTCCTGCCCCTCACTGCCCCTCTCTTCTACCCTATCATGTCCCTCCTGACCACTCACTGCCCCTCTCTTCTACCGTACCATGTCCTTCCTGCCCACTCACTCCCCCTCACTGCCCCCCTCTTCTACCCTACCATGTCCTTCCTGCCCACTCACTGCCCCTCGCTTCTACCCTACCGTGTCCTTCCTGCCCACTCACTGCCCCTCTCTTCTACCCTACCATGTCCTTCCTGCCCACTCACTGCCCCTCTCTTCTATCCTTCCATGTCCTTCTGGCCACTCACTTCCCCTCTCTTCAACCCTACCATGTCCCTCATGCCCCTCACTGCCCCTCTCTTCTACCCTTCCATGTCCCTTCTGCCCAATCACTGCCCCTCTCTTCTACCCTATCATGTCCCTCCTGCCACTCACTGCCCCCCTCTTCTACCCTACCATGTCCTTCCTGCCCACTCACTGCCCCTCTCTTCTATCCTTCCATGTCCTTCCTGTCCTTCACTGCCCCTCTCTTCTACCCTTCCATGTCACTCATGCCCCTCACTGCCCCTCTCTTCTACCCTTCCATGTCCCTTCTGCCCACTCACTGCCCCTCTCTTCTACCCTACCATGTCCCTCCTGTCCACTCACTGCCCCTCTCTTCTACCCTTCCATGTCCTTCATTGCCCTCACTGCCCCTCTCTTCTACCCTATCATGTCCCTCCTGTCCCTCACTGCCCCTCTTCACTGCCCCTCTCTTCTACCCTATCATGTCCTTCCTGCCCACTCACTGCCTCTGTCTTCTACCCTTCCATGTCCCTTCTGCCCACTCACTGCCCCTCTCTTCTACCCTACCATGTCCCTCCTGCCCACTCACTGCCCCTCTTCACTGCCCCTAACTTCTACCCTATTATGTCCCTCCTGCCCCTCACTGCCCCTCTCTTCTACCCTACAATGTCCTTCCTACCCACTCACTGCCCCTCTCTTCTACCCTACCATGTCCTTCCTGCCCACTACTGCCCCTCTCTTCTACCCTACCATGTCCCTCCTGCCCACTCACTGCCCCTCTCTTCTACCCTATCATGTCTTTCCTGACGACTCACTGCCCCTCTCTTGTACCCTACCATGTCCTTCCTGCCCACTCACTGCCCCTCTCTTCTACCCTTCCATGTCCCTCCTGCCCACTCACTTCCCCTCTCTTCTACCCTATCATGTCCCTCCTGCCCCTCACTGCCCCTCTCTTCTACCCTATCATGTCTCTCCTGCCCCTCACTGCCCCTCTCTTCTACCCTATTATGTCCTTCCTGCCCCTCACTGCCCCTCTCTTCTACCCTATCATGGCCTTCCTGCCCACTCACTGCCCCTCTCTTCTACCCTACCATGTCCTTCCTGCCGATCACTGCCCCTCTCTTCTACCCTACCATGTCCTTCCGGCCCACTCACTGCCCCTCTCTTCTACCCTATCATGCCCTTCCGGCCCACTCACTGCCCCTCTCCTCTACCCTACCATGTCCTTCCTGCCCACTCACTTCCCCTCTCTTCTACCCTACCATGTCCTTCCTGCCCACTCACTGCCCCTCTCTTCTACCCTATCATGTCCCTCCTGCTCCTCACTGCCCCTCTCTTCTACCCTTCCATGTCCCTCCTGCCCACTCACTGCCCCTCTCTTCTACCCTACCATGTCCCTCCTGCCCACTCACTGCCCCTCTCTTCTACCCTTCCATGTCCCTCCTGTCCACTCACTGCCCCTCTCTTCTATCCTTCCATGTCCTTCCTGTCCCTCACTGCCCCTCTCTTCTACCCTATCATGTCCCTCCTGCCCCTCACTGCCCCTCTTCAATGCCCCTCTCTTCTACCCTATCATGTCCCTCCTGCCAGTCACTGCCCCTCTCTTTTACCCTACCATGTCCCTCCTGCCCACTCACTGCCCCTCTCTTCTACCCTTCCATGTCCTTCCTGCCCACTCACTGCCTCTCTCTTCTACCCTTCCATGTCCCTCCTGCCCACTCACTGCCCCTCTCATCTACCCTATCCTGTCCCTCCTGCCCACTCACTGCCCCTCTCTTCTACCCTACCATGTCCCTCCTGCCTACTCACTGCCCCTCTCTTCTACCCTATCACGTCCTTCCTGACCACTCACTGCCCCTCTCTTCTACCCTACCATGTCCCTCCTGCCCCTCACTGCCCCTCTCTTCTACCCTACCATGTCTTTCCTGCCCACTCACTGCCCCTCTCTTCTACCCTACCATGTCCTTCCTGCCCACTCACTGCCTCTCTCTTCTACCCTACCATGTCCTTCCTGCCCACTCACTGCCCCTCTCTTCTACCCTTCCATGTCCCTCCTGCCCACTCACTTCCCCTCTCTTCTACCCTACCATGTCCTTCCTGCCCACTCACTGCCCCTCTCTTCTACCCTACCATGTCCTTCCGGTCCCTCACTGCCCCTCTCTTCTACCCTACCATGTCCTTCCTGCCCACTCACTGCCCCTCTCTTCTACCCTATCATGTCCCTCCTGCCCACTCACTGCCCCTCTCTTCTACCCTACCATGTCCTTCCTACCCCTCACTGCCCCTCTCTTCTACCCTACCATGTCCTTCCTGCCCACTCACTGCCCCTCTCTTCCACCCTACCATGTCCCTCCTGCCCACTCACTGCCCCTCTCTTTTACCCTTCCATGTCCCTTCTGCCCACTCACTGCCCCTCTCTTCTATCCTAGCATGTCCCTCCTGCCCACTCACTGCCCCTCTCTTCTACCCTACCATGTCCTTCCTGCCCACTCACTGTCTCTCTGTTCTACCCTTCCATGTCCTTCCTGCCCACTCACTGCCTCTCTCTTCTACCCTTCCATGTCCCTCCTGCCCACTCACTGCCCCTCTCATCTACCCTATCCTGTCCCTCCTGCCCACTCACTGCCCCTCTCTTCTACCCTACCATGTCCCTCCTGCCTACTCACTGCCCCTCTCTTCTACCCTATCATGTCCTTCCTGACCACTCACTGCCCCTCTCTTCTACCCTACCATGTCCCTCCTGACCTTCACTGCCCCTCTCTTCTACCCTACCATGTCTTTCCTGCCCACTCACTGCCCCTCTCTTCTACCCTACCATGTCCTTCCTGCCCACTCACTGCCTCTCTCTTCTACCCTACCATGTCCTTCCTGCCCACTCACTGCCCCTCTCTTCTACCCTTCCATGTCCCTCCTGCCCACTCACTTCCCCTCTCTTCTACCCTACCATGTCCTTCCTGCCCACTCACTGCCCCTCTCTTCTACCCTACCATGTCCTTCCGGTCCCTCACTGCCCCTCTCTTCTACCCTACCATGTCCTTCCTGCCCACTCACTGCACCTCTCTTCTACCCTATCATGTCCCTCCTGCCCACTCACTGCCCCTCTCTTCTACCCTACCATGTCCTTCCTACCCCTCACTGCCCCTCTCTTCTACCCTACCATGTCCTTCCTGCCCACTCACTGCCCCTCTCTTCTACCCTATCATGTCCCTCCTGCCCACTCACTGCCCCTCTCTTCTACCCTACCATGTCCCTCCTGCCCCTCACTGCCCCTCTCTTCTACCCTATCATGTCCCTCCTGCCCCTCACTGCCCCTTTCACTGCCCCTCTCTTCTACCCTATCATGTCCCTCCAGCCCCTCACTGCCCCTCTCTTCTACCCTACCATGTCCCTCCTGCCCCTCACTGCCCCTCTCTTCTACTCTATCATGTCCCTCCTGCCCCTCACTGCCCCTCTCTTCTACCCTACCATGTACCTCCTGACCCTCACTGCCCCTCTCTTCTACTCTATCATGTCCCTCCTGCCACTCACTGCCCCTCTCTTCTACCCTATCATGTCCCTCCTGCCCCTCACTGCCCCTCTCTTCTACCCTATCATGTCCCTCCTGCCCCTCACTGCCCCTCTTCACTGCCCCTCTCTTCTACCCTCTCATGTCCCTCCTGCCCCTCACTGCCCCTCTCATCTACCCTATCATGTCCCTCCCTGCCCCTCACTGCCCCTCTCTTCTACCCTATCTTGTCCCTCCTACCCCTCACTGCCCCTCTCTTCTACCCTATCATGTCCTTCCTGACCACTCACTGCCCCTCTCTTCTACCCTACCATGTCCCTCCTGCCCTTCACTGCCCCTCTCTTCCACCCTACCATGTCTTTCCTTCCCACTCACTGCCCCTCTCTTCTACCCTACCATGTCCTTCCTGCCCACTCACTGCCTCTCTCTTCTACCCTACCATGTCCTTCCTGCCCACTCACTGCCCCTCTCTTCTACCCTTCCATGTCCCTCCTGCCCACTCACTTCCCCTCTCTTCTACCCTACCATGTCCTTCCTGCCCACTCACTGCCCCTCTCTTCTACCCTACCATGTCCTTCCGGTCCCTCACTGCCCCTCTCTTCTACCCTACCATGTCCTTCCTGCCCACTCACTGCCCCTCTCTTCTACCCTATCATGTCCCTCCTGCCCACTCACTGCCCCTCTCTTCTACCCTACCATGTTCTTCCTACCCCTCACTGCCCCTCTCTTCTACCCTACCATGTCCTTCCTGCCCACTCACTGCCCCTCTCTTCTACCCTATCATGTCCCTCCTGCCCACTCACTGCCCCTCTCTTCTACCCTACCATGTCCCTCCTGCCCCTCACTGCCCCTCTCTTCTACCCTATCATGTCCCTCCTGCCCCTCACTGCCCCTTTCACTGCCCCTCTCTTCTACCCTATCATGTCCCTCCAGCCCCTCACTGCCCCTCTCTTCTACCCTACCATGTCCCTCCTGCCCCTCACTGCCCCTCTCTTCTACTCTATCATGTCCCTCCTGCCCCTCACTGCCCCTCTCTTCTACCCTACCATGTACCTCCTGACCCTCACTGCCCCTCTCTTCTACTCTATCATGTCCCTCCTGCCACTCACTGCCCCTCTCTTCTACCCTATCATGTCCCTCCTGCCCCTCACTGCCCCTCTCTTCTACCCTATCATGTCCCTCCTGCCCCTCACTGCCCCTCTTCACTGCCCCTCTCTTCTACCCTCTCATGTCCCTCCTGCCCCTCACTGCCCCTCTCATCTACCCTATCATGTCCCTCCCTGCCCCTCACTGCCCCTCTCTTCTACCCTATCTTGTCCCTCCTACCCCTCACTGCCCCTCTCTTCTACCCTACCATGTCCTTCCTTCCCACTCACTCCCCCTCACTGCCCCTCTCTTCTACCCTACCATGTCCTTCCCGCCCACTCACTGCCCCTCTCTTCTACCCTACCATGTCCCTCCTGCCCACTCACTGCCCCTCTCTTCTACCCTATCATGTCCCTCCTGCCCACTCACTGCCCATCTCTTCTACCCTACCATGTCCCTCCTGCCCCTCACTGCCCCTCTCTTCTACTCTATCATGTCCCTCCTGCCACTCACTGCCCCTCTCTTCTACCCTATCATGTCCCTCCTGCCCCTCACTGCCCCTCTCTTCTACCCTACCATGTCCCTCCTGCCCCTCACTGCCCCTCTCTTCTACCCTACCATGTCCCTCCTGCCCCTCACTGCCCCTCTCTTCTACTCTATCATGTCCCTTCTGCCACTCACTGCCCCTTTCACTGCCCCTCTCTTCTACCCTATCATGTCTCTCCAGCCCCTCACTGCCCCTCTCTAATACCCTACCATGTCCCTCCTGCCCCTCTCTTCTACTCTATCATGTCCCTCCTGCCACTCACTGACCCTCTCTTCTACCCTATCATGTCCCTCCTGCCCCTCACTGCCCCTCTCTTCTACCCTATCATGTCCCTCTTGCCCCTCACTTCCCCTCTTCAATGCCCCTCTCTTCTACCCTATCATGTCCCTCCTGCCCCTCACTGCCCCTCTCATCTACCCTATCATGTCCCTCCTGCCCCTCACTGCCCCTCTCTTCTACCCTATCTTGTCCCTCCTGCCCCTCACTGCCCCTCTCTTCTACCCTACCATGTCCTTCCTGCCCACTCACTACCCCTCTCTTCTACCCTACCATGTCCCTCCTGCCCACTCACTGCCCCTCTCTTCTACCCTATCATGTCCCTCCTGCCCCTTTCACTGCCCCTCTCTTCTACCCTATCATGTCCCTCCTGCCCACTCACTGCCCATCTCTTCTACCCTACCATGTCCCTCCTGCCCCTCACTGCCCCTCTCTTCTACTCTATCATGTCCCTCCTGCCACTCACTGCCCCTCTCTTCTACCCTATCATGTCCCTCCTGCCCCTCACTGCCCCTCTCTTCTACCCTATCATGTCCCTCCTGCCCCTCACTGCCCCTCTTCACTGCCCCTCTCTTCTACCCTATCATGTCCCTCCTGCCCCTCACTGCCCCTCTCATCTACCCTACCATGTCCCTCCTGCCCCTCACTGCCCCTCTCTTCTACCGTATCATGTCCCTCCTGCCCCTCACTGCCCCTCTCTTCTACCCTACCATGTCCTTCCTGCCCACTCACTCCCACTCACTCCCCCTCTCTTCTACCCTATCATGTCCCTCCTGCCCCTTTCACTGCCCCTCTCTTCTACCCTATCATGTCATCCCTGCCCACTCACTGCCCATCTCTTCTACCCTACCATGTCCCTCCTGCACCTCACTGCCCCTCTCTTCTACTCTATCATGTCCCTCCTGCCACTCACTGCCCCTCTCTTCTACCCTATCATGTCCCTCCTGCCCCTCACTGCCCCTCTCTTCTACCCTATCATGTCCCTCCTGCCCCTCACTGCCCCTCTTCACTGCCCCTCTCTTCTACCCTATCATGTCCCTCCTGCCCCTCACTGCCCCTCTCATCTACCCTACCATGTCCCTCCTGCCCCTCACTGCCCCTCTCTTCTACCTATCATGTCCCTCCTGACCACTCACTGCCCCTCTCTTCTACCGTACCATGTCCTTCCTGCCCACTCACTCCCCCTCACTGCCCCCCTCTTCTACCCTACCATGTCCTTCCTGCCCACTCACTGCCCCTCGCTTCTACCCTACCGTGTCCTTCCTGCCCACTCACTGCCCCTCTCTTCTACCCTACCATGTCCTTCCTGCCCACTCACTGCCCCTCTCTTCTATCCTTCCATGTCCTTCTGCCCACTCACTTCCCCTCTCTTCAACCCTACCATGTCCCTCATGCCCCTCACTGCCCCTCTCTTCTACCCTTCCATGTCCCTTCTGCCCAATCACTGCCCCTCTCTTCTACCCTATCATGTCCCTCCTGCCCACTCACTGCCCCCCTTTTCTACCCTACCATGTCCTTCCTGCCCACTCACTGCCCCTCTCTTCTATCCTTCCATGTCCTTCCTGTCCCTCACTGCCCCTCTCTTCTACCCTTCCATGTCACTCATGCCCCTCACTGCCCCTCTCTTCTACCCTTCCATGTCCCTTCTGCCCACTCACTGCCCCTCTCTTCTACCCTACCATGTCCCTCCTGTCCACTCACTGCCCCTCTCTTCTACCCTTCCATGTCCTTCATTGCCCTCACTGCCCCTCTCTTCTACCCTATCATGTCCCTCCTGTCCCTCACTGCCCCTCTTCACTGCCCCTCTCTTCTACCCTATCATGTCCTTCCTGCCCACTCACTGCCTCTGTCTTCTACCCTTCCATGTCCCTTCTGCCCACTCACTGCCCCTCTCTTCTACCCTACCATGTCCCTCCTGCCCACTCACTGCCCCTCTTCACTGCCCCTAACTTCTACCCTATTATGTCCCTCCTGCCCCTCACTGCCCCTCTCTTCTACCCTACAATGTCCTTCCTACCCACTCACTGCCCCTCTCTTCTACCCTACCATGTCCTTCCTGCCCACTACTGCCCCTCTCTTCTACCCTACCATGTCCCTCCTGCCCACTCACTGCCCCTCTCTTCTACCCTATCATGTCTTTCCTGACGACTCACTGCCCCTCTCTTGTACCCTACCATGTCTTTCCTGCCCACTCACTGCCCCTCTCTTCTACCCTTCCATGTCCCTCCTGCCCACTCACTTCCCCTCTCTTCTACCCTATCATGTCCCTCCTGCCCCTCACTGCCCCTCTCTTCTACCCTATCATGTCCCTCCTGCCCCTCACTGCCCCTCTCTTCTACCCTATTATGTCCTTCCTGCCCCTCACTGCCCCTCTCTTCTACCCTATCATGGCCTTCCTGCCCACTCACTGCCCCTCTCTTCTACCCTACCATGTCCTTCCTGCCGATCACTGCCCCTCTCTTCTACCCTACCATGTCCTTCCGGCCCACTCACTGCCCCTCTCTTCTACCCTACCATGCCCTTCCGGCCCACTCACTGCCCCTCTCCTCTACCCTACCATGTCCTTCCTGCCCACTCACTTCCCCTCTCTTCTACCCTACCATGTCCTTCCTGCCCACTCACTGCCCCTCTCTTCTACCCTATCATGTCCCTCCTGCTCCTCACTGCCCCTCTCTTCTACCCTTCCATGTCCCTCCTGCCCACTCACTGCCCCTCTCTTCTACCCTACCATGTCCCTCCTGCCCACTCACTGCCCCTCTCTTCTACCCTTCCATGTCCCTCCTGTCCACTCACTGCCCCTCTCTTCTATCCTTCCATGTCCTTCCTGTCCCTCACTGCCCCTCTCTTCTACCCTATCATGTCCCTCCTGCCCCTCACTGCCCCTCTTCAATGCCCCTCTCTTCTACCCTATCATGTCCCTCCTGCCAGTCACTGCCCCTCTCTTTTACCCTACAATGTCCCTCCTGCCCACTCACTGCCCCTCTCTTCTACCCTTCCATGTCCTTCCTGCCCACTCACTGCCTCTCTCTTCTACCCTTCCATGTCCCTCCTGCCCACTCACTGCCCCTCTCATCTACCCTATCCTGTCCCTACTGCCCACTCACTGCCCCTCTCTTCTACCCTACCATGTCCCTCCTGCCTACTCACTGCCCCTCTCTTCTACCCTATCATGTCCTTCCTGACCACTCACTGCCCCTCTCTTCTACCCTACCATGTCCCTCCTGCCCCTCACTGCCCCTCTCTTCTACCCTACCATGTCTTTCCTACCCACTCACTGCCCCTCTCTTCTACCCTACCATGTCCTTCCTGCCCACTCACTGCCTCTCTCTTCTACCCTACCATGTCCTTCCTGCCCACTCACTGCCCCTCTCTTCTACCCTTCCATGTCCCTCCTGCCCACTCACTTCCCCTCTCTTCTACCCTACCATGTCCTTCCTGCCCACTCACTGCCCCTCTCTTCTACCCTACCATGTCCTTCCGGTCCCTCACTGCCCCTCTCTTCTACCCTACCATGTCCTTCCTGCCCACTCATTGCCCCTCTCTTCTACCCTATCATGTCCCTCCTGCCCACTCACTGCCCCTCTCTTCTACTCTACCATGTCCTTCCTACCCCTCACTGCCCCTCTCTTCTACCCTACCATGTCCTTCCTGCCCACTCACTGCCCCTCTCTTCCACCCTACCATGTCCCTCCTGCCCACTCACTGCCCCTCTCTTTTACCCTTCCATGTCCCTTCTGCCCACTCACTGCCCCTCTCTTCTATCCTAGCATGTCCCTCCTGCCCACTCACTGCCCCTCTCTTCTACCCTACCATGTCCTTCCTGCCCACTCACTGTCTCTCTGTTCTACCCTTCCATGTCCTTCCTGCCCACTCACTGCCTCTCTCTTCTACCCTTCCATGTCCCTCCTGCCCACTCACTGCCCCTCTCATCTACCCTATCCTGTCCCTCCTGCCCACTCACTGCCCCTCTCTTCTACCCTACCATGTCCCTCCTGCCTACTCACTGCCCCTCTCTTCTACCCTATCATGTCCTTCCTGACCACTCACTGCCCCTCTCTTCTACCCTACCATGTCCCTCCTGCCCCTCACTGCCCCTCTCTTCTACCCTACCATGTCTTTCCTGCCCACTCACTGCCCCTCTCTTCTACCCTACCATGTCCTTCCTGCCCACTCACTGCCTCTCTCTTCTACCCTACCATGTCCTTCCTGCCCACTCACTGCCCCTCTCTTCTACCCTTCCATGTCCCTCCTGCCCACTCACTTCCCCTCTCTTCTACCCTACCATGTCCTTCCTGCCCACTCACTGCCCCTCTCTTCTACCCTACCATGTCCTTCCGGTCCCTCACTGCCCCTCTCTTCTACCCTACCATGTCCTTCCTGCCCACTCACTGCACCTCTCTTCTACCCTATCATGTCCCTCCTGCCCACTCACTGCCCCTCTCTTCTACCCTACCATGTCCTTCCTACCCCTCACTGCCCCTCTCTTCTACCCTACCATGTCCTTCCTGCCCACTCACTGCCCCTCTCTTCTACCCTATCATGTCCCTCCTGCCCACTCACTGCCCCTCTCTTCTACCCTACCATGTCCCTCCTGCCCCTCACTGCCCCTCTCTTCTACCCTATCATGTCCCTCCTGCCCCTCACTGCCCCTTTCACTGCCCCTCTCTTCTACCCTATCATGTCCCTCCAGCCCCTCACTGCCCCTCTCTTCTACCCTACCATGTCCCTCCTGCCCCTCACTGCCCCTCTCTTCTACTCTATCATGTCCCTCCTGCCCCTCACAGCCCCTCTCTTCTACCCTACCATGTACCTCCTGACCCTCACTGCCCCTCTCTTCTACTCTATCATGTCCCTCCTGCCACTCACTGCCCCTCTCTTCTACCCTATCATGTCCCTCCTGCCCCTCACTGCCCCTCTCTTCTACCCTATCATGTCCCTCCTGCCCCTCACTGCCCCTCTTCACTGCCCCTCTCTTCTACCCTCTCATGTCCCTCCTGCCCCTCTCATCTACCCTATCATGTCCCTCCCTGCCCCTCACTGCCCCTCTCTTCTACCCTATCTTGTCCCTCCTACCCCTCACTGCCCCTCTCTTCTACCCTATCATGTCCTTCCTGACCACTCACTGCCCCTCTCTTCTACCCTTCCATGTCCCTCCTGCCCACTCACTGCCCCTCTCATCTACCCTATCCTGTCCCTCCTGCCCACTCACTGCCCCTCTCTTCTACCCTACCATGTCCCTCCTGCCTACTCACTGCCCCTCTCTTCTACCCTATCATGTCCTTCCTGACCACTCACTGCCCCTCTCTTCTACCCTACCATGTCCCTCCTGCCCCTCACTGCCCCTCTCTTCTACCCTACCATGTCTTTCCTGCCCACTCACTGCCCCTCTCTTCTACCCTACCATGTCCTTCCTGCCCACTCACTGCCTCTCTCTTCTACCCTACCATGTCCTTCCTGCCCACTCACTGCCCCTCTCTTCTACCCTTCCATGTCCCTCCTGCCCACTAACTTTCCCTCTCTTCTACCCTACCATGTCCTTCCTGCCCACTCACTGCCCCTCTCTTCTACCCTACCATGTCCTTCCGGTCCCTCACTGCCCCTCTCTTCTACCCTACCATGTCCTTCCTGCCCACTCACTGCCCCTCTCTTCTACCCTATCATGTCCCTCCTGCCCACTCACTGCCCCTCTCTTCTACCCTACCATGTTCTTCCTACCCCTCACTGCCCCTCTCTTCTACCCTACCATGTCCTTCCTGCCCACTCACTGCCCCTCTCTTCTACCCTATCATGTCCCTCCTGCCCACTCACTGCCCCTCTCTTCTACCCTACCATGTCCCTCCTGCCCCTCACTGCCCCTCTCTTCTACCCTATCATGTCCCTCCTGCCCCTCACTGCCCCTTTCACTGCCCCTCTCTTCTACCCTATCATGTCCCTCCAGCCCCTCACTGCCCCTCTCTTCTACCCTACCATGTCCCTCCTGCCCCTCACTGCCCCTCTCTTCTACTCTACCATGTCCCTCCTGCCCCTCACTGCCCCTCTCTTCTACCCTACCATGTACCTCCTGACCCCCACTGCCCCTCTCTTCTACTCTATCATGTCCCTCCTGCCACTCACTGCCCCTCTCTTCTACCCTATCATGTCCCTCCTGCCCCTCACTGCCCCTCTCTTCTACCCTATCATGTCCCTCCTGCCCCTCACTGCCCCTCTTCACTGCCCCTCTCTTCTACCCTCTCATGTCCCTCCTGCCCCTCACTGCCCCTCTCATCTACCCTATCATGTCCCTCCCTGCCCCTCACTGCCCCTCTCTTCTACCCTATCTTGTCCCTCCTACCCCTCACTGCCCCTCTCTTCTACCCTACCATGTCCTTCCTGCCCACTCACTCCCCCTCACTGCCCCTCTCTTCTACCCTACCATGTCCTTCCTGCCCACTCACTGCCCCTCTCTTCTACCCTACCATGTCCCTCCTGCCCACTCACTGCCCCTCTCTTCTACCCTATCATGTCCCTCCTGCCCACTCACTGCCCATCTCTTCTACTCTACCATGTCCCTCCTGCCCCTCACTGCCCCTCTCTTCTACTCTATCATGTCCCTCCTGCCACTCACTGCCCCTCTCTTCTACCCTATCATGTCCCTCCTGCCCCTCACTGCCCCTCTCTTCTACCCTACCATGTCCCTCCTGCCCCTCACTGCCCCTCTCTTCTACCCTACCATGTCCCTCCTGCCCCTCACTGCCCCTCTCTTCTACTCTATCATGTCCCTTCTGCCACTCACTGCCCCTTTCACTGCCCCTCTCTTCTACCCTATCATGTCTCTCCAGCCCCTCACTGCCCCTCTCTAATACCCTACCATGTCCCTCCTGCCCCTCTCTTCTACTCTATCATGTCCCTCCTGCCACTCACTGCCCCTCTCTTCTACTCTATCATGTCCCTCCTGCCCCTCACTGCCCCTCTCTTCTACCCTACCATGTACCTCCTGACCCTCACTGCCCCTCTCTTCTACTCTATCATGTCCCTCCTGCCACTCACTGCCCCTCTCTTCTACCCTATCATGTCCCTCCTGCCCCTCACTGCCCCTCTCTTCTACCCTATCATGTCCCTCCTGCCCCTCACTGCCCCTCTTCACTGCCCCTCTCTTCTACCCTCTCATGTCCCTCCTGCCCCTCACTGCCCCTCTCATCTACCCTATCATGTCCCTCCCTGCCCCTCACTGCCCCTCTCTTCTACCCTATCTTGTCCCTCCTACCCCTCACTGCCCCTCTCTTCTACCCTACCATGTCCTTCCTGCCCACTCACTCCCCCTCACTGCCCTTCTCTTCTACCCTACCATGTCCTTCCTGCCCACTCACTGCCCCTCTCTTCTACCCTACCATGTCCCTCCTGCCCACTCACTGCCCCTCTCTTCTACCCTATCATGTCCCTCCTGCCCACTCACTGCCCATCTCTTCTACCCTACCATGTCCCTCCTGCCCCTCACTGCCCCTCTCTTCTACTCTATCATGTCCCTCCTGCCACTCACTGCCCCTCTCTTCTACCCTATCATGTCCCTCCTGCCCCTCACTGCCCCTCTCTTCTACCCTACCATGTCCCTCCTGCCCCTCACTGCCCCTCTCTTCTACCCTACCATGTCCCTCCTGCCCCTCACTGCCCCTCTCTTCTACTCTATCATGTCCCTTCTGCCACTCACTGCCCCTTTCACTGCCCCTCTCTTCTACCATATCATGTCTCTCCAGCCCCTCACTGCCCCTCTCTAATACCCTACCATGTCCCTCCTGCCCCTCTCTTCTACTCTATCATGTCCCTCCTGCCACTCACTGACCCTCTCTTCTACCCTATCATGTCCCTCCTGCCCCTCACTGCCCCTCTCTTCTACCCTATCATGTCCCTCTTGCCCCTCACTTCCCCTCTTCAATGCCCCTCTCTTCTACCCTATCATGTCCCTCCTGCCCCTCACTGCCCCTCTCATCTACCCTATCATGTCCCTCCTGCCCCTCACTGCCCCTCTCTTCTACCCTATCTTGTCCCTCCTGCCCCTCACTGCCCCTCTCTTCTACCCTACCATGTCCTTCCTGCCCACTCACTACCCCTCTCTTCTACCCTACCATGTCCCTCCTGCCCACTCACTGCCTCTCTCTTCTACCCTATCATGTCCCTCCTGCCCCTTTCACTGCCCCTCTCTTCTACCCTATCATGTCCCTCCTGCCCACTCACTGCCCATCTCTTCTACCCTACCATGTCCCTCCTGCCCCTCACTGCCCCTCTCTTCTACTCTATCATGTCCCTCCTGCCACTCACTGCCCCTCTCTTCTACCCTATCATGTCCCTCCTGCCCCTCACTGCCCCTCTCTTCTACCCTATCATGTCCCTCCTGCCCCTCACTGCCCCTCTCTTCTACCCTACCATGTCCTTCCTGCCCACTCACTCCCACTCACTCCCCCTCTCTTCTACCCTATCATGTCCCTCCTGCCCCTTTCACTGCCCCTCTCTTCTACCCTATCATGTCATCCCTGCCCACTCACTGCCCATCTCTTCTACCCTACCATGTCCCTCCTGCCCCTCACTGCCCCTCTCTTCTACTCTATCATGTCCCTCCTGCCACTCACTGCCCCTCTCTTCTACCCTATCATGTCCCTCCTGCCCCTCACTGCCCCTCTCTTCTACCCTATCATGTCCCTCCTGCCCCTCACTGCCCCTCTTCACTGCCCCTCTCTTCTACCCTATCATGTCCCTCCTGCCCCTCACTGCCCCTCTCATCTACCCTACCATGTCCCTCCTGCCCCTCACTGCCCCTCTCTTCTACCCTATCATGTCCCTCCTGACCACTCACTGCCCCTCTCTTCTACCGTACCATGTCCTTCCTGCCCACTCACTCCCCCTCACTGCCCCCCTCTTCTACCCTACCATGTCCTTCCTGCCCACTCACTGCCCCTCGCTTCTACCCTACCGTGTCCTTCCTGCCCACTCACTGCCCCTCTCTTCTACCCTACCATGTCCTTCCTGCCCACTCACTGCCCCTCTCTTCTATCCTTCCATGTCCTTCTGCCCACTCACTTCCCCTCTCTTCAACCCTACCATGTCCCTCACTGCCCCTCTCTTCTACCCTTCCATGTCCCTTCTGCCCAATCACTGCCCCTCTCTTCTACCCTATCATGTCCCTCCTGCCCACTCACTGCCCCCCTCTTCTACCCTACCATGTCCTTCCTGCCCACTCACTGCCCCTCTCTTCTATCCTTCCATGTCCTTCCTGTCCCTCACTGCCCCTCTCTTCTACCCTTCCATGTCACTCATGCCCCTCACTGCCCCTCTCTTCTACCCTTCCATGTCCCTTCTGCCCACTCACTGCCCCTCTCTTCTACCCTACCATGTCCCTCCTGTCCACTCACTGCCCCTCTCTTCTACCCTTCCATGTCCTTCATTGCCCTCACTGCCCCTCTCTTCTACCCTATCATGTCCCTCCTGTCCCTCACTGCCCCTCTTCACTGCCCCTCTCTTCTACCCTATCATGTCCTTCCTGCCCACTCACTGCCTCTGTCTTCTACCCTTCCATGTCCCTTCTGCCCACTCACTGCCCCTCTCTTCTACCCTACCATGTCCCTCCTGCCCACTCACTGCCCCTCTTCACTGCCCCTAACTTCTACCCTATTATGTCCCTCCTGCCCCTCACTGCCCCTCTCTTCTACCCTACAATGTCCTTCCTACCCACTCACTGCCCCTCTCTTCTACCCTACCATGTCCTTCCTGACCACTACTGCCCCTCTCTTCTACCCTACCATGTCCCTCCTGCCCACTCACTGTCCCTCTCTTCTACCCTATCATGTCTTTCCTGACGACTCACTGCCCCTCTCTTGTACCCTACCATGTCCTTCCTGCCCACTCACTGCCCCTCTCTTCTACCCTTCCATGTCCCTCCTGCCCACTCACTTCCCCTCTCTTCTACCCTATCATGTCCCTCCTGCCCCTCACTGCCCCTCTCTTCTACCCTATCATGTCCCTCCTGCCCCTCACTGCCCCTCTCTTCTACCCTATTATGTCCTTCCTGCCCCTCACTGCCCCTCTCTTCTACCCTATCATGGCCTTCCTGCCCACTCACTGCCCCTCTCTTCTACCCTACCATGTCCTTCCTGCCGATCACTGCCCCTCTCTTCTACCCTACCATGTCCTTCCGGCCCACTCACTGCCCCTCTCTTCTACCCTATCATGCCCTTCCGGCCCACTCACTGCCCCTCTCCTCTACCCTACCATGTCCTTCCTGCCCACTCACTTCCCCTCTCTTCTACCCTACCATGTCCTTCCTGCCCACTCACTGCCCCTCTCTTCTACCCTATCATGTCCCTCCTGCTCCTCACTGCCCCTCTCTTCTACCCTTCCATGTCCCTCCTGCCCACTCACTGCCCCTCTCTTCTACCCTACCATGTCCCTCCTGCCCACTCACTGCCCCTCTCTTCTACCCTTCCATGTCCCTCCTGTCCACTCACTGCCCCTCTCTTCTATCCTTCCATGTCCTTCCTGTCCCTCACTGCCCCTCTCTTCTACCCTATCATGTCCCTCCTGCCCCTCACTGCCCCTCTTCAATGCCCCTCTCTTCTACCCTATCATGTCCCTCCTGCCAGTCACTGCCCCTCTCTTTTACCCTACCATGTCCCTCCTGCCCACTCACTGCCCCTCTCTTCTACCCTTCCATGTCCTTCCTGCCCACTCACTGCCTCTCTCTTCTACCCTTCCATGTCCCTCCTGCCCACTCACTGCCCCTCTCATCTACCCTATCCTGTCCCTACTGCCCACTCACTGCCCCTCTCTTCTACCCTACCATGTCCCTCCTGCCTACTCACTGCCCCTCTCTTCTACCCTATCATGTCCTTCCTGACCACTCACTGCCCCTCTCTTCTACCCTACCATGTCCCTCCTGCCCCTCACTGCCCCTCTCTTCTACCCTACCATGTCTTTCCTACCCACTCACTGCCCCTCTCTTCTACCCTACCATGTCCTTCCTGCCCACTCACTGCCTCTCTCTTCTACCCTACCATGTCCTTCCTGCCCACTCACTGCCCCTCTCTTCTACCCTTCCATGTCCCTCCTGCCCACTCACTTCCCCTCTCTTCTACCCTACCATGTCCTTCCTGCCCACTCACTGCCCCTCTCTTCTACCCTACCATGTCCTTCCGGTCCCTCACTGCCCCTCTCTTCTACCCTACCATGTCCTTCCTGCCCACTCACTGCCCCTCTCTTCTACCCTATCATGTCCCTCCTGCCCACTCACTGCCCCTCTCTTCTACCCTACCATGTCCTTCCTACCCCTCACTGCCCCTCTCTTCTACCCTACCATGTCCTTCCTGCCCACTCACTGCCCCTCTCTTCTACCCTACCATGTCCCTCCTGCCCACTCACTGCCCCTCTCTTTTACCCTTCCATGTCCCTTCTGCCCACTCACTGCCCCTCTCTTCTATCCTAGCATGTCCCTCCTGCCCACTCACTGCCCCTCTCTTCTACCCTACCATGTCCTTCCTGCCCACTCACTGTCTCTCTGTTCTACCCTTCCATGTCCTTCCTGCCCACTCACTGCCTCTCTCTTCTACCCTTCCATGTCCCTCCTGCCCACTCACTGCCCCTCTCATCTACCCTATCCTGTCCCTCCTGCCCACTCACTGCCCCTCTCTTCTACCCTACCATGTCCCTCCTGCCTACTCACTGCCCCTCTCTTCTACCCTATCATGTCCTTCCTGACCACTCACTGCCCCTCTCTTCTACCCTACCATGTCCCTCCTGCCCCTCACTGCCCCTCTCTTCTACCCTACCATGTCTTTCCTGCCCACTCACTGCCCCTCTCTTCTACCCTACCATGTCCTTCCTGCCCACTCACTGCCTCTCTCTTCTACCCTACCATGTCCTTCCTGCCCACTCACTGCCCCTCTCTTCTACCCTTCCATGTCCCTCCTGCCCACTCACTTCCCCTCTCTTCTACCCTACCATGTCCTTCCTGCCCACTCACTGCCCCTCTCTTCTACCCTACCATGTCCTTCCGGTCCCTCACTGCCCCTCTCTTCTACCCTACCATGTCCTTCCTGCCCACTCACTGCCCCTCTCTTCTACCCTATCATGTCCCTCCTTCCCACTCACTGCCCCTCTCTTCTACCCTACTATGTCCTTCCTACCCCTCACTGCCCCTCTCTTCTACCCTACCATGTCCTTCCTGCCCACTCACTGCCCCTCTCTTCTACCCTACCATGTCCCTCCTGCCCACTCACTGCCCCTCTCTTTTACCCTTCCATGTCCCTTCTGCCCACTCACTGCCCCTCTCTTCTATCCTAGCATGTCCCTCCTGCCCACTCACTGCCCCTCTCTTCTACCCTCTCATGTCCCTCCTGCCCCTCACTGCCCCTCTCATCTACCCTATCATGTCCCTCCTGCCCCTCACTGCCCCTCTCTTCTACCCTATCTTGTCCCTCCTGCCCCTCACTGCCCCTCTCTTCTACCCTACCATGTCCTTCCTGCCCACTCACTCCTCCTCACTGCCCCTCTCTTCTACCCTACCATGTCCTTCCTGCCCACTCACTGCCCCTCTCTTCTACCCTACCATGTCCCTCCTGCCCCTCACTGCTCCTCTCTTCTACCCTACCATGTCCTTCCTGCCCACTCACTGCCCATCACTTCTACCCTACTATGTCCCTCCTGCCCCTCACTGCCCCTCTCTTCTACCCTACCATGTCCTTCCTGCCCACTCACTGCCCCTCTCTTCTACCCTATCATGTCCCTCCTGCCCCTCACTGCCCCTCTCTTCTACCCTATCATGTCCCTCCTGCCCCTCACTGCCCCTCTTCACTGCCCCTCTCTTCTACCCTCTCATGTCCCTCCTGCCCCTCACTGCCCCTCTCATCTACCCTATCATGTCCCTCCTGCCCCTCACTGCCCCTCTCTTCTACCCTATCTTGTCCCTCCTGCCCCTCACTGCCCCTCTCTTCTACCCTACCATGTCCTTCCTGCCCACTCACTCCTCCTCACTGCCCCTCTCTTCTACCCTACCATGTCCTTCCTGCCCACTCACTGCCCCTCTCTTCTACCCTACCATGTCCCTCCTGCCCACTCACTGTCCCTCTCTTCTACCCTATCATGTCCCTCCTGCCCACTCACTGCCCATCTCTTCTACCCTACCATGTCCCTCCTGCCCCTCACTGCCCCTCTCTTCTACTCTATCATGTCCCTCCTGCCACTCACTGCCCCTCTCTTCTACCCTATCATGTCCCTCCTGCCCCTCACTGCCCCTCTCTTCTACCCTATCTTGTCCCTCCTGCCCCTCACTGCCCCTCTCTTCTACCCTACCATGTCCTTCCTGCCCACTCACTCCTCCTCACTGCCCCTCTCTTCTACCCTACCATGTCCTTCCTGCCCACTCACTGCCCCTCTCTTCTACCCTACCATGTCCCTCCTGCCCCTCACTGCTCCTCTCTTCTACCCTACCATGTCCTTCCTGCCCACTCACTGCCCATCACTTCTACCCTACCATGTCCCTCCTGCCCCTCACTGCCCCTCTCTTCTACCCTACCATGTCCTTCCTGCCCACTCACTGCCCCTCTCTTCTACCCTCTCATGTCCCTCCTGCCCCTCACTGCCCCTTTCTTCTACCCTATCATGTCCCTCCTGCCCCTCACTGCCCCTCTTCACTGCCCCTCTCTTCTACCCTCTCATGTCCCTCCTGCCCCTCACTGCCCCTCTCATCTACCCTATCATGTCCCTCCTGCCCCTCACTGCCCCTCTCTTCTACCCTATCTTGTCCCTCCTGCCCCTCACTGCCCCTCTCTTCTACCCTACCATGTCCTTCTTGCCCACTCACTCCTCCTCACTGCCCCTCTCTTCTACCCTACCATGTCCTTCCTGCCCACTCACTGCCCCTCTCTTCTACCCTACCATGTCCCCCCTGCCCACTCACTGTCCCTCTCTTCTACCCTATCATGTCCCTCCTGCCCACTCACTGCCCATCTCTTCTACCCTACCATGTCCCTCCTGCCCCTCACTGCCCCTCTCTTCTACTCTATCATGTCCCTCCTGCCACTCACTGCCCCTCTCTTCTACCCTATCATGTCCCTCCTGCCCCTCACTGCCCCTCTCTTCTACCCTACCATGTCCCTCCTGCCCCTCACTGCCCCTCTCTTCTACCCTACCATGTCCCTCCTGCCCCTCACTGCCCCTCTCTTCTACCCTATCATGTCCCTCCTGCCACTCACTGCCCCTTTCACTGCCCCTCTCTTCTACCCTATCATGTCCCTCCAGCCCCTCACTGCCCCTCTCTAATACCCTACCATGTCCCTCCTGCCCCTCACTGCCCCTCTCTTCTACTCTATCATGTCCCTCCTGCCACTCACTGCCCCTCTCTTCTACCCTATCATGTCCCTCCTGCCACTCACTACCCCTCTCTTCTACCCTATCATGTCCCTCCTGCCCCTCACTTCCCCTCTTCAATGCCCCTCTCTTCTACCCTATCATGTCCCTCCTGCCCCTCACTGCCCCGCTCATCTACCCTATCATGTCCCTCCTGCCCCTCACTGCCCCTCTCTTCTACCCTATCTTGTCCCTCCTGCCCCTCTCTTCTACCCTACCATGTCCTTCCTGCCCACTCACTGCCCCTCTCTTCTACCCTACCATGTCCCTCCTGCCCACTCACTGCCCCTCTCTTCTACCCTATCATGTCCCTCCTGCCCCTTTCACTGCCCCGCTCATCTACCCTATCATGTCCCTCCTGCCCCTCACTGCCCCTCTCTTCTACCCTATCTTGTCCCTCCTGCCCCTCTCTTCTACCCTACCATGTCCTTCCTGCCCACTCACTGCCCCTCTCTTCTACCATACCATGTCCCTCCTGCCCCTCACTGCCCCTCTCTTCTACTCTATCATGTCCCTCCTGCCACTCACTGCCCCTCTCTTCTACCCTATCATGTCCCTCCTGCCCCTCACTGCCCCTCTCTTCTACCTTATCATGTCCCTCCTGCCCCTCACTGCCCCTCTCTTCTACCCTATCATGTCCCTCCTGCCCCTCTCATCTACCCTACCATGTCCCTCCTGCCCCTCACTGCCCCTCTCTTCTACCGTATCATGTCCCTCCTGCCCCTCACTGCCCCTCTCTTCTACCCTACCATGTCCTTCCTGCCCACTCACTCCCACTCACTGCCCTCTCTTCTACCCTATCATGTCCCTCCTGCCCCTTTCACTGCCCCTCTCTTCTACCCTATCATGTCCTCCCTGCCCACTCACTGCCCATCTCTTCTACCCTACCATGTCCCTCCTGCCCCTCACTGCACCTCTCTTCTACTCTATCATGTCCCTCCTGCCACTCACTGCCCCTCTCTTCTACCCTATCATGTCCCTCCTGCCCCTCACTGCCCCTCTCTTCTACCCTATCATGTCCCTCCTGCCCCTCACTGCCCCTCTCTTCTACCCTATCATGTCCCTCCTGCCCCTCACTGCCCCTCTCATCTACCCTACCATGTCCCTCCTGCCCCTCACTGCCCCTCTCTTGCACCCTATCATGTCCCTCCTGACCACTCACTGCCCCTCTCTTCTACCCTACCATGTCCTTCCTGCCCACTCACTCCCCCTCACTGCCCCCCTCTTCTACCCTGCCATGTCCTTCCTGCCCACTCACTGCCCCTCTCTTCTACCCTACCGTGTCCTTCCTGCCCCCTCACTGCCCCTCTCTTCTACCCTACCATGTCCTTCCTGCCCACTCACTGCCCCTCTCTTCTATCCTTCCATGTCCTTCCCGCCCACTCACTTCCCCTCTCTTCTACCCTACCATGTCCCTCATGCCCCTCACTGCCCCTCTCTTCTAACCTTCCATGTCCCTTCTGCCCAATCACTGCCCCTCTCTTCTACCCTATCATGTCCCTCCTGCCCACTCACTGCCCCCCTCTTCTACCCTACCATGTCCTTCCTGCCTACTCACTGCCCCTCTCTTCTATCCTTCCATGTCCTTCCTGTCCCTCACTGCCCCTCTCTTCTACCCTTCCAGGTCCCTCCTGCGCCTCACTGCCCCTCTCTTCTACCCTTCCATGTCCCTTCTGCCCACTCACTGCCCCTCTCTTCTACCCTACCATGTCCCTCCTCTCCACTCACTGCCCCTCTCTTCTACCCTTCCATGTCCTTCATTTCCCTCACTGCCCCTCTCTTCTACCCTATCATGTCCCTCCTGTCCCTCACTGCCCCTCTTCACTGCCCCTCTCTTCTACCCTATCATGTCCTTCCTGCCCACTCACTGCCTCTGTCTTCTACCCTTCCATGTCCCTTCTGCCCACTCACTGCCCCTCTCTTCTACCCTACCATGTCCCTCCTGCCCACTCACTGCCCCTCTTCACTGCCCCTAACTTCTACCCTATTATGTCCCTCCTGCCCCTCACTGCCCCTCTCTTCTACCCTACCATGTCCTTCCTACCCACTCACTGCCCCTCTCTTCTACCCTACCATGTCCTTCCTGCCCACTACTACCCCTCTCTTCTACCCTACCATGTCCCTCCTGCACACTCACTGCCCCTCTCTTCTACCCTATCATGTCCTTCCTGACGACTCACTGCCCCTCTCTTCTACCCTACCATGTCCTGCCTGCCCACTCACTGCCCCTCTCTTCTACCCTTCCATGTCCCTCCTGCCCACTCACTTCCCCTCTCTTCTACCCTATCATGTCCCTCCTGCCCCTCACTGCCCCTCTCTTCTACCCTATCATGTCCCTCCTGCCCCTCACTGCCCCTCTCTTCTACCCTATTATGTCCTTCCTGCCCCTCACTGCCCCTCTCTTCTACCCTACCATGGCCTTCCTGCCCACTCACTGCCCCTCTCTTCTACCCTACCATGTCCTTCCTGCCGATCACTGCCCCTCTCTTCTACCCTACCATGTCCTTCCGGCCCACTCACTGCCCCTCTCTTCTACCCTATCATGTCCTTCCAGCCCACTCACTGCCCCTCTCTTCTACCCTACCATGTCCTTCCTGCCCACTCACTTCCCCTCTCTTCTACCCTACCATGTCCTTCCTGCCCACTCACTGCCCCTCTCTTCTACCCTATCATGTCCCTCCTGCTCCTCACTGCCCCTCTCTTCTACCCTTCCATGTCCCTCCTGCCCACTCACTGCCCCTCTCTTCTACCCTACCATGTCCCTCCTGCCCACTCACTGCCCCTCTCTTCTACCCTTCCATGTCCCTCCTGTCCACTCACTGCCCCTTTCTTCTATCCTTCCATGTCCTTCCTGTCCCTCACTGCCCCTCTCTTCTACCCTATCATGTCCCTCCTGCCCCTCACTGCCCCTCTTCAATGCCCCTCTCTTCTACCCTATCATGTCCCTCCTGCCAGTCACTGCCCCTCTCTTTTACCCTACCATGTCCCTCCTGCCCACTCACTGCCCCTCTCTTCTACCCTTCCATGTCCTTCCTGCCCACTCACTGCCTCTCTCTTCTACCCTTCCATGTCCCTCCTGCCCACTGACTGCCCCTCTCATCTACCCTATCCTGTCCCTCCTGCCCACTCACTGCCCCTCTCTTCTACCCTACCATGTCCCTCCTGCCTACTCACTGCCCCTCTCTTCTACCCTATCATGTCCTTCCTGACCACTCACTGCCCCTCTCTTCTACCCTACCATGTCCCTCCTGCCCTTCACTGCCCCTCTCTTCCACCCTACCATGTCTTTCCTTCCCACTCACTGCCCCTCTCTTCTACCCTACCATGTCCTTCCTGCCCACTCATTGCCTCTCTCTTCTACCCTACCATGTCCTTCCTGCCCACTCACTGCCCCTCTCTTCTACCCTTCCATGTCCCTCCTGCCCAATCACTTCCCCTCTCTTCTACCCTACCATGTCCTTCCTGCCCACTCACTGCCCCTCTCTTCTACCCTACCATGTCCTTCCGGTCCCTCAGTGCCCCTCTCTTCTACCCTACCATGTCCTTCCTGCCCACTCACTGCCCCTCTCTTCTACCCTATCATGTCCCTCCTGCCCCTCACTGCCCCTCTCTTCTACCCTATCATGTCCCTCCTGCCCCTCACTGCCCCTCTTCACTGCCCCTCTCTTCTACCCTCTCATGTCCCTCCTGCCCCTCACTGCCCCTCTCATCTACCCTATCATGTCCCTCCTGCCCCTCACTGCCCCTCTCTTCTACCCTATCTTGTCCCTCCTGCCCCTCACTGCCCCTCTCTTCTACCCTACCATGTCCTTCCTGCCCACTCACTCCTCCTCACTGCCCCTCTCTTCTACCCTACCATGTCCTTCCTGCCCACTCACTGCCCCTCTCTTCTACCCTATCATGTCCCTCCTGCCCCTCACTGCCCCTCTCTTCTACCCTATCATGTCCCTCCTGCCCCTCACTGCCCCTCTTCACTGCCCCTCTCTTCTACCCTCTCATGTCCCTCCTGCCCCTCACTGCCCCTCTCATCTACCCTATCATGTCCCTCCTGCCCCTCACTGCCCCTCTCTTCTACCCTATCTTGTCCCTCCTGCCCCTCACTGCCCCTCTCTTCTACCCTACCATGTCCTTCCTGCCCACTCACTCCTCCTCACTGCCCCTCTCTTCTACCCTACCATGTCCTTCCTGCCCACTCACTGCCCCTCTCTTCTACCCTACCATGTCCCTCCTGCCCACTCACTGTCCCTCTCTTCTACCCTATCATGTCCCTCCTGCCCACTCACTGCCCATCTCTTCTACCCTACCATGTCCCTCCTGCCCCTCACTGCCCCTCTCTTCTACTCTATCATGTCCCTCCTGCCACTCACTGCCCCTCTCTTCTACCCTATCATGTCCCTCCTGCCCCTCACTGCCCCTCTCTTCTACCCTATCTTGTCCCTCCTGCCCCTCACTGCCCCTCTCTTCTACCCTACCATGTCCTTCCTGCCCACTCACTCCTCCTCACTGCCCCTCTCTTCTACCCTACCATGTCCTTCCTGCCCACTCACTGCCCCTCTCTTCTACCCTACCATGTCCCTCCTGCCCCTCACTGCTCCTCTCTTCTACCCTACCATGTCCTTCCTGCCCACTCACTGCCCATCACTTCTACCCTACCATGTCCCTCCTGCCCCTCACTGCCCCTCTCTTCTACCCTACCATGTCCTTCCTGCCCACTCACTGCCCCTCTCTTCTACCCTCTCATGTCCCTCCTGCCCCTCACTGCCCCTTTCTTCTACCCTATCATGTCCCTCCTGCCCCTCACTGCCCCTCTTCACTGCCCCTCTCTTCTACCCTCTCATGTCCCTCCTGCCCCTCACTGCCCCTCTCATCTACCCTATCATGTCCCTCCTGCCCCTCACTGCCCCTCTCTTCTACCCTATCTTGTCCCTCCTGCCCCTCACTGCCCCTCTCTTCTACCCTACCATGTCCTTCTTGCCCACTCACTCCTCCTCACTGCCCCTCTCTTCTACCCTACCATGTCCTTCCTGCCCACTCACTGCCCCTCTCTTCTACCCTACCATGTCCCCCCTGCCCACTCACTGTCCCTCTCTTCTACCCTATCATGTCCCTCCTGCCCACTCACTGCCCATCTCTTCTACCCTACCATGTCCCTCCTGCCCCTCACTGCCCCTCTCTTCTACTCTATCATGTCCCTCCTGCCACTCACTGCCCCTCTCTTCTACCCTATCATGTCCCTCCTGCCCCTCACTGCCCCTCTCTTCTACCCTACCATGTCCCTCCTGCCCCTCACTGCCCCTCTCTTCTACCCTACCATGTCCCTCCTGCCCCTCACTGCCCCTCTCTTCTACCCTATCATGTCCCTCCTGCCACTCACTGCCCCTTTCACTGCCCCTCTCTTCTACCCTATCATGTCCCTCCAGCCCCTCACTGCCCCTCTCTAATACCCTACCATGTCCCTCCTGCCCCTCACTGCCCCTCTCTTCTACTCTATCATGTCCCTCCTGCCACTCACTGCCCCTCTCTTCTACCCTATCATGTCCCTCCTGCCACTCACTACCCCTCTCTTCTACCCTATCATGTCCCTCCTGCCCCTCACTTCCCCTCTTCAATGCCCCTCTCTTCTACCCTATCATGTCCCTCCTGCCCCTCACTGCCCCGCTCATCTACCCTATCATGTCCCTCCTGCCCCTCACTGCCCCTCTCTTCTACCCTATCTTGTCCCTCCTGCCCCTCTCTTCTACCCTACCATGTCCTTCCTGCCCACTCACTGCCCCTCTCTTCTACCCTACCATGTCCCTCCTGCCCACTCACTGCCCCTCTCTTCTACCCTATCATGTCCCTCCTGCCCCTTTCACTGCCCCGCTCATCTACCCTATCATGTCCCTCCTGCCCCTCACTGCCCCTCTCTTCTACCCTATCTTGTCCCTCCTGCCCCTCTCTTCTACCCTACCATGTCCTTCCTGCCCACTCACTGCCCCTCTCTTCTACCATACCATGTCCCTCCTGCCCCTCACTGCCCCTCTCTTCTACTCTATCATGTCCCTCCTGCCACTCACTGCCCCTCTCTTCTACCCTATCATGTCCCTCCTGCCCCTCACTGCCCCTCTCTTCTACCTTATCATGTCCCTCCTGCCCCTCACTGCCCCTCTCTTCTACCCTATCATGTCCCTCCTGCCCCTCTCATCTACCCTACCATGTCCCTCCTGCCCCTCACTGCCCCTCTCTTCTACCGTATCATGTCCCTCCTGCCCCTCACTGCCCCTCTCTTCTACCCTACCATGTCCTTCCTGCCCACTCACTCCCACTCACTGCCCTCTCTTCTACCCTATCATGTCCCTCCTGCCCCTTTCACTGCCCCTCTCTTCTACCCTATCATGTCCTCCCTGCCCACTCACTGCCCATCTCTTCTACCCTACCATGTCCCTCCTGCCCCTCACTGCACCTCTCTTCTACTCTATCATGTCCCTCCTGCCACTCACTGCCCCTCTCTTCTACCCTATCATGTCCCTCCTGCCCCTCACTGCCCCTCTCTTCTACCCTATCATGTCCCTCCTGCCCCTCACTGCCCCTCTCTTCTACCCTATCATGTCCCTCCTGCCCCTCACTGCCCCTCTCATCTACCCTACCATGTCCCTCCTGCCCCTCACTGCCCCTCTCTTGCACCCTATCATGTCCCTCCTGACCACTCACTGCCCCTCTCTTCTACCCTACCATGTCCTTCCTGCCCACTCACTCCCCCTCACTGCCCCCCTCTTCTACCCTGCCATGTCCTTCCTGCCCACTCACTGCCCCTCTCTTCTACCCTACCGTGTCCTTCCTGCCCCCTCACTGCCCCTCTCTTCTACCCTACCATGTCCTTCCTGCCCACTCACTGCCCCTCTCTTCTATCCTTCCATGTCCTTCCCGCCCACTCACTTCCCCTCTCTTCTACCCTACCATGTCCCTCATGCCCCTCACTGCCCCTCTCTTCTAACCTTCCATGTCCCTTCTGCCCAATCACTGCCCCTCTCTTCTACCCTATCATGTCCCTCCTGCCCACTCACTGCCCCCCTCTTCTACCCTACCATGTCCTTCCTGCCTACTCACTGCCCCTCTCTTCTATCCTTCCATGTCCTTCCTGTCCCTCACTGCCCCTCTCTTCTACCCTTCCAGGTCCCTCCTGCGCCTCACTGCCCCTCTCTTCTACCCTTCCATGTCCCTTCTGCCCACTCACTGCCCCTCTCTTCTACCCTACCATGTCCCTCCTCTCCACTCACTGCCCCTCTCTTCTACCCTTCCATGTCCTTCATTTCCCTCACTGCCCCTCTCTTCTACCCTATCATGTCCCTCCTGTCCCTCACTGCCCCTCTTCACTGCCCCTCTCTTCTACCCTATCATGTCCTTCCTGCCCACTCACTGCCTCTGTCTTCTACCCTTCCATGTCCCTTCTGCCCACTCACTGCCCCTCTCTTCTACCCTACCATGTCCCTCCTGCCCACTCACTGCCCCTCTTCACTGCCCCTAACTTCTACCCTATTATGTCCCTCCTGCCCCTCACTGCCCCTCTCTTCTACCCTACCATGTCCTTCCTACCCACTCACTGCCCCTCTCTTCTACCCTACCATGTCCTTCCTGCCCACTACTACCCCTCTCTTCTACCCTACCATGTCCCTCCTGCACACTCACTGCCCCTCTCTTCTACCCTATCATGTCCTTCCTGACGACTCACTGCCCCTCTCTTCTACCCTACCATGTCCTGCCTGCCCACTCACTGCCCCTCTCTTCTACCCTTCCATGTCCCTCCTGCCCACTCACTTCCCCTCTCTTCTACCCTATCATGTCCCTCCTGCCCCTCACTGCCCCTCTCTTCTACCCTATCATGTCCCTCCTGCCCCTCACTGCCCCTCTCTTCTACCCTATTATGTCCTTCCTGCCCCTCACTGCCCCTCTCTTCTACCCTACCATGGCCTTCCTGCCCACTCACTGCCCCTCTCTTCTACCCTACCATGTCCTTCCTGCCGATCACTGCCCCTCTCTTCTACCCTACCATGTCCTTCCGGCCCACTCACTGCCCCTCTCTTCTACCCTATCATGTCCTTCCGGCCCACTCACTGCCCCTCTCTTCTACCCTACCATGTCCTTCCTGCCCACTCACTTCCCCTCTCTTCTACCCTACCATGTCCTTCCTGCCCACTCACTGCCCCTCTCTTCTACCCTATCATGTCCCTCCTGCTCCTCACTGCCCCTCTCTTCTACCCTTCCATGTCCCTCCTGCCCACTCACTGCCCCTCTCTTCTACCCTACCATGTCCCTCCTGCCCACTCACTGCCCCTCTCTTCTACCCTTCCATGTCCCTCCTGTCCACTCACTGCCCCTTTCTTCTATCCTTCCATGTCCTTCCTGTCCCTCACTGCCCCTCTCTTCTACCCTATCATGTCCCTCCTGCCCCTCACTGCCCCTCTTCAATGCCCCTCTCTTCTACCCTATCATGTCCCTCCTGCCAGTCACTGCCCCTCTCTTTTACCCTACCATGTCCCTCCTGCCCACTCACTGCCCCTCTCTTCTACCCTTCCATGTCCTTCCTGCCCACTCACTGCCTCTCTCTTCTACCCTTCCATGTCCCTCCTGCCCACTGACTGCCCCTCTCATCTACCCTATCCTGTCCCTCCTGCCCACTCACTGCCCCTCTCTTCTACCCTACCATGTCCCTCCTGCCTACTCACTGCCCCTCTCTTCTACCCTATCATGTCCTTCCTGACCACTCACTGCCCCTCTCTTCTACCCTACCATGTCCCTCCTGCCCTTCACTGCCCCTCTCTTCCACCCTACCATGTCTTTCCTTCCCACTCACTGCCCCTCTCTTCTACCCTACCATGTCCTTCCTGCCCACTCATTGCCTCTCTCTTCTACCCTACCATGTCCTTCCTGCCCACTCACTGCCCCTCTCTTCTACCCTTCCATGTCCCTCCTGCCCAATCACTTCCCCTCTCTTCTACCCTACCATGTCCTTCCTGCCCACTCACTGCCCCTCTCTTCTACCCTACCATGTCCTTCCGGTCCCTCAGTGCCCCTCTCTTCTACCCTACCATGTCCTTCCTGCCCACTTACTGCCCCTCTCTTCTACCCTATCATGTCCCTCCTGCCCACTCACTGCCCCTCTCTTCTACCCTACCATGTCCTTCCTGCCCCTCACTGCCCCTCTCTTCTTCCCTACCATGTCCTTCCTGCCCACTCACTGCCCCTCTCTTCTACCCTACCATGTCCCTCCTGCCCACTCACTGCCCCTCTCTTTTACCCTTCCATGTCCCTTCTGCCCACTCACTGCCCCTCTCTTCTATCCTAGCATGTCCCTCCTGCCCACTCACTGCCCCTCTCTTCTACCCTACCATGTCCTTCCTGCCCACTCACTGTCTCTCTGTTCTACCCTACCATGTCCATCCTGCCCCTCTCTTCTACCCTACCATGTCCTTCCTGCCCACTCACTGCCCATGACTTCTACCCTACCATGTCCCTCCTGCCCCTCACTGCCCCTCTCTTCTACCCTACCATGTCCTTCCTGCCCACTCACTGCCCCTCTCTTCTACCCTATCATGTCCCTCCTGCCCCTCACTGCCCCTCTCTTCTACCCTATCATGTCCCTCCTGCCCCTCACTGCCCCTCTTCACTGCCTCTCTCTTCTACCCTCTCATGTCCCTCCTGCCCCTCACTGCCCCTCTCATCTACCCTATCATGTCCCTCCTGCCCCTCACTGCCCCTCTCTTCTACCCTATCTTGTCCCTCCTGCCCCTCTCTGCCCCTCTCTTCTACCCTACCATGTCCTTCCTGCCCACTAACTCCCCCTCACTGCCCCTCTCTTCTACCCTACCATGTCCTTCCTGCCCACTCACTGCCCCTCTCTTCTACCATACCATGTCCCTCCTGCCCACTCACTGTCCCTCTCTTCTACCCTATCATGTCCCTCCTGCCCACTCACTGCCCATCTCTTCTACCCTACCATGTCCCTCCTGCCCCTCACTGCCCCTCTCTTCTACTCTATCATGTCCCTCCTGCCCACTCACTGCCCCTCTCTTCTACCCTATCATGTCCCTCCTGCCCCTCACTGCCCCTCTCTTCTACCCTATCATGTCCCTCCTGCCCTCACTGCCCCTTTTCACTGCCCCTCTCTTCTACCCTCTCATGTCCCTCCTGCCCCTCACTGCCCCTCTCATCTACCCTATCATGTCCCTCCTGCCCCTCACTGCCCCTGTCTTCTACCCTATCTTGTCCCTCCTGCCCCTCACTGCCCCTCTCTTCTACCCTACCATGTCCTTCCTGCCCACTAACTCCCCCTCACTGCCCCTCTCTTCTACCCTACCATGTCCTTCCTACCCACTCACTGCCCCTCTCTTCTACCCTACCATGTCCCTCCTGCCCACTCACTGTCCCTCTCTTCTACCCTATCATGTCCCTCCTGCCCACTCACTGCCCATCTCTTCTACCCTACCATGTCCCTCCTGCCCCTCACTGCCCCTCTCTTCTACTCTATCATGTCCCTCCTGCCACTCACTGCCCCTCTCTTCTACCCTATCATGTCCCTCCTGCCCCTCACTGCCCCTCTCTTCTACCCTACCATGTCCCTCCTGCCCCTCACTGCCCCCTCTTCTACCCTACCCTGTCCCTCCTGCCCCTCACTGCCCCTCTCTTCTACTCTATCATGTCCCTCCTGCCACTCACTGCCCCTTTCACTGCCCCTCTCTTCTACCCTATCATGTCCCTCCAGCCCCTCACTGCCCCTCTCTAATACCCTACCATGTCCCTCCTGCCCCTCACTGCCCCTCTCTTCTACTCTATCATGTCCCTCCTGCCACTCACTGCCCCCCTCTTCTACCCTCTCATGTCCCTCCTGCCCCTCACTGCCCCTCTCTTCTACCCTATCATGTCCCTCCTGCCCCTCACTTCCCCTCTTCAATGCCCCTCTCTTCTACCCTATCATGTCCCTCCTGCCCCTCACTGCCCCTCTCATCTACCCTATCATGTCCCTCCTGCCCCTCACTGCCCCTCTCTTCTACCCTATCTTGTCCCTCCTGCCCCTCTCTTCTACCCTACCATGTCCTTCCTGCCCACTCACTGCCCCTCTCTTCTACCCTACCATGTCCCTCCTGCCCACTCACTGCCCCTCTCTTCTACCCTATCATGTCCCTCCTGCCCCTTTCACTGCCCCTCTCTTCTACCCTATCATGTCCCTCCTGCCCACTCACTGCCCCTCTCTTCTACCCTACCATGTCCCTCCTGCCCCTCACTGCCCCTCTCTTCTACTCTATCATGTCCCTCCTGCCACTCACTGCCCCTCTCTTCTACCCTATCACGTCCCTCCTGCCCCTCACTGCCCCTCTCTTCTACCCTATCATGTCCCTCCTGCCCCTCACTGCCCCTCTTCACTGCCCCTCTCTTCTACCCTATCATGTCCCTCCTGCCCCTCACTGCCCCTCTCATCTACCCTACCATGTCCCTCCTGCCCCTCACTGCCCCTCTCTTCTACCGTATCATCTCCCTCCTGCCCCTCACTGCCCCTCTCTTTTACCCTACCATGTCCTTCCTGCCCACTCACTCCCACTCACTGCCCCTCTCTTCTACCCTATCATGTCCCTCCTGCCCCTTTCACTGCCCCTCTCTTCTACCCTATCATGTCCTCCCTGCCCACTCACTGCCCCTCTCTTCTACCCTACCATGTCCTTCCTGCCCACTCACTGCCCCTCTCTTCTACCCTACCGTGTCCTTCCTGCCCACTCACTGCCCCTCTCTTCTACCCTACCATGTCCTTCCTGCCCACTCACTGCCCCTCTCTTCTATCCTTCCATGTCCTTCCCGCCCACTCACTTCCCCTCTCTTCTACCCTACCATGTCCCTCATGCCCCTCACTGCCCCTCTCTTCTAACCTTCCATGTCCCTTCTGCCCAATCACTGCCCCTCTCTTCTACCCTATCATGTCCCTCCTGCCCACTCACTGCCCCCCTCTTCTACCCTACCATGTCCTTCCTGCCTACTCACTGCCCCTCTTTTCTATCCTTCCATGTCCTTCCTGTCCCTCACTGCCCCTCTCTTCTACCCTTCCATGTCCCTCCTGTGCCTCACTGCCCCTCTCTTCTACCCTTCCATGTCCCTTCTGCCCACTCACTGCCCCTCTCTTCTACCCTACCATGTCCCTCCTCTCCACTCACTGCCCCTCTCTTCTACCCTTCCATGTCCTTCATTTCCCTCAATGCCCCTCTCTTCTACCCTATCATGTCCCTCCTGTCCCTCACTGCCCCTCTTCACTGCACCTCTCTTCTACCCTATCATGTCCTTCCTGCCCACTCACTGCCTCTGTCTTCTACCCTTCCATGTCCCTTCTGCCCACTCACTGCCCCTCTCTTCTACCCTACCATGTCCCTCCTGCCCACTCACTGCCCCTCTTCACTGCCCCTAACTTCTACCCTATTATGTCCCTCCTGCCCCTCACTGCCCCTCTCTTCTACCCTACCATGTCCTTCCTACCCACTCACTGCCCCTCTCTTCTACCCTACCATGTCCTTCCTGCCCACTACTACCCCTCTCTTCTACCCTACCATGTCCCTCCTGCACACTCACTGCCCCTCTCTTCTACCCTATCATGTCCTTCCTGACGACTCACTGCCCCTCTCTTCTACCCTACCATGTCCTTCCTGCCCACTCACTGCCCCTCTCTTCTACCCTTCCATGTCCCTCCTGCCCACTCACTTCCCCTCTCTTCTACCCTATCATGTCCCTCCTGCCCCTCACTGCCCCTCTCTTCTACCCTATCATGTCCCTCCTGCCCCTCACTGCCCCTCTCTTCTACCCTATTATGTCCTTCCTGCCCCTCACTGCCCCTCTCTTCTACCCTACCATGGCCTTCCTGCCCACTCATTGCCCCTCTCTTCTACCCTACCATGTCCTTCCTGCCGATCACTGCCCCTCTCTTCTACCTTACCATGTCCTTCCGGCCCACTCACTGCCCCTCTCTTCTACCCTATCATGTCCTTCCGGCCCACTCACTGCCCCTCTCTTCTACCCTACCATGTCCTTCCTGCCCACTCACTTCCCCTCTCTTCTACCCTACCATGTCCTTCCTGCCCACTCACTGCCCCTCTCTTCTACCCTATCATGTCCCTCCTGCTCCTCACTGCCCCTCTCTTCTACCCTTCCATGTCCCTCCTGCCCACTCACTGCCCCTCTCTTCTACCCTACCATGTCCCTCCTGCCCACTCACTGCCCCTCTCTTCTACCCTTCCATGTCCCTCCTGTCCACTCACTGCCCCTCTCTTCTATCCTTCCATGTCCTTCCTGTCCCTCACTGCCCCTCTCTTCTACCCTATCATGTCCCTCCTGCCCCTCACTGCCCCTCTTCAATGCCCCTCTCTTCTACCCTATCATGTCCCTCCTGCCAGTCACTGCCCCTCTCTTTTACCCTACCATGTCCCTCCTGTCCACTCACTGCCCCTCTCTTCTACCCTTCCATGTCCTTCCTGCCCACTCACTGCCTCTCTCTTCTACCCTTCCATGTCCTTCCTGCCCACTCACTGCCTCTCTCATCTACCCTATCCTGTCCCTCCTGCCCACTCACTGCCCCTCTCTTCTACCCTACCATGTCCCTCCTGCCTACTCACTGCCCCTCTCTTCTACCCTATCATGTCCTTCCTGACCACTCACTGCCCCTCTCTTCTACCCTACCATGTCCCTCCTGCCCTTCACTGCCCCTCTCTTCTACCCTACCATGTCTTTCCTTCCCACTCACTGCCCCTCTCTTCTACCCTACCATGTCCTTCCTGCCCACTCATTGCCTCTCTCTTCTACCCTACCATGTCCTTCCTGCCCACTCACTGCCCCTCTCTTCTACCCTTCCATGTCCCTCCTGCCCAATCACTTCCCCTCTCTTCTACCCTACCATGTCCTTCCTGCCCACTCACTGCCCCTCTCTTCTACCCTACCATGTCCTTCCGGTCCCTCAGTGCCCCTCTCTTCTACCCTACCATGTCCTTCCTGCCCACTTACTGCCCCTCTCTTCTACCCTATCATGTCCCTCCTGCCCACTCACTGCCCCTCTCTTCTACCCTACCATGTCCTTCCTGCCCCTCACTGCCCCTCTCTTCTTCCCTACCATGTCCTTCCTGCCCACTCACTGCCCCTCTCTTCTACCCTACCATGTCCCTCCTGCCCACTCACTGCCAATCTCTTTTACCCTTCCATGTCCCTTCTGCCCACTCATTGCCCCTCTCTTCTATCCTAGCATGTCCCTCCTGCCCACTCACTGCCCCTCTCTTCTACCCTACCATGTCCTTCCTGCCCACTCACTGTCTCTCTGTTCTACCCTACCATGTCCATCCTGCCCCTCACTGCTCCTCTCTTCTACCCTACCATGTCCTTCCTGCCCACTCACTGCCCATGACTTCTACCCTACCATGTCCCTCCTGCCCCTCACTGTCCCTCTCTTCTACCCTACCATGTCCTTCTTGCCCACTCACTGCCCCTCTCTTCTACCCTATCATGTCCCTCCTGCCCCTCACTGCCCCTCTCTTCTACCCTATCATGTCCCTCCTGCCCCTCACTGCCCCTCTTCACTGCCTCTCTCTTCTACCCTCTCATGTCCCTCCTGCCCCTCACTGCCCCTCTCATCTACCCTATCATGTCCCTCCTGCCCCTCACTGCCCCTCTCTTCTACCCTATCTTGTCCCTCCTGCCCCTCTCTGCCCCTCTCTTCTACCCTACCATGTCCTTCCTGCCCACTAACTCCCCCTCACTGCCCCTCTCTTCTACCCTACCATGTCCTTCCTGCCCACTCACTGCCCCTCTCTTCTACCCTACCATGTCCCTCCTGCCCACTCACTGTCCCTCTCTTCTACCCTATCATGTCCCTCCTGCCCACTCACTGCCCATCTCTTCTACCCTACCATGTCCCTCCTGCCCCTCACTGCCCCTCTCTTCTACCCTACCATGTCCCTCCTGCCCCTCACTGCCCCTCTCTTCTACTCTATCATGTCCCTCCTGCCACTCACTGCCCCTCTCTTCTACCCTATCATGTCCCTCCTGCCCCTCACTGCCCCTCTCTTCTACCCTACCATGTCCCTCCTGCCCCTCACTGCCCCTCTCTTCTACCCTACCCTGTCCCTCCTGCCCCTCACTGCCCCTCTCTTCTACTCTATCATGTCCCTCCTGCCACTCACTGCCCCTTTCACTGCCCCTCTCTTCTACCCTATCATGTCCCTCCAGCCCCTCACTGCCCCTCTCTAATACCCTACCATGTCCCTCCTGCCCCTCACTGCCCCTCTCTTCTACTCTATCATGTCCCTCCTGCCACTCACTGCCCCCCTCTTCTACCCTATCATGTCCCTCCTGCCCCTCACTGCCCCTCTCTTCTACCCTATCATGTCCCTCCTGCCCCTCACTTCCCCTCTTCAATGCCCCTCTCTTCTACCCTATCATGTCCCTCCTGCCCCTCACTGCCCCTCTCATCTACCCTATCATGTCCCTCCTGCCCCTCACTGCCCCTCTCTTCTACCCTATCTTGTCCCTCCTGCCCCTCTCTTCTACCCTACCATGTCCTTCCTGCCCACTCACTGCCCCTCTCTTCTACCCTACCATGTCCCTCCTGCCCACTCACTGCCCCTCTCTTCTACCCTATCATGTCCCTCCTGCCCCTTTCACTGCCCCTCTCTTCTACCCTATCATGTCCCTCCTGCCCACTCACTCCCCCTCACTGCCCCCCTCTTCTACCCTACCATGTCCTTCCTGCCCACTCACTGCCCCTCTCTTCTACCCTACCGTGTCCTTCCTGCCCACTCACTGCCCCTCTCTTCTACCCTACCATGTCCTTCCTGCCCACTCACTGCCCCTCTCTTCTATCCTTCCATGTTCTTCCCGCCCACTCACTTCCCCTCTCTTCTACCCTACCATGTCCCTCATGCCCCTCACTGCCCCTCTCTTCTACCCTTCCATGTCCCTTCTGCCCAATCACTGCCCCTCTCTTCTACCCTATCATGTCCCTCCTGCCCACTCACTGCCCCCCTCTTCTACCCTACCATGTCCTTCCTGCCCACTCACTGCCCCTCTCTCCTATCCTTCCATGTCCTTCCTGTCCCTCACTGCCCCTCTCTTCTACCCTTCCATGTCCCTCCTGCCCCTCACTGCCCCTCTCTTCTACCCTTCCATGTCCCTTCTGCCCACTCATTGCCCCTCTCTTCTACCCTACCATGTCCCTCCTCTCCACTCACTGCCCCTCTCTTCTACCCTTCCATGTCCTTCATTTCCCTCACTGCCCCTCTCTTCTACCCTATCATGTCCCTCCTGTCCCTCACTGCCCCTCTTCACTGCCCCTCTCTTCTACCCTATCATGTCCTTCCTGCCCACTCACTGCCTCTGTCTTCTACCCTTCCATGTCCCTTCTGCCCACTCACTGCCCCTCTCTTCTACCCTACCATGTCCCTCCTGCCCACTCACTGCCCCTCTTCACTGCCCCTAACTTCTACCCTATTATGTCCCTCCTGCCCCTCACTGCCCCTCTCTTCTACCCTACCATGTCCTTCCTACCCACTCACTGCCCCTCTCTTCTACCCTACCATGTCCTTCCTGCCCACTACTGCCCCTCTCTTCTACCCTACCATGTCCCTCCTGCCCACTCACTGCCCCTCTCTTCTACCCTATCATGTCCTTCCTGACGACTCACTGCCCCTCTCTTCTACCCTACCATGTCCTTCCTGCCCACTCACTGCCCCTCTCTTCTACCCTTCCATGTCCCTCCTGCCCACTCACTTCCCCTCTCTTCTACCCTATCATGTCCCTCCTGCCCCTCACTGCCCCTCTCTTCTACCCTATCATGTCCCTCCTGCCCCTCACTGCCCCTCTCTTCTACCCTATTATGTCCTTCCTGCCCCTCACTGCCCCTCTCTTCTACCCTACCATGGCCTTCCTGCCCACTCACTGCCCCTCTCTTCTACCCTACCATGTCCTTCCTGCCGATCACTGCCCCTCTCTTCTACCCTACCATGTCCTTCCGGCCCACTCACTGCCCCTCTCTTCTACCCTATCATGTCCTTCCGGCCCACTCACTGCCCCTCTCTTCTACCGTACCATGTCCTTCCTGCCCACTCACTTCCCCTCTCTTCTACCCTACCATGTCCTTCCTGCCCATCACTGCCCCTCTCTTCTACCCTATCATGGCCTTCCTGCCCACTCACTGCCCCTCTCTTCTTCCCTACCATGTCCTTCTTGCCGATCACTGCCCCTCTCTTCTACCCTACCATGTCCTTCCGGCCCACTCACTGCCCCTCTCTTCTACCCTATCATGCCCTTCCGGCCCACTCACTGCCCCTCTCCTCTACCCTACCATGTCCTTCCTGCCCACTCACTTCCCCTCTCTTCTACCCTACCATGTCCTTCCTGCCCACTCACTGCCCCTCTCTTCTACCCTATCATGTCCCTCCTGCTCCTCACTGCCCCTCTCTTCTACCCTTCCATGTCCCTCCTGCCCACTCACTGCCCCTCTCTTCTACCCTACCATGTCCCTCCTGCCCACTCACTGCCCCTCTCTTCTACCCTTCCATGTCCCTCCTGTCCACTCACTGCCCCTCTCTTCTATCCTTCCATGTCCTTCCTGTCCCTCACTGCCCCTCTCTTCTACCCTATCATGTCCCTCCTGCCCCTCACTGCCCCTCTTCAATGCCCCTCTCTTCTACCCTATCATGTCCCTCCTGCCAGTCACTGCCCCTCTCTTTTACCCTACCATGTCCCTCCTGCCCACTCACTGCCCCTCTCTTCTACCCTTCCATGTCCTTCCTGCCCACTCACTGCCTCTCTCTTCTACCCTTCCATGTCCCTCCTGCCCACTCACTGCCCCTCTCATCTACCCTATCCTGTCCCTACTGCCCACTCACTGCCCCTCTCTTCTACCCTACCATGTCCCTCCTGCCTACTCACTGCCCCTCTCTTCTACCCTATCATGTCCTTCCTGACCACTCACTGCCCCTCTCTTCTACCCTACCATGTCCCTCCTGCCCCTCACTGCCCCTCTCTTCTACCCTACCATGTCTTTCCTACCCACTCACTGCCCCTCTCTTCTACCCTACCATGTCCTTCCTGCCCACTCACTGCCTCTCTCTTCTACCCTACCATGTCCTTCCTGCCCACTCACTGCCCCTCTCTTCTACCCTTCCATGTCCCTCCTGCCCACTCACTTCCCCTCTCTTCTACCCTACCATGTCCTTCCTGCCCACTCACTGCCCCTCTCTTCTACCCTACCATGTCCTTCCGGTCCCTCACTGCCCCTCTCTTCTACCCTACCATGTCCTTCCTGCCCACTCACTGCCCCTCTCTTCTACCCTATCATGTCCCTCCTGCCCACTCACTGCCCCTCTCTTCTACCCTACCATGTCCTTCCTACCCCTCACTGCCCCTCTCTTCTACCCTACCATGTCCTTCCTGCCCACTCACTGCCCCTCTCTTCTACCCTACCATGTCCCTCCTGCCCACTCACTGCCCCTCTCTTTTACCCTTCCATGTCCCTTCTGCCCACTCACTGCCCCTCTCTTCTATCCTAGCATGTCCCTCCTGCCCACTCACTGCCCCTCTCTTCTACCCTACCATGTCCTTCCTGCCCACTCACTGTCTCTCTGTTCTACCCTTCCATGTCCTTCCTGCCCACTCACTGCCTCTCTCTTCTACCCTTCCATGTCCCTCCTGCCCACTCACTGCCCCTCTCATCTACCCTATCCTGTCCCTCCTGCCCACTCACTGCCCCTCTCTTCTACCCTACCATGTCCCTCCTGCCTACTCACTGCCCCTCTCTTCTACCCTATCATGTCCTTCCTGACCACTCACTGCCCCTCTCTTCTACCCTACCATGTCCCTCCTGCCCCTCACTGTCCCTCTCTTCTACCCTACCATGTCTTTCCTGCCCACTCACTGCCCCTCTCTTCTACCCTACCATGTCCTTCCTGCCCACTCACTGCCTCTCTCTTCTACCCTACCATGTCCTTCCTGCCCACTCACTGCCCCTCTCTTCTACCCTTCCATGTCCCTCCTGCCCACTCACTTCCCCTCTCTTCTACCCTACCATGTCCTTCCTGCCCACTCACTGCCCCTCTCTTCTACCCTACCATGTCCTTCTGGTCCCTCACTGCCCCTCTCTTCTACCCTACCATGTCCTTCCTGCCCACTCACTGCCCCTCTCTTCTACCCTATCATGTCCCTCCTGCCCACTCACTGCCCCTCTCTTCTACCCTACCATGTCCTTCCTACCCCTCACTGCCCCTCTCTTCTACCCTACCATGTCCTTCCTGCCCACTCACTGCCCCTCTCTTCTACCCTACCATGTCCCTCCTGCCCACTCACTGCCCCTCTCTTTTACCCTTCCATGTCCCTTCTGCCCACTCACTGCCCCTCTCTTCTATCCTAGCATGTCCCTCCTGCCCACTCACTGCCCCTCTCTTCTACCCTCTCATGTCCCTCCTGCCCCTCACTGCCCCTCTCATCTACCCTATTATGTCCCTCCTGCCCCTCACTGCCCCTCTCTTCTACCCTATCTTGTCCCTCCTGCCCCTCACTGCCCCTCTCTTCTACCCTACCATGTCCTTCCTGCCCACTCACTCCTCCTCACTGCACCTCTCTTCTACCCTACCATGTCCTTCCTGCCCACTCACTGCCCCTCTCTTCTACCCTACCATGTCCCTCCTGCCCCTCACTGCTCCTCTCTTCTACCCTACCATGTCCTTCCTGCCCACTCACTGCCCATCACTTCTACCCTACCATGTCCCTCCTGCCCCTCACTGCCCCTCTCTTCTACCCTACCATGTCCTTCCTGCCCACTCACTGCCCCTCTCTTCTACCCTATCATGTCCCTCCTGCCCCTCACTGCCCCTCTCTTCTACCCTATCATGTCCCTCCTGCCCCTCACTGCCCCTCTTCACTGCCCCTCTCTTTTACCCTCTCATGTCCCTCCTGCCCCTCACTGCCCCTCTCATCTACCCTATCATGTCCCTCCTGCCCCTCACTGCCCCTCTCTTCTACCCTATCTTGTCCCTCCTGCCCCTCACTGCCCCTCTCTTCTACCCTACCATGTCCTTCCTGCCCACTCACTCCTCCTCACTGCCCCTCTCTTCTACCCTACCATGTCCTTCCTGCCCACTCACTGCCCCTCTCTTCTACCCTACCATGTCCCTCCTGCCCACTCACTGTCCCTCTCTTCTACCCTATCATGTCCCTCCTGCCCACTCACTGCCCATCTCTTCTACCCTACCATGTCCCTCCTGCCCCTCACTGCCCCTCTCTTCTACTCTATCATGTCCCTCCTGCCACTCACTGCCCCTCTCTTCTACCCTATCATGTCCCTCCTGCCCCTCACTGCCCCTCTCTTCTACCCTATCTTGTCCCTCCTGCCCCTCACTGCCCCTCTCTTCTACCCTACCATGTCCTTCCTGCCCACTCACTCCTCCTCACTGCCCCTCTCTTCTACCCTACCATGTCCTTCCTGCCCACTCACTGCCCCTCTCTTCTACCCTACCATGTCCCTCCTGCCCCTCACTGCTCCTCTCTTCTACCCTACCATGTCCTTCCTGCCCACTCACTGCCCATCACTTCTACCCTACCATGTCCCTCCTGCCCCTCACTGCCCCTCTCTTCTACCCTACCATGTCCTTCCTGCCCACTCACTGCCCCTCTCTTCTACCCTATCATGTCCCTCCTGCCCACTCACTGCCCCTCTCTTCTACCCTACCATGTCCTTCCTACCCCTCACTGCCCCTCTCTTCTACCCTACCATGTCCTTCCTGCCCACTCACTGCCCCTCTCTTCTACCCTACCATGTCCCTCCTGCCCACTCACTGCCCCTCTCTTTTACCCTTCCATGTCCCTTCTGCCCACTCACTGCCCCTCTCTTCTATCCTAGCATGTCCCTCCTGCCCACTCACTGCCCCTCTCTTCTACCCTACCATGTCCTTCCTGCCCACTCACTGTCTCTCTGTTCTACCCTTCCATGTCCTTCCTGCCCACTCACTGCCTCTCTCTTCTACCCTTCCATGTCCCTCCTGCCCACTCACTGCCCCTCTCATCTACCCTATCCTGTCCCTCCTGCCCACTCACTGCCCCTCTCTTCTACCCTACCATGTCCCTCCTGCCTACTCACTGCCCCTCTCTTCTACCCTATCATGTCCTTCCTGACCACTCACTGCCCCTCTCTTCTACCCTACCATGTCCCTCCTGCCCCTCACTGCCCCTCTCTTCTACCCTACCATGTCTTTCCTGCCCACTCACTGCCCCTCTCTTCTACCCTACCATGTCCTTCCTGCCCACTCACTGCCTCTCTCTTCTACCCTACCATGTCCTTCCTGCCCACTCACTGCCCCTCTCTTCTACCCTTCCATGTCCCTCCTGCCCACTCACTTCCCCTCTCTTCTACCCTACCATGTCCTTCCTGCCCACTCACTGCCCCTCTCTTCTACCCTACCATGTCCTTCCGGTCCCTCACTGCCCCTCTCTTCTACCCTACCATGTCCTTCCTGCCCACTCACTGCCCCTCTCTTCTACCCTATCATGTCCCTCCTGCCCACTCACTGCCCCTCTCTTCTACCCTACCATGTCCTTCCTACCCCTCACTGCCCCTCTCTTCTACCCTACCATGTCCTTCCTGCCCACTCACTGCCCCTCTCTTCTACCCTACCATGTCCCTCCTGCCCACTCACTGCCCCTCTCTTTTACCCTTCCATGTCCCTTCTGCCCACTCACTGCCCCTCTCTTCTATCCTAGCATGTCCCTCCTGCCCACTCACTGCCCCTCTCTTCTACCCTCTCATGTCCCTCCTGCCCCTCACTGCCCCTCTCATCTACCCTAACATGTCCCTCCTGCCCCTCACTGCCCCTCTCTTCTACCCTATCTTGTCCCTCCTGCCCCTCACTGCCCCTCTCTTCTACCCTACCATGTCCTTCCTGCCCACTCACTCCTCCTCACTGCCCCTCTCTTCTACCCTACTATGTCCTTCCTGCCCACTCACTGCCCCTCTCTTCTACCCTACCATGTCCCTCCTGCCCCTCACTGCTCCTCTCTTCTACCCTACCATGTCCTTCCTGCCCACTCACTGCCCATCACTTCTACCCTACCATGTCCCTCCTGCCCCTCACTGCCCCTCTCTTCTACCCTACCATGTCCTTCCTGCCCACTCACTGCCCCTCTCTTCTACCCTATCATGTCCCTCCTGCCCCTCACTGCCCCTCTCTTCTACCCTATCATGTCCCTCCTGCCCCTCACTGCCCCTCTTCACTGCCCCTCTCTTTTACCCTCTCATGTCCCTCCTGCCCCTCACTGCCCCTCTCATCTACCCTATCATGTCCCTCCTGCCCCTCACTACCCCTCTCTTCTACCCTATCTTGTCCCTCCTGCCCCTCACTGCCCCTCTCTTCTACCCTACCATGTCCTTCCTGCCCACTCACTCCTCCTCACTGCCCCTCTCTTCTACCCTACCATGTCCTTCCTGCCCACTCACTGCCCCTCTCTTCTACCCTACCATGTCCCTCCTGCCCACTCACTGTCCCTCTCTTCTTCCCTATCATGTCCCTCCTGCCCACTCACTGCCCATCTCTTCTACCCTACCATGTCCCTCCTGCCCCTCACTGCCCCTCTCTTCTACTCTATCATGTCCCTCCTGCCACTCACTGCCCCTCTCTTCTACCCTATCATGTCCCTCCTGCCCCTCACTGCCCCTCTCTTCTACCCTATCTTGTCCCTCCTGCCCCTCACTGCCCCTCTCTTCTACCCTACCATGTCCTTCCTGCCCACTCACTCCTCCTCACTGCCCCTCTCTTCTACCCTACCATGTCCTTCCTGCCCACTCACTGCCCCTCTCTTCTACCCTACCATGTCCCTCCTGCCCCTCACTGCTCCTCTCTTCTACCCTACCATGTCCTTCCTGCCCACTCACTGCCCATCACTTCTACCCTACCATGTCCCTCCTGCCCCTCACTGCCCCTCTCTTCTACCCTACCATGTCCTTCCTGCCCACTCACTGCCCCTCTCTTCTACCCTCTCATGTCCCTCCTGCCCCTCACTGCCCCTCTCTTCTACCCTATCATGTCCCTCCTGCCCCTCACTGCCCCTCTTCACTGCCCCTCTCTTCTACCCTCTCATGTCCCTCCTGCCCCTCACTGCCCCTCTCATCTACCCTATCATGTCCCTCCTGCCCCTCACTGCCCCTCTCTTCTACCCTATCTTGTCCCTCCTGCCCCTCACTGCCCCTCTCTTCTACCCTACCATGTCCTTCTTGCCCACTCACTCCTCCTCACTGCCCCTCTCTTCTACCCTACCATGTCCTTCCTGCCCACTCACTGCCCCTCTCTTCTACCCTACCATGTCCCTCCTGCCCACTCACTGTCCCTCTCTTCTACCCTATCATGTCCCTCCTGCCCACTCACTGCCCCTCTCTTCTACCCTACCATGTCCCTCCTGCCCACTCACTGTCCCTCTCTTCTACCCTATCATGTCCCTCCTGCCCACTCACTGCCCATCTCTTCTACCCTACCATGTCCCTCCTGCCCCTCACTGCCCCTCTCTTCTACCCTACCATGTCCCTCCTGCCCCTCACTGCCCCTCTCTTCTACTCTATCATGTCCCTCCTGCCACTCACTGCCCCTCTCTTCTACCCTATCATGTCCCTCCTGCCCCTCACTGCCCCTCTCTTCTACCCTACCATGTCCCTCCTGCCCCTCACTGCCCCTCTCTTCTACCCTACCCTGTCCCTCCTGCCCCTCACTGCCCCTCTCTTCTACTCTATCATGTCCCTCCTGCCACTCACTGCCCCTTTCACTGCCCCTCTCTTCTACCCTATCATGTCCCTCCAGCCCCTCACTGCCCCTCTCTAATACCCTACCATGTCCCTCCTGCCCCTCACTGCCCCTCTCTTCTACTCTATCATGTCCCTCCTGCCACTCACTGCCCCCCTCTTCTACCCTATCATGTCCCTCCTGCCCCTCACTGCCCCTCTCTTCTACCCTATCATGTCCCTCCTGCCCCTCACTTCCCCTCTTCAATGCCCCTCTCTTCTACCCTATCATGTCCCTCCTGCCCCTCACTGCCCCTCTCATCTACCCTATCATGTCCCTCCTGCCCCTCACTGCCCCTCTCTTCTACCCTATCTTGTCCCTCCTGCCCCTCTCTTCTACCCTACCATGTCCTTCCTGCCCACTCACTGCCCCTCTCTTCTACCCTACCATGTCCCTCCTGCCCACTCACTGCCCCTCTCTTCTACCCTATCATGTCCCTCCTGCCCCTTTCACTGCCCCTCTCTTCTACCCTATCATGTCCCTCCTGCCCACTCACTCCCCCTCACTGCCCCCCTCTTCTACCCTACCATGTCCTTCCTGCCCACTCACTGCCCCTCTCTTCTACCCTACCGTGTCCTTCCTGCCCACTCACTGCCCCTCTCTTCTACCCTACCATGTCCTTCCTGCCCACTCACTGCCCCTCTCTTCTATCCTTCCATGTTCTTCCCGCCCACTCACTTCCCCTCTCTTCTACCCTACCATGTCCCTCATGCCCCTCACTGCCCCTCTCTTCTACCCTTCCATGTCCCTTCTGCCCAATCACTGCCCCTCTCTTCTACCCTATCATGTCCCTCCTGCCCACTCACTGCCCCCCTCTTCTACCCTACCATGTCCTTCCTGCCCACTCACTGCCCCTCTCTCCTATCCTTCCATGTCCTTCCTGTCCCTCACTGCCCCTCTCTTCTACCCTTCCATGTCCCTCCTGCCCCTCACTGCCCCTCTCTTCTACCCTTCCATGTCCCTTCTGCCCACTCATTGCCCCTCTCTTCTACCCTACCATGTCCCTCCTCTCCACTCACTGCCCCTCTCTTCTACCCTTCCATGTCCTTCATTTCCCTCACTGCCCCTCTCTTCTACCCTATCATGTCCCTCCTGTCCCTCACTGCCCCTCTTCACTGCCCCTCTCTTCTACCCTATCATGTCCTTCCTGCCCACTCACTGCCTCTGTCTTCTACCCTTCCATGTCCCTTCTGCCCACTCACTGCCCCTCTCTTCTACCCTACCATGTCCCTCCTGCCCACTCACTGCCCCTCTTCACTGCCCCTAACTTCTACCCTATTATGTCCCTCCTGCCCCTCACTGCCCCTCTCTTCTACCCTACCATGTCCTTCCTACCCACTCACTGCCCCTCTCTTCTACCCTACCATGTCCTTCCTGCCCACTACTGCCCCTCTCTTCTACCCTACCATGTCCCTCCTGCCCACTCACTGCCCCTCTCTTCTACCCTATCATGTCCTTCCTGACGACTCACTGCCCCTCTCTTCTACCCTACCATGTCCTTCCTGCCCACTCACTGCCCCTCTCTTCTACCCTTCCATGTCCCTCCTGCCCACTCACTTCCCCTCTCTTCTACCCTATCATGTCCCTCCTGCCCCTCACTGCCCCTCTCTTCTACCCTATCATGTCCCTCCTGCCCCTCACTGCCCCTCTCTTCTACCCTATTATGTCCTTCCTGCCCCTCACTGCCCCTCTCTTCTACCCTACCATGGCCTTCCTGCCCACTCACTGCCCCTCTCTTCTACCCTACCATGTCCTTCCTGCCGATCACTGCCCCTCTCTTCTACCCTACCATGTCCTTCCGGCCCACTCACTGCCCCTCTCTTCTACCCTATCATGTCCTTCCGGCCCACTCACTGCCCCTCTCTTCTACCGTACCATGTCCTTCCTGCCCACTCACTTCCCCTCTCTTCTACCCTACCATGTCCTTCCTGCCCATCACTGCCCCTCTCTTCTACCCTATCATGGCCTTCCTGCCCACTCACTGCCCCTCTCTTCTACCCTACCATGTCCTTCTTGCCGATCACTGCCCCTCTCTTCTACCCTACCATGTCCTTCCGGCCCACTCACTGCCCCTCTCTTCTACCCTATCATGCCCTTCCGGCCCACTCACTGCCCCTCTCCTCTACCCTACCATGTCCTTCCTGCCCACTCACTTCCCCTCTCTTCTACCCTACCATGTCCTTCCTGCCCACTCACTGCCCCTCTCTTCTACCCTATCATGTCCCTCCTGCTCCTCACTGCCCCTCTCTTCTACCCTTCCATGTCCCTCCTGCCCACTCACTGCCCCTCTCTTCTACCCTACCATGTCCCTCCTGCCCACTCACTGCCCCTCTCTTCTACCCTTCCATGTCCCTCCTGTCCACTCACTGCCCCTCTCTTCTATCCTTCCATGTCCTTCCTGTCCCTCACTGCCCCTCTCTTCTACCCTATCATGTCCCTCCTGCCCCTCACTGCCCCTCTTCAATGCCCCTCTCTTCTACCCTATCATGTCCCTCCTGCCAGTCACTGCCCCTCTCTTTTACCCTACCATGTCCCTCCTGCCCACTCACTGCCCCTCTCTTCTACCCTTCCATGTCCTTCCTGCCCACTCACTGCCTCTCTCTTCTACCCTTCCATGTCCCTCCTGCCCACTCACTGCCCCTCTCATCTACCCTATCCTGTCCCTACTGCCCACTCACTGCCCCTCTCTTCTACCCTACCATGTCCCTCCTGCCTACTCACTGCCCCTCTCTTCTACCCTATCATGTCCTTCCTGACCACTCACTGCCCCTCTCTTCTACCCTACCATGTCCCTCCTGCCCCTCACTGCCCCTCTCTTCTACCCTACCATGTCTTTCCTACCCACTCACTGCCCCTCTCTTCTACCCTACCATGTCCTTCCTGCCCACTCACTGCCTCTCTCTTCTACCCTACCATGTCCTTCCTGCCCACTCACTGCCCCTCTCTTCTACCCTTCCATGTCCCTCCTGCCCACTCACTTCCCCTCTCTTCTACCCTACCATGTCCTTCCTGCCCACTCACTGCCCCTCTCTTCTACCCTACCATGTCCTTCCGGTCCCTCACTGCCCCTCTCTTCTACCCTACCATGTCCTTCCTGCCCACTCACTGCCCCTCTCTTCTACCCTATCATGTCCCTCCTGCCCACTCACTGCCCCTCTCTTCTACCCTACCATGTCCTTCCTACCCCTCACTGCCCCTCTCTTCTACCCTACCATGTCCTTCCTGCCCACTCACTGCCCCTCTCTTCTACCCTACCATGTCCCTCCTGCCCACTCACTGCCCCTCTCTTTTACCCTTCCATGTCCCTTCTGCCCACTCACTGCCCCTCTCTTCTATCCTAGCATGTCCCTCCTGCCCACTCACTGCCCCTCTCTTCTACCCTACCATGTCCTTCCTGCCCACTCACTGTCTCTCTGTTCTACCCTTCCATGTCCTTCCTGCCCACTCACTGCCTCTCTCTTCTACCCTTCCATGTCCCTCCTGCCCACTCACTGCCCCTCTCATCTACCCTATCCTGTCCCTCCTGCCCACTCACTGCCCCTCTCTTCTACCCTACCATGTCCCTCCTGCCTACTCACTGCCCCTCTCTTCTACCCTATCATGTCCTTCCTGACCACTCACTGCCCCTCTCTTCTACCCTACCATGTCCCTCCTGCCCCTCACTGTCCCTCTCTTCTACCCTACCATGTCTTTCCTGCCCACTCACTGCCCCTCTCTTCTACCCTACCATGTCCTTCCTGCCCACTCACTGCCTCTCTCTTCTACCCTACCATGTCCTTCCTGCCCACTCACTGCCCCTCTCTTCTACCCTTCCATGTCCCTCCTGCCCACTCACTTCCCCTCTCTTCTACCCTACCATGTCCTTCCTGCCCACTCACTGCCACTCTCTTCTACCCTACCATGTCCTTCTGGTCCCTCACTGCCCCTCTCTTCTACCCTACCATGTCCTTCCTGCCCACTCACTGCCCCTCTCTTCTACCCTATCATGTCCCTCCTGCCCACTCACTGCCCCTCTCTTCTACCCTACCATGTCCTTCCTACCCCTCACTGCCCCTCTCTTCTACCCTACCATGTCCTTCCTGCCCACTCACTGCCCCTCTCTTCTACCCTACCATGTCCCTCCTGCCCACTCACTGCCCCTCTCTTTTACCCTTCCATGTCCCTTCTGCCCACTCACTGCCCCTCTCTTCTATCCTAGCATGTCCCTCCTGCCCACTCACTGCCCCTCTCTTCTACCCTCTCATGTCCCTCCTGCCCCTCACTGCCCCTCTCATCTACCCTATTATGTCCCTCCTGCCCCTCACTGCCCCTCTCTTCTACCCTATCTTGTCCCTCCTGCCCCTCACTGCCCCTCTCTTCTACCCTACCATGTCCTTCCTGCCCACTCACTCCTCCTCACTGCACCTCTCTTCTACCCTACCATGTCCTTCCTGCCCACTCACTGCCCCTCTCTTCTACCCTACCATGTCCCTCCTGCCCCTCACTGCTCCTCTCTTCTACCCTACCATGTCCTTCCTGCCCACTCACTGCCCATCACTTCTACCCTACCATGTCCCTCCTGCCCCTCACTGCCCCTCTCTTCTACCCTACCATGTCCTTCCTGCCCACTCACTGCCCCTCTCTTCTACCCTATCATGTCCCTCCTGCCCCTCACTGCCCCTCTCTTCTACCCTATCATGTCCCTCCTGCCCCTCACTGCCCCTCTTCACTGCCCCTCTCTTTTACCCTCTCATGTCCCTCCTGCCCCTCACTGCCCCTCTCATCTACCCTATCATGTCCCTCCTGCCCCTCACTGCCCCTCTCTTCTACCCTATCTTGTCCCTCCTGCCCCTCACTGCCCCTCTCTTCTACCCTACCATGTCCTTCCTGCCCACTCACTCCTCCTCACTGCCCCTCTCTTCTACCCTACCATGTCCTTCCTGCCCACTCACTGCCCCTCTCTTCTACCCTACCATGTCCCTCCTGCCCACTCACTGTCCCTCTCTTCTACCCTATCATGTCCCTCCTGCCCACTCACTGCCCATCTCTTCTACCCTACCATGTCCCTCCTGCCCCTCACTGCCCCTCTCTTCTACTCTATCATGTCCCTCCTGCCACTCACTGCCCCTCTCTTCTACCCTATCATGTCCCTCCTGCCCCTCACTGCCCCTCTCTTCTACCCTATCTTGTCCCTCCTGCCCCTCACTGCCCCTCTCTTCTACCCTACCATGTCCTTCCTGCCCACTCACTCCTCCTCACTGCCCCTCTCTTCTACCCTACCATGTCCTTCCTGCCCACTCACTGCCCCTCTCTTCTACCCTACCATGTCCCTCCTGCCCCTCACTGCTCCTCTCTTCTACCCTACCATGTCCTTCCTGCCCACTCACTGCCCATCACTTCTACCCTACCATGTCCCTCCTGCCCCTCACTGCCCCTCTCTTCTACCCTACCATGTCCTTCCTGCCCACTCACTGCCCCTCTCTTCTACCCTATCATGTCCCTCCTGCCCACTCACTGCCCCTCTCTTCTACCCTACCATGTCCTTCCTACCCCTCACTGCCCCTCTCTTCTACCCTACCATGTCCTTCCTGCCCACTCACTGCCCCTCTCTTCTACCCTACCATGTCCCTCCTGCCCACTCACTGCCCCTCTCTTTTACCCTTCCATGTCCCTTCTGCCCACTCACTGCCCCTCTCTTCTATCCTAGCATGTCCCTCCTGCCCACTCACTGCCCCTCTCTTCTACCCTACCATGTCCTTCCTGCCCACTCACTGTCTCTCTGTTCTACCCTTCCATGTCCTTCCTGCCCACTCACTGCCTCTCTCTTCTACCCTTCCATGTCCCTCCTGCCCACTCACTGCCCCTCTCATCTACCCTATCCTGTCCCTCCTGCCCACTCACTGCCCCTCTCTTCTACCCTACCATGTCCCTCCTGCCTACTCACTGCCCCTCTCTTCTACCCTATCATGTCCTTCCTGACCACTCACTGCCCCTCTCTTCTACCCTACCATGTCCCTCCTGCCCCTCACTGCCCCTCTCTTCTACCCTACCATGTCTTTCCTGCCCTCTCACTGCCCCTCTCTTCTACCCTACCATGTCCTTCCTGCCCACTCACTGCCTCTCTCTTCTACCCTACCATGTCCTTCCTGCCCACTCACTGCCCCTCTCTTCTACCCTTCCATGTCCCTCCTGCCCACTCACTTCCCCTCTCTTCTACCCTACCATGTCCTTCCTGCCCACTCACTGCCCCTCTCTTCTACCCTACCATGTCCTTCCGGTCCCTCACTGCCCCTCTCTTCTACCCTACCATGTCCTTCCTGCCCACTCACTGCCCCTCTCTTCTACCCTATCATGTCCCTCCTGCCCACTCACTGCCCCTCTCTTCTACCCTACCATGTCCTTCCTACCCCTCACTGCCCCTCTCTTCTACCCTACCATGTCCTTCCTGCCCACTCACTGCCCCTCTCTTCTACCCTACCATGTCCCTCCTGCCCACTCACTGCCCCTCTCTTTTACCCTTCCATGTCCCTTCTGCCCACTCACTGCCCCTCTCTTCTATCCTAGCATGTCCCTCCTGCCCACTCACTGCCCCTCTCTTCTACCCTCTCATGTCCCTCCTGCCCCTCACTGCCCCTCTCATCTACCCTATCATGTCCCTCCTGCCCCTCACTGCCCCTCTCTTCTACCCTATCTTGTCCCTCCTGCCCCTCACTGCCCCTCTCTTCTACCCTACCATGTCCTTCCTGCCCACTCACTCCTCCTCACTGCCCCTCTCTTCTACCCTACTATGTCCTTCCTGCCCACTCACTGCCCCTCTCTTCTACCCTACCATGTCCCTCCTGCCCCTCACTGCTCCTCTCTTCTACCCTACCATGTCCTTCCTGCCCACTCACTGCCCATCACTTCTACCCTACCATGTCCCTCCTGCCCCTCACTGCCCCTCTCTTCTACCCTACCATGTCCTTCCTGCCCACTCACTGCCCCTCTCTTCTACCCTATCATGTCCCTCCTGCCCCTCACTGCCCCTCTCTTCTACCCTATCATGTCCCTCCTGCCCCTCACTGCCCCTCTTCACTGCCCCTCTCTTTTACCCTCTCATGTCCCTCCTGCCCCTCACTGCCCCTCTCATCTACCCTATCATGTCCCTCCTGCCCCTCACTGCCCCTCTCTTCTACCCTATCTTGTCCCTCCTGCCCCTCACTGCCCCTCTCTTCTACCCTACCATGTCCTTCCTGCCCACTCACTCCTCCTCACTGCCCCTCTCTTCTACCCTACCATGTCCTTCCTGCCCACTCACTGCCCCTCTCTTCTACCCTACCATGTCCCTCCTGCCCACTCACTGTCCCTCTCTTCTTCCCTATCATGTCCCTCCTGCCCACTCACTGCCCATCTCTTCTACCCTACCATGTCCCTCCTGCCCCTCACTGCCCCTCTCTTCTACTCTATCATGTCCCTCCTGCCACTCACTGCCCCTCTCTTCTACCCTATCATGTCCCTCCTGCCCCTCACTGCCCCTCTCTTCTACCCTATCTTGTCCCTCCTGCCCCTCACTGCCCCTCTCTTCTACCCTACCATGTCCTTCCTGCCCACTCACTCCTCCTCACTGCCCCTCTCTTCTACCCTACCATGTCCTTCCTGCCCACTCACTGCCCCTCTCTTCTACCCTACCATGTCCCTCCTGCCCCTCACTGCTCCTCTCTTCTACCCTACCATGTCCTTCCTGCCCACTCACTGCCCATCACTTCTACCCTACCATGTCCCTCCTGCCCCTCACTGCCCCTCTCTTCTACCCTACCATGTCCTTCCTGCCCACTCACTGCCCCTCTCTTCTACCCTCTCATGTCCCTCCTGCCCCTCACTGCCCCTCTCTTCTACCCTATCATGTCCCTCCTGCCCCTCACTGCCCCTCTTCACTGCCCCTCTCTTCTACCCTCTCATGTCCCTCCTGCCCCTCACTGCCCCTCTCATCTACCCTATCATGTCCCTCCTGCCCCTCACTGCCCCTCTCTTCTACCCTATCTTGTCCCTCCTGCCCCTCACTGCCCCTCTCTTCTACCCTACCATGTCCTTCTTGCCCACTCACTCCTCCTCACTGCCCCTCTCTTCTACCCTACCATGTCCTTCCTGCCCACTCACTGCCCCTCTCTTCTACCCTACCATGTCCCTCCTGCCCACTCACTGTCCCTCTCTTCTACCCTATCATGTCCCTCCTGCCCACTCACTGCCCATCTCTTCTACCCTACCATGTCCCTCCTGCCCCTCACTGCCCCTCTCTTCTACTCTATCATGTCACTCCTGCCACTCACTGCCCCTCTCTTCTACCCTATCATGTCCCTCCTGCCCCTCACTGCCCCTCTCTTCTACCCTACCATGTCCCTCCTGCCCCTCACTGCCCCTCTCTTCTACCCTACCATGTCCCTCCTGCCCCTCACTGCCCCTCTCTTCTACCCTATCATGTCCCTCCTGCCACTCACTGCCCCTTTCACTGCCCCTCTCTTCTACCCTATCATGTCCCTCCAGCCCCTCACTGCCCCTCTCTAATACCCTACCATGTCCCTCCTGCCCCTCACTGCCCCTCTCTTCTACTCTATCATGTCCCTCCTGCCACTCACTGCCCCTCTCTTCTACCCTATCATGTCCCTCCTGCCACTCACTGCCCCTCTCTTCTACCCTATCATGTCCCTCCTGCCCCTCACTTCCCCTCTTCAATGCCCCTCTCTTCTACCCTATCATGTCCCTCCTGCCCCTCACTGCCCCGCTCATCTACCCTATCATGTCCCTCCTGCCCCTCACTGCCCCTCTCTTCTACCCTATCTTGTCCCTCCTGCCCCTCTCTTCTACCCTACCATGTCCTTCCTGCCCACTCACTGCCCCTCTCTTCTACCCTACCATGTCCCTCCTGCCCACTCACTGCCCCTCTCTTCTACCCTATCATGTCCCTCCTGCCCCTTTCACTGCCCCGCTCATCTACCCTATCATGTCCCTCCTGCCCCTCACTGCCCCTCTCTTCTACCCTATCTTGTCCCTCCTGCCCCTCTCTTCTACCCTACCATGTCCTTCCTGCCCACTCACTGCCCCTCTCTTCTACCATACCATGTCCCTCCTGCCCCTCAGTGCCCCTCTCTTCTACTCTATCATGTCCCTCCTGCCACTCACTGCCCCTCTCTTCTACCCTATCATGTCCCTCCTGCCCCTCACTGCCCCTCTCTTCTACCTTATCATGTCCCTCCTGCCCCTCACTGCCCCTCTCTTCTACCCTATCATGTCCCTCCTGCCCCTCTCATCTACCCTACCATGTCCCTCCTGCCCCTCACTGCCCCTCTCTTCTACCGTATCATGTCCCTCCTGCCCCTCACTGCCCCTCTCTTCTACCCTACCATGTCCTTCCTGCCCACTCACTCCCACTCACTGCCCTCTCTTCTACCCTATCATGTCCCTCCTGCCCCTTTCACTGCCCCTCTCTTCTACCCTATCATGTCCTCCCTGCCCACTCACTGCCCATCTCTTCTACCCTACCATGTCCCTCCTGCCCCTCACTGCACCTCTCTTCTACTCTATCATGTCCCTCCTGCCACTCACTGCCCCTCTCTTCTACCCTATCATGTCCCTCCTGCCCCTCACTGCCCCTCTCTTCTACCCTATCATGTCCCTCCTGCCCCTCACTGCCCCTCTCTTCTACCCTATCATGTCCCTCCTGCCCCTCACTGCCCCTCTCATCTACCCTACCATGTCCCTCCTGCCCCTCACTGCCCCTCTCTTGCACCCTATCATGTCCCTCCTGACCACTCACTGCCCCTCTCTTCTACCCTACCATGTCCTTCCTGCCCACTCACTCCCCCTCACTGCCCCCCTCTTCTACCCTGCCATGTCCTTCCTGCCCCCTCACTGCCCCTCTCTTCTACCCTACCATGTCCTTCCTGCCCACTCACTGCCCCTCTCTTCTATCCTTCCATGTCCTTCCCGCCCACTCACTTCCCCTCTCTTCTACCCTACCATGTCCCTCATGCCCCTCACTGCCCCTCTCTTCTAACCTTCCATGTCCCTTCTGCCCAATCACTGCCCCTCTCTTCTACCCTATCATGTCCCTCCTGCCCACTCACTGCCCCCCTCTTCTACCCTACCATGTCCTTCCTGCCTACTCACTGCCCCTCTCTTCTATCCTTCCATGTCCTTCCTGTCCCTCACTGCCCCTCTCTTCTACCCTTCCAGGTCCCTCCTGCGCCTCACTGCCCCTCTCTTCTACCCTTCCATGTCCCTTCTGCCCACTCACTGCCCCTCTCTTCTACCCTACCATGTCCCTCCTCTCCACTCACTGCCCCTCTCTTCTACCCTTCCATGTCCTTCATTTCCCTCACTGCCCCTCTCTTCTACCCTATCATGTCCCTCCTGTCCCTCACTGCCCCTCTTCACTGCCCCTCTCTTCTACCCTATCATGTCCTTCCTGCCCACTCACTGCCTCTGTCTTCTACCCTTCCATGTCCCTTCTGCCCACTCACTGCCCCTCTCTTCTACCCTACCATGTCCCTCCTGCCCACTCACTGCCCCTCTTCACTGCCCCTAACTTCTACCCTATTATGTCCCTCCTGCCCCTCACTGCCCCTCTCTTCTACCCTACCATGTCCTTCCTACCCACTCACTGCCCCTCTCTTCTACCCTACCACGTCCTTCCTGCCCACTACTACCCCTCTCTTCTACCCTACCATGTCCCTCCTGCACACTCACTGCCCCTCTCTTCTACCCTATCATGTCCTTCCTGACGACTCACTGCCCCTCTCTTCTACCCTACCATGTCCTGCCTGCCCACTCACTGCCCCTCTCTTCTACCCTTCCATGTCCCTCCTGCCCACTCACTTCCCCTCTCTTCTACCCTATCATGTCCCTCCTGCCCCTCAGTGCCCCTCTCTTCTACCCTATCATGTCCCTCCTGCCCCTCACTGCCCCTCTCTTCTACCCTATTATGTCCTTCCTGCCCCTCACTGCCCCTCTCTTCTACCCTACCATGGCCTTCCTGCCCACTCACTGCCCCTCTCTTCTACCCTACCATGTCCTTCCTGCCGATCACTGCCCCTCTCTTCTACCCTACCATGTCCTTCCGGCCCACTCACTGCCCCTCTCTTCTAACCTATCATGTCCTTCCGGCCCACTCACTGCCCCTCTCTTCTACCCTACCATGTCCTTCCTGCCCACTCACTTCCCCTCTCTTCTACCCTACCATGTCCTTCCTGCCCACTCACTGCCCCTCTCTTCTACCCTATCATGTCCCTCCTGCTCCTCACTGCCCCTCTCTTCTACCCTTCCATGTCCCTCCTGCCCACTCACTGCCCCTCTCTTCTACCCTACCATGTCCCTCCTGCCCACTCACTGCCCCTCTCTTCTACCCTTCCATGTCCCTCCTGTCCACTCACTGCCCCTTTCTTCTATCCTTCCATGTCCTTCCTGTCCCTCACTGCCCCTCTCTTCTACCCTATCATGTCCCTCCTGCCCCTCACTGCCCCTCTTCAATGCCCCTCTCTTCTACCCTATCATGTCCCTCCTGCCAGTCACTGCCCCTCTCTTTTACCCTACCATGTCCCTCCTGCCCACTCACTGCCCCTCTCTTCTACCCTTCCATGTCCTTCCTGCCCACTCACTGCCTCTCTCTTCTACCCTTCCATGTCCCTCCTGGCCACTGACTGCCCCTCTCATCTACCCTATCCTGTCCCTCCTGCCCACTCACTGCCCCTCTCTTCTACCCTACCATGTCCCTCCTGCCTACTCACTGCCCCTCTCTTCTACCCTATCATGTCCCTCCTGCCCCTCACTGCCCCTCTCTTCTACCCTATCTTGTCCCTCCTGCCCCTCACTGCCCCTCTCTTCTACCCTACCATGTCCTTCTTGCCCACTCACTCCTCCTCACTGCCCCTCTCTTCTACCCTACCATGTCCTTCCTGCCCACTCACTGCCCCTCTCTTCTACCCTACCATGTCCCTCCCGCCCACTCACTGTCCCTCTCTTCTACCCTATCATGTCCCTCCTGCCCACTCACTGCCCATCTCTTCTACCCTACCATGTCCTTCCTGCCCACTCACTGCCTCTCTCTTCTACCCTTCCATGTCCCTCCTGCCCACTGACTGCCCCTCTCATCTACCCTATCCTGTCCCTCCTGCCCACTCACTGCCCCTCTCTTCTACCCTACCATGTCCCTCCTGCCTACTCACTGCCCCTCTCTTCTACCCTATCATGTCCTTCCTGACCACTCACTGCCCCTCTCTTCTACCCTACCATGTCCCTCCTGCCCTTCACTGCCCCTCTCTTCCACCCTACCATGTCTTTCCTTCCCACTCACTGCCCCTCTCTTCTACCCTACCATGTCCTTCCTGCCCACTCATTGCCTCTCTCTTCTACCCTACCATGTCCTTCCTGCCCACTCACTGCCCCTCTCTTCTACCCTTCCATGTCCCTCCTGCCCAATCACTTCCCCTCTCTTCTACCCTACCATGTCCTTCCTGCCCACTCACTGCCCCTCTCTTCTACCCTACCATGTCCTTCCGGTCCCTCAGTGCCCCTCTCTTCTACCCTACCATGTCCTTCCTGCCCACTTACTGCCCCTCTCTTCTACCCTATCATGTCCCTCCTGCCCACTCACTGCCCCTCTCTTCTACCCTACCATGTCCTTCCTGCCCCTCACTGCCCCTCTCTTCTTCCCTACCATGTCCTTCCTGCCCACTCACTGCCCCTCTCTTCTACCCTACCATGTCCCTCCTGCCCACTCACTGCCCCTCTCTTTTACCCTTCCATGTCCCTTCTGCCCACTCACTGCCCCTCTCTTCTATCCTAGCATGTCCCTCCTGCCCACTCACTGCCCCTCTCTTCTACCCTACCATGTCCTTCCTGCCCACTCACTGTCTCTCTGTTCTACCCTACCATGTCCATCCTGCCCCTCTCTTCTACCCTACCATGTCCTTCCTGCCCACTCACTGCCCATGACTTCTACCCTACCATGTCCCTCCTGCCCCTCACTGCCCCTCTCTTCTACCCTACCATGTCCTTCCTGCCCACTCACTGCCCCTCTCTTCTACCCTATCATGTCCCTCCTGCCCCTCACTGCCCCTCTCTTCTACCCTATCATGTCCCTCCTGCCCCTCACTGCCCCTCTTCACTGCCTCTCTCTTCTACCCTCTCATGTCCCTCCTGCCCCTCACTGCCCCTCTCATCTACCCTATCATGTCCCTCCTGCCACTCACTGCCCCTCTCTTCTACCCTATCATGTCCCTCCTGCCCCTCACTTCCCCTCTTCAATGCCCCTCTCTTCTACCCTATCATGTCCCTCCTGCCCCTCACTGCCCCTCTCTTCTACCCTACCATGTCCCTCCTGCCCCTCACTGCCCCTCTCTTCTACCCTATCATGTCCCTCCTGCCACTCACTGCCCCTCTCTTCTACCCTATCATGTCCCTCCTGCCACTCACTGCCCCTCTCTTCTACCCTATCATGTCCCTCCTGCCCCTCACGGCCCCTCTTCACTGCCCCTCTCTTCTACCCTATCATGTCCCTCCTGCCACTCACTGTCCCTCTCTTCTATCCTTCCATGTCCCTCCTGCCACTCACTGCTCCTCTCTTCTACCCTATCATGTCCCTCCTGCCACTCACTGCCCCTCTATTCTACCCTATCATGTCCCTCCTGCCCCTCATTGCCCCTCTCTTCTACCCTATCATGTCCCTCCTGCCCCTCACTGCCCCTCTTCACTGCCCCTCTCTTCTACCCTATCATGTCCCTCCTGCCCCTCACTGCCCCTCTCTTCTACCCTACAATGTCCCTCCTGCCCCTCACTGCCCCTCTCTTCTACCCTATCATGTCCCTCCTGCCACTCACTGCCCCTCTCTTCTACCCTATCATGTCCCTCCTGCCACTCACTGCCACTCACTGCCCCTCTCTTCTACCCTATCATGTCCCTCCTGCCCCTCACTGCCCCTCTTCACTGCCCCCTCCTCTACCCTATCGTGTCCCTCCTGCCCCTCACTGCCCCTCTGTTCTACCCTACCATGTCCCTCCTGCCCCTCACAGCCCCTCTCTTCTACCCTACCATGTCCCTCCTGCCCCTCACTGCCCCTCTCTTCTACCCTATCATGTCCCTCCTGCCACTCACTGCCCCTCTCTTCTATCCTTCCATGTCCCTCCTGCCACTCACTGCCCCTCTCTTCTACCCTATCATGTCCCTCCTGCCCCTCATTGCCCCTCTCTTCTACCCTATCATGTCCCTCCTGCCCCTCACTGCCCCTCTTCACTGCCCCTCTCTTCTACCCTATCATGTCCCTCCTGCCCCTCATGGCCCCTCTCTTCTACCCTACCATGTCCCTCCTGCCCCTCACTGCCCCTCTCTTCTACCCTATCATGGCCTTCCTGCCCACTCACTGCCCCTCTCTTCTACCCTACCATGTCTTTCCTGCCGATCACTGCCCCTCTCTTCTACCCTACCATGTCCTTCCGGCCCACTCACTGCCCCTCTCTTCTACCCTACCATGTCTTTCCTGCCTATCACTGCCCCTCTCTTCTACCCTACCATGTCCTTCCGGCCCACTCACTGCCCCTCTCTTCTACCCTATCATGTCCTTCCGGCCCACTCACTGCCCCTCTCCTCTACCCTACCATGTCCTTCCTGCCCACTCACTTCCCCTCTCTTCTACCCTACCATGTCCTTCCTGCCCACTCACTGCCCCTCTCTTCTACCCTATCATGTCCCTCCTGCTCCTCACTGCCCCTCTCTTCTACCCTTCCATGTCCCTCCTGCCCACTCACTGCCCCTCTCTTCTACCCTTCCATGTCCCTCCTGTCCACTCACTGCCCCTCTCTTCTATCCTTCCATGTCCTTCCTGTCCCTCACTGCCCCTCTCTTCTACCCTATCATGTCCCTCCTGCCCCTCACTGCCCCTCTTCAATGCCCCTCTCTTCTACCCTATCATGTCCCTCCTGCCAGTCACTGCCCCTCTCTTTTACCCTACCATGTCCCTCCTGCCCACTCACTGCCCCTCTCTTCTACCCTTCCATGTCCTTCCTGCCCACTCACTGCCTCTCTCTTCTACCCTTCCATGTCCCTCCTGCCCAATCACTGCCCCTCTCATCTACCCTATCCTGTCCCTCCTGCCCACTCACTGCCCCTCTCTTCTACCCTACCATGTCCCTCCTGCCTACTCACTGCCCCTCTCTTCTACCCTATCATGTCCTTCCTGACCACTCACTGCCCCTCTCATCTACCCTACCATGTCCCTCCTGCCCCTCACTGCCCCTCTCTTCTACCCTACCATGTCTTTCCTGCCCACTCACTGCCCCTCTCTTCTACCCTACCATGTCCTTCCTGCCCACTCACTGCCTCTCTCTTCTACCCTACCATGTCCTTCCTGCCCACTCACTGCCCTTCTCTTCTACCCTTCCATGTCCCTCCTGCCCACTCACTTCCCCTCTCTTCTACCCTACCATGTCCTTCCTGCCCACTCACTGCCCCTCTCTTCTACCCTACCATGTCCTTCCGGTCCCTCACTGCCCCTCTCTTCTACCCTTCCATGTCCTTCCTGCCCACTCACTGCCCCTCTCTTCTACCCTATCATGTCCCTCCTGCCCACTCACTGCCCCTCTCTTCTACCCTACCATGTCCTTCCTACCCCTCACTGCCCCTCTCTTCTACCCTACCATGTCCTTCCTGCCCACTCACTGCCCCTCTCTTCTACCCTACCATGTCCCTCCTGCCCACTCACTGCCCCTCTCTTTTACCCTTCCATGTCCCTTCTGCCCACTCACTGCCCCTCTCTTCTATCCTAGCATGTCCCTCCTGACCACTCACTGCCCCTCTCTTCTACCCTACCATGTCCTTCCTGCCCACTCACTGTCTCTCTGTTCTACCCTACCATGTCCATCCTGCCCCTCACTGCTCCTCTCTTCTACCCTACCATGTCCTTCCTGCCCACTCACTGCCCATCACTTCTACCCTACCATGTCCCTCCTGCCCCTCACTGCCCCTCTCTTCTACCCTACCATGTCCTTCCTGCCCACTCACTGCCCCTCTCTTCTACCCTATCATGTCCCTCCTGCCCCTCACTGCCCCTCTCTTCTACCCTATCATGTCCCTCCTGCCCCTCACTGCCCCTCTTCACTGCCCCTCTCTTCTACCCTCTCATGTCCCTCCTGCCCCTCACTGCCCCTCTCATCTACCCTATCATGTCCCTCCTGCCCCTCACTGCCCCTCTCTTCTACCCTATCTTGTCCCTCCAGCCCCTCACTGCCCCTCTCTTCTACCCTACCATGTCCTTCCTGCCCACTCACTCCTCCTCACTGCCCCTCTCTTCTACCCTACCATGTCCTTCCTGCCCACTCACTGCCCCTCTCTTCTACCCTACCATGTCCGTCCTGCCCACTCACTGTCCCTCTCTTCTACCCTATCATGTCCCTCCTGCCCACTCACTGCCCATCTATTCTACCCTACCATGTCCCTCCTGCCCCTCACTGCCCCTCTCTTCTACTCTATCATGTCCCTCCTGCCACTCACTGCCCCTCTCTTCTACCCTATCATGTCCCTCCTGCCCCTCACTGCCCCTCTCTTCTACCCTACCATGTGCCTCCTGCCCCTCACTGCCCCTCTCTTCTACCCTACCATGTCCCTCCTGCCCCTCACTGCCCCTCTCTTCTACCCTATCATGTCCCTCCTGCCACTCACTGCCCCTTTCACTGCCCCTCTCTTCTACCCTATCATGTCCCTCCAGCCCCTCACTGCCCCTCTCTAATACCCTACCATGTCCCTCCTGCCCCTCACTGCCCCTCTCTTCTACTCTATCATGTCCCTCCTGCCACTCACTGCCCCTCTCTTCTACCCTATCATGTCCCTCCTGCCACTCACTGCCCCTCTCTTCTACCCTATCATGTCCCTCCTACCCCTCACTTCCCCTCTTCAATGCCCCTCTCTTCTACCCTATCATGTCCCTCCTGCCCCTCACTGCCCCTCTCATCTACCCTATCATGTCCCTCCTGCCCCTCACTGCCCCTCTCTTCTACCCTATCTTGTCCCTCCTGCCCCTCTCTTCTACCCTACCATGTCCTTCCTGCCCACTCACTGCCCCTCTCTTCTACCCTATCATGTCCCTCCTGCCACTCACTGCCCCTCTCTTCTACCCTATCATGTCCCTTCTGCCCCTCACTTCCCCTCTTCAATGCCCCTCTCTTCTACCCTATCATGTCCCTCCTGCCCCTCACTGCCCCTCTCTTCTACCCTACCATGTCCCTCCTGCCCCTCACTGCCCCTCTCTTCTACCCTATCATGTCCCTCCTGCCACTCACTGCCCCTCTCTTCTACCCTATCATGTCCCTCCTGCCACTCACTGCCCCTCTCTTCTACCCTATCATGTCCCTCCTGCCCCTCACGGCCCCTCTTCACTGCCCCTCTCTTCTACCCTATCATGTCCCTCCTGCCACTCACTGCCCCTCTCTTCTATCCTTCCATGTCCCTCCTGCCACTCACTGCTCCTCTCTTCTACCCTATCATGTCCCTCCTGCCACTCACTGCCCCTCTCTTCTACCCTATCATGTCCCTCCTGCCCCTCATTGCCCCTCTCTTCTACCCTATCATGTCCCTCCTGCCCCTCACTGCCCCTCTTCACTGCCCCTCTCTTCTACCCTATCATGTCCCTCCTGCCCCTCACTGCCCCTCTCTTCTACCCTACAATGTCCCTCCTGCCCCTCACTGCCCCTCTCTTCTACCCTATCATGTCCCTCCTGCCACTCACTGCCCCTCTCTTCTACCCTATCATGTCCCTCCTGCCACTCACTGCCACTCACTGCCCCTCTCTTCTACCCTATCATGTCCCTCCTGCCCCTCACTGCCCCTCTTCACTGCCCCCTCCTCTACCCTATCGTGTCCCTCCTGCCCCTCACTGCCCCTCTCTTCTACCCTACCATGTCCCTCCTGCCCCTCACAGCCCCTCTCTTCTACCCTACCATGTCCCTCCTGCCCCTCACTGCCCCTCTCTTCTACCCTATCATGTCCCTCCTGCCACTCACTGCCCCTCTCTTCTATCCTTCCATGTCCCTCCTGCCACTCACTGCCCCTCTCTTCTACCCTATCATGTCCCTCCTGCCCCTCATTGCCCCTCTCTTCTACCCTATCATGTCCCTCCTGCCCCTCACTGCCCCTCTTCACTGCCCCTCTCTTCTACCCTATCATGTCCCTCCTGCCCCTCATGGCCCCTCTCTTCTACCCTACCATGTCCCTCCTGCCCCTCACTGCCCCTCTCTTCTACCCTATCATGTCCCTCCTGCCACTCACTGCCCCTCTCTTCTACCCTATCATGTCCCTCCTGCCCCTCACTGCCCCTCTCTTCTACCCTATCATGTCCCTCCTGCCCCTCACTGCCCCTCTTCACTGCCCCTCTCTTCTACCCTATCATGTCCCTCCTGCCCCTCACTGCCCCTCTCTTCTACCCTATCATGTCCCTCCTGCCACTCACTGCCCCTTTCACTGCCCCTCTCTTCTACCCTATCATGTCCCTCCAGCCCCTCACTGCCCCTCTCTTCTACCCTACCATGTCCCTCCTGCCCCTCCCTGCCCCTCTCTTCTACCCTATCATGTCCCTCCTGCCACTCACTGCCCCTCTCTTCTACCCTATCATGTCCCTCCTGCCACTCACTGCCACTCACTGCCCCTCTCTTCTACCCTATCATGTCCCTCCTGCCCCTCACTGCCCCTCTTCACTGCCCCCTCCTCTACCCTATCGTGTCCCTCCTGCCCCTCACTGCCCCTCTCTTCTACCCTACCATGTCCCTCCTGCCCCTCACAGCCCCTCTCTTCTACCCTACCATGTCCCTCCTGCCCCTCCCTGCCCCTCTCTTCTACCCTATCATGTCCCTCCTGCCACTCACTGCCCCTCTCTTCTATCCTTCCATGTCCCTCCTGCCACTCACTGCCCCTCTCTTCTACCCTATCATGTCCCTCCTGCCGCTCATTGCCCCTCTCTTCTACCCTATCATGTCCCTCCTGCCCCTCACTGCCCCTCTTCACTGCCCCTCTCTTCTACCCTATCATGTCCCTCCTGCCCCTCATGGCCCCTCTCTTCTACCCTACCATGTCCCTCCTGCCCCTCACTGCCCCTCTCTTCTACCCTATCATGGCCTTCCTGCCCACTCACTGCCCCTCTCTTCTACCCTACCATGTCTTTCCTGCCGATCACTGCCCCTCTCTTCTACCCTACCATGTCCTTCCGGCCCACTCACTGCCCCTCTCTTCTACCCTACCATGTCTTTCCTGCCGATCACTGCCCCTCTCTTCTACCCTACCATGTCCTTCCGGCCCACTCACTGCCCCTCTCTTCTACCCTATCATGTCCTTCCGGCCCACTCACTGCCCCTCTCCTCTACCCTACCATGTCCTTCCTGCCCACTCACTTCCCCTCTCTTCTACCCTACCATGTCCTTCCTGCCCACTCACTGCCCCTCTCTTCTACCCTATCATGTCCCTCCTGCTCCTCACTGCCCCTCTCTTCTACCCTTCCATGTCCCTCCTGCCCACTCACTGCCCCTCTCTTCTACCCTACCATGTCCCTCCTGCCCACTCACTGCCCCTCTCTTCTACCCTTCCATGTCCCTCCTGTCCACTCACTGCCCCTCTCTTCTATCCTTCCATGTCCTTCCTGTCTCTCACTGCCCCTCTCTTCTACCCTATCATGTCCCTCCTGCCCCTCACTGCCCCTCTTCAATGCCCCTCTCTTCTACCCTATCATGTCCCTCCTGCCAGTCACTGCCCCTCTCTTTTACCCTACCATGTCCCTCCTGCCCACTCACTGCCCCTCTCTTCTACCCTTCCATGTCCTTCCTGCCCACTCACTGCCTCTCTCTTCTACCCTTCCATGTCCCTCCTGCCCACTCACTGCCCCTCTCATCTACCCTATCCTGTCCCTCCTGCCCACTCACTGCCCCTCTCTTCTACCCTACCATGTCCCTCCTGCCTACTCACTGCCCCTCTCTTCTACCCTATCATGTCCTTCCTGACCACTCACTGCCCCTCTCATCTACCCTACCATGTCCCTCCTGCCCCTCACTGCCCCTCTCTTCTACCCTACCATGTCTTTCCTGCCCACTCACTGCCCCTCTCTTCTACCCTACCATGTCCTTCCTCCCCACTCACTGCCTCTCTCTTCTACCCTACCATGTCCTTCCTGCCCACTCACTGCCCTTCTCTTCTACCCTTCCATGTCCCTCCTGCCCACTCACTTCCCCTCTCTTCTACCCTACCATGTCCTTCCTGCCCACTCACTGCCCCTCTCTTCTACCCTACCATGTCCTTCCGGTCCCTCACTGCCCCTCTCTTCTACCCTTCCATGTCCTTCCTGCCCACTCACTGCCCCTCTCTTCTACCCTATCATGTCCCTCCTGCCCACTCACTGCCCCTCTCTTCTACCCTACCATGTCCTTCCTACCCCTCACTGCCCCTCTCTTCTACCCTACCATGTCCTTCCTGCCCACTCACTGCCCCTCTCTTCTACCCTACCATGTCCCTCCTGCCCACTCACTGCCCCTCTCTTTTACCTTTACATGTCCCTTCTGCCCACTCACTGCCCCTCTCTTCTATCCTAGCATGTCCCTCCTGACCACTCACTGCCCCTCTCTTCTACCCTACCATGTCCTTCCTGCCCACTCACTGTCTCTCTGTTCTTCCCTACCATGTCCATCCTGCCCCTCACTGCTCCTCTCTTCTACCCTACCATGTCCTTCCTGCCCACTCACTGCCCATCACTTCTACCCTACCATGTCCCTCCTGCCCCTCACTGCCCCTCTCTTCTACCCTACCATGTCCTTCCTGCCCACTCACTGCCCCTCTCTTCTACCCTATCATGTCCCTCCTGCCCCTCACTGCCCCTCTCTTCTACCCTATCATGTCCCTCCTGCCCCTCACTGCCCCTCTTCACTGCCCCTCTCTTCTACCCTCTCATGTCCCTCCTGCCCCTCACTGCCCCTCTCATCTACCCTATCATGTCCCTCCTGCCCCTCACTGCCCCTCTCTTCTACCCTATCTTGTCCCTCCAGCCCCTCACTGCCCCTCTCTTCTACCCTACCATGTCCTTCCTGCCCACTCACTCCTCCTCACTGCCCCTCTCTTCTACCCTACCATGTCCTTCCTGCCCACTCACTGCCCCTCTCTTCTACCCTACCATGTCCCTCCTGCCCACTCACTGTCCCTCTCTTCTACCCTATCATGTCCCTCCTGCCCACTCACTGCCCATCTATTCTACCCTACCATGTCCCTCCTGCCCCTCACTGCCCCTCTCTTCTACTCTATCATGTCCCTCCTGCCACTCACTGCCCCTCTCTTCTACCCTATCATGTCCCTCCTGCCCCTCACTGCCCCTCTCTTCTACCCTACCATGTGCCTCCTGCCCCTCACTGCCCCTCTCTTCTACCCTACCATGTCCCTCCTGCCCCTCACTGCCCCTCTCTTCTACCCTATCATGTCCCTCCTGCCACTCACTGCCCCTTTCACTGCCCCTCTCTTCTACCCTATCATGTCCCTCCAGCCCCTCACTGCCCCTCTCTAATACCCTACCATGTCCCTCCTGCCCCTCACTGCCCCTCTCTTCTACTCTATCATGTCCCTCCTGCCACTCACTGCCCCTCTCTTCTACCCTATCATGTCCCTCCTGCCACTCACTGCCCCTCTCTTCTACCCTATCATGTCCCTCCTACCCCTCACTTCCCCTCTTCAATGCCCCTCTCTTCTACCCTATCATCTCCCTCCTGCCCCTCACTGCCCCTCTCATCTACCCTATCATGTCCCTCCTGCCCCTCACTGCCCCTCTCTTCTACCCTATCTTGTCCCTCCTGCCCCTCTCTTCTACCCTACCATGTCCTTCCTGCCCACTCACTGCCCCTCTCTTCTACCCTATTATGTCCCTCCTGCCACTCACTGCCCCTCTCTTCTACCCTATCATGTCCCTCCTGCCCCTCACTTCCCCTCTTCAATGCCCCTCTCTTCTACCCTATCATGTCCCTCCTGCCCCTCACTGCCCCTCTCTTCTACCCTACCATGTCCCTCCTGCCCCTCACTGCCCCTCTCTTCTACCCTATCATGTCCCTCCTGCCACTCACTGCCCCTCTCTTCTACCCTATCATGTCCCTCCTGCCACTCACTGCCCCTCTCTTCTACCCTATCATGTCCCTCCTGCCCCTCACGGCCCCTCTTCACTGCCCCTCTCTTCTACCCTATCATGTCCCTCCTGCCACTCACTGCCCCTCTCTTCTATCCTTCCATGTCCCTCCTGCCACTCACTGCTCCTCTCTTCTACCCTATCATGTCCCTCCTGCCACTCACTGCCCCTCTCTTCTACCCTATCATGTCCCTCCTGCCCCTCATTGCCCCTCTCTTCTACCCTATCATGTCCCTCCTGCCCCTCACTGCCCCTCTTCACTGCCCCTCTCTTCTACCCTATCATGTCCCTCCTGCCCCTCACTGCCCCTCTCTTCTACCCTACAATGTCCCTCCTGCCCCTCACTGCCCCTCTCTTCTACCCTATCATGTCCCTCCTGCCACTCACTGCCCCTCTCTTCTACCCTATCATGTCCCTCCTGCCACTCACTGCCACTCACTGCCCCTCTCTTCTACCCTATCATGTCCCTCCTGCCCCTCACTGCCCCTCTTCACTGCCCCCTCCTCTACCCTATTGTGTCCCTCCTGCCCCTCACTGCCCCTCTCTTCTACCCTACCATGTCCCTCCTGCCCCTCACAGCCCCTCTCTTCTACCCTACCATGTCCCTCCTGCCCCTCACTGCCCCTCTCTTCTACCCTATCATGTCCCTCCTGCCACTCACTGCCCCTCTCTTCTATCCTTCCATGTCCCTCCTGCCACTCACTGCCCCTCTCTTCTACCCTATCATGTCCCTCCTGCCCCTCATTGCCCCTCTCTTCTACCCTATCATGTCCCTCCTGCCCCTCACTGCCCCTCTTCACTGCCCCTCTCTTCTACCCTATCATGTCCCTCCTGCCCCTCATGGCCCCTCTCTTCTACCCTACCATGTCCCTCCTGCCCCTCACTGCCCCTCTCTTCTACCCTATCATGTCCCTCCTGCCACTCACTGCCCCTCTCTTCTACCCTATCATGTCCCTCCTGCCCCTCACTGCCCCTCTCTTCTACCCTATCATGTCCCTCCTGCCCCTCACTGCCCCTCTTCACTGCCCCTCTCTTCTACCCTATCATGTCCCTCCTGCCCCTCACTGCCCCTCTCTTCTACCCTATCATGTCCCTCCTGCCACTCACTGCCCCTTTCACTGCCCCTCTCTTCTACCCTATCATGTCCCTCCAGCCCCTCACTGCCCCTCTCTTCTACCCTACCATGTCCCTCCTGCCCCTCCCTACCCCTCTCTTCTACCCTATCATGTCCCTCCTGCCCCTCATTGCCCCTCTCTTCTACCCTATCATGTCCCTCCTGCCCCTCACTGCCCCTCTTCACTGCCCCTCTCTTCTACCCTATCATGTCCCTCCTGCCCCTCACTGCCCCTCTCTTCTACCCTACCATGTCCCTCCTGCCCCTCACTGCCCCTCTCTTCTACCCTACCATGTCCCTCCTGCCCCTCACTGCCCCTCTCTTCTAACCTACCATGTCCCTCCTGCCCCTCACTGCCCCTCTCTTCTACCCTATCATGTCCCTCCTGCCACTCACTGCCCCTTTCACTGCCCCTCTCTTCTACCCTATCATGTCCCTCCAGCCCCTCACTGCCCCTCTCTTCTACCCTACCATGTCCCTCCTGCCCCTCCCTGCCCCTCTCTTCTACCCTATCATGTCCCTCCTGCCCCTCATTGCCCCTCTCTTCTGCCCTATCATGTCCCTCCTGCCCCTCACTGCCCCTCTTCACTGCCCCTCTCTTCTACCCTATCATGTCCCTCCTGCCCCTCACTGCCCCTCTCTTCTACCCTACCATGTCCCTCCTGCCCCTCACTGCCCCTCTCTTCTACCCTACCATGTCCCTCCTGCCCCTCACTGCCCCTCTCTTCTACCCTATCATGTCCCTCCTGCCACTCACTGCCCCTCTCTTCTACCCTATCATGTCCCTCCTGCCACTCACTGCCCCTCTCTTCTACCCTATCATGTCCCTCCTGCCCCTCACTGCCCCTCTTCACTGCCCCCTCCTCTACCCTATTGTGTCCCTCCTGCCCCTCACTGCCCCTCTCTTCTACCCTACCATGTCCCTCCTGCCCCTCACAGCCCCTCTCTTCTACCCTACCATGTTCCTCCTGCCCCTCACTGCCCCTCTCTTCTACCCTATCATGTCCCTCCTGACACTCACTGCCCCTCTCTTCTATCCTTCCATGTCCCTCCTGCCACTCACTGCCCCTCTCTTCTACCCTATCATGTCCCTCCTGCCCCTCATTGCCCCTCTCTTCTACCCTATCATGTCCCTCCTGCCCCTCACTGCCCCTCTTCACTGCCCCTCTCTTCTACCCTATCATGTCCCTCCTGCCCCTCATGGCCCCTCTCTTCTACCCTACCATGTCCCTCCTGACCCTCACTGCCCCTCTCTTCTACCCTATCATGTCCCTCCTGCCACTCACTGCCCCTCTCTTCTACCCTATCATGTCCCTCCTGCCCCTCACTGCCCCTCTCTTCTACCCTATCATGTCCCTCCTGCCCCTCACTGCCCCTCTTCACTGCCCCTCTCTTCTACCCTATCATGTCCCTCCTGCCCCTCACTGCCCCTCTCTTCTACCCTATCATGTCCCTCCTGCCACTCACTGCCCCTTTCACTGCCCCTCTCTTCTACCCTATCATGTCCCTCCAGCCCCTCACTGCCCCTCTCTTCTACCCTACCATGTCCCTCCTGCCCCTCCCTGCCCCTCTCTTCTACCCTATCATGTCCCTCCTGCCCCTCATTGCCCCTCTCTTCTACCCTATCATGTCCCTCCTGCCCCTCACTGCCCCTCTTCACTGCCCCTCTCTTCTACCCTATCATGTCCCTCCTGCCCCTCACTGCCCCTCTCTTCTACCCTACCATGTCCCTCCTGCCCCTCACTGCCCCTCTCTTCTACCCTACCATGTCCCTCCTGCCCCTCACTGCCCCTCTCTTCTACCCTACCATGTCCCTCCTGCCCCTCACTGCCCCTCTCTTCTACCCTATCATGTCCCTCCTGCCACTCACTGCCCCTCTCTTCTATCCTTCCATGTCCCTCCTGCCACTCACTGCCCCTCTCTTCTACCCTATCATGTCCCTCCTGCCCCTCATTGCCCCTCTCTTCTACCCTATCATCTCCCTCCTGCCCCTCACTGCCCCTCTTCACTGCCCCTCTCTTCTACCCTATCATGTCCCTCCTGCCCCTCACTGCCCCTCTCTTCTACCCTACCATGTCCCTCCTGCCCCTCACTGCCCCTCTCTTCTACCCTACCATGTCCCTCTTGCCCCTCACTGCCCCTCTCTTTTACCCTATCATGTCCCTCCTGCCACTCACTGCCCCTCTCTTCTACCCTATCATGTCCCTCCTGCCCCTCACTGCCCCTCTCTTCTACCCTATCATGTCCCTCCTGCCCCTCACTGCCCCTCTTCACTGCCCCTCTCTTCTACCCTATCATGTCCCTCCTTCCCCTCACTGCCCCTCTCTTCTACCCTACCATGTCCCTCCTGCCCCTCACTGCCACTCTCTTCTACCCTATCATGTCCCTCCTGCCACTCACTGCCCCTCTCTTCTACCCTATCATGTCCCTCCTGCCCCTCACTGCCCCTCTCTTCTACCCTATCATGTCCCTCCTGCCCCTCACTGCCCCTCTTCACTGCCCCTCTCTTCTACCCTATCATGTCCCTCCTGCCCCTCACTGCCCCTCTCTTCTACCCTATCATGTCCCTCCTGCCACTCACTGCCCCTTTCACTGCCCCTCTCTTCTACCCTATCATGTCCCTCCAGCCCCTCACTGCCCCTCTCTTCTACCCTACCATGTCCCTCCTGCCCCTCCCTGCCCCTCTCTTCTACCCTATCATGTCCCTCCTGCCCCTCATTGCCCCTCTCTTCTACCCTATCATGTCCCTCCTGCCCCTCACTGCCCCTCTTCACTGCCCCTCTCTTCTACCCTATCATGTCCCTCCTGCCCCTCACTGCCCCTCTCTTCTACCCTACCATGTCCCTCCTGCCCCTCACTGCCCCTCTCTTCTACCCTACCATGTCCCTCCTGCCCCTCACTGCCCCTCTCTTCTACCCTACCATGTCCCTCCTGCCCCTCACTGCCCCTCTCTTCTACCCTATCATGTCCCTCCTGCCACTCACTGCCCCTTTCACTGCCCCTCTCTTCTACCCTATCATGTCCCTCCAGCCCCTCACTGCCCCTCTCTTCTACCCTACCATGTCCCTCCTGCCCCTCCCTGCCCCTCTCTTCTACCCTATCATGTCCCTCCTGCCCCTCACTGCCCCTCTCTTCTACCCTATCATGTCCCTCCTGCCCCTCACTGCCCCTCTTCACTGCCCCTCTCTTCTACCCTATCATGTCCCTCCTGCCCCTCACTGCCCCTCTCTTCTACCCTACCATGTCCCTCCTGCCCCTCACTGCCCCTCTCTTCTACCCTACCATGTCCCTCCTGCCCCTCACTGCCCCTCTCTTCTACCCTATCATGTCCCTCCTGCCACTCACTGCCCCTCTCTTCTACCCTATCATGTCCCTCCTGCCACTCACTGCCCCTCTCTTCTACCCTATCATGTCCCTCCTGCCCCTCACTGCCCCTCTTCACTGCCCCCTCCTCTACCCTATCGTGTCCCTCTTGCCCCTCACTGCCCCTCTCTTCTACCCTACCATGTCCCTCCTGCCCCTCACAGCCCCTCTCTTCTACCCTACCATGTCCCTCCTGCCCCTCACTGCCCCTCTCTTCTACCCTATCATGTCCCTCCTGCCACTCACTGCCCCTCTCTTCTAACCTTCCATGTCCCTCCTGCCACTCACTGCCCCTCTCTTCTACCCTATCATGTCCCTCCTGCCCCTCATTGCCCCTCTCTTCTACCCTATCATGTCCCTCCTGCCCCTCACTGCCCCTCTTCACTGCCCCTCTCTTCTACCCTATCATGTCCCTCCTGCCCCTCATGGCCCCTCTCTTCTACCCTACCATGTCCCTCCTGCCCCTCACTGCCCCTCTCTTCTACCCTATCATGTCCCTCCTGCCACTCACTGCCCCTCTCTTCTACCCTATCATGTCTCTCCTGCCCCTCACTGCACCTCTCTTCTACCCTATCATGTCCCTCCTGCCCCTCACTGCCCCTCTTCACTGCCCCTCTCTTCTACCCTATCATGTCCCTCCTACCCCTCACTGCCCCTCTCTTCTACCCTATCATGTCCCTCCTGCCACTCACTGCCCCTTTCACTGCCCCTCTCTTCTACCCTATCATGTCCCTCCAGCCCCTCACTGCCCCTCTCTTCTACCCTATCATGTCCCTCCTGCCCCTCATTGCCCCTCTTCACTGCCCCTCTCTTCTACCCTATCATGTCCCTCCTGCCCCTCACTGCCCCTCTCTTCTACCCTACCATGTCCCTCCTGCCCCTCACTGCCCCTCTCTTCTACCCTACCATGTCCCTCCTGCCCCTCACTGCCCCTCTCTTCTACCCTACCATGTCCCTCCTGCCCCTCACGGCCCCTCTCTTCTACCCTATCATGTCCCTCCTGCCACTCACTGCCCCTCTCTTCTATCCTTCCATGTCCCTCCTGCCACTCACTGCCCCTCTCTTCTACCCTATCATGTCCCTCCTGCCCCTCATTGCCCCTCTCTTCTACCCTATCATCTCCCTCCTGCCCCTCACTGCCCCTCTTCACTGCCCCTCTCTTCTACCCTATCATGTCCCTCCTGCCCCTCACTGCCCCTCTCTTCTACCCTACCATGTCCCTCCTGCCCCTCACTGCCCCTCTCTTCTACCCTACCATGTCCCTCTTGCCCCTCACTGCCCCTCTCTTTTACCCTATCATGTCCCTCCTGCCACTCACTGCCCCTCTCTTCTACCCTATCATGTCCCTCCTGCCCCTCACTGCCCCTCTCTTCTACCCTATCATGTCCCTCCTGCCCCTCACTGCCCCTCTTCACTGCCCCTCTCTTCTACCCTATCATGTCCCTCCTTCCCCTCACTGCCCCTCTCTTCTGCCCTACCATGTCCCTCCTGCCCCTCACTGCCCCTCTCTTCTACCCTACCATGTCCCTCCTGCCCCTCACTGCCCCTCTCTTCTACCCTATCATGTCCCTCCTGCCACTCACTGCCCCTTTCACTGCCCCTCTCTTCTACCATATCATGTCCCTCCAGCCCCTCACTGCCCCTCTCTTCTACCCTACCATGTCCCTCCTGCCCCTCACTGCCCCTCTCTTCTACTCTATCATGTCCCTCCTGCCCCTCACTGCCCTTCTCTTCTACCCTACCATGTCCCTCCTGATCCTCACTGCCCCTCTCTTCTACTCTATCATGTCCCTCCTGCCACTCACTGCCCCTCTCTTCTACCCTATCATGTCCCTCCTGCCCCTCACTGCCCCTCTCTTCTACCCTACCATGTCCCTCCTGCCCCTCACTGCCCCTCTCTTCTACCCTATCATGTCCCTCCTGCCCCTCACTGCCCCTTTCACTGCCCCTCTCTTCTACCCTATCATGTCCCTCCAGCCCCTCACTGCCCCTCTCTTCTACCCTACCATGTCCCTCCTGCCCCTCACTGCCCCTCTCTTCTACTCTATCATGTCCCTCCTGCCCCTCACTGCCCCTCTCTTCTACCCTACCATGTCCCTCCTGACCCTCACTGCCCCTCTTCACTGCCCCTCTCTTCTACCCTATCATGTCCCTCCTACCCCTCACTGCCCCTCTCTTCTACCCTATCATGTCCCTCCTGCCACTCACTGCCCCTTTCACTGCCCCTCTCTTCTACCCTATCATGTCCCTCCAGCCCCTCACTGCCCCTCTCTTCTACCCTACCATGTCCCTCCTGCCCCTCCCTGCCCCTCTCTTCTACCCTATCATGTCCCTCCTGCCCCTCATTCCCCTCTCTTCTACCCTATCATGTCCCTCCTGCCCCTCACTGCCCCTCTTCACTGCCCCTCTCTTCTACCCTATCATGTCCCTCCTGCCCCTCACTGCCCCTCTCTTCTACCCTACCATGTCCCTCCTGCCCCTCACTGCCCCTCTCTTCTACCCTACCATGTCCCTCCTGCCCCTCACTGCCCCTCTCTTCTACCCTACCATGTCCCTCCTGCCCCTCACTGCCCCTCTCTTCTACCCTATCATGTCCCTCCTGCCACTCACTGCCCCTCTCTTCTATCCTTCCATGTCCCTCCTGCCACTCACTGCCCCTCTCTTCTACCCTATCATGTCCCTCCTGCCCCTCATTGCCCCTCTCTTCTACCCTATCATCTCCCTCCTGCCCCTCACTGCCCCTCTTCACTGCCCCTCTCTTCTACCCTATCATGTCCCTCCTGCCCCTCACTGCCCCTCTCTTCTACCCTACCATGTCCCTCCTGCCCCTCACTGCCCCTCTCTTCTACCCTACCATGTCCCTCTTGCCCCTCACTGCCCCTCTCTTTTACCCTATCATGTCCCTCCTGCCACTCACTGCCCCTCTCTTCTACCCTATCATGTCCCTCCTGCCCCTCACTGCCCCTCTCTTCTACCCTATCATGTCCCTCCTGCCCCTCACTGCCCCTCTTCACTGCCCCTCTCTTCTACCCTATCATGTCCCTCCTTCCCCTCACTGCCCCTCTCTTCTGCCCTACCATGTCCCTCCTGCCCCTCACTGCCCCTCTCTTCTACCCTACCATGTCCCTCCTGCCCCTCACTGCCCCTCTCTTCTACCCTATCATGTCCCTCCTGCCACTCACTGCCCCTTTCACTGCCCCTCTCTTCTACCATATCATGTCCCTCCAGCCCCTCACTGCCCCTCTCTTCTACCCTACCATGTCCCTCCTGCCCCTCACTGCCCCTCTCTTCTACTCTATCATGTCCCTCCTGCCCCTCACTGCCCTTCTCTTCTACCCTACCATGTCCCTCCTGATCCTCACTGCCCCTCTCTTCTACTCTATCATGTCCCTCCTGCCACTCACTGCCCCTCTCTTCTACCCTATCATGTCCCTCCTGCCCCTCACTGCCCCTCTCTTCTACCCTACCATGTCCCTCCTGCCCCTCACTGCCCCTCTCTTCTACCCTATCATGTCCCTCCTGCCCCTCACTGCCCCTTTCACTGCCCCTCTCTTCTACCCTATCATGTCCCTCCAGCCCCTCACTGCCCCTCTCTTCTACCCTACCATGTCCCTCCTGCCCCTCACTGCCCCTCTCTTCTACTCTATCATGTCCCTCCTGCCCCTCACTGCCCCTCTCTTCTACCCTACCATGTCCCTCCTGACCCTCACTGCCCCTCTCTTCTACTCTATCATGTCCCTCCTGCCACTCACTGCCCCTCTCTTCTACCCTATCATGTCCCTCCTGCCCCTCACTGCCCCTCTCTTCTACCCTATCATGTCCCTCCTGCCCCTCACTGCCCCTCTTCACTGCCCCTCTCTTCTACCCTCTCATGTCCCTCCTGCCCCTCACTGCCCCTCTCATCTACCCTATCATGTCCCTCCCTGCCCCTCACTGCCCCTCTCTTCTACCCTATCTTGTCCCTCCTACCCCTCACTGCCCCTCTCTTCTACCCTACCATGTCCTTCCTGCCCACTCACTCCCCCTCACTGCCCCTCTCTTCTACCCTACCATGTCCTTCCTGCCCACTCACTGCCCCTCTCTTCTACCCTACCATGTCCCTCCTGCCCACTCACTGCCCCTCTCTTCTACCCTATCATGTCCCTCCTGCCCACTCACTGCCCATCTCTTCTACCCTACCATGTCCCTCCTGCCCCTCACTGCCCCTCTCTTCTACTCTATCATGTCCCTCCTGCCACTCACTGCCCCTCTCTTCTACCCTATCATGTCCCTCCTGCCCCTCACTGCCCCTCTCTTCTACCCTACCATGTCCCTCCTGCCCCTCACTGCCCCTCTCTTCTACCCTACCATGTCCCTCCTGCCCCTCACTGCCCCTCTCTTCTACTCTATCATGTCCCTTCTGCCACTCACTGCCCCTTTCACTGCCCCTCTCTTCTACCCTATCATGTCTCTCCAGCCCCTCACTGCCCCTCTCTAATACCCTACCATGTCCCTCCTGCCCCTCACTGCCCCTCTCTTCTACTCTATCATGTCCCTCCTGCCACTCACTGCCCCTCTCTTCTACCCTATCATGTCCCTCCTGCCCCTCACTGCCCCTCTCTTCTACCCTATCATGTCCCTCTTGCCCATCACTTCCCCTCTTCAATGCCCCTCTCTTCTACCCTATCATGTCCCTCCTGCCCCTCACTGCCCCTCTCATCTACCCTATCATGTCCCTCCTGCCCCTCACTGCCCCTCTCTTCTACCCTATCTTGTCCCTCCTGCCCCTCACTGCCCCTCTTTTCTACCCTACCATGTCCTTCCTGCCCACTCACTACCCCTCTCTTCTACCCTACCATGTCCCTCCTGCCCACTCACTGCCCCTCTCTTCTACCCTATCATGTCCCTCCTGCCCCTTTCACTGCCCCTCTCTTCTACCCTATCATGTCCCTCCTGCCCACTCACTGCCCATCTCTTCTACCCTACCATGTCCTTCCTGCCCCTCACTGCCCCTCTCTTCTACCCTATCATGTCCCTCCTGCCCCTCACTGCCCCTCTTCACTGCCCCTCTCTTCTACCCTCTCATGTCCCTCCTGCCCCTCACTGCCCCTCTCATCTACCCTATCATGTCCCTCCCTGCCCCTCACTGCCCCTCTCTTCTACCCTATCTTGTCCCTCCTACCCCTCACTGCCCCTCTCTTCTACCCTACCATGTCCTTCCTGCCCACTCACTCCCCCTCACTGCCCCTCTCTTCTACCCTACCATGTCCTTCCTGCCCACTCACTGCCCCTCTCTTCTACCCTACCATGTCCCTCCTGCCCACTCACTGCCCCTCTCTTCTACCCTATCATGTCCCTCCTGCCCACTCACTGCCCATCTCTTCTACCCTACCATGTCCCTCCTGCCCCTCACTGCCCCTCTCTTCTACTCTATCATGTCCCTCCTGCCACTCACTGCCCCTCTCTTCTACCCTATCATGTCCCTCCTGCCCCTCACTGCCCCTCTCTTCTACCCTACCATGTCCCTCCTGCCCCTCACTGCCCCTCTCTTCTACCCTACCATGTCCCTCCTGCCCCTCACTGCCCCTCTCTTCTACTCTATCATGTCCCTTCTGCCACTCACTGCCCCTTTCACTGCCCCTCTCTTCTACCCTATCATGTCTCTCCAGCCCCTCACTGCCCCTCTCTAATACCCTACCATGTCCCTCCTGCCCCTCACTGCCCCTCTCTTCTACTCTATCATGTCCCTCCTGCCACTCACTGCCCCTCTCTTCTACACTATCATGTCCCTCCTGCCCCTCACTGCCCCTATCTTCTACCCTATCATGTCCCTCTTGCCCATCACTTCCCCTCTTCAATGCCCCTCTCTTCTACCCTATCATGTCCCTCCTGCCCCTCACTGCCCCTCTCATCTACCCTATCATGTCCCTCCTGCCCCTCACTGCCCCTCTCTTCTACCCTATCTTGTCCCTCCTGCCCCTCACTGCCCCTCTCTTCTACCCTACCATGTCCTTCCTGCCCACTCACTACCCCTCTCTTCTACCCTACCATGTCCCTCCTGCCCACTCACTGCCCCTCTCTTCTACCCTATCATGTCCCTCCTGCCCCTTTCACTGCCCCTCTCTTCTACCCTATTATGTCCCTCCTGCCCACTCACTGCCCATCTCTTCTACCCTACCATGTCCCTCCTGCCCCTCACTGCCCCTCTCTTCTACTCTATCATCTCCCTCCTGCCACTCACTGCCCCTCTCTTCTACCCTATCATGTCCCTCCTGCCCCTCACTGCCCCTCTCTTCTACCCTATCATGTCCCTCCTGCCCCTCACTGCCCCTCTTCACTGCCCCTCTCTTCTACCCTATCATGTCCCTCCTGCCCCTCACTGTCCCTCTCATCTACCCTACCATGTCCCTCCTGCCCCTCACTGCCCCTCTCTTCTACCGTATCATGTCCCTCCTGCCCCTCACTGCCCCTCTCTTCTACCCTACCATGTCCTTCCTGCCCACTCACTCCCACTCACTCCCCCTCTCTTCTACCCTATCATGTCCCTCCTGCCCCTTTCACTGCCCCTCTCTTCTACCCTATCATGTCCTCCCTGCCCACTCACTGCCCATCTCTTCTACCCTACCATGTCCCTCCTGCCCCTCACTGCCCCTCTCTTCTACTCTATCATGTCCCTCCTGCCACTCACTGTCCCTCTCTTCTACCCTATCATGTCCCTCCTGCCCCTCACTGCCCCTCTCTTCTACCCTATCATGTCCCTCCTGCCCCTCACTGCCCCTCTTCACTGCCCCTCTCTTCTACCCTATCATGTCCCTCCTGCCCCTCACTGCCCCTCTCATCTACCCTACCATGTCCCTCCTGCCCCTCACTGCCCCTCTCTTCTACCCTATCATGTCCCTCCTGACCACTCACTGCCCCTCTCTTCTACCGTACCATGTCCTTCCTGCCCACTCACTCCCCCTCACTGCCCCCCTCTTCTACCCTACCATGTCCTTCCTGCCCACTCACTGCCCCTCGCTTCTACCCTACCGTGTCCTTCCTGCCCACTCACTGCCCCTCTCTTCTACCCTACCATGTCCTTCCTGCCCACTCACTGCCCCTCTCTTCTATCCTTCCATGTCCTTCTGGCCACTCACTTCCCCTCTCTTCAACCCTACCATGTCCCTCATGCCCCTCACTGCCCCTCTCTTCTACCCTTCCATGTCCCTTCTGCCCAATCACTGCCCCTCTCTTCTACCCTATCATGTCCCTCCTGCCACTCACTGCCCCCCTCTTCTACCCTACCATGTCCTTCCTGCCCACTCACTGCCCCTCTCTTCTATCCTTCCATGTCCTTCCTGTCCTTCACTGCCCCTCTCTTCTACCCTTCCATGTCACTCATGCCCCTCACTGCCCCTCTCTTCTACCCTTCCATGTCCCTTCTGCCCACTCACTGCCCCTCTCTTCTACCCTACCATGTCCCTCCTGTCCACTCACTGCCCCTCTCTTCTACCCTTCCATGTCCTTCATTGCCCTCACTGCCCCTCTCTTCTACCCTATCATGTCCCTCCTGTCCCTCACTGCCCCTCTTCACTGCCCCTCTCTTCTACCCTATCATGTCCTTCCTGCCCACTCACTGCCTCTGTCTTCTACCCTTCCATGTCCCTTCTGCCCACTCACTGCCCCTCTCTTCTACCCTACCATGTCCCTCCTGCCCACTCACTGCCCCTCTTCACTGCCCCTAACTTCTACCCTATTATGTCCCTCCTGCCCCTCACTGCCCCTCTCTTCTACCCTACAATGTCCTTCCTACCCACTCACTGCCCCTCTCTTCTACCCTACCATGTCCTTCCTGCCCACTACTGCCCCTCTCTTCTACCCTACCATGTCCCTCCTGCCCACTCACTGCCCCTCTCTTCTACCCTATCATGTCTTTCCTGACGACTCACTGCCCCTCTCTTGTACCCTACCATGTCCTTCCTGCCCACTCACTGCCCCTCTCTTCTACCCTTCCATGTCCCTCCTGCCCACTCACTTCCCCTCTCTTCTACCCTATCATGTCCCTCCTGCCCCTCACTGCCCCTCTCTTCTACCCTATCATGTCTCTCCTGCCCCTCACTGCCCCTCTCTTCTACCCTATTATGTCCTTCCTGCCCCTCACTGCCCCTCTCTTCTACCCTATCATGGCCTTCCTGCCCACTCACTGCCCCTCTCTTCTACCCTACCATGTCCTTCCTGCCGATCACTGCCCCTCTCTTCTACCCTACCATGTCCTTCCGGCCCACTCACTGCCCCTCTCTTCTACCCTATCATGCCCTTCCGGCCCACTCACTGCCCCTCTCCTCTACCCTACCATGTCCTTCCTGCCCACTCACTTCCCCTCTCTTCTACCCTACCATGTCCTTCCTGCCCACTCACTGCCCCTCTCTTCTACCCTATCATGTCCCTCCTGCTCCTCACTGCCCCTCTCTTCTACCCTTCCATGTCCCTCCTGCCCACTCACTGCCCCTCTCTTCTACCCTACCATGTCCCTCCTGCCCACTCACTGCCCCTCTCTTCTACCCTTCCATGTCCCTCCTGTCCACTCACTGCCCCTCTCTTCTATCCTTCCATGTCCTTCCTGTCCCTCACTGCCCCTCTCTTCTACCCTATCATGTCCCTCCTGCCCCTCACTGCCCCTCTTCAATGCCCCTCTCTTCTACCCTATCATGTCCCTCCTGCCAGTCACTGCCCCTCTCTTTTACCCTACCATGTCCCTCCTGCCCACTCACTGCCCCTCTCTTCTACCCTTCCATGTCCTTCCTGCCCACTCACTGCCTCTCTCTTCTACCCTTCCATGTCCCTCCTGCCCACTCACTGCCCCTCTCATCTACCCTATCCTGTCCCTCCTGCCCACTCACTGCCCCTCTCTTCTACCCTACCATGTCCCTCCTGCCTACTCACTGCCCCTCTCTTCTACCCTATCACGTCCTTCCTGACCACTCACTGCCCCTCTCTTCTACCCTACCATGTCCCTCCTGCCCCTCACTGCCCCTCTCTTCTACCCTACCATGTCTTTCCTGCCCACTCACTGCCCCTCTCTTCTACCCTACCATGTCCTTCCTGCCCACTCACTGCCTCTCTCTTCTACCCTACCATGTCCTTCCTGCCCACTCACTGCCCCTCTCTTCTACCCTTCCATGTCCCTCCTGCCCACTCACTTCCCCTCTCTTCTACCCTACCATGTCCTTCCTGCCCACTCACTGCCCCTCTCTTCTACCCTACCATGTCCTTCCGGTCCCTCACTGCCCCTCTCTTCTACCCTACCATGTCCTTCCTGCCCACTCACTGCCCCTCTCTTCTACCCTATCATGTCCCTCCTGCCCACTCACTGCCCCTCTCTTCTACCCTACCATGTCCTTCCTACCCCTCACTGCCCCTCTCTTCTACCCTACCATGTCCTTCCTGCCCACTCACTGCCCCTCTCTTCCACCCTACCATGTCCCTCCTGCCCACTCACTGCCCCTCTCTTTTACCCTTCCATGTCCCTTCTGCCCACTCACTGCCCCTCTCTTCTATCCTAGCATGTCCCTCCTGCCCACTCACTGCCCCTCTCTTCTACCCTACCATGTCCTTCCTGCCCACTCACTGTCTCTCTGTTCTACCCTTCCATGTCCTTCCTGCCCACTCACTGCCTCTCTCTTCTACCCTTCCATGTCCCTCCTGCCCACTCACTGCCCCTCTCATCTACCCTATCCTGTCCCTCCTGCCCACTCACTGCCCCTCTCTTCTACCCTACCATGTCCCTCCTGCCTACTCACTGCCCCTCTCTTCTACCCTATCATGTCCTTCCTGACCACTCACTGCCCCTCTCTTCTACCCTACCATGTCCCTCCTGACCCTCACTGCCCCTCTCTTCTACCCTACCATGTCTTTCCTGCCCACTCACTGCCCCTCTCTTCTACCCTACCATGTCCTTCCTGCCCACTCACTGCCTCTCTCTTCTACCCTACCATGTCCTTCCTGCCCACTCACTGCCCCTCTCTTCTACCCTTCCATGTCCCTCCTGCCCACTCACTTCCCCTCTCTTCTACCCTACCATGTCCTTCCTGCCCACTCACTGCCCCTCTCTTCTACCCTACCATGTCCTTCCGGTCCCTCACTGCCCCTCTCTTCTACCCTACCATGTCCTTCCTGCCCACTCACTGCACCTCTCTTCTACCCTATCATGTCCCTCCTGCCCACTCACTGCCCCTCTCTTCTACCCTACCATGTCCTTCCTACCCCTCACTGCCCCTCTCTTCTACCCTACCATGTCCTTCCTGCCCACTCACTGCCCCTCTCTTCTACCCTATCATGTCCCTCCTGCCCACTCACTGCCCCTCTCTTCTACCCTACCATGTCCCTCCTGCCCCTCACTGCCCCTCTCTTCTACCCTATCATGTCCCTCCTGCCCCTCACTGCCCCTTTCACTGCCCCTCTCTTCTACCCTATCATGTCCCTCCAGCCCCTCACTGCCCCTCTCTTCTACCCTACCATGTCCCTCCTGCCCCTCACTGCCCCTCTCTTCTACTCTATCATGTCCCTCCTGCCCCTCACTGCCCCTCTCTTCTACCCTACCATGTACCTCCTGACCCTCACTGCCCCTCTCTTCTACTCTATCATGTCCCTCCTGCCACTCACTGCCCCTCTCTCCTACCCTATCATGTCCCTCCTGCCCCTCACTGCCCCTCTCTTCTACCCTATCATGTCCCTCCTGCCCCTCACTGCCCCTCTTCACTGCCCCTCTCTTCTACCCTCTCATGTCCCTCCTGCCCCTCACTGCCCCTCTCATCTACCCTATCATGTCCCTCCCTGCCCCTCACTGCCCCTCTCTTCTACCCTATCTTGTCCCTCCTACCCCTCACTGCCCCTCTCTTCTACCCTATCATGTCCTTCCTGACCACTCACTGCCCCTCTCTTCTACCCTACCATGTCCCTCCTGCCCTTCACTGCCCCTCTCTTCCACCCTACCATGTCTTTCCTTCCCACTCACTGCCCCTCTCTTCTACCCTACCATGTCCTTCCTGCCCACTCACTGCCTCTCTCTTCTACCCTACCATGTCCTTCCTGCCCACTCACTGCCCCTCTCTTCTACCCTTCCATGTCCCTCCTGCCCACTCACTTCCCCTCTCTTCTACCCTACCATGTCCTTCCTGCCCACTCACTGCCCCTCTCTTCTACCCTACCATGTCCTTCCGGTCCCTCACTGCCCCTCTCTTCTACACTACCATGTCCTTCCTGCCCACTCACTGCCCCTCTCTTCTACCCTATCATGTCCCTCCTGCCCACTCACTGCCCCTCTCTTCTACCCTACCATGTTCTTCCTACCCCTCACTGCCCCTCTCTTCTACCCTACCATGTCCTTCCTGCCCACTCACTGCCCCTCTCTTCTACCCTATCATGTCCCTCCTGCCCACTCACTGCCCCTCTCTTCTACCCTACCATGTCCCTCCTGCCCCTCACTGCCCCTCTCTTCTACCCTATCATGTCCCTCCTGCCCCTCACTGCCCCTTTCACTGCCCCTCTCTTCTACCCTATCATGTCCCTCCAGCCCCTCACTGCCCCTCTCTTCTACCCTACCATGTCCCTCCTGCCCCTCACTGCCCCTCTCTTCTACTCTATCATGTCCCTCCTGCCCCTCACTGCCCCTCTCTTCTACCCTACCATGTACCTCCTGACCCTCACTGCCCCTCTCTTCTACTCTATCATGTCCCTCCTGCCACTCACTGCCCCTCTCTTCTACCCTATCATGTCCCTCCTGCCCCTCACTGCCCCTCTCTTCTACCCTATCATGTCCCTCCTGCCCCTCACTGCCCCTCTTCACTGCCCCTCTCTTCTACCCTCTCATGTCCCTCCTGCCCCTCACTGCCCCTCTCATCTACCCTATCATGTCCCTCCCTGCCCCTCACTGCCCCTCTCTTCTACCCTATCTTGTCCCTCCTACCCCTCACTGCCCCTCTCTTCTACCCTACCATGTCCTTCCTTCCCACTCACTCCCCCTCACTGCCCCTCTCTTCTACCCTATCATGTCCTTCCCGCCCACTCACTGCCCCTCTCTTCTACCCTACCATGTCCCTCCTGCCCACTCACTGCCCCTCTCTTCTACCCTATCATGTCCCTCCTGCCCACTCACTGCCCATCTCTTCTACCCTACCATGTCCCTCCTGCCCCTCACTGCCCCTCTCTTCTACTCTATCATGTCCCTCCTGCCACTCACTGCCCCTCTCTTCTACCCTATCATGTCCCTCCTGCCCCTCACTGCCCCTCTCTTCTACCCTACCATGTCCCTCCTGCCCCTCACTGCCCCTCTCTTCTACCCTACCATGTCCCTCCTGCCCCTCACTGCCCCTCTCTTCTACTCTATCATGTCCCTTCTGCCACTCACTGCCCCTTTCACTGCCCCTCTCTTCTACCCTATCATGTCTCTCCAGCCCCTCACTGCCCCTCTCTAATACCCTACCATGTCCCTCCTGCCCCTCTCTTCTACTCTATCATGTCCCTCCTGCCACTCACTGACCCTCTCTTCTACCCTATCATGTCCCTCCTGCCCCTCACTGCCCCTCTCTTCTACCCTATCATGTCCCTCTTGCCCCTCACTTCCCCTCTTCAATGCCCCTCTCTTCTACCCTATCATGTCCCTCCTGCCCCTCACTGCCCCTCTCATCTACCCTATCATGTCCCTCCTGCCCCTCACTGCCCCTCTCTTCTACCCTATCTTGTCCCTCCTGCCCCTCACTGCCCCTCTCTTCTACCCTACCATGTCCTTCCTGCCCACTCACTACCCCTCTCTTCTACCCTACCATGTCCCTCCTGCCCACTCACTGCCCCTCTCTTCTACCCTATCATGTCCCTCCTGCCCCTTTCACTGCCCCTCTCTTCTACCCTATCATGTCCCTCCTGCCCACTCACTGCCCATCTCTTCTACCCTACCATGTCCCTCCTGCCCCTCACTGCCCCTCTCTTCTACTCTATCATGTCCCTCCTGCCACTCACTGCCCCTCTCTTCTACCCTATCATGTCCCTCCTGCCCCTCACTGCCCCTCTCTTCTACCCTATCATGTCCCTCCTGCCCCTCACTGCCCCTCTTCACTGCCCCTCTCTTCTACCCTATCATGTCCCTCCTGCCCCTCACTGCCCCTCTCATCTACCCTACCATGTCCCTCCTGCCCCTCACTGCCCCTCTCTTCTACCGTATCATGTCCCTCCTGCCCCTCACTGCCCCTCTCTTCTACCCTACCATGTCCTTCCTGCCCACTCACTCCCACTCACTCCCCCTCTCTTCTACCCTATCATGTCCCTCCTGCCCCTTTCACTGCCCCTCTCTTCTACCCTATCATGTCATCCCTGCCCACTCACTGCCCATCTCTTCTACCCTACCATGTCCCTCCTGCACCTCACTGCCCCTCTCTTCTACTCTATCATGTCCCTCCTGCCACTCACTGCCCCTCTCTTCTACCCTATCATGTCCCTCCTGCCCCTCACTGCCCCTCTCTTCTACCCTATCATGTCCCTCCTGCCCCTCACTGCCCCTCTTCACTGCCCCTCTCTTCTACCCTATCATGTCCCTCCTGCCCCTCACTGCCCCTCTCATCTACCCTACCATGTCCCTCCTGCCCCTCACTGCCCCTCTCTTCTACCCTATCATGTCCCTCCTGACCACTCACTGCCCCTCTCTTCTACCGTACCATGTCCTTCCTGCCCACTCACTCCCCCTCACTGCCCCCCTCTTCTACCCTACCATGTCCTTCCTGCCCACTCACTGCCCCTCGCTTCTACCCTACCGTGTCCTTCCTGCCCACTCACTGCCCCTCTCTTCTACCCTACCATGTCCTTCCTGCCCACTCACTGCCCCTCTCTTCTATCCTTCCATGTCCTTCTGCCCACTCACTTCCCCTCTCTTCAACCCTACCATGTCCCTCATGCCCCTCACTGCCCCTCTCTTCTACCCTTCCATGTCCCTTCTGCCCAATCACTGCCCCTCTCTTCTACCCTATCATGTCCCTCCTGCCCACTCACTGCCCCCCTTTTCTACCCTACCATGTCCTTCCTGCCCACTCACTGCCCCTCTCTTCTATCCTTCCATGTCCTTCCTGTCCCTCACTGCCCCTCTCTTCTACCCTTCCATGTCACTCATGCCCCTCACTGCCCCTCTCTTCTACCCTTCCATGTCCCTTCTGCCCACTCACTGCCCCTCTCTTCTACCCTACCATGTCCCTCCTGTCCACTCACTGCCCCTCTCTTCTACCCTTCCATGTCCTTCATTGCCCTCACTGCCCCTCTCTTCTACCCTATCATGTCCCTCCTGTCCCTCACTGCCCCTCTTCACTGCCCCTCTCTTCTACCCTATCATGTCCTTCCTGCCCACTCACTGCCTCTGTCTTCTACCCTTCCATGTCCCTTCTGCCCACTCACTGCCCCTCTCTTCTACCCTACCATGTCCCTCCTGCCCACTCACTGCCCCTCTTCACTGCCCCTAACTTCTACCCTATTATGTCCCTCCTGCCCCTCACTGCCCCTCTCTTCTACCCTACAATGTCCTTCCTACCCACTCACTGCCCCTCTCTTCTACCCTACCATGTCCTTCCTGCCCACTACTGCCCCTCTCTTCTACCCTACCATGTCCCTCCTGCCCACTCACTGCCCCTCTCTTCTACCCTATCATGTCTTTCCTGACGACTCACTGCCCCTCTCTTGTACCCTACCATGTCCTTCCTGCCCACTCACTGCCCCTCTCTTCTACCCTTCCATGTCCCTCCTGCCCACTCACTTCCCCTCTCTTCTACCCTATCATGTCCCTCCTGCCCCTCACTGCCCCTCTCTTCTACCCTATCATGTCCCTCCTGCCCCTCACTGCCCCTCTCTTCTACCCTATTATGTCCTTCCTGCCCCTCACTGCCCCTCTCTTCTACCCTATCATGGCCTTCCTGCCCACTCACTGCCCCTCTCTTCTACCCTACCATGTCCTTCCTGCCGATCACTGCCCCTCTCTTCTACCCTACCATGTCCTTCCGGCCCACTCACTGCCCCTCTCTTCTACCCTACCATGCCCTTCCGGCCCACTCACTGCCCCTCTCCTCTACCCTACCATGTCCTTCCTGCCCACTCACTTCCCCTCTCTTCTACCCTACCATGTCCTTCCTGCCCACTCACTGCCCCTCACTTCTACCCTATCATGTCCCTCCTGCTCCTCACTGCCCCTCTCTTCTACCCTTCCATGTCCCTCCTGCCCACTCACTGCCCCTCTCTTCTACCCTACCATGTCCCTCCTGCCCACTCACTGCCCCTCTCTTCTACCCTTCCATGTCCCTCCTGTCCACTCACTGCCCCTCTCTTCTATCCTTCCATGTCCTTCCTGTCCCTCACTGCCCCTCTCTTCTACCCTATCATGTCCCTCCTGCCCCTCACTGCCCCTCTTCAATGCCCCTCTCTTCTACCCTATCATGTCCCTCCTGCCAGTCACTGCCCCTCTCTTTTACCCTACCATGTCCCTCCTGCCCACTCACTGCCCCTCTCTTCTACCCTTCCATGTCCTTCCTGCCCACTCACTGCCTCTTTCTTCTACCCTTCCATGTCCCTCCTGCCCACTCACTGCCCCTCTCATCTACCCTATCCTGTCCCTACTGCCCACTCACTGCCCCTCTCTTCTACCCTACCATGTCCCTCCTGCCTACTCACTGCCCCTCTCTTCTACCCTATCATGTCCTTCCTGACCACTCACTGCCCCTCTCTTCTACCCCACCATGTCCCTCCTGCCCCTCACTGCCCCTCTCTTCTACCCTACCATGTCTTTCCTACCCACTCACTGCCCCTCTCTTCTACCCTACCATGTCCTTCCTGCCCACTCACTGCCTCTCTCTTCTACCCTACCATGTCCTTCCTGCCCACTCACTGCCCCTCTCTTCTACCCTTCCATGTCCCTCCTGCCCACTCACTTCCCCTCTCTTCTACCCTACCATGTCCTTCCTGCCCACTCACTGCCCCTCTCTTCTACCCTACCATGTCCTTCCGGTCCCTCACTGCCCCTCTCTTCTACCCTACCATGTCCTTCCTGCCCACTCATTGCCCCTCTCTTCTACCCTATCATGTCCCTCCTGCCCACTCACTGCCCCTCTCTTCTACTCTACCATGTCCTTCCTACCCCTCACTGCCCCTCTCTTCTACCCTACCATGTCCTTCCTGCCCACTCACTGCCCCTCTCTTCCACCCTACCATGTCCCTCCTGCCCACTCACTGCCCCTCTCTTTTACCCTTCCATGTCCCTTCTGCCCACTCACTGCCCCTCTCTTCTATCCTAGCATGTCCCTCCTGCCCACTCACTGCCCCTCTCTTCTACCCTACCATGTCCTTCCTGCCCACTCACTGTCTCTCTGTTCTACCCTTCCATGTCCTTCCTGCCCACTCACTGCCTCTCTCTTCTACCCTTCCATGTCCCTCCTGCCCACTCACTGCCCCTCTCATCTACCCTATCCTGTCCCTCCTGCCCACTCACTGCCCCTCTCTTCTACCCTACCATGTCCCTCCTGCCTACTCACTGCCCCTCTCTTCTACCCTATCATGTCCTTCCTGACCACTCACTGCCCCTCTCTTCTACCCTACCATGTCCCTCCTGCCCCTCACTGCCCCTCTCTTCTACCCTACCATGTCTTTCCTGCCCACTCACTGCCCCTCTCTTCTACCCTACCATGTCCTTCCTGCCCACTCACTGCCTCTCTCTTCTACCCTACCATGTCCTTCCTGCCCACTCACTGCCCCTCTCTTCTACCCTTCCATGTCCCTCCTGCCCACTCACTTCCCCTCTCTTCTACCCTACCATGTCCTTCCTGCCCACTCACTGCCCCTCTCTTCTACCCTACCATGTCCTTCCGGTCCCTCACTGCCCCTCTCTTCTACCCTACCATGTCCTTCCTGCCCACTCACTGCACCTCTCTTCTACCCTATCATGTCCCTCCTGCCCACTCACTGCCCCTCTCTTCTACCCTACCATGTCCTTCCTACCCCTCACTGCCCCTCTCTTCTACCCTACCATGTCCTTCCTGCCCACTCACTGCCCCTCTCTTCTACCCTATCATGTCCCTCCTGCCCACTCACTGCCCCTCTCTTCTACCCTACCATGTCCCTCCTGCCCCTCACTGCCCCTCTCTTCTACCCTATCATGTCCCTCCTGCCCCTCACTGCCCCTTTCACTGCCCCTCTCTTCTACCCTATCATGTCCCTCCAGCCCCTCACTGCCCCTCTCTTCTACCCTACCATGTCCCTCCTGCCCCTCACTGCCCCTCTCTTCTACTCTATCATGTCCCTCCTGCCCCTCACAGCCCCTCTCTTCTACCCTACCATGTACCTCCTGACCCTCACTGCCCCTCTCTTCTACTCTATCATGTCCCTCCTGCCACTCACTGCCCCTCTCTTCTACCCTATCATGTCCCTCCTGCCCCTCACTGCCCCTCTCTTCTACCCTATCATGTCCCTCCTGCCCCTCACTGCCCCGCTTCACTGCCCCTCTCTTCTACCCTCTCATGTCCCTCCTGCCCCTCTCATCTACCCTATCATGTCCCTCCCTGCCCCTCACTGCCCCTCTCTTCTACCCTATCTTGTCCCTCCTACCCCTCACTGCCCCTCTCTTCTACCCTATCATGTCCTTCCTGACCACTCACTGCCCCTCTCTTCTACCCTTCCATGTCCCTCCTGCCCACTCACTGCCCCTCTCATCTACCCTATCCTGTCCCTCCTGCCCACTCACTGCCCCTCTCTTCTACCCTACCATGTCCCTCCTGCCTACTCACTGCCCCTCTCTTCTACCCTATCATGTCCTTCCTGACCACTCACTGCCCCTCTCTTCTACCCTACCATGTCCCTCCTGCCCCTCACTGCCCCTCTCTTCTACCCTACCATGTCTTTCCTGCCCACTCACTGCCCCTCTCTTCTACCCTACCATGTCCTTCCTGCCCACTCACTGCCTCTCTCTTCTACCCTACCATGTCCTTCCTGCCCACTCACTGCCCCTCTCTTCTACCCTTCCATGTCCCTCCTGCCCACTAACTTCCCCTCTCTTCTACCCTACCATGTCCTTCCTGCCCACTCACTGCCCCTCTCTTCTACCCTACCATGTCCTTCCGGTCCCTCACTGCCCCTCTCTTCTACCCTACCATGTCCTTCCTGCCCACTCACTGCCCCTCTCTTCTACCCTATCATGTCCCTCCTGCCCACTCACTGCCCCTCTCTTCTACCCTACCATGTTCTTCCTACCCCTCACTGCCCCTCTCTTCTACCCTACCATGTCCTTCCTGCCCACTCACTGCCCCTCTCTTCTACCCTATCATGTCCCTCCTGCCCACTCACTGCCCCTCTCTTCTACCCTACCATGTCCCTCCTGCCCCTCACTGCCCCTCTCTTCTACCCTATCATGTCCCTCCTGCCCCTCACTGCCCCTTTCACTGCCCCTCTCTTCTACCCTATCATGTCCCTCCAGCCCCTCACTGCCCCTCTCTTCTACCCTACCATGTCCCTCCTGCCCCTCACTGCCCCTCTCTTCTACTCTACCATGTCCCTCCTGCCCCTCACTGCCCCTCTCTTCTACCCTACCATGTACCTCCTGACCCCCACTGCCCCTCTCTTCTACTCTATCATGTCCCTCCTGCCACTCACTGCCCCTCTCTTCTACCCTATCATGTCCCTCCTGCCCCTCACTGCCCCTCTCTTCTACCCTATCATGTCCCTCCTGCCCCTCACTGCCCCTCTTCACTGCCCCTCTCTTCTACCCTCTCATGTCCCTCCTGCCCCTCACTGCCCCTCTCATCTACCCTATCATGTCCCTCCCTGCCCCTCACTGCCCCTCTCTTCTACCCTATCTTGTCCCTCCTACCCCTCACTGCCCCTCTCTTCTACCCTACCATGTCCTTCCTGCCCACTCACTCCCCCTCACTGCCCCTCTCTTCTACCCTACCATGTCCTTCCTGCCCACTCACTGCCCCTCTCTTCTACCCTACCATGTCCCTCCTGCCCACTCACTGCCCCTCTCTTCTACCCTATCATGTCCCTCCTGCCCACTCACTGCCCATCTCTTCTACTCTACCATGTCCCTCCTGCCCCTCACTGCCCCTCTCTTCTACTCTATCATGTCCCTCCTGCCACTCACTGCCCCTCTCTTCTACCCTATCATGTCCCTCCTGCCCCTCACTGCCCCTCTCTTCTACCCTACCATGTCCCTCCTGCCCCTCACTGCCCCTCTCTTCTACCCTACCATGTCCCTCCTGCCCCTCACTGCCCCTCTCTTCTACTCTATCATGTCCCTTCTGCCACTCACTGCCCCTTTCACTGCCCCTCTCTTCTACCCTATCATGTCTCTCCAGCCCCTCACTGCCCCTCTCTAATACCCTACCATGTCCCTCCTGCCCCTCTCTTCTACTCTATCATGTCCCTCCTGCCACTCACTGCCCCTCTCTTCTACTCTATCATGTCCCTCCTGCCCCTCACTGCCCCTCTCTTCTACCCTACCATGTACCTCCTGACCCTCACTGCCCCTCTCTTCTACTCTATCATGTCCCTCCTGCCACTCACTGCCCCTGTCTTCTACCCTATCATGTCCCTCCTGCCCCTCACTGCCCCTCTCTTCTACCCTATCATGTCCCTCCTGCCCCTCACTGCCCCTCTTCACTGCCCCTCTCTTCTACCCTCTCATGTCCCTCCTGCCCCTCACTGCCCCTCTCATCTACCCTATCATGTCCCTCCCTGCCCCTCACTGCCCCTCTCTTCTACCCTATCTTGTCCCTCCTACCCCTCACTGCCCCTCTCTTCTACCCTACCATGTCCTTCCTGCCCACTCACTCCCCCTCACTGCCCCTCTCTTCTACCCTACCATGTCCTTCCTGCCCACTCACTGCCCCTCTCTTCTACCCTACCATGTCCCTCCTGCCCACTCACTGCCCCTCTCTTCTACCCTATCATGTCCCTCCTGCCCACTCACTGCCCATCTCTTCTACCCTACCATGTCCCTCCTGCCCCTCACTGCCCCTCTCTTCTACTCTATCATGTCCCTCCTGCCACTCACTGCCCCTCTCTTCTACCCTATCATGTCCCTCCTGCCCCTCACTGCCCCTCTCTTCTACCCTACCATGTCCCTCCTGCCCCTCACTGCCCCTCTCTTCTACCCTACCATGTCCCTCCTGCCCCTCACTGCCCCTCTCTTCTACTCTATCATGTCCCTTCTGCCACTCACTGCCCCTTTCACTGCCCCTCTCTTCTACCATATCATGTCTCTCCAGCCCCTCACTGCCCCTCTCTAATACCCTACCATGTCCCTCCTGCCCCTCTCTTCTACTCTATCATGTCCCTCCTGCCACTCACTGACCCTCTCTTCTACCCTATCATGTCCCTCCTGCCCCTCACTGCCCCTCTCTTCTACCCTATCATGTCCCTCTTGCCCCTCACTTCCCCTCTTCAATGCCCCTCTCTTCTACCCTATCATGTCCCTCCTGCCCCTCACTGCCCCTCTCATCTACCCTATCATGTCCCTCCTGCCCCTCACTGCCCCTCTCTTCTACCCTATCTTGTCCCTCCTGCCCCTCACTGCCCCTCTCTTCTACCCTACCATGTCCTTCCTGCCCACTCACTACCCCTCTCTTCTACCCTACCATGTCCCTCCTGCCCACTCACTGCCTCTCTCTTCTACCCTATCATGTCCCTCCTGCCCCTTTCACTGCCCCTCTCTTCTACCCTATCATGTCCCTCCTGCCCACTCACTGCCCATCTCTTCTACCCTACCATGTCCCTCCTGCCCCTCACTGCCCCTCTCTTCTACTCTATCATGTCCCTCCTGCCACTCACTGCCCCTCTCTTCTACCCTATCATGTCCCTCCTGCCCCTCACTGCCCCTCTCTTCTACCCTATCATGTCCCTCCTGCCCCTCACTGCCCCTCTCTTCTACCCTACCATGTCCTTCCTGCCCACTCACTCCCACTCACTCCCCCTCTCTTCTACCCTATCATGTCCCTCCTGCCCCTTTCACTGCCCCTCTCTTCTACCCTATCATGTCATCCCTGCCCACTCACTGCCCATCTCTTCTACCCTACCATGTCCCTCCTGCCCCTCACTGCCCCTCTCTTCTACTCTATCATGTCCCTCCTGCCACTCACTGCCCCTCTCTTCTACCCTATCATGTCCCTCCTGCCCCTCACTGCCCCTCTCTTCTACCCTATCATGTCCCTCCTGCCCCTCACTGCCCCTCTTCACTGCCCCTCTCTTCTACCCTATCATGTCCCTCCTGCCCCTCACTGCCCCTCTCATCTACCCTACCATGTCCCTCCTGCCCCTCACTGCCCCTCTCTTCTACCCTATCATGTCCCTCCTGACCACTCACTGCCCCTCTCTTCTACCGTACCATGTCCTTCCTGCCCACTCACTCCCCCTCACTGCCCCCCTCTTCTACCCTACCATGTCCTTCCTGCCCACTCACTGCCCCTCGCTTCTACCCTACCGTGTCCTTCCTGCCCACTCACTGCCCCTCTCTTCTACCCTACCATGTCCTTCCTGCCCACTCACTGCCCCTCTCTTCTATCCTTCCATGTCCTTCTGCCCACTCACTTCCCCTCTCTTCAACCCTACCATGTCCCTCACTGCCCCTCTCTTCTACCCTTCCATGTCCCTTCTGCCCAATCACTGCCCCTCTCTTCTACCCTATCATGTCCCTCCTGCCCACTCACTGCCCCCCTCTTCTACCCTACCATGTCCTTCCTGCCCACTCACTGCCCCTCTCTTCTATCCTTCCATGTCCTTCCTGTCCCTCACTGCCCCTCTCTTCTACCCTTCCATGTCACTCATGCCCCTCACTGCCCCTCTCTTCTACCCTTCCATGTCCCTTCTGCCCACTCACTGCCCCTCTCTTCTACCCTACCATGTCCCTCCTGTCCACTCACTGCCCCTCTCTTCTACCCTTCCATGTCCTTCATTGCCCTCACTGCCCCTCTCTTCTACCCTATCATGTCCCTCCTGTCCCTCACTGCCCCTCTTCACTGCCCCTCTCTTCTACCCTATCATGTCCTTCCTGCCCACTCACTGCCTCTGTCTTCTACCCTTCCATGTCCCTTCTGCCCACTCACTGCCCCTCTCTTCTACCCTACCATGTCCCTCCTGCCCACTCACTGCCCCTCTTCACTGCCCCTAACTTCTACCCTATTATGTCCCTCCTGCCCCTCACTGCCCCTCTCTTCTACCCTACAATGTCCTTCCTACCCACTCACTGCCCCTCTCTTCTACCCTACCATGTCCTTCCTGACCACTACTGCCCCTCTCTTCTACCCTACCATGTCCCTCCTGCCCACTCACTGTCCCTCTCTTCTACCCTATCATGTCTTTCCTGACGACTCACTGCCCCTCTCTTGTACCCTACCATGTCCTTCCTGCCCACTCACTGCCCCTCTCTTCTACCCTTCCATGTCCCTCCTGCCCACTCACTTCCCCTCTCTTCTACCCTATCATGTCCCTCCTGCCCCTCACTGCCCCTCTCTTCTACCCTATCATGTCCCTCCTGCCCCTCACTGCCCCTCTCTTCTACCCTATTATGTCCTTCCTGCCCCTCACTGCCCCTCTCTTCTACCCTATCATGGCCTTCCTGCCCACTCACTGCCCCTCTCTTCTACCCTACCATGTCCTTCCTGCCGATCACTGCCCCTCTCTTCTACCCTACCATGTCCTTCCGGCCCACTCACTGCCCCTCTCTTCTACCCTATCATGCCCTTCCGGCCCACTCACTGCCCCTCTCCTCTACCCTACCATGTCCTTCCTGCCCACTCACTTCCCCTCTCTTCTACCCTACCATGTCCTTCCTGCCCACTCACTGCCCCTCTCTTCTACCCTATCATGTCCCTCCTGCTCCTCACTGCCCCTCTCTTCTACCCTTCCATGTCCCTCCTGCCCACTCACTGCCCCTCTCTTCTACCCTACCATGTCCCTCCTGCCCACTCACTGCCCCTCTCTTCTACCCTTCCATGTCCCTCCTGTCCACTCACTGCCCCTCTCTTCTATCCTTCCATGTCCTTCCTGTCCCTCACTGCCCCTCTCTTCTACCCTATCATGTCCCTCCTGCCCCTCACTGCCCCTCTTCAATGCCCCTCTCTTCTACCCTATCATGTCCCTCCTGCCAGTCACTGCCCCTCTCTTTTACCCTACCATGTCCCTCCTGCCCACTCACTGCCCCTCTCTTCTACCCTTCCATGTCCTTCCTGCCCACTCACTGCCTCTCTCTTCTACCCTTCCATGTCCCTCCTGCCCACTCACTGCCCCTCTCATCTACCCTATCCTGTCCCTACTGCCCACTCACTGCCCCTCTCTTCTACCCTACCATGTCCCTCCTGCCTACTCACTGCCCCTCTCTTCTACCCTATCATGTCCTTCCTGACCACTCACTGCCCCTCTCTTCTACCCTACCATGTCCCTCCTGCCCCTCACTGCCCCTCTCTTCTACCCTACCATGTCTTTCCTACCCACTCACTGCCCCTCTCTTCTACCCTACCATGTCCTTCCTGCCCACTCACTGCCTCTCTCTTCTACCCTACCATGTCCTTCCTGCCCACTCACTGCCCCTCTCTTCTACCCTTCCATGTCCCTCCTGCCCACTCACTTCCCCTCTCTTCTACCCTACCATGTCCTTCCTGCCCACTCACTGCCCCTCTCTTCTACCCTACCATGTCCTTCCGGTCCCTCACTGCCCCTCTCTTCTACCCTACCATGTCCTTCCTGCCCACTCACTGCCCCTCTCTTCTACCCTATCATGTCCCTCCTGCCCACTCACTGCCCCTCTCTTCTACCCTACCATGTCCTTCCTACCCCTCACTGCCCCTCTCTTCTACCCTACCATGTCCTTCCTGCCCACTCACTGCCCCTCTCTTCTACCCTACCATGTCCCTCCTGCCCACTCACTGCCCCTCTCTTTTACCCTTCCATGTCCCTTCTGCCCACTCACTGCCCCTCTCTTCTATCCTAGCATGTCCCTCCTGCCCACTCACTGCCCCTCTCTTCTACCCTACCATGTCCTTCCTGCCCACTCACTGTCTCTCTGTTCTACCCTTCCATGTCCTTCCTGCCCACTCACTGCCTCTCTCTTCTACCCTTCCATGTCCCTCCTGCCCACTCACTGCCCCTCTCATCTACCCTATCCTGTCCCTCCTGCCCACTCACTGCCCCTCTCTTCTACCCTACCATGTCCCTCCTGCCTACTCACTGCCCCTCTCTTCTACCCTATCATGTCCTTCCTGACCACTCACTGCCCCTCTCTTCTACCCTACCATGTCCCTCCTGCCCCTCACTGCCCCTCTCTTCTACCCTACCATGTCTTTCCTGCCCACTCACTGCCCCTCTCTTCTACCCTACCATGTCCTTCCTGCCCACTCACTGCCTCTCTCTTCTACCCTACCATGTCCTTCCTGCCCACTCACTGCCCCTCTCTTCTACCCTTCCATGTCCCTCCTGCCCACTCACTTCCCCTCTCTTCTACCCTACCATGTCCTTCCTGCCCACTCACTGCCCCTCTCTTCTACCCTACCATGTCCTTCCGGCCCCTCACTGCCCCTCTCTTCTACCCTACCATGTCCTTCCTGCCCACTCACTGCCCCTCTCTTCTACCCTATCATGTCCCTCCTTCCCACTCACTGCCCCTCTCTTCTACCCTACTATGTCCTTCCTACCCCTCACTGCCCCTCTCTTCTACCCTACCATGTCCTTCCTGCCCACTCACTGCCCCTCTCTTCTACCCTACCATGTCCCTCCTGCCCACTCACTGCCCCTCTCTTTTACCCTTCCATGTCCCTTCTGCCCACTCACTGCCCCTCTCTTCTATCCTAGCATGTCCCTCCTGCCCACTCACTGCCCCTCTCTTCTACCCTCTCATGTCCCTCCTGCCCCTCACTGCCCCTCTCATCTACCCTATCATGTCCCTCCTGCCCCTCACTGCCCCTCTCTTATACCCTATCTTGTCCCTCCTGCCCCTCACTGCCCCTCTCTTCTACCCTACCATGTCCTTCCTGCCCACTCACTCCTCCTCACTGCCCCTCTCTTCTACCCTACCATGTCCTTCCTGCCCACTCACTGCCCCTCTCTTCTACCCTACCATGTCCCTCCTGCCCCTCACTGCTCCTCTCTTCTACCCTACCATGTCCTTCCTGCCCACTCACTGCCCATCACTTCTACCCTACCATGTCCCTCCTGCCCCTCACTGCCCCTCTCTTCTACCCTACCATGTCCTTCCTGCCCACTCACTGCCCCTCTCTTCTACCCTATCATGTCCCTCCTGCCCCTCACTGCCCCTCTCTTCTACCCTATCATGTCCCTCCTGCCCCTCACTGCCCCTCTTCACTGCCCCTCTCTTCTACCCTCTCATGTCCCTCCTGCCCCTCACTGCCCCTCTCATCTACCCTATCATGTCCCTCCTGCCCCTCACTGCCCCTCTCTTCTACCCTATCTTGTCCCTCCTGCCCCTCACTGCCCCTCTCTTCTACCCTACCATGTCCTTCCTGCCCACTCACTCCTCCTCACTGCCCCTCTCTTCTACCCTACCATGTCCTTCCTGCCCACTCACTGCCCCTCTCTTCTACCCTACCATGTCCCTCCTGCCCACTCACTGTCCCTCTCTTCTACCCTATCATGTCCCTCCTGCCCACTCACTGCCCATCTCTTCTACCCTACCATGTCCCTCCTGCCCCTCACTGCCCCTCTCTTCTACTCTATCATGTCCCTCCTGCCACTCACTGCCCCTCTCTTCTACCCTATCATGTCCCTCCTGCCCCTCACTGCCCCTCTCTTCTACCCTATCTTGTCCCTCCTGCCCCTCACTGCCCCTCTCTTCTACCCTACCATGTCCTTCCTGCCCACTCACTCCTCCTCACTGCCCCTCTCTTCTACCCTACCATGTCCTTCCTGCCCACTCACTGCCCCTCTCTTCTACCCTACCATGTCCCTCCTGCCCCTCACTGCTCCTCTCTTCTACCCTACCATGTCCTTCCTGCCCACTCACTGCCCATCACTTCTACCCTACCATGTCCCTCCTGCCCCTCACTGCCCCTCTCTTCTACCCTACCATGTCCTTCCTGCCCACTCACTGCCCCTCTCTTCTACCCTCTCATGTCCCTCCTGCCCCTCACTGCCCCTTTCTTCTACCCTATCATGTCCCTCCTGCCCCTCACTGCCCCTCTTCACTGCCCCTCTCTTCTACCCTCTCATGTCCCTCCTGCCCCTCACTGCCCCTCTCATCTACCCTATCATGTCCCTCCTGCCCCTCACTGCCCCTCTCTTCTACCCTATCTTGTCCCTCCTGCCCCTCACTGCCCCTCTCTTCTACCCTACCATGTCCTTCTTGCCCACTCACTCCTCCTCACTGCCCCTCTCTTCTACCCTACCATGTCCTTCCTGCCCACTCACTGCCCCTCTCTTCTACCCTACCATGTCCCCCCTGCCCACTCACTGTCCCTCTCTTCTACCCTATCATGTCCCTCCTGCCCACTCACTGCCCATCTCTTCTACCCTACCATGTCCCTCCTGCCCCTCACTGCCCCTCTCTTCTACTCTATCATGTCCCTCCTGCCACTCACTGCCCCTCTCTTCTACCCTATCATGTCCCTCCTGCCCCTCACTGCCCCTCTCTTCTACCCTACCATGTCCCTCCTGCCCCTCACTGCCCCTCTCTTCTACCCTACCATGTCCCTCCTGCCCCTCACTGCCCCTCTCTTCTACCCTATCATGTCCCTCCTGCCACTCACTGCCCCTTTCACTGCCCCTCTCTTCTACCCTATCATGTCCCTCCAGCCCCTCACTGCCCCTCTCTAATACCCTACCATGTCCCTCCTGCCCCTCACTGCCCCTCTCTTCTACTCTATCATGTCCCTCCTGCCACTCACTGCCCCTCTCTTCTACCCTATCATGTCCCTCCTGCCACTCACTACCCCTCTCTTCTACCCTATCATGTCCCTCCTGCCCCTCACTTCCCCTCTTCAATGCCCCTCTCTTCTACCCTATCATGTCCCTCCTGCCCCTCACTGCCCCGCTCATCTACCCTATCATGTCCCTCCTGCCCCTCACTGCCCCTCTCTTCTACCCTATCTTGTCCCTCCTGCCCCTCTCTTCTACCCTACCATGTCCTTCCTGCCCACTCACTGCCCCTCTCTTCTACCCTACCATGTCCCTCCTGCCCACTCACTGCCCCTCTCTTCTACCCTATCATGTCCCTCCTGCCCCTTTCACTGCCCCGCTCATCTACCCTATCATGTCCCTCCTGCCCCTCACTGCCCCTCTCTTCTACCCTATCTTGTCCCTCCTGCCCCTCTCTTCTACCCTACCATGTCCTTCCTGCCCACTCACTGCCCCTCTCTTCTACCATACCATGTCCCTCCTGCCCCTCACTGCCCCTCTCTTCTACTCTATCATGTCCCTCCTGCCACTCACTGCCCCTCTCTTCTACCCTATCATGTCCCTCCTGCCCCTCACTGCCCCTCTCTTCTACCTTATCATGTCCCTCCTGCCCCTCACTGCCCCTCTCTTCTACCCTATCATGTCCCTCCTGCCCCTCTCATCTACCCTACCATGTCCCTCCTGCCCCTCACTGCCCCTCTCTTCTACCGTATCATGTCCCTCCTGCCCCTCACTGCCCCTCTCTTCTACCCTACCATGTCCTTCCTGCCCACTCACTGCCCTCTCTTCTACCCTATCATGTCCCTCCTGCCCCTTTCACTGCCCCTCTCTTCTACCCTATCATGTCCTCCCTGCCCACTCACTGCCCATCTCTTCTACCCTACCATGTCCCTCCTGCCCCTCACTGCACCTCTCTTCTACTCTATCATGTCCCTCCTGCCACTCACTGCCCCTCTCTTCTACCCTATCATGTCCCTCCTGCCCCTCACTGCCCCTCTCTTCTACCCTATCATGTCCCTCCTGCCCCTCACTGCCCCTCTCTTCTACCCTATCATGTCCCTCCTGCCCCTCACTGCCCCTCTCATCTACCCTACCATGTCCCTCCTGCCCCTCACTGCCCCTCTCTTGCACCCTATCATGTCCCTCCTGACCACTCACTGCCCCTCTCTTCTACCCTACCATGTCCTTCCTGCCCACTCACTCCCCCTCACTGCCCCCCTCTTCTACCCTGCCATGTCCTTCCTGCCCACTCACTGCCCCTCTCTTCTACCCTACCGTGTCCTTCCTGCCCCCTCACTGCCCCTCTCTTCTACCCTACCATGTCCTTCCTGCCCACTCACTGCCCCTCTCTTCTATCCTTCCATGTCCTTCCCGCCCACTCACTTCCCCTCTCTTCTACCCTACCATGTCCCTCATGCCCCTCACTGCCCCTCTCTTCTAACCTTCCATGTCCCTTCTGCCCAATCACTGCCCCTCTCTTCTACCCTATCATGTCCCTCCTGCCCACTCACTGCCCCCCTCTTCTACCCTACCATGTCCTTCCTGCCTACTCACTGCCCCTCTCTTCTATCCTTCCATGTCCTTCCTGTCCCTCACTGCCCCTCTCTTCTACCCTTCCAGGTCCCTCCTGCGCCTCACTGCCCCTCTCTTCTACCCTTCCATGTCCCTTCTGCCCACTCACTGCCCCTCTCTTCTACCCTACCATGTCCCTCCTCTCCACTCACTGCCCCTCTCTTCTACCCTTCCATGTCCTTCATTTCCCTCACTGCCCCTCTCTTCTACCCTATCATGTCCCTCCTGTCCCTCACTGCCCCTCTTCACTGCCCCTCTCTTCTACCCTATCATGTCCTTCCTGCCCACTCACTGCCTCTGTCTTCTACCCTTCCATGTCCCTTCTGCCCACTCACTGCCCCTCTCTTCTACCCTACCATGTCCCTCCTGCCCACTCACTGCCCCTCTTCACTGCCCCTAACTTCTACCCTATTATGTCCCTCCTGCCCCTCACTGCCCCTCTCTTCTACCCTACCATGTCCTTCCTACCCACTCACTGCCCCTCTCTTCTACCCTACCATGTCCTTCCTGCCCACTACTACCCCTCTCTTCTACCCTACCATGTCCCTCCTGCACACTCACTGCCCCTCTCTTCTACCCTATCATGTCCTTCCTGACGACTCACTGCCCCTCTCTTCTACCCTACCATGTCCTGCCTGCCCACTCACTGCCCCTCTCTTCTACCCTTCCATGTCCCTCCTGCCCACTCACTTCCCCTCTCTTCTACCCTATCATGTCCCTCCTGCCCCTCACTGCCCCTCTCTTCTACCCTATCATGTCCCTCCTGCCCCTCACTGCCCCTCTCTTCTACCCTATTATGTCCTTCCTGCCCCTCACTGCCCCTCTCTTCTACCCTACCATGGCCTTCCTGCCCACTCACTGCCCCTCTCTTCTACCCTACCATGTCCTTCCTGCCGATCACTGCCCCTCTCTTCTACCCTACCATGTCCTTCCGGCCCACTCACTGCCCCTCTCTTCTACCCTATCATGTCCTTCCGGCCCACTCACTGCCCCTCTCTTCTACCCTACCATGTCCTTCCTGCCCACTCACTTCCCCTCTCTTCTACCCTACCATGTCCTTCCTGCCCACTCACTGCCCCTCTCTTCTACCCTATCATGTCCCTCCTGCTCCTCACTGCCCCTCTCTTCTACCCTTCCATGTCCCTCCTGCCCACTCACTGCCCCTCTCTTCTACCCTACCATGTCCCTCCTGCCCACTCACTGCCCCTCTCTTCTACCCTTCCATGTCCCTCCTGTCCACTCACTGCCCCTTTCTTCTATCCTTCCATGTCCTTCCTGTCCCTCACTGCCCCTCTCTTCTACCCTATCATGTCCCTCCTGCCCCTCACTGCCCCTCTTCAATGCCCCTCTCTTCTACCCTATCATGTCCCTCCTGCCAGTCACTGCCCCTCTCTTTTACCCTACCATGTCCCTCCTGCCCACTCACTGCCCCTCTCTTCTACCCTTCCATGTCCTTCCTGCCCACTCACTGCCTCTCTCTTCTACCCTTCCATGTCCCTCCTGCCCACTGACTGCCCCTCTCATCTACCCTATCCTGTCCCTCCTGCCCACTCACTGCCCCTCTCTTCTACCCTACCATGTCCCTCCTGCCTACTCACTGCCCCTCTCTTCTACCCTATCATGTCCTTCCTGACCACTCACTGCCCCTCTCTTCTACCCTACCATGTCCCTCCTGCCCTTCACTGCCCCTCTCTTCCACCCTACCATGTCTTTCCTTCCCACTCACTGCCCCTCTCTTCTACCCTACCATGTCCTTCCTGCCCACTCATTGCCTCTCTCTTCTACCCTACCATGTCCTTCCTGCCCACTCACTGCCCCTCTCTTCTACCCTTCCATGTCCCTCCTGCCCAATCACTTCCCCTCTCTTCTACCCTACCATGTCCTTCCTGCCCACTCACTGCCCCTCTCTTCTACCCTACCATGTCCTTCCGGTCCCTCAGTGCCCCTCTCTTCTACCCTACCATGTCCTTCCTGCCCACTTACTGCCCCTCTCTTCTACCCTATCATGTCCCTCCTGCCCACTCACTGCCCCTCTCTTCTACCCTACCATGTCCTTCCTGCCCCTCACTGCCCCTCTCTTCTTCCCTACCATGTCCTTCCTGCCCACTCACTGCCCCTCTCTTCTACCCTACCATGTCCCTCCTGCCCACTCACTGCCCCTCTCTTTTACCCTTCCATGTCCCTTCTGCCCACTCACTGCCCCTCTCTTCTATCCTAGCATGTCCCTCCTGCCCACTCACTGCCCCTCTCTTCTACCCTACCATGTCCTTCCTGCCCACTCACTGTCTCTCTGTTCTACCCTACCATGTCCATCCTGCCCCTCTCTTCTACCCTACCATGTCCTTCCTGCCCACTCACTGCCCATGACTTCTACCCTACCATGTCCCTCCTGCCCCTCACTGCCCCTCTCTTCTACCCTACCATGTCCTTCCTGCCCACTCACTGCCCCTCTCTTCTACCCTATCATGTCCCTCCTGCCCCTCACTGCCCCTCTCTTCTACCCTATCATGTCCCTCCTGCCCCTCACTGCCCCTCTTCACTGCCTCTCTCTTCTACCCTCTCATGTCCCTCCTGCCCCTCACTGCCCCTCTCATCTACCCTATCATGTCCCTCCTGCCCCTCACTGCCCCTCTCTTCTACCCTATCTTGTCCCTCCTGCCCCTCTCTGCCCCTCTCTTCTACCCTACCATGTCCTTCCTGCCCACTAACTCCCCCTCACTGCCCCTCTCTTCTACCCTACCATGTCCTTCCTGCCCACTCACTGCCCCTCTCTTCTACCATACCATGTCCCTCCTGCCCACTCACTGTCCCTCTCTTCTACCCTATCATGTCCCTCCTGCCCACTCACTGCCCATCTCTTCTACCCTACCATGTCCCTCCTGCCCCTCACTGCCCCTCTCTTCTACTCTATCATGTCCCTCCTGCCCACTCACTGCCCCTCTCTTCTACCCTATCATGTCCCTCCTGCCCCTCACTGCCCCTCTCTTCTACCCTATCATGTCCCTCCTGCCCTCACTGCCCCTTTTCACTGCCCCTCTCTTCTACCCTCTCATGTCCCTCCTGCCCCTCACTGCCCCTCTCATCTACCCTATCATGTCCCTCCTGCCCCTCACTGCCCCTGTCTTCTACCCTATCTTGTCCCTCCTGCCCCTCACTGCCCCTCTCTTCTACCCTACCATGTCCTTCCTGCCCACCAACTCCCCCTCACTGCCCCTCTCTTCTACCCTACCATGTCCTTCCTACCCACTCACTGCCCCTCTCTTCTACCCTACCATGTCCCTCCTGCCCACTCACTGTCCCTCTCTTCTACCCTATCATGTCCCTCCTGCCCACTCACTGCCCATCTCTTCTACCCTACCATGTCCCTCCTGCCCCTCACTGCCCCTCTCTTCTACTCTATCATGTCCCTCCTGCCACTCACTGCCCCTCTCTTCTACCCTATCATGTCCCTCCTGCCCCTCACTGCCCCTCTCTTCTACCCTACCATGTCCCTCCTGCCCCTCACTGCCCCCTCTTCTACCCTACCCTGTCCCTCCTGCCCCTCACTGCCCCTCTCTTCTACTCTATCATGTCCCTCCTGCCACTCACTGCCCCTTTCACTGCCCCTCTCTTCTACCCTATCATGTCCCTCCAGCCCCTCACTGCCCCTCTCTAATACCCTACCATGTCCCTCCTGCCCCTCACTGCCCCTCTCTTCTACTCTATCATGTCCCTCCTGCCACTCACTGCCCCCCTCTTCTACCCTCTCATGTCCCTCCTGCCCCTCACTGCCCCTCTCTTCTACCCTATCATGTCCCTCCTGCCCCTCACTTCCCCTCTTCAATGCCCCTCTCTTCTACCCTATCATGTCCCTCCTGCCCCTCACTGCCCCTCTCATCTACCCTATCATGTCCCTCCTGCCCCTCACTGCCCCTCTCTTCTACCCTATCTTGTCCCTCCTGCCCCTCTCTTCTACCCTACCATGTCCTTCCTGCCCACTCACTGCCCCTCTCTTCTACCCTACCATGTCCCTCCTGCCCACTCACTGCCCCTCTCTTCTACCCTATCATGTCCCTCCTGCCCCTTTCACTGCCCCTCTCTTCTACCCTATCATGTCCCTCCTGCCCACTCACTGCCCCTCTCTTCTACCCTACCATGTCCCTCCTGCCCCTCACTGCCCCTCTCTTCTACTCTATCATGTCCCTCCTGCCACTCACTGCCCCTCTCTTCTACCCTATCACGTCCCTCCTGCCCCTCACTGCCCCTCTCTTCTACCCTATCATGTCCCTCCTGCCCCTCACTGCCCCTCTTCACTGCCCCTCTCTTCTACCCTATCATGTCCCTCCTGCCCCTCACTGCCCCTCTCATCTACCCTACCATGTCCCTCCTGCCCCTCACTGCCCCTCTCTTCTACCGTATCATCTCCCTCCTGCCCCTCACTGCCCCTCTCTTTTACCCTACCATGTCCTTCCTGCCCACTCACTCCCACTCACTGCCCCTCTCTTCTACCCTATCATGTCCCTCCTGCCCCTTTCACTGCCCCTCTCTTCTACCCTATCATGTCCTCCCTGCCCACTCACTGCCCCTCGATTCTACCCTACCATGTCCTTCCTGCCCACTCACTGCCCCTCTCTTCTACCCTACCGTGTCCTTCCTGCCCACTCACTGCCCCTCTCTTCTACCCTACCATGTCCTTCCTGCCCACTCACTGCCCCTCTCTTCTATCCTTCCATGTCCTTCCCGCCCACTCACTTCCCCTCTCTTCTACCCTACCATGTCCCTCATGCCCCTCACTGCCCCTCTCTTCTAACCTTCCATGTCCCTTCTGCCCAATCACTGCCCCTCTCTTCTACCCTATCATGTCCCTCCTGCCCACTCACTGCCCCCCTCTTCTACCCTACCATGTCCTTCCTGCCTACTCACTGCCCCTCTTTTCTATCCTTCCATGTCCTTCCTGTCCCTCACTGCCCCTCTCTTCTACCCTTCCATGTCCCTCCTGTGCCTCACTGCCCCTCTCTTCTACCCTTCCATGTCCCTCCTGCCACTCACTGCCCCTCTCTTCTACCCTATCATGTCCCTCCTGCCCCTCACTGCCCCTCTCTTCTACCCTACCATGTCCCTCCTGCCCCTCACTGCCCCCTCTTCTACCCTACCCTGTCCCTCCTGCCCCTCACTGCCCCTCTCTTCTACTCTATCATGTCCCTCCTGCCACTCACTGCCCCTTTCACTGCCCCTCTCTTCTACCCTATCATGTCCCTCCAGCCCCTCACTGCCCCTCTCTAATACCCTACCATGTCCCTCCTGCCCCTCACTGCCCCTCTCTTCTACTCTATCATGTCCCTCCTGCCACTCACTGCCCCCCTCTTCTACCCTCTCATGTCCCTCCTGCCCCTCACTGCCCCTCTCTTCTACCCTATCATGTCCCTCCTGCCCCTCACTTCCCCTCTTCAATGCCCCTCTCTTCTACCCTATCATGTCCCTCCTGCCCCTCACTGCCCCTCTCATCTACCCTATCATGTCCCTCCTGCCCCTCACTGCCCCTCTCTTCTACCCTATCTTGTCCCTCCTGCCCCTCTCTTCTACCCTACCATGTCCTTCCTGCCCACTCACTGCCCCTCTCTTCTACCCTACCATGTCCCTCCTGCCCACTCACTGCCCCTCTCTTCTACCCTATCATGTCCCTCCTGCCCCTTTCACTGCCCCTCTCTTCTACCCTATCATGTCCCTCCTGCCCACTCACTGCCCCTCTCTTCTACCCTACCATGTCCCTCCTGCCCCTCACTGCCCCTCTCTTCTACTCTATCATGTCCCTCCTGCCACTCACTGCCCCTCTCTTCTACCCTATCACGTCCCTCCTGCCCCTCACTGCCCCTCTCTTCTACCCTATCATGTCCCTCCTGCCCCTCACTGCCCCTCTTCACTGCCCCTCTCTTCTACCCTATCATGTCCCTCCTGCCCCTCACTGCCCCTCTCATCTACCCTACCATGTCCCTCCTGCCCCTCACTGCCCCTCTCTTCTACCGTATCATCTCCCTCCTGCCCCTCACTGCCCCTCTCTTTTACCCTACCATGTCCTTCCTGCCCACTCACTCCCACTCACTGCCCCTCTCTTCTACCCTATCATGTCCCTCCTGCCCCTTTCACTGCCCCTCTCTTCTACCCTATCATGTCCTCCCTGCCCACTCACTGCCCCTCGATTCTACCCTACCATGTCCTTCCTGCCCACTCACTGCCCCTCTCTTCTACCCTACCGTGTCCTTCCTGCCCACTCACTGCCCCTCTCTTCTACCCTACCATGTCCTTCCTGCCCACTCACTGCCCCTCTCTTCTATCCTTCCATGTCCTTCCCGCCCACTCACTTCCCCTCTCTTCTACCCTACCATGTCCCTCATGCCCCTCACTGCCCCTCTCTTCTAACCTTCCATGTCCCTTCTGCCCAATCACTGCCCCTCTCTTCTACCCTATCATGTCCCTCCTGCCCACTCACTGCCCCCCTCTTCTACCCTACCATGTCCTTCCTGCCTACTCACTGCCCCTCTTTTCTATCCTTCCATGTCCTTCCTGTCCCTCACTGCCCCTCTCTTCTACCCTTCCATGTCCCTCCTGTGCCTCACTGCCCCTCTCTTCTACCCTTCCATGTCCCTTCTGCCCACTCACTGCCCCTCTCTTCTACCCTACCATGTCCCTCCTCTCCACTCACTGCCCCTCTCTTCTACCCTTCCATGTCCTTCATTTCCCTCAATGCCCCTCTCTTCTACCCTATCATGTCCCTCCTGTCCCTCACTGCCCCTCTTCACTGCCCCTCTCTTCTACCCTATCATGTCCTTCCTGCCCACTCACTGCCTCTGTCTTCTACCCTTCCATGTCCCTTCTGCCCACTCACTGCCCCTCTCTTCTACCCTACCATGTCCCTCCTGCCCACTCACTGCCCCTCTTCACTGCCCCTAACTTCTACCCTATTATGTCCCTCCTGCCCCTCACTGCCCCTCTCTTCTACCCTACCATGTCCTTCCTACCCACTCACTGCCCCTCTCTTCTACCCTACCATGTCCTTCCTGCCCACTACTACCCCTCTCTTCTACCCTACCATGTCCCTCCTGCACACTCACTGCCCCTCTCTTCTACCCTATCATGTCCTTCCTGACGACTCACTGCCCCTCTCTTCTACCCTACCATGTCCTTCCTGCCCACTCACTGCCCCTCTCTTCTACCCTTCCATGTCCCTCCTGCCCACTCACTTCCCCTCTCTTCTACCCTATCATGTCCCTCCTGCCCCTCACTGCCCCTCTCTTCTACCCTATCATGTCCCTCCTGCCCCTCACTGCCCCTCTCTTCTACCCTATTATGTCCTTCCTGCCCCTCACTGCCCCTCTCTTCTACCCTACCATGGCCTTCCTGCCCACTCATTGCCCCTCTCTTCTACCCTACCATGTCCTTCCTGCCGATCACTGCCCCTCTCTTCTACCTTACCATGTCCTTCCGGCCCACTCACTGCCCCTCTCTTCTACCCTATCATGTCCTTCCGGCCCACTCACTGCCCCTCTCTTCTACCCTACCATGTCCTTCCTGCCCACTCACTTCCCCTCTCTTCTACCCTACCATGTCCTTCCTGCCCACTCACTGCCCCTCTCTTCTACCCTATCATGTCCCTCCTGCTCCTCACTGCCCCTCTCTTCTACCCTTCCATGTCCCTCCTGCCCACTCACTGCCCCTCTCTTCTACCCTACCATGTCCCTCCTGCCCACTCACTGCCCCTCTCTTCTACCCTTCCATGTCCCTCCTGTCCACTCACTGCCCCTCTCTTCTATCCTTCCATGTCCTTCCTGTCCCTCACTGCCCCTCTCTTCTACCCTATCATGTCCCTCCTGCCCCTCACTGCCCCTCTTCAATGCCCCTCTCTTCTACCCTATCATGTCCCTCCTGCCAGTCACTGCCCCTCTCTTTTACCCTACCATGTCCCTCCTGTCCACTCACTGCCCCTCTCTTCTACCCTTCCATGTCCTTCCTGCCCACTCACTGCCTCTCTCTTCTACCCTTCCATGTCCTTCCTGCCCACTCACTGCCTCTCTCATCTACCCTATCCTGTCCCTCCTGCCCACTCACTGCCCCTCTCTTCTACCCTACCATGTCCCTCCTGCCTACTCACTGCCCCTCTCTTCTACCCTATCATGTCCTTCCTGACCACTCACTGCCCCTCTCTTCTACCCTACCATGTCCCTCCTGCCCTTCACTGCCCCTCTCTTCTACCCTACCATGTCTTTCCTTCCCACTCACTGCCCCTCTCTTCTACCCTACCATGTCCTTCCTGCCCACTCATTGCCTCTCTCTTCTACCCTACCATGTCCTTCCTGCCCACTCACTGCCCCTCTCTTCTACCCTTCCATGTCCCTCCTGCCCAATCACTTCCCCTCTCTTCTACCCTACCATGTCCTTCCTGCCCACTCACTGCCCCTCTCTTCTACCCTACCATGTCCTTCCGGTCCCTCAGTGCCCCTCTCTTCTACCCTACCATGTCCTTCCTGCCCACTTACTGCCCCTCTCTTCTACCCTATCATGTCCCTCCTGCCCACTCACTGCCCCTCTCTTCTACCCTACCATGTCCTTCCTGCCCCTCACTGCCCCTCTCTTCTTCCCTACCATGTCCTTTCTGCCCACTCACTGCCCCTCTCTTCTACCCTACCATGTCCCTCCTGCCCACTCACTGCCAATCTCTTTTACCCTTCCATGTCCCTTCTGCCCACTCATTGCCCCTCTCTTCTATCCTAGCATGTCCCTCCTGCCCACTCACTGCCCCTCTCTTCTACCCTACCATGTCCTTCCTGCCCACTCACTGTCTCTCTGTTCTACCCTACCATGTCCATCCTGCCCCTCACTGCTCCTCTCTTCTACCCTACCATGTCCTTCCTGCCCACTCACTGCCCATGACTTCTACCCTACCATGTCCCTCCTGCCCCTCACTGTCCCTCTCTTCTACCCTACCATGTCCTTCTTGCCCACTCACTGCCCCTCTCTTCTACCCTATCATGTCCCTCCTGCCCCTCACTGCCCCTCTCTTCTACCCTATCATGTCCCTCCTGCCCCTCACTGCCCCTCTTCACTGCCTCTCTCTTCTACCCTCTCATGTCCCTCCTGCCCCTCACTGCCCCTCTCATCTACCCTATCATGTCCCTCCTGCCCCTCACTGCCCCTCTCTTCTACCCTATCTTGTCCCTCCTGCCCCTCTCTGCCCCTCTCTTCTACCCTACCATGTCCTTCCTGCCCACTAACTCCCCCTCACTGCCCCTCTCTTCTACCCTACCATGTCCTTCCTGCCCACTCACTGCCCCTCTCTTCTACCCTACCATGTCCCTCCTGCCCACTCACTGTCCCTCTCTTCTACCCTATCATGTCCCTCCTGCCCACTCACTGCCCATCTCTTCTACCCTACCATGTCCCTCCTGCCCCTCACTGCCCCTCTCTTCTACCCTACCATGTCCCTCCTGCCCCTCACTGCCCCTCTCTTCTACTCTATCATGTCCCTCCTGCCACTCACTGCCCCTCTCTTCTACCCTATCATGTCCCTCCTGCCCCTCACTGCCCCTCTCTTCTACCCTACCATGTCCCTCCTGCCCCTCACTGCCCCTCTCTTCTACCCTACCCTGTCCCTCCTGCCCCTCACTGCCCCTCTCTTCTACTCTATCATGTCCCTCCTGCCACTCACTGCCCCTTTCACTGCCCCTCTCTTCTACCCTATCATGTCCCTCCAGCCCCTCACTGCCCCTCTCTAATACCCTACCATGTCCCTCCTGCCCCTCACTGCCCCTCTCTTCTACTCTATCATGTCCCTCCTGCCACTCACTGCCCCCCTCTTCTACCCTATCATGTCCCTCCTGCCCCTCACTGCCCCTCTCTTCTACCCTATCATGTCCCTCCTGCCCCTCACTTCCCCTCTTCAATGCCCCTCTCTTCTACCCTATCATGTCCCTCCTGCCCCTCACTGCCCCTCTCATCTACCCTATCATGTCCCTCCTGCCCCTCACTGCCCCTCTCTTCTACCCTATCTTGTCCCTCCTGCCCCTCTCTTCTACCCTACCATGTCCTTCCTGCCCACTCACTGCCCCTCTCTTCTACCCTACCATGTCCCTCCTGCCCACTCACTGCCCCTCTCTTCTACCCTATCATGTCCCTCCTGCCCCTTTCACTGCCCCTCTCTTCTACCCTATCATGTCCCTCCTGCCCCTTTCACTGCCCCTCTCTTCTTCCCTACCATGTCCTTTCTGCCCACTCACTGCCCCTCTCTTCTACCCTACCATGTCCCTCCTGCCCACTCACTGCCAATCTCTTTTACCCTTCCATGTCCCTTCTGCCCACTCATTGCCCCTCTCTTCTATCCTAGCATGTCCCTCCTGCCCACTCACTGCCCCTCTCTTCTACCCTACCATGTCCTTCCTGCCCACTCACTGTCTCTCTGTTCTACCCTACCATGTCCATCCTGCCCCTCACTGCTCCTCTCTTCTACCCTACCATGTCCTTCCTGCCCACTCACTGCCCATGACTTCTACCCTACCATGTCCCTCCTGCCCCTCACTGTCCCTCTCTTCTACCCTACCATGTCCTTCTTGCCCACTCACTGCCCCTCTCTTCTACCCTATCATGTCCCTCCTGCCCCTCACTGCCCCTCTCTTCTACCCTATCATGTCCCTCCTGCCCCTCACTGCCCCTCTTCACTGCCTCTCTCTTCTACCCTCTCATGTCCCTCCTGCCCCTCACTGCCCCTCTCATCTACCCTATCATGTCCCTCCTGCCCCTCACTGCCCCTCTCTTCTACCCTATCTTGTCCCTCCTGCCCCTCTCTGCCCCTCTCTTCTACCCTACCATGTCCTTCCTGCCCACTAACTCCCCCTCACTGCCCCTCTCTTCTACCCTACCATGTCCTTCCTGCCCACTCACTGCCCCTCTCTTCTACCCTACCATGTCCCTCCTGCCCACTCACTGTCCCTCTCTTCTACCCTATCATGTCCCTCCTGCCCACTCACTGCCCATCTCTTCTACCCTACCATGTCCCTCCTGCCCCTCACTGCCCCTCTCTTCTACCCTACCATGTCCCTCCTGCCCCTCACTGCCCCTCTCTTCTACTCTATCATGTCCCTCCTGCCACTCACTGCCCCTCTCTTCTACCCTATCATGTCCCTCCTGCCCCTCACTGCCCCTCTCTTCTACCCTACCATGTCCCCCCTGCCCCTCACTGCCCCTCTCTTCTACCCTACCCTGTCCCTCCTGCCCCTCACTGCCCCTCTCTTCTACTCTATCATGTCCCTCCTGCCACTCACTGCCCCTTTCACTGCCCCTCTCTTCTACCCTATCATGTCCCTCCAGCCCCTCACTGCCCCTCTCTAATACCCTACCATGTCCCTCCTGCCCCTCACTGCCCCTCTCTTCTACTCTATCATGTCCCTCCTGCCACTCACTGCCCCCCTCTTCTACCCTATCATGTCCCTCCTGCCCCTCACTGCCCCTCTCTTCTACCCTATCATGTCCCTCCTGCCCCTCACTTCCCCTCTTCAATGCCCCTCTCTTCTACCCTATCATGTCCCTCCTGCCCCTCACTGCCCCTCTCATCTACCCTATCATGTCCCTCCTGCCCCTCACTGCCCCTCTCTTCTACCCTATCTTGTCCCTCCTGCCCCTCTCTTCTACCCTACCATGTCCTTCCTGCCCACTCACTGCCCCTCTCTTCTACCCTACCATGTCCCTCCTGCCCACTCACTGCCCCTCTCTTCTACCCTATCATGTCCCTCCTGCCCCTTTCACTGCCCCTCTCTTCTACCCTATCATGTCCCTCCTGCCCACTCACTCCCCCTCACTGCCCCCCTCTTCTACCCTACCATGTCCTTCCTGCCCACTCACTGCCCCTCTCTTCTACCCTACCGTGTCCTTCCTGCCCACTCACTGCCCCTCTCTTCTACCCTACCATGTCCTTCCTGCCCACTCACTGCCCCTCTCTTCTATCCTTCCATGTTCTTCCCGCCCACTCACTTCCCCTCTCTTCTACCCTACCATGTCCCTCATGCCCCTCACTGCCCCTCTCTTCTACCCTTCCATGTCCCTTCTGCCCAATCACTGCCCCTCTCTTCTACCCTATCATGTCCCTCCTGCCCACTCACTGCCCCCCTCTTCTACCCTACCATGTCCTTCCTGCCCACTCACTGCCCCTCTGTCCTATCCTTCCATGTCCTTCCTGTCCCTCACTGCCCCTCTCTTCTACCCTTCCATGTCCCTCCTGCCCCTCACTGCCCCTCTCTTCTACCCTTCCATGTCCCTTCTGCCCACTCATTGCCCCTCTCTTCTACCCTACCATGTCCCTCCTCTCCACTCACTGCCCCTCTCTTCTACCCTTCCATGTCCTTCATTTCCCTCACTGCCCCTCTCTTCTACCCTATCATGTCCCTCCTGTCCCTCACTGCCCCTCTTCACTGCCCCTCTCTTCTACCCTATCATGTCCTTCCTGCCCACTCACTGCCTCTGTCTTCTACCCTTCCATGTCCCTTCTGCCCACTCACTGCCCCTCTCTTCTACCCTACCATGTCCCTCCTGCCCACTCACTGCCCCTCTTCACTGCCCCTAACTTCTACCCTATTATGTCCCTCCTGCCCCTCACTGCCCCTCTCTTCTACCCTACCATGTCCTTCCTACCCACTCACTGCCCCTCTCTTCTACCCTACCATGTCCTTCCTGCCCACTACTGCCCCTCTCTTCTACCCTACCATGTCCCTCCTGCCCACTCACTGCCCCTCTCTTCTACCCTATCATGTCCTTCCTGACGACTCACTGCCCCTCTCTTCTACCCTACCATGTCCTTCCTGCCCACTCACTGCCCCTCTCTTCTACCCTTCCATGTCCCTCCTGCCCACTCACTTCCCCTCTCTTCTACCCTATCATGTCCCTCCTGCCCCTCACTGCCCCTCTCTTCTACCCTATCATGTCCCTCCTGCCCCTCACTGCCCCTCTCTTCTACCCTATTATGTCCTTCCTGCCCCTCACTGCCCCTCTCTTCTACCCTACCATGGCCTTCCTGCCCACTCACTGCCCCTCTCTTCTACCCTACCATGTCCTTCCTGCCGATCACTGCCCCTCTCTTCTACCCTACCATGTCCTTCCGGCCCACTCACTGCCCCTCTCTTCTACCCTATCATGTCCTTCCGGCCCACTCACTGCCCCTCTCTTCTACCGTACCATGTCCTTCCTGCCCACTCACTTCCCCTCTCTTCTACCCTACCATGTCCTTCCTGCCCATCACTGCCCCTCTCTTCTACCCTATCATGGCCTTCCTGCCCACTCACTGCCCCTCTCTTCTACCCTACCATGTCCTTCTTGCCGATCACTGCCCCTCTCTTCTACCCTACCATGTCCTTCCGGCCCACTCACTGCCCCTCTCTTCTACCCTATCATGCCCTTCCGGCCCACTCACTGCCCCTCTCCTCTACCCTACCATGTCCTTCCTGCCCACTCACTTCCCCTCTCTTCTACCCTACCATGTCCTTCCTGCCCACTCACTGCCCCTCTCTTCTACCCTATCATGTCCCTCCTGCTCCTCACTGCCCCTCTCTTCTACCCTTCCATGTCCCTCCTGCCCACTCACTGCCCCTCTCTTCTACCCTACCATGTCCCTCCTGCCCACTCACTGCCCCTCTCTTCTACCCTTCCATGTCCCTCCTGTCCACTCACTGCCCCTCTCTTCTATCCTTCCATGTCCTTCCTGTCCCTCACTGCCCCTCTCTTCTACCCTATCATGTCCCTCCTGCCCCTCACTGCCCCTCTTCAATGCCCCTCTCTTCTACCCTATCATGTCCCTCCTGCCAGTCACTGCCCCTCTCTTTTACCCTACCATGTCCCTCCTGCCCACTCACTGCCCCTCTCTTCTACCCTTCCATGTCCTTCCTGCCCACTCACTGCCTCTCTCTTCTACCCTTCCATGTCCCTCCTGCCCACTCACTGCCCCTCTCATCTACCCTATCCTGTCCCTACTGCCCACTCACTGCCCCTCTCTTCTACCCTACCATGTCCCTCCTGCCTACTCACTGCCCCTCTCTTCTACCCTATCATGTCCTTCCTGACCACTCACTGCCCCTCTCTTCTACCCTACCATGTCCCTCCTGCCCCTCACTGCCCCTCTCTTCTACCCTACCATGTCTTTCCTACCCACTCACTGCCCCTCTCTTCTACCCTACCATGTCCTTCCTGCCCACTCACTGCCTCTCTCTTCTACCCTACCATGTCCTTCCTGCCCACTCACTGCCCCTCTCTTCTACCCTTCCATGTCCCTCCTGCCCACTCACTTCCCCTCTCTTCTACCCTACCATGTCCTTCCTGCCCACTCACTGCCCCTCTCTTCTACCCTACCATGTCCTTCCGGTCCCTCACTGCCCCTCTCTTCTACCCTACCATGTCCTTCCTGCCCACTCACTGCCCCTCTCTTCTACCCTATCATGTCCCTCCTGCCCACTCACTGCCCCTCTCTTCTACCCTACCATGTCCTTCCTACCCCTCACTGCCCCTCTCTTCTACCCTACCATGTCCTTCCTGCCCACTCACTGCCCCTCTCTTCTACCCTACCATGTCCCTCCTGCCCACTCACTGCCCCTCTCTTTTACCCTTCCATGTCCCTTCTGCCCACTCACTGCCCCTCTCTTCTATCCTAGCATGTCCCTCCTGCCCACTCACTGCCCCTCTCTTCTACCCTACCATGTCCTTCCTGCCCACTCACTGTCTCTCTGTTCTACCCTTCCATGTCCTTCCTGCCCACTCACTGCCTCTCTCTTCTACCCTTCCATGTCCCTCCTGCCCACTCACTGCCCCTCTCATCTACCCTATCCTGTCCCTCCTGCCCACTCACTGCCCCTCTCTTCTACCCTACCATGTCCCTCCTGCCTACTCACTGCCCCTCTCTTCTACCCTATCATGTCCTTCCTGACCACTCACTGCCCCTCTCTTCTACCCTACCATGTCCCTCCTGCCCCTCACTGTCCCTCTCTTCTACCCTACCATGTCTTTCCTGCCCACTCACTGCCCCTCTCTTCTACCCTACCATGTCCTTCCTGCCCACTCACTGCCTCTCTCTTCTACCCTACCATGTCCTTCCTGCCCACTCACTGCCCCTCTCTTCTACCCTTCCATGTCCCTCCTGCCCACTCACTTCCCCTCTCTTCTACCCTACCATGTCCTTCCTGCCCACTCACTGCCCCTCTCTTCTACCCTACCATGTCCTTCTGGTCCCTCACTGCCCCTCTCTTCTACCCTACCATGTCCTTCCTGCCCACTCACTGCCCCTCTCTTCTACCCTATCATGTCCCTCCTGCCCACTCACTGCCCCTCTCTTCTACCCTACCATGTCCTTCCTACCCCTCACTGCCCCTCTCTTCTACCCTACCATGTCCTTCCTGCCCACTCACTGCCCCTCTCTTCTACCCTACCATGTCCCTCCTGCCCACTCACTGCCCCTCTCTTTTACCCTTCCATGTCCCTTCTGCCCACTCACTGCCCCTCTCTTCTATCCTAGCATGTCCCTCCTGCCCACTCACTGCCCCTCTCTTCTACCCTCTCATGTCCCTCCTGCCCCTCACTGCCCCTCTCATCTACCCTATCATGTCCCTCCTGCCCCTCACTGCCCCTCTCTTCTACCCTATCTTGTCCCTCCTGCCCCTCACTGCCCCTCTCTTCTACCCTACCATGTCCTTCCTGCCCACTCACTCCTCCTCACTGCCCCTCTCTTCTACCCTACCATGTCCTTCCTGCCCACTCACTGCCCCTCTCTTCTACCCTACCATGTCCCTCCTGCCCCTCACTGCTCCTCTCTTCTACCCTACCATGTCCTTCCTGCCCACTCACTGCCCATCACTTCTACCCTACCATGTCCCTCCTGCCCCTCACTGCCCCTCTCTTCTACCCTACCATGTCCTTCCTGCCCACTCACTGCCCCTCTCTTCTACCCTATCATGTCCCTCCTGCCCCTCACTGCCCCTCTCTTCTACCCTATCATGTCCCTCCTGCCCCTCACTGCCCCTCTTCACTGCCCCTCTCTTTTACCCTCTCATGTCCCTCCTGCCCCTCACTGCCCCTCTCATCTACCCTATCATGTCCCTCCTGCCCCTCACTGCCCCTCTCTTCTACCCTACCATGTCTTTCCTGCCCACTCACTGCCCCTCTCTTCTACCCTACCATGTCCTTCCTGCCCACTCACTGCCTCTCTCTTCTACCCTACCATGTCCTTCCTGCCCACTCACTGCCCCTCTCTTCTACCCTTCCATGTCCCTCCTGCCCACTCACTTCCCCTCTCTTCTACCCTACCATGTCCTTCCTGCCCACTCACTGCCCCTCTCTTCTACCCTACCATGTCCTTCTGGTCCCTCACTGCCCCTCTCTTCTACCCTACCATGTCCTTCCTGCCCACTCACTGCCCCTCTCTTCTACCCTATCATGTCCCTCCTGCCCACTCACTGCCCCTCTCTTCTACCCTACCATGTCCTTCCTACCCCTCACTGCCCCTCTCTTCTACCCTACCATGTCCTTCCTGCCCACTCACTGCCCCTCTCTTCTACCCTACCATGTCCCTCCTGCCCACTCACTGCCCCTCTCTTTTACCCTTCCATGTCCCTTCTGCCCACTCACTGCCCCTCTCTTCTATCCTAGCATGTCCCTCCTGCCCACTCACTGCCCCTCTCTTCTACCCTCTCATGTCCCTCCTGCCCCTCACTGCCCCTCTCATCTACCCTATCATGTCCCTCCTGCCCCTCACTGCCCCTCTCTTCTACCCTATCTTGTCCCTCCTGCCCCTCACTGCCCCTCTCTTCTACCCTACCATGTCCTTCCTGCCCACTCACTCCTCCTCACTGCCCCTCTCTTCTACCCTACCATGTCCTTCCTGCCCACTCACTGCCCCTCTCTTCTACCCTACCATGTCCCTCCTGCCCCTCACTGCTCCTCTCTTCTACCCTACCATGTCCTTCCTGCCCACTCACTGCCCATCACTTCTACCCTACCATGTCCCTCCTGCCCCTCACTGCCCCTCTCTTCTACCCTACCATGTCCTTCCTGCCCACTCACTGCCCCTCTCTTCTACCCTATCATGTCCCTCCTGCCCCTCACTGCCCCTCTCTTCTACCCTATCATGTCCCTCCTGCCCCTCACTGCCCCTCTTCACTGCCCCTCTCTTTTACCCTCTCATGTCCCTCCTGCCCCTCACTGCCCCTCTCATCTACCCTATCATGTCCCTCCTGCCCCTCACTGCCCCTCTCTTCTACCCTATCTTGTCCCTCCTGCCCCTCACTGCCCCTCTCTTCTACCCTACCATGTCCTTCCTGCCCACTCACTCCTCCTCACTGCCCCTCTCTTCTACCCTACCATGTCCTTCCTGCCCACTCACTGCCCCTCTCTTCTACCCTACCATGTCCCTCCTGCCCACTCACTGTCCCTCTCTTCTACCCTATCATGTCCCTCCTGCCCACTCACTGCCCATCTCTTCTACCCTACCATGTCCCTCCTGCCCCTCACTGCCCCTCTCTTCTACTCTATCATGTCCCTCCTGCCACTCACTGCCCCTCTCTTCTACCCTATCATGTCCCTCCTGCCCCTCACTGCCCCTCTCTTCTACCCTATCTTGTCCCTCCTGCCCCTCACTGCCCCTCTCTTCTACCCTACCATGTCCTTCCTGCCCACTCACTCCTCCTCACTGCCCCTCTCTTCTACCCTACCATGTCCTTCCTGCCCACTCACTGCCCATCACTTCTACCCTACCATGTCCCTCCTGCCCCTCACTGCCCCTCTCTTCTACCCTACCATGTCCTTCCTGCCCACTCACTGCCCCTCTCTTCTACCCTATCATGTCCCTCCTGCCCACTCACTGCCCCTCTCTTCTACCCTACCATGTCCTTCCTACCCCTCACTGCCCCTCTCTTCTACCCTACCATGTCCTTCCTGCCCACTCACTGCCCCTCTCTTCTACCCTACCATGTCCCTCCTGCCCACTCACTGCCCCTCTCTTTTACCCTTCCATGTCCCTTCTGCCCACTCACTGCCCCTCTCTTCTATCCTAGCATGTCCCTCCTGCCCACTCACTGCCCCTCTCTTCTACCCTACCATGTCCTTCCTGCCCACTCACTGTCTCTCTGTTCTACCCTTCCATGTCCTTCCTGCCCACTCACTGCCTCTCTCTTCTACCCTTCCATGTCCCTCCTGCCCACTCACTGCCCCTCTCATCTACCCTATCCTGTCCCTCCTGCCCACTCACTGCCCCTCTCTTCTACCCTACCATGTCCCTCCTGCCTACTCACTGCCCCTCTCTTCTACCCTATCATGTCCTTCCTGACCACTCACTGCCCCTCTCTTCTACCCTACCATGTCCCTCCTGCCCCTCACTGCCCCTCTCTTCTACCCTACCATGTCTTTCCTGCCCACTCACTGCCCCTCTCTTCTACCCTACCATGTCCTTCCTGCCCACTCACTGCCTCTCTCTTCTACCCTACCATGTCCTTCCTGCCCACTCACTGCCCCTCTCTTCTACCCTTCCATGTCCCTCCTGCCCACTCACTTCCCCTCTCTTCTACCCTACCATGTCCTTCCTGCCCACTCACTGCCCCTCTCTTCTACCCTACCATGTCCTTCCGGTCCCTCACTGCCCCTCTCTTCTACCCTACCATGTCCTTCCTGCCCACTCACTGCCCCTCTCTTCTACCCTATCATGTCCCTCCTGCCCACTCACTGCCCCTCTCTTCTACCCTACCATGTCCTTCCTACCCCTCACTGCCCCTCTCTTCTACCCTACCATGTCCTTCCTGCCCACTCACTGCCCCTCTCTTCTACCCTACCATGTCCCTCCTGCCCACTCACTGCCCCTCTCTTTTACCCTTCCATGTCCCTTCTGCCCACTCACTGCCCCTCTCTTCTATCCTAGCATGTCCCTCCTGCCCACTCACTGCCCCTCTCTTCTACCCTCTCATGTCCCTCCTGCCCCTCACTGCCCCTCTCATCTACCCTATCATGTCCCTCCTGCCCCTCACTGCCCCTCTCTTCTACCCTATCTTGTCCCTCCTGCCCCTCACTGCCCCTCTCTTCTACCCTACCATGTCCTTCCTGCCCACTCACTCCTCCTCACTGCCCCTCTCTTCTACCCTACTATGTCCTTCCTGCCCACTCACTGCCCCTCTCATCTACCCTACCATGTCCCTCCTGCCCCTCACTGCTCCTCTCTTCTACCCTACCATGTCCTTCCTGCCCACTCACTGCCCATCACTTCTACCCTACCATGTCCCTCCTGCCCCTCACTGCCCCTCTCTTCTACCCTACCATGTCCTTCCTGCCCACTCACTGCCCCTCTCTTCTACCCTATCATGTCCCTCCTGCCCCTCACTGCCCCTCTCTTCTACCCTATCATGTCCCTCCTGCCCCTCACTGCCCCTCTTCACTGCCCCTCTCTTTTACCCTCTCATGTCCCTCCTGCCCCTCACTGCCCCTCTCATCTACCCTATCATGTCCCTCCTGCCCCTCACTGCCCCTCTCTTCTACCCTATCTTGTCCCTCCTGCCCCTCACTGCCCCTCTCTTCTACCCTACCATGTCCTTCCTGCCCACTCACTCCTCCTCACTGCCCCTCTCTTCTACCCTACCATGTCCTTCCTGCCCACTCACTGCCCCTCTCTTCTACCCTACCATGTCCCTCCTGCCCACTCACTGTCCCTCTCTTCTACCCTATCATGTCCCTCCTGCCCACTCACTGCCCATCTCTTCTACCCTACCATGTCCCTCCTGCCCCTCACTGCCCCTCTCTTCTACTCTATCATGTCCCTCCTGCCACTCACTGCCCCTCTCTTCTACCCTATCATGTCCCTCCTGCCCCTCACTGCCCCTCTCTTCTACCCTATCTTGTCCCTCCTGCCCCTCACTGCCCCTCTCTTCTACCCTACCATGTCCTTCCTGCCCACTCACTCCTCCTCACTGCCCCTCTCTTCTACCCTACCATGTCCTTCCTGCCCACTCACTGCCCCTCTCTTCTACCCTACCATGTCCCTCCTGCCCCTCACTGCTCCTCTCTTCTACCCTACCATGTCCTTCCTGCCCACTCACTGCCCATCACTTCTACCCTACCATGTCCCTCCTGCCCCTCACTGCCCCTCTCTTCTACCCTACCATGTCCTTCCTGCCCACTCACTGCCCCTCTCTTCTACCCTCTCATGTCCCTCCTGCCCCTCACTGCCCCTCTCTTCTACCCTATCATGTCCCTCCTGCCCCTCACTGCCCCTCTTCACTGCCCCTCTCTTCTACCCTCTCATGTCCCTCCTGCCCCTCACTGCCCCTCTCATCTACCCTATCATGTCCCTCCTGCCCCTCACTGCCCCTCTCTTCTACCCTATCTTGTCCCTCCTGCCCCTCACTGCCCCTCTCTTCTACCCTACCATGTCCTTCTTGCCCACTCACTCCTCCTCACTGCCCCTCTCTTCTACCCTACCATGTCCTTCCTGCCCACTCACTGCCCCTCTCTTCTACCCTACCATGTCCCTCCTGCCCACTCACTGTCCCTCTCTTCTACCCTATCATGTCCCTCCTGCCCACTCACTGCCCATCTCTTCTACCCTACCATGTCCCTCCTGCCCCTCACTGCCCCTCTCTTCTACTCTATCATGTCCCTCCTGCCACTCACTGCCCCTCTCTTCTACCCTATCATGTCCCTCCTGCCCCTCACTGCCCCTCTCTTCTACCCTACCATGTCCCTCCTGCCCCTCACTGCCCCTCTCTTCTACCCTACCATGTCCCTCCTGCCCCTCACTGCCCCTCTCTTCTACCCTATCATGTCCCTCCTGCCACTCACTGCCCCTTTCACTGCCCCTCTCTTCTACCCTATCATGTCCCTCCAGCCCCTCACTGCCCCTCTCTAATACCCTACCATGTCCCTCCTGCCCCTCACTGCCCCTCTCTTCTACTCTATCATGTCCCTCCTGCCACTCACTGCCCCTCTCTTCTACCCTATCATGTCCCTCCTGCCACTCACTGCCCCTCTCTTCTACCCTATCATGTCCCTCCTGCCCCTCACTTCCCCTCTTCAATGCCCCTCTCTTCTACCCTATCATGTCCCTCCTGCCCCTCACTGCCCCGCTCATCTACCCTATCATGTCCCTCCTGCCCCTCACTGCCCCTCTCTTCTACCCTATCTTGTCCCTCCTGCCCCTCTCTTCTACCCTACCATGTCCTTCCTGCCCACTCACTGCCCCTCTCTTCTACCCTTCCATGTCCCTCCTGCCCACTCACTGCCCCTCTCTTCTACCCTATCATGTCCCTCCTGCCCCTTTCACTGCCCCGCTCATCTACCCTATCATGTCCCTCCTGCACCTCACTGCCCCTCTCTTCTACCCTATCTTGTCCCTCCTGCCCCTCTCTTCTACCCTACCATGTCCTTCCTGCCCACTCACTGCCCCTCTCTTCTACCATACCATGTCCCTCCTGCCCCTCAGTGCCCCTCTCTTCTACTCTATCATGTCCCTCCTGCCACTCACTGCCCCTCTCTTCTACCCTATCATGTCCCTCCTGCCCCTCACTGCCCCTCTCTTCTACCTTATCATGTCCCTCCTGCCCCTCACTGCCCCTCTCTTCTACCCTATCATGTCCCTCCTGCCCCTCTCATCTACCCTACCATGTCCCTCCTGCCCCTCACTGCCCCTCTCTTCTACCGTATCATGTCCCTCCTGCCCCTCACTGCCCCTCTCTTCTACCCTACCATGTCCTTCCTGCCCACTCACTCCCACTCACTGCCCTCTCTTCTACCCTATCATGTCCCTCCTGCCCCTTTCACTGCCCCTCTCTTCTACCCTATCATGTCCTCCCTGCCCACTCACTGCCCATCTCTTCTACCCTACCATGTCCCTCCTGCCCCTCACTGCACCTCTCTTCTACTCTATCATGTCCCTCCTGCCACTCACTGCCCCTCTCTTCTACCCTATCATGTCCCTCCTGCCCCTCACTGCCCCTCTCTTCTACCCTATCATGTCCCTCCTGCCCCTCACTGCCCCTCTCTTCTACCCTATCATGTCCCTCCTGCCCCTCACTGCCCCTCTCATCTACCCTACCATGTCCCTCCTGCCCCTCACTGCCCCTCTCTTGCACCCTATCATGTCCCTCCTGACCACTCACTGCCCCTCTCTTCTACCCTACCATGTCCTTCCTGCCCACTCACTCCCCCTCACTGCCCCCCTCTTCTACCCTGCCATGTCCTTCCTGCCCCCTCACTGCCCCTCTCTTCTACCCTACCATGTCCTTCCTGCCCACTCACTGCCCCTCTCTTCTATCCTTCCATGTCCTTCCCGCCCACTCACTTCCCCTCTCTTCTACCCTACCATGTCCCTCATGCCCCTCACTGCCCCTCTCTTCTAACCTTCCATGTCCCTTCTGCCCAATCACTGCCCCTCTCTTCTACCCTATCATGTCCCTCCTGCCCACTCACTGCCCCCCTCTTCTACCCTACCATGTCCTTCCTGCCTACTCACTGCCCCTCTCTTCTATCCTTCCATGTCCTTCCTGTCCCTCACTGCCCCTCTCTTCTACCCTTCCAGGTCCCTCCTGCGCCTCACTGCCCCTCTCTTCTACCCTTCCATGTCCCTTCTGCCCACTCACTGCCCCTCTCTTCTACCCTACCATGTCCCTCCTCTCCACTCACTGCCCCTCTCTTCTACCCTTCCATGTCCTTCATTTCCCTCACTGCCCCTCTCTTCTACCCTATCATGTCCCTCCTGTCCCTCACTGCCCCTCTTCACTGCCCCTCTCTTCTACCCTATCATGTCCTTCCTGCCCACTCACTGCCTCTGTCTTCTACCCTTCCATGTCCCTTCTGCCCACTCACTGCCCCTCTCTTCTACCCTACCATGTCCCTCCTGCCCACTCACTGCCCCTCTTCACTGCCCCTAACTTCTACCCTATTATGTCCCTCCTGCCCCTCACTGCCCCTCTCTTCTACCCTACCATGTCCTTCCTACCCACTCACTGCCCCTCTCTTCTACCCTACCACGTCCTTCCTGCCCACTACTACCCCTCTCTTCTACCCTACCATGTCCCTCCTGCACACTCACTGCCCCTCTCTTCTACCCTATCATGTCCTTCCTGACGACTCACTGCCCCTCTCTTCTACCCTACCATGTCCTGCCTGCCCACTCACTGCCCCTCTCTTCTACCCTTCCATGTCCCTCCTGCCCACTCACTTCCCCTCTCTTCTACCCTATCATGTCCCTCCTGCCCCTCAGTGCCCCTCTCTTCTACCCTATCATGTCCCTCCTGCCCCTCACTGCCCCTCTCTTCTACCCTATTATGTCCTTCCTGCCCCTCACTGCCCCTCTCTTCTACCCTACCATGGCCTTCCTGCCCACTCACTGCCCCTCTCTTCTACCCTACCATGTCCTTCCTGCCGATCACTGCCCCTCTCTTCTACCCTACCATGTCCTTCCGGCCCACTCACTGCCCCTCTCTTCTAACCTATCATGTCCTTCCGGCCCACTCACTGCCCCTCTCTTCTACCCTACCATGTCCTTCCTGCCCACTCACTTCCCCTCTCTTCTACCCTACCATGTCCTTCCTGCCCACTCACTGCCCCTCTCTTCTACCCTATCATGTCCCTCCTGCTCCTCACTGCCCCTCTCTTCTACCCTTCCATGTCCCTCCTGCCCACTCACTGCCCCTCTCTTCTACCCTACCATGTCCCTCCTGCCCACTCACTGCCCCTCTCTTCTACCCTTCCATGTCCCTCCTGTCCACTCACTGCCCCTTTCTTCTATCCTTCCATGTCCTTCCTGTCCCTCACTGCCCCTCTCTTCTACCCTATCATGTCCCTCCTGCCCCTCACTGCCCCTCTTCAATGCCCCTCTCTTCTACCCTATCATGTCCCTCCTGCCAGTCACTGCCCCTCTCTTTTACCCTACCATGTCCCTCCTGCCCACTCACTGCCCCTCTCTTCTACCCTTCCATGTCCTTCCTGCCCACTCACTGCCTCTCTCTTCTACCCTTCCATGTCCCTCCTGCCCACTGACTGCCCCTCTCATCTACCCTATCCTGTCCCTCCTGCCCACTCACTGCCCCTCTCTTCTACCCTACCATGTCCCTCCTGCCTACTCACTGCCCCTCTCTTCTACCCTATCATGTCCCTCCTGCCCCTCACTGCCCCTCTCTTCTACCCTATCTTGTCCCTCCTGCCCCTCACTGCCCCTCTCTTCTACCCTACCATGTCCTTCTTGCCCACTCACTCCTCCTCACTGCCCCTCTCTTCTACCCTACCATGTCCTTCCTGCCCACTCACTGCCCCTCTCTTCTACCCTACCATGTCCCTCCCGCCCACTCACTGTCCCTCTCTTCTACCCTATCATGTCCCTCCTGCCCACTCACTGCCCATCTCTTCTACCCTACCATGTCCTTCCTGCCCACTCACTGCCTCTCTCTTCTACCCTTCCATGTCCCTCCTGCCCACTGACTGCCCCTCTCATCTACCCTATCCTGTCCCTCCTGCCCACTCACTGCCCCTCTCTTCTACCCTACCATGTCCCTCCTGCCTACTCACTGCCCCTCTCTTCTACCCTATCATGTCCTTCCTGACCACTCACTGCCCCTCTCTTCTACCCTACCATGTCCCTCCTGCCCTTCACTGCCCCTCTCTTCCACCCTACCATGTCTTTCCTTCCCACTCACTGCCCCTCTCTTCTACCCTACCATGTCCTTCCTGCCCACTCATTGCCTCTCTCTTCTACCCTACCATGTCCTTCCTGCCCACTCACTGCCCCTCTCTTCTACCCTTCCATGTCCCTCCTGCCCAATCACTTCCCCTCTCTTCTACCCTACCATGTCCTTCCTGCCCACTCACTGCCCCTCTCTTCTACCCTACCATGTCCTTCCGGTCCCTCAGTGCCCCTCTCTTCTACCCTACCATGTCCTTCCTGCCCACTTACTGCCCCTCTCTTCTACCCTATCATGTCCCTCCTGCCCACTCACTGCCCCTCTCTTCTACCCTACCATGTCCTTCCTGCCCCTCACTGCCCCTCTCTTCTTCCCTACCATGTCCTTCCTGCCCACTCACTGCCCCTCTCTTCTACCCTACCATGTCCCTCCTGCCCACTCACTGCCCCTCTCTTTTACCCTTCCATGTCCCTTCTGCCCACTCACTGCCCCTCTCTTCTATCCTAGCATGTCCCTCCTGCCCACTCACTGCCCCTCTCTTCTACCCTACCATGTCCTTCCTGCCCACTCACTGTCTCTCTGTTCTACCCTACCATGTCCATCCTGCCCCTCTCTTCTACCCTACCATGTCCTTCCTGCCCACTCACTGCCCATGACTTCTACCCTACCATGTCCCTCCTGCCCCTCACTGCCCCTCTCTTCTACCCTACCATGTCCTTCCTGCCCACTCACTGCCCCTCTCTTCTACCCTATCATGTCCCTCCTGCCCCTCACTGCCCCTCTCTTCTACCCTATCATGTCCCTCCTGCCCCTCACTGCCCCTCTTCACTGCCTCTCTCTTCTACCCTCTCATGTCCCTCCTGCCCCTCACTGCCCCTCTCATCTACCCTATCATGTCCCTCCTGCCCCTCACTGCCCCTCTCTTCTACCCTATCTTGTCCCTCCTGCCCCTCTCTGCCCCTCTCTTCTACCCTACCATGTCCTTCCTGCCCACTAACTCCCCCTCACTGCCCCTCTCTTCTACCCTACCATGTCCTTCCTGCCCACTCACTGCCCCTCTCTTCTACCATACCATGTCCCTCCTGCCCACTCACTGTCCCTCTCTTCTACCCTATCATGTCCCTCCTGCCCACTCACTGCCCATCTCTTCTACCCTACCATGTCCCTCCTGCCCCTCACTGCCCCTCTCTTCTACTCTATCATGTCCCTCCTGCCCACTCACTGCCCCTCTCTTCTACCCTATCATGTCCCTCCTGCCCCTCACTGCCCCTCTCTTCTACCCTATCATGTCCCTCCTGCCCTCACTGCCCCTTTTCACTGCCCCTCTCTTCTACCCTCTCATGTCCCTCCTGCCCCTCACTGCCCCTCTCATCTACCCTATCATGTCCCTCCTGCCCCTCACTGCCCCTGTCTTCTACCCTATCTTGTCCCTCCTGCCCCTCACTGCCCCTCTCTTCTACCCTACCATGTCCTTCCTGCCCACTAACTCCCCCTCACTGCCCCTCTCTTCTACCCTACCATGTCCTTCCTACCCACTCACTGCCCCTCTCTTCTACCCTATCATGTCCCTCCTGCCCCTCACTGCCCCTGTCTTCTACCCTATCTTGTCCCTCCTGCCCCTCACTGCCCCTCTCTTCTACCCTACCATGTCCTTCCTGCCCACTAACTCCCCCTCACTGCCCCTCTCTTCTACCCTACCATGTCCTTCCTACCCACTCACTGCCCCTCTCTTCTACCCTACCATGTCCCTCCTGCCCACTCACTGTCCCTCTCTTCTACCCTATCATGTCCCTCCTGCCCACTCACTGCCCATCTCTTCTACCCTACCATGTCCCTCCTGCCCCTCACTGCCCCTCTCTTCTACCCTATCATGTCCCTCCAGCCCCTCACTGCCCCTCTCTAATACCCTACCATGTCCCTCCTGCCCCTCACTGCCCCTCTCTTCTACTCTATCATGTCCCTCCTGCCACTCACTGCCCCCCTCTTCTACCCTCTCATGTCCCTCCTGCCCCTCACTGCCCCTCTCTTCTACCCTATCATGTCCCTCCTGCCCCTCACTTCCCCTCTTCAATGCCCCTCTCTTCTACCCTATCATGTCCCTCCTGCCCCTCACTGCCCCTCTCATCTACCCTATCATGTCCCTCCTGCCCCTCACTGCCCCTCTCTTCTACCCTATCTTGTCCCTCCTGCCCCTCTCTTCTACCCTACCATGTCCTTCCTGCCCACTCACTGCCCCTCTCTTCTACCCTACCATGTCCCTCCTGCCCACTCACTGCCCCTCTCTTCTACCCTATCATGTCCCTCCTGCCCCTTTCACTGCCCCTCTCTTCTACCCTATCATGTCCCTCCTGCCCACTCACTGCCCCTCTCTTCTACCCTACCATGTCCCTCCTGCCCCTCACTGCCCCTCTCTTCTACTCTATCATGTCCCTCCTGCCACTCACTGCCCCTCTCTTCTACCCTATCACGTCCCTCCTGCCCCTCACTGCCCCTCTCTTCTACCCTATCATGTCCCTCCTGCCCCTCACTGCCCCTCTTCACTGCCCCTCTCTTCTACCCTATCATGTCCCTCCTGCCCCTCACTGCCCCTCTCATCTACCCTACCATGTCCCTCCTGCCCCTCACTGCCCCTCTCTTCTACCGTATCATCTCCCTCCTGCCCCTCACTGCCCCTCTCTTTTACCCTACCATGTCCTTCCTGCCCACTCACTCCCACTCACTGCCCCTCTCTTCTACCCTATCATGTCCCTCCTGCCCCTTTCACTGCCCCTCTCTTCTACCCTATCATGTCCTCCCTGCCCACTCACTGCCCCTCTCTTCTACCCTACCATGTCCTTCCTGCCCACTCACTCCCCCTCACTGCCCCCCTCTTCTACCCTACCATGTCCTTCCTGCCCACTCACTGCCCCTCTCTTCTACCCTACCGTGTCCTTCCTGCCCACTCACTGCCCCTCTCTTCTACCCTACCATGTCCTTCCTGCCCACTCACTGCCCCTCTCTTCTATCCTTCCATGTCCTTCCCGCCCACTCACTTCCCCTCTCTTCTACCCTACCATGTCCCTCATGCCCCTCACTGCCCCTCTCTTCTAACCTTCCATGTCCCTTCTGCCCAATCACTGCCCCTCTCTTCTACCCTATCATGTCCCTCCTGCCCACTCACTGCCCCCCTCTTCTACCCTACCATGTCCTTCCTGCCTACTCACTGCCCCTCTTTTCTATCCTTCCATGTCCTTCCTGTCCCTCACTGCCCCTCTCTTCTACCCTTCCATGTCCCTCCTGTGCCTCACTGCCCCTCTCTTCTACCCTTCCATGTCCCTTCTGCCCACTCACTGCCCCTCTCTTCTACCCTACCATGTCCCTCCTCTCCACTCACTGCCCCTCTCTTCTACCCTTCCATGTCCTTCATTTCCCTCACTGCCCCTCTCTTCTACCCTATCATGTCCCTCCTGTCCCTCACTGCCCCTCTTCACTGCCCCTCTCTTCTACCCTATCATGTCCTTCCTGCCCACTCACTGCCTCTGTCTTCTACCCTTCCATGTCCCTTCTGCCCACTCACTGCCCCTCTCTTCTACCCTACCATGTCCCTCCTGCCCACTCACTGCCCCTCTTCACTGCCCCTAACTTCTACCCTATTATGTCCCTCCTGCCCCTCACTGCCCCTCTCTTCTACCCTACCATGTCCTTCCTACCCACTCACTGCCCCTCTCTTCTACCCTACCATGTCCTTCCTGCCCACTACTACCCCTCTCTTCTACCCTACCATGTCCCTCCTGCACACTCACTGCCCTTCTCTTCTACCCTATCATGTCCTTCCTACGACTCACTGCCCCTCTCTTCTACCCTACCATGTCCTTCCTGCCCACTCACTGCCCCTCTCTTCTACCCTTCCATGTCCCTCCTGCCCACTCACTTCCCCTCTCTTCTACCCTATCATGTCCCTCCTGCCCCTCACTGCCCCTCTCTTCTACCCTATCATGTCCCTCCTGCCCCTCACTGCCCCTCTCTTCTACCCTATTATGTCCTTCCTGCCCCTCACTGCCCCTCTCTTCTACCCTACCATGGCCTTCCTGCCCACTCACTGCCCCTCTCTTCTACCCTACCATGTCCTTCCTGCCGATCACTGCCCCTCTCTTCTACCCTACCATGTCCTTCCGGCCCACTCACTGCCCCTCTCTTCTACCCTATCATGTCCTTCCGGCCCACTCACTGCCCCTCTCTTCTACCCTACCATGTCCTTCCTGCCCACTCACTTCCCCTCTCTTCTACCCTACCATGTCCTTCCTGCCCACTCACTGCCCCTCTCTTCTACCCTATCATGTCCCTCCTGCTCCTCACTGCCCCTCTCTTCTACCCTTCCATGTCCCTCCTGCCCACTCACTGCCCCTCTCTTCTACCCTACCATGTCCCTCCTGCCCACTCACTGCCCCTCTCTTCTACCCTTCCATGTCCCTCCTGTCCACTCACTGCCCCTCTCTTCTATCCTTCCATGTCCTTCCTGTCCCTCACTGCCCCTCTCTTCTACCCTATCATGTCCCTCCTGCCCCTCACTGCCCCTCTTCAATGCCCCTCTCTTCTACCCTATCATGTCCCTCCTGCCAGTCACTGCCCCTCTCTTTTACCCTACCATGTCCCTCCTGCCCACTCACTGCCCCTCTCTTCTACCCTTCCATGTCCTTCCTGCCCACTCACTGCCTCTCTCTTCTACCCTTCCATGTCCTTCCTGCCCACTCACTGCCTCTCTCATCTACCCTATCCTGTCCCTCCTGCCCACTCACTGCCCCTCTCTTCTACCCTACCATGTCCCTCCTGCCTACTCACTGCCCCTCTCTTCTACCCTATCATGTCCTTCCTGACCACTCACTGCCCCTCTCTTCTACCCTACCATGTCCCTCCTGCCCTTCACTGCCCCTCTCTTCTACCCTACCATGTCTTTCCTTCCCACTCACTGCCCCTCTCTTCTACCCTACCATGTCCTTCCTGCCCACTCATTGCCTCTCTCTTCTACCCTACCATGTCCTTCCTGCCCACTCACTGCCCCTCTCTTCTACCCTTCCATGTCCCTCCTGCCCAATTACTTCCCCTCTCTTCTACCCTACCATGTCCTTCCTGCCCACTCACTGCCCCTCTCTTCTACCCTACCATGTCCTTCCGGTCCCTCAGTGCCCCTCTCTTCTACCCTACCATGTCCTTCCTGCCCACTTACTGCCCCTCTCTTCTACCCTATCATGTCCCTCCTGCCCACTCACTGCCCCTCTCTTCTACCCTACCATGTCCTTCCTGCCCCTCACTGCCCCTCTCTTCTTCCCTACCATGTCCTTCCTGCCCACTCACTGCCCCTCTCTTCTACCCTACCATGTCCCTCCTGCCCACTCACTGCCAATCTCTTTTACCCTTCCATGTCCCTTCTGCCCACTCATTGCCCCTCTCTTCTATCCTAGCATGTCCCTCCTGCCCACTCACTGCCCCTCTCTTCTACCCTACCATGTCCTTCCTGCCCACTCACTGTCTCTCTGTTCTACCCTACCATGTCCATCCTGCCCCTCACTGCTCCTCTCTTCTACCCTACCATGTCCTTCCTGCCCACTCACTGCCCATGACTTCTACCCTACCATGTCCCTCCTGCCCCTCACTGTCCCTCTCTTCTACCCTACCATGTCCTTCCTGCCCACTCACTGCCCCTCTCTTCTACCCTATCATGTCCCTCCTGCCCCTCACTGCCCCTCTCTTCTACCCTATCATGTCCCTCCTGCCCCTCACTGCCCCTCTTCACTGCCTCTCTCTTCTACCCTCTCATGTCCCTCCTGCCCCTCACTGCCCCTCTCATCTACCCTATCATGTCCCTCCTGCCCCTCACTGCCCCTCTCTTCTACCCTATCTTGTCCCTCCTGCCCCTCTCTGCCCCTCTCTTCTACCCTACCATGTCCTTCCTGCCCACTAACTCCCCCTCACTGCCCCTCTCTTCTACCCTACCATGTCCTTCCTGCCCACTCACTGCCCCTCTCTTCTACCATACCATGTCCCTCCTGCCCACTCACTGTCCCTCTCTTCTACCCTATCATGTCCCTCCTGCCCACTCACTGCCCATCTCTTCTACCCTACCATGTCCCTCCTGCCCCTCACTGCCCCTCTCTTCTACTCTATCATGTCCCTCCTGCCCACTCACTGCCCCTCTCTTCTACCCTATCATGTCCCTCCTGCCCCTCACTGCCCCTCTCTTCTACCCTATCATGTCCCTCCTGCCCTCACTGCCCCTTTTCACTGCCCCTCTCTTCTACCCTACCATGTCCTTCCTGCCCACTCACTGCCCCTCTCTTCTACCCTACCATGTCCCTCCTGCCCACTCACTGTCCCTCTCTTCTACCCTATCATGTCCCTCCTGCCCACTCACTGCCCATCTCTTCTACCCTACCATGTCCCTCCTGCCCCTCAATGCTCCTCTCTTCTACTCTATCATGTCCCTCCTGCCACTCACTGCCCCTCTCTTCTACCCTATCATGTCCCTCCTGCCCCTCACTGCCCCTCTCTTCTACCCTACCATGTCCCTCCTGCCCCTCACTGCCCCTCTCTTCTACCCTACCCTGTCCCTCCTGCCCCTCACTGCCCCTCTCTTCTACTCTATCATGTCCCTCCTGCCACTCACTGCCCCTTTCACTGCCCCTCTCTTCTACCCTATCATGTCCCTCCAGCCCCTCACTGCCCCTCTCTAATACCCTACCATGTCCCTCCTGCCCCTCACTGCCCCTCTCTTCTACTCTATCATGTCCCTCCTGCCACTCACTGCCCCCCTCTTCTACCCTATCATGTCCCTCGTGCCCCTCACTGCCCCTCTCTTCTACCCTATCATGTCCCTCCTGCCCCTCACTTCCCCTCTTCAATGCCCCTCTCTTCTACCCTATCATGTCCCTCCTGCCCCTCACTGCCCCTCTCATCTACCCTATCATGTCCCTCCTGCCCCTCACTGCCCCTCTCTTCTACCCTATCTTGTCCCTCCTGCCCCTCTCTTCTACCCTACCATGTCCTTCCCGCCCACTCACTGCCCCTATCTTCTACCCTACCATGTCCCTCCTGCCCACTCACTGCCCCTCTCTTCTACCCTATCATGTCCCTCCTGCCCCTTTCACTGCCCCTCTCTTCTACCCTATCATGTCCCTCCTGCCCACTCACTCCCCCTCACTGCCCCCCTCTTCTACCCTACCATGTCCTTCCTGCCCACTCACTGCCCCTCTCTTCTACCCTACCGTGTCCTTCCTGCCCACTCACTGCCCCTCTCTTCTACCCTACCATGTCCTTCCTGCCCACTCACTGCCCCTCTCTTCTATCCTTCCATGTTCTTCCCGCCCACTCACTTCCCCTCTCTTCTACCCTACCATGTCCCTCATGCCCCTCACTGCCCCTCTCTTCTACCCTTCCATGTCCCTTCTGCCCAATCACTGCCCCTCTCTTCTACCCTATCATGTCCCTCCTGCCCACTCACTGCCCCCCTCTTCTACCCTACCATGTCCTTCCTGCCCACTCACTGCCCCTCTCTTCTATCCTTCCATGTCCTTCCTGTCCCTCACTGCCCCTCTCTTCTACCCTTCCATGTCCCTCCTGCCCCTCACTGCCCCTCTCTTCTACCCTTCCATGTCCCTTCTGCCCACTCATTGCCCCTCTCTTCTACCCTACCATGTCCCTCCTCTCCACTCACTGCCCCTCTCTTCTACCCTTCCATGTCCTTCATTTCCCTCACTGCCCCTCTCTTCTACCCTATCATGTCCCTCCTGTCCCTCACTGCCCCTCTTCACTGCCCCTCTCTTCTACCCTATCATGTCCTTCCTGCCCACTCACTGCCTCTGTCTTCTACCCTTCCATGTCCCTTCTGCCCACTCACTGCCCCTCTCTTCTACCCTACCATGTCCCTCCTGCCCACTCACTGCCCCTCTTCACTGCCCCTAACTTCTACCCTATTATGTCCCTCCTGCCCCTCACTGCCCCTCTCTTCTACCCTACCATGTCCTTCCTACCCACTCACTGCCCCTCTCTTCTACCCTACCATGTCCTTCCTGCCCACTACTGCCCCTCTCTTCTACCCTACCATGTCCCTCCTGCCCACTCACTGCCCCTCTCTTCTACCCTATCATGTCCTTCCTGACGACTCACTGCCCCTCTCTTCTACCCTACCATGTCCTTCCTGCCCACTCACTGCCCCTCTCTTCTACCCTTCCATGTCCCTCCTGCCCACTCACTTCCCCTCTCTTCTACCCTATCATGTCCCTCCTGCCCCTCACTGCCCCTCTCTTCTACCCTATCATGTCCCTCCTGCCCCTCACTGCCCCTCTCTTCTACCCTATTATGTCCTTCCTGCCCCTCACTGCCCCTCTCTTCTACCCTACCATGGCCTTCCTGCCCACTCACTGCCCCTCTCTTCTACCCTACCATGTCCTTCCTGCCGATCACTGCCCCTCTCTTCTACCCTACCATGTCCTTCAGGCCCACTCACTGCCCCTCTCTTCTACCCTATCATGTCCTTCCGGCCCACTCACTGCCCCTCTCTTCTACCGTACCATGTCCTTCCTGCCCACTCACTTCCCCTCTCTTCTACCCTACCATGTCCTTCCTGCCCACTCACTGCCCCTCTCTTCTACCCTATCATGTCCCTCCTGCTCCTCACTGCCCCTCTCTTCTACCCTTCCATGTCCCTCCTGCCCACTCACTGCCCCTCTCTTCTACCCTACCATGTCCCTCCTGCCCACTCACTGCCCCTCTCTTCTACCCTTCCATGTCCCTCCTGTCCACTCACTGCCCCTCTCATCTATCCTTCCATGTCCTTCCTGTCCCTCACTGCCCCTCTCTTCTACCCTATCATGTCCCTCCTGCCCCTCACTGCCCCTCTTCAATGCCCCTCTCTTCTACCCTATCATGTCCCTCCTGCCAGTCACTGCCCCTCTCTTTTACCCTACCATGTCCCTCCTGCCCACTCACTGCCCCTCTCTTCTACCCTTCCATGTCCTTCCTGCCCACTCACTGCCTCTCTCTTCTACCCTTCCATGTCCCTCCTGCCCACTCACTGCCCCTCTCATCTACCCTATCCTGTCCCTCCTGCCCACTCACTGCCCCTCTCTTCTACCCTACCATGTCCCTCCTGCCTACTCACTGCCCCTCCCTTCTACCCTATCATGTCCTTCCTGACCACTCACTGCCCCTCTCTTCTACCCTACTATGTCCCTCCTGCCCCTCACTGCCCCTCTCTTCTACCCCACCATGTCTTTCCTGCCCACTCACTGCCCCTCTCTTCTACCCTACCATGTCCTTCCTGCCCACTCACTGCCTCTCTCTTCTACCCTACCATGTCCTTCCTGCCCACTCACTGCCCCTCTCTTCTACCCTTCCATGTCCCTCCTGCCCACTCACTTCCCCTCTCTTCTACCCTACCATGTCCTTCCTGCCCACTCACTGCCCCTCTCTTCTACCCTACCATGTCCTTCCGGTCCCTCACTGCCCCTCTCTTCTACCCTACCATGTCCTTCCTGCCCACTCACTGCCCCTCTCTTCTACCCTATCATGTCCCTCCTGCCCACTCACTGCCCCTCTCTTCTACCCTACCATGTCCTTCCTGCCCCTCACTGCCCCTTTCTTCTACCCTACCATGTCCTTCCTGCCCACTCACTGCCCCTCTCTTCTACCCTACCATGTCCCTCCTGCTCACTCACTGCCCCTCTCTTTTACCCTTCCATGTCCCTTCTGCCCACTCACTGCCCCCCTCTCTTCTATCCTATCATGTCCCTCCTGCCCACTCACTGCCCCTCTCTTCTACCCTACCATGTCCTTCCTGCCCACTCACTGTCTCTCTGTTCTACCCTACCATGTCCATCCTGCCCCTCACTGCTCCTCTCTTCTACCCCACCATGTCCTTCCTGCCCACTCACTGCCCATCACTTCTACCCTACCATGTCCCTCCTGCCCCTCACTGCCCCTCTCTTCTACCCTACCATGTCCTTCCTGCCCACTCACTGCCCCTCTCTTCTACCCTACCATGTCCCTCCTGCCCACTCACTGCCCCTCTCTTTTACCCTTCCATGTCCCTTCTGCCCACTCACTGCCCCTCTCTTCTATCCTATCATGTCACTCCTGCCCACTCACTGCCCCTCTCTTCTACCCTACCATGTCCTTCCTGCCCACTCACTGCCCATCACTTCTACCCTACCATGTCCTTCCTGCCCACTCACTGCCATCACGTTTACTCTACCATGTCTCTCCTGCCCCTCACTGCCCATCTCTTCTACCCTACCATGTCCTTCCTGCCCACTCACTGCCCCTCTCTTCTACCCTATCATGTCCCTCCTGCCCCTCACTGCCCCTCTCTTCTACTCTACCATGTCCTTCCTGCCCACTCACCGCCCATCTCTTCTACCCTATCTGTCCTATCCTATCTCTTTCTTTTCTACCCTATCTCTTCTACCCTATCGGTCCAACCCTATCTATCCTACTTTCTTTCCTACCCTATCTGTCCAACCCTATCTTTTCTATTATATCTCTTCTACCCCATCTGTCTTACCCTATCTGTTCTACCCTGTTCTGTCCTACCCTATCTGTCCTAATCTACCTGTCCTACCCTATCAGTTCTACCCTGTCCTGTTCTACCCTATTGTTCTATCCTATCTCTTCAATCCTATCTGTATTACCATACCTGTCCTACCCTATCTGTTCTACCCTATGCTGTCCTACCCTATCTGTTCTACCCTAGCTTTACTACCCTATCTTTCCTACCCTACCAGTCTGTCTTACGCTATCTGTCCACTACTGTGCCTTACCGCATATCTTCAATCCTATCTGTTCTAACCTAGCTGTGCTACCCTATCTGATCTACCCTATATTCCACCTATCTGTCATACCCTATCGCTTCTACCCTATCTGCCCCACCCTATCGGTTCTACCCTATCTGTCTTATCCTGTCTGTTCTACTGTATCTGTTCTACCCTGTCTGTGCTATCCTATCTGTGTTATCATGTCTGTTCTACCGTACCTTTCCTATCCTATCTGTTTTTTCCTATCTGTCCCACTCTGCCTTACCCTATCTGTCCCAGTCCCCACTATTTTCTTTCATCGTCCCTCGGCACATTGTGCCGGACACTTCCATATCTTCTCTCTGCCTCACCCTCTGTGTCCCTATCCCCTCTGCCCCTGTGCAACTCTCTACCCTAAGACCATTCCATGTCCCACCACACCTCCCCTGCCCTATTCATGACCCTTTCTACCCCTACCCTCACCTGTTTCTCCTTCCCTGCCCATCCCCCTTTCTACTCCTACTCTCACCTGTTTCTCCTTCCCTGCCCATCTCCCTTTCTACCCCTACCCACACCTGTTTCTCCATCCCTGCCCATCACCCTTTCTACCCCTACCCACACCTGTTTCTCCTTCTCAGTCAACCCCCTTTCTACTCCTACCCACACCTGTTTCTCCGTCCCTGCCCATCACCCTTTCTACCCCTACCCACACCTGTTTCTCCTTCTCAGTCATCCCCCTTTCTACCCCTACCCACACCTGTTTATCCGTCCCTGCCCATCACCCTTTCTACCAATACCCACACCTGTTTCTCCTTCTCAGTCCATCACCCTTTCTACCCCTCCGCACACCTGTTTCTCCATCCCTGCCCACCACCCTTTCTACCCCTACCCACACCTGTTTCTCCGTCCCTGCCCATCACCCTTTCTACCCCTCCGCACACCTGTTTCTCCGTCCCTGCCCATCACCCTTTCTACCCCTACCCACCCCTGTTTCTCCGTCCGTGCCAATCCCTCTTTCTACCCCCACCCACACCTGTTTCTCCGTCCATGCCCATCACCCTTTCTACCCCTACCCACACCTGTTTCTCCTTCTCAGTCATCCCCCTTTCTACCCCTACCCATACCTGTTTCTCCGTCCCTGCCCATCACCCTTTCTACCCCTACCCACACCTGTTTCTCCTTCCCTGCCCATCACCCTTTCTACCCCTACCCACACCTGTTTCTCCTTCCCTGCCCATCCCCCTTTCTACGCCTACCCACACCTGTTTCACCTTCTATAGGATGTTGTCCTGGTTTGTAGTGGGTACCTTGGGTACTTACATCTTACACCAGGTCCAGTTATCCCTTATAAGTAGATTAGAGGAGTTCTAGCAGCTTAGGCTGATAGAGGTAGATGTAGCAGAGCAGCTTAGTCTGAACTAGGAGACATGCAAAGCTCATGCAATACCACTATAGTTACACAGTACTTATACACAAGTAAAGACAATACTCAGTGGTACCAAAAATAAAGGTAGTTTATTTTAGTGATACAAGGCCAAAAAAAACGTAGAAGCAATACTCGGTCTGGAGGTAAGTATTATACACAATATATACACTAGAGACCAAAATCAGGTAAGTAAATAGTCACAGAATAGTGCAAACAGTAGAAAATACAATAGGATGCAATAGGTCTAGGGGCAACACAAACCATATACTAAGAAAGTGGAATGCGAATCACAAATTCCCCACTAGGTAAGTGTAGTGTGTAGAGGGGCGCTGGGAGTGTAAGAAAACCACAAAGGTGAGTAAAATACCCCACCCTAGAGCCCAGGAAAGTAGGAGTAAAGTACTCCAAGTTTCCTCAGGACCCACTACAAGTTGTGCTAAGAGTTAGTGCAAGAACCAAGCAAGACTGCAAGCAACAAATGGTGGATTCCTGGACCTGAAGACCTGTAATGAGAGGAGACCAAGTCCGGAAGTCGCAGAAGATTCCGGGAAGGACAGGGGCCCCTGCCAACCTAGAAGATGGTGCAAAAGAGGATACTCCGGTTGGAAGAAGTCTGCAGAAGAGCACCAAAGAAGATGGCTGCGGGTTCCTGCGTGATGCAAAGGATGTCCCACGTGGATAAGTTGGATGCAGGCAAGTTGCAACGCTGGATTCGTCCAACAAGCCTTGGTTCATGCAATGTCGCAGTTTGCGTCACATTGGCGCTGCCTGGACCCAGGAGGGACCTGGGGACCTCATCTCAGACTGAGGAGGCATAGGGGGCTCCCAACACCGGAGGGAACCCACAGATGACCAGGCAGCACCCACGGAGGTCCCAGGACATGGGGACAAAGAAGGTGCAAATTGCTGTTGCTGGTGGAAACTTGCAAGCTGAATCTTAAGAGGTACCCACAGGAGAGACCCTAAATAACCCTGAGAGGGGGACTGGTTACCTAACCAGGTATGCACCTATCAGGAGGGGTCTCTGATGTCACCCACTGGCACTGGCCACTCAGAGAGCTCCAGAGTTTCCCCACACCTTGGAAAACAAATGGCTAACACCAGAGACACACTGGAGGAGCTCTGGGCAACACCCCTGGGGTGGTGATGGACAGGGAAGTGGTCACTCCCCTTTCCTTTGTCCAGTTTCGCACCAGAGCAGGGAATGGGGGTCCCTGAATGGGTGTAGACTGGCTTATGCAAGGAGGGCACCATCTGTGCCCTTCAAAGCATTTCCAGGGCTCTAGGAGGCTACCCCTCCCAAGCCTGTAACACATATTTCCACCCTCCTCCCAAAGGAAATGCTTTGTTCTGCCTTCCTGGGACTGGGCTGCCCAGACCCCAGGAGGGTAGAACCTTGTCTGTGAGGTGGCAGCAGCTGTAGCTGCAGTGAAAGCCTCAGAGAGCTGGTTTGGCAGTACTGGGGGTCCCCCAGGATGCATGGGAATGCCCCCCCAATACCACATTTGCAATGGGGGGACAATTCCATGAGCTTAGACTCCTTACATGGCCATATTCGGAGTTACCATTGTGAAGCTACATATAGGTATTGACCTATATGTAGTGCAAGTGTGTAATGGCGTCCCCACACTCACAAAGTCTGGGGAATTGGCCCTGGACAGCGTGGGGGCACCTTTGCTAGTGCAAGGGTGCCCTCACACTTAGGGCCTGATTCCGAGGCCGGCGGGCGGCGGTCGCCGCCCGCCTGGCGGGAACCACCATATGGCCGCTCCGCGGTCGAAAGACCGCGGAGGCCATTCAGGCTTTCCCGCTGGGCTGGCGGGCGACCGCCAGGAGGCCGCCCGCCAGCCCAGCGGGAAACCCCTCCCCACGAGGAAGCCGGCTCCGAATGGAGCCGGCGGAGTGGGTATGTGCGACGGGTGCAGTTTGCACCCGTCGCGTATTTCAGTGTCTGCATTGCAGACACTGAAATACTTTGTGGGGCCCTCTTACGGGGGCCCCTGCAGTGCCCATGCCATGGGCATGGGCACTGCAGGGGCCCCCAGGGGCCCCGTGGCACCCCCTACCGCCATCCTGTTCCTGGCGGGAGACCCGCCAGGAACAGGATGGCGGTAGGGGGTGTCAGAATCCCCATGGCGGCGGAGCGCGCTCCGCCGCCATGGAGGATTCTGTAGGGCAGTGGTAAACCAGCGGGAGACCGCCGGTTTACCCTTTCTGGCCGCGGCTGAACCGCCGCGGTCAGAATGCCCTTGGGAGCACCGCCAGCCTGTTGGCGGTGCTCCCGTGGTCGGTGACCCTGGCGGTCACCGGCCGCCAGGGTCAGAATGACCCCCTTAGTAACTTTGCACCTAGCCTTCAGCAAATGAAGGTTAGACATGTAGGTGACTCATAAGTTACTTAAGTGCGGTGAGAATGGTTGTGAAATAGTATGTGCACTATTTCACTCAGGCTGCAGTGGCAGTCCTATGAAAGGGTTTGTCTGAGCTCCCTGTGAGTGGCAAAATAAATGCTGCAGCCCATATGGATCTCCTGGAACCCCAATGCCCTGGGTACCTAGGACCATATACTAGGGACTTGTAAGGGGGGGTCCAGTGTGCCAATTGGAATTGGAATATGAAGTCACTAAACTATAGTGAGTAATTTGGAAGCGGAGAGAGCATAAGCACTGAGGTTCTGGTTAGCAGAGCCTCAGTGACACAGTTAAGCATACTGACAACTCACACATTAGGCCACAAACTATGAGCACTGGGGTCCTGGCTAGCAGGGTCCCAGTGAGACAGGCAAAACATACTGACAAACAGGTAGAAAGTGGGCGTAACATGCCAAGAAAGATGGTACTCTGAGTGGCCAGTGCCAGCAGGTGACGTCAGAGACCCATCCTGATAGGTGCTTACCTGATAAGGTAGCCAATCCCCGTCTCAGGGCTACTTAGGGTCTCTCCTGTGGGTTCTCTTCAGATTCTGCTTGCAAGTTTCCTTCAGGATTCCTCTGCAACAACTTCAGCTTCCCCTGACTTCGGATCGACCGCAGCCTGCTCCAAGAAACGCTGCAACTGCAACAAAGTATACATAAGAGATACTTTTCTTAAGCAACCTCAGCTCCAAGTCAGCAACTGCAACAGTTTCCTCGGTGTGCACGCTCTGAGGACTCCCTGTCTTCATCCTGCACCAGAAGGACTGAAGAAATCTCTTGTGGGGTGACGGAGTGACTCCCCTGCTCCAGCAGGCACCTTCCAAGACGATGACCAGTACCCTTGGACTCCTCTCACAGTGACGAGCGTGCGCCTAAGGACACAGAGGGTGGACATCATCGACATAGACTATCCTGAGGTCCTGTTGATGCAATTTGGAGGAGGTAAGACCTTGCCTTCCCAGAGAGCGATGGTACCCCTGTGTAGTGCGTCTTCTTCACCTCCTGAGGCCTCTATGCACTATTTGCAAATTTCCTTCGTGCACAGCCTGGCCCCCAGCACTCCATCCTGTGACGCTCAACTTGCTGAGTTGTTCTCCGGCGGTGAGGGACCTTCCTTTGTTGTGCTGCATCAACCGCGTTTTGCACCTCCTTTGTCCCCGTATCCTGAGAGGGGGATTGGCTACCTTCAACGAATTAAATCAGAGGGAACAACATTTCACACTGAGGGGCTATCCCCAAAGCATTATATGCAAAGCCAGCAACAGGATTAAAAAGACAAAACGGGGAAGTCTACTGACTGCATCCAAAAAGGAAAAGCCTAGAAAACATAGCAAATTATCTTTGATTACACCACATAGTGCTCTCAATCCACAGATCTACAAAATCCTGTACAAACATTGGTCTTTCCTACTAGCCGATAACACCCTCAAAATGGGCCTCACTCCTAAACCCAGAGTTACATATAGCAGAGGCTATACACTACGGGACTCGTTGTGTCATAGTTTCCTACCACCTAACACTACTGATATATGGTTATCCAAACCACCCTTCGGTTCTTACAAGTGTGGGCACTGTAATGTTTGTTGTTACATAAAAGACAAGATGGTCAGTTTTCATTACAATACCAAGACTCCATACAAGATTCACAAGTTCACCAACTGCAACACCAAGTATGTTGTATACTGTTTGATATGTGTGTGTGGCCGCATCTATGTTGGTAGTACCATCAGACCATTAAAAGAGAGAATTCAAGAACACATAAGGGCCATTCGGACAAACAACACCAACTACCCCTTTGCCACACACTACAACACTGCCCCTGGACAATGAGAAATCTTAGGCATGACTGTACATGGTATGGATACAGTAGGTGCACTACCACAGGGTGGTGACAAAACCCTGATCCTAAGACGTATGGAAAGCAAAGGCATCATCAAACCTAGGGCAGTAGAAGAGGGTCTAAACATAGGAACAGATCCACATGTGTTCCATTGACTAAAGTAAGATCTCGGATTGTTCTTTATATCTTGTGCCTAACCATATGAACAATTTATGTGATATGGTCTCTTCAACATAAACAAACTGCAAGGAAATGTTTCCCTTCATATCAGCCCTGATAGAAATCTGTGACACTATGGGGGTCATTACGACTCAAGCGGTCGGTGGTAATATGGAGGAAAGTACTTTCCTCCATATTATAACATTGGCGGTTTGGCTGAAGACAAACCGCCAATGTACCACACCGACCGCCATGGCGGTAACAGCCGCCGGGCTGGAGACATCAATCTCCAGCCCAGCGGCCATCACTTGACCGCCTGTGGGATTATGACCCCGCCTACCGCCATGGTTTTCATGGCTTCCTTACCTCCACGAAAACCATGGTGGTAGGCACTATCAGTGACAGGGCATCCCTTCCCTGTCACTGATAGAGGTCTTCCCCACCTGCCTCCCCCTCCACAGGTTCCCCCACCCCCTTACTCCCCAGACCCCTCCCTTCATACACGCCCTTCCCTTCACACATGCACACACGCATACACACACTCATTCCAACATTCATCCACGCATGCATACATCCATTCACACACACATCCGCACACACTGACATACATACACGCAGACACGCATTCACACAAATCAACAAACACGCACTCACACCCGCAAACATGCACACACATACAACACACAACACACACCCCCATATACGCACCCACATACACACACACACCCGCACGCACACACAACACCCCCCAACCCCCTGTAGGATCACCCACTTACCTTTGTGTAGAGGGTCCTCCGGCAGGAGACGGGACGGTGCGTCCGCCAGCAGAACACCTCCAGTCCGTATTATTCTCATAATATAGTCGGCGGCGGTCTACTGGTGTGGTGCTGCTGCTGGCAGCAGCACCACCTTACCGCCGGCATGGCCACAGCTGGACTTCCGCCATCCTTCTGGCGGAAATCCGGCTGTGGTCATAATACGGCGGACGGCTAGTAGCCGTGGCGACGGTCTTTTGGTGACCATCACCGTGGGGCTATAGGCGGTTTTTACCGCCAATGTCATAATGAGGGCCTATATTCTCACACACATCTGTGAAACTATTTTAAGACAAGCTTGAAAATTTACATCATATTATCAGGTTCTGAACATAGCGAAGGATAAACACAACCCTTTCTGACCTGTTCTTTATTTCTTGTGCCTATCCATAAAAATGATCCTTGTGATACGGTTTGTCTAATATAAACAAGCTGCAAGCGAATGATTCCCTTGTTTTAGCTCTCTTTGAACTCTGTGGTACTATGTTTCACACATACATGAGAAAATGTGTAGCGCACCAATAACATCTTTGAAAGTTTAGATTATGATGTCAGGTTAAATAGTTGAGAATCGTAGAATTCGACATCTGTATCCCATACATAAAATATACATACAGTTGCATACACTGCGTACACAACTTGGTACATATATTAAATTAACAATGGATGTATCACATCACTAATATATCGTCACAATTTCAGAGATATAGGGGGTCATTCCAACCCTGGCGGTCGGTGTAAAAGCGGCGGCCAACCCGCAAACAGGCAGGCGGACAAAAAAATGGAATTCCGACCCTGGCGGGAACCGCCAACACAGCCCGCCACTTTAACACTCCGACCGCCACAGCGGTACAGACAAGCAGCGCGGCGGTCACCGCCAACAGACAGGCGGCAGACAATGTACCGCTCAGCCTATCACAACTCACCAATCCGCCACCTTTTCCGGGGCGGGAGCCCCACCGATAAAAACACGGCAGAAACATACTTCGAACGGGAAAACGCTCACCTCTACACACTCCACGAGGAATCTGGACAGCATGGAACCCGAACTACACATCCTACCAGCTATTGTCTACCTGCTCCTCTACCAGGAGCACGAACGCCGGCGCAGAAGACAACGGTGAGTACTGCACCTACGACACAGGGGAGGCAAAAAATTACGGGGACACACATACGCCACACACCCACCCCCACCCTCACCAACTACAACACACACATCAATGCAGAGCAACAAGTCAGAGTGACACCCCCTAACCCCCCCGGAAGAATGCAAAGACAAAATAAAATGATCATTAAAAATGAAGTATATTATAGCATAATTGAAGTTAAGTGAAATATGAAATATATAAATAAAATATATTACATCATGAACAATATATACATAGGTCAAAAGTCCGGGCCATATTGGCTATCATCCATTGTTCGTGGGCCAATGGGACTAAACACATGGGCAAAGCCCACACACGAGACCCGATTCAGGGGCATCAGATAGTAAAACTACAGGCACCTCAGGGGGAAGGGAAGGGGGGCACCTCAGCCAGTTGAGTCCACGACACCAGATCCACGAGGGGCCTCCATGCCCACTGTACCATCCTGGGGAGTGCAAAGCCACAGTCTCACAAGTCTCTACAGTGGGTGGGTTGCCCACTGTACCATCCTGGGGAGTGCAAAGCCACAGTCTCTCAAGTCTCTACAGTGGGTGGCTTGCCCACTGATCCATCCTGGGGAGTGCAAAGTCACAGTCCATCAAGTGGATTACAGACTCCACTGGTTCTGGAGGAGGCATGGTGCCCAGAGTGCTTCGTGAAGCCCTGGCCGACACAGATCCGGCCCTGCCAATGGGCCAGCGGTGCTTGAGATGAAGGGCCCAGCGGAGCGGTGCTTGACAGGAAGGGCCCAGCGGAGCGGTGCTTGAGATGAAGGGCCCAGCGGAGCGGTGCTTGAGATGAAGGGCCCAGCGGAGCGGTGCATGAGATGAAGGGCCCAGCGGAGTGGTGCTTGAGATGAAGGGCCCAGCGGAGCGGTGCTTGAGATGAAGGGCCCAGCGGAGCGGTGCTTGAGATGAAGGGCCCAGCGGAGCGGTGCTTGCCAGGAAGGGCCCAGCGGAGCGGTGCTTGAGATGAAGGGCCCAGCGGAGCGGTGCTTGAGATGAAGGGACCAGCGGAGCGGTGCTTGACAGGAAGGGCCCAGTGGAGCGGTGCTTGAGATGAAGGGCCCAGCGGAGCGGTGCTTGAGATGAAGGGCCCAGCGGAGCGGTGCATGAGATGAAGGGCCCAGCGGAGCGGTGCTTGAGATGAAGGGCCCAGCGGAGCGGTGCTTGACAGGAAGGGCCCAGCGGAACGGTGCTTGAGATGAAGGGCCCAGCGGAGCGGTGCTTGACAGGAAGGCCCCAGCGGAGCGGTGCATGAGATGAAGGGCCCAGCGGAGCGGTGCTTGAGATGAAGGGCCCAGCGGAGCGGTGCTTGACAGGAAGGGCCCAGCGGAGCGGTGCTTGAGATGAAGGGCCCAGCGGAGCGGTGCTTGACATGAAGGGCCCTGTTCAGCGGTGCTTGTCACGGCGGGCCCTGTTCAGCGGTGCTTGTCACGGCGGGGCCCAGTTTGGCGGTGCTTGTCACGGCGGGGCCCTGTTCAGCGGTGCTTGTCACGGCGGGGCCCTGTTCAGCGGTGCTTGTCACGGCGGGGCCCTGTTCAGCGGTGCTTGACATGTGTTCCCAGGGAACCAGATCGGGCCAATATTTTCCGCTCAGTCGCCATCCGACCTTTCGCTTGCAAGGCCCTCCTGTGCTGGAGTCCTGGGCCCCTGGGTGTCCTCCTTCACACCCGAAATGGGGCTGGTGGGGCCCTCCTGGGCAGCTCGCCTGCTGCCGGAAATGTCCGCCCTGCTGCCCTTGCCCTCCTTCGCCGATTCTCTGGGGCCCTTACCTCCCTTTGTGGATGTGCCAGGTTACGGTGCCAGGGTAGTGCCTTTGGGGGCTGCCATCTCTGGCCTCTTGCGCCGGCCCTTCCCTTTTTTAGTTTTTTTCCCAGGGGGTGGGCTGGCTGTCCCCTTGCTGCTGGCCGATGTTGCTGCCCTAGAAGCTGGTGGACTCCAATAGCCCTGGACTATGGTCCTTGTAGGTGCAGGGCTTGTGGTGGCTGAGGTGCTGTTTGGACTCTTACGAGATGGAGGGGGTGGGTCAGGTGATGCAAAGAGGTTAATTTTGGAGAGGAAAAACTTTTTAGGAGCAGTGGAAAGGGTAGGTGCAGTGGGTATGGGAGTGGAGGAAGAGGATGTGGTTGTAGGAGAGTGAAGTCTGGGGTCTATGGGTGCAGGTGCTTGTGACGGAGGCTGTCGTGAGGTGGATGGCTGTTGGGTGGGTGGCTGCCTGCGTTTGTGTGGTTTGGAAGAGGGGGTGACAGACACACTGGGAGAGGACACAGGGGAGGGGTAAATGGCAGTGGGGGTGGTGACTGCACGTGTGCGGAGTGTTCTGGTGGGTGTGGTGGTGATGGACGTACTGGCTGATGGTTGTGTGCATGCAGGTGTGAGCGGAGACGTCACAGGGAGGGAGGAGGGAGACGAGGAGGAGGGGGACACAGAGGAGGCAGTGGCTGTTGGCATGTCTGCATGTGGATGTTGCATGTGTGAATGCTTGTGTGATCTGTGGTGCTTATGTCTGGATGAGCTGCCCTTGGGTGTTGATGTGTGTGCAGGCTGGTCTGTAGGTGTGGCTGGGATAGGCAGAGGAACAGGGGAGTGGGACTGGGATGAGGAAATTGGAGGGGGGAGGCAGGAGACAGGGACAATGGCTGCCGTCAGTGCTGAGGCCAGAGCGTTGAACGATCGCTGATGGGCAGCCTGACCCGAATGAATGCCCTCCAGGTATGCATTGCTCCGGTGCACCTCCCTTTCTACACCCTGGATGGCATTCAAAAGGGTAGACTGCCCAACAATGAGCGTCTGGAGGAGGTCAATGATCTCCTCACTGAGGGCAGCAGGGGTAACTGGGGCAGGGCCTGAGGTGCTTGGGGCGAAGGAGATGCCCGCCTTCCTGGCCGAGCGGGCACGGGGCGAACGCTGAGGGGCTGCTTGGAGGGCGGAGCTGGTGCGCGGGGTGGCGGCTGTACCTGTTGTAGCGGTGGGCACGGATGTTGCCGCCACCACAAGGGAGCTCCCTTCCGAGGACGTGTCTGTGTCGCTGACGTCTCCACGGGTCCCGGTTGTGGAGCTCCCCTCGCCCTCCGTCTCACTGGTGAACTCGGAGTCGGTTGCATGGCCCTCCGGGGCCATGTGAGATGCAGCTCCCTCGTGCTCCGATGCCACTTCTCCTCCGCCTGATGATGCTAATGCACACATGAACAGGAAGACCACAAAAAAGGGGGGGGGGAGAAAAAATGACATGTTGAGTGCATGCATTGGCGACACCGTTGGCGGAGAGGACAGACACAGAAGCCCCCTGCACTACGCCGCGCACTCGGTGTACACTACTCAATTATTGTGACTTGGCCTACAAGCCTATGGACGACAACTGCACACATAGGTGACCCAGGGCTATGGATAGCTGGACTTAGCACCCTACAGAGGTGGGGGGCGGGGGCACAGGGCCATGCCTTACGGAGGGGCCCAGCCTACAGAAATCGCCCTGGCCTAGAGATACCCACAGCCCTCCTCCCCCACCCAGACACCTCCACTGTGCGCTAACATAGCAGAATGTGCTGGTACTCACCCCCTTGTGTCTGCTGTGATGTCCTCACGCGCCCATCCAAATCGGGGTAGGCCATCGCCAGGATCCGGGACATCAGGGGGGTCAATTGACGGGAGCCACCCCTCCTACGTTGGGAGGCCATCCCCAGCAGAGCCTCCGCGGTCTTCCTGCTCCCGCGGCGGATGTCGTCCCACCTCTTGCGGCAGTGGGTGCCCCGTCTGTTGTGGACCCCCAGGGTCCGGATGTCCTTGGCGATGGCACGCCAAATGTCGATCTTCTGATGGGCGCTGACCTATGTGACATGGACAGGGTGGGAAAATAAATATCATCATTTTCTGCATGGTCGATGTGAGTGGCCCCCCCTCTCCAACCTTGCCATATGGCACATGCTCTCATCTGTCGTGCGATGCATGCCTCATTCGCTCCCCTCCCCACCATCTTTCATCCACCCCACTCAACACAGGCATTGCCCACAAAGCATGGTCCCAGTGTACTTACCTGTTGGTCTGGAGGACCGTAGAGTAGCGCATACTGGGGGAGGACCCCATCAACAAGTTTCTCCAATTCCTCAGATGTGAAGGCAGGGGCCCTTTCCCCAGTCGCAGCAGCCATTGTATCTTCCAGACCGAGGTCACAGCAGCACTTGCAGTATAGGTCCTCTCCTGTGGATGATCAGGTCTCGAGTGATTAAGCAGATAGAAGATGGCGGTCACGCCCGCGGCGGTGCGTACCTCGGCGGTGCGTACCGCGACCGCCGGCGCACATCGTCATTGGCTCCTGAGACCCATAGGGTTCAATGTTAACCAATGCTGCTTTGCGCCGCGGTCTTCGACCGCCACGGTGTGCCACGCCAGCGCATTGACCTCACATCCCATTGTCACACTTCACAGGTCAGACAGCCGCCATTTCAAGGCCCCACATGGCTTAATTTCTACTGCGTCACACAGGCCTTGCATTGCCACTCATACAAGCCATTCAATGCATAGCGAATCGTGTTCTGTGCAAGCTGTGGTTACGTACCTGTGGGTTGCTTGACTCTGTGCTCCATGTTGTCCTTCCTAGGCACCGTCTGCTGGGACTTGCGAGGAGATGGAGGAATGTTCCCGTGTACAGACCGCTGGTGCACCTGTCGACAATGGAAGAAAGACATGTCATACTGACATACAGACTTGACCGAGCCACTATACAGGAACTGTGTGCCCAGCTGGAGGCAGACCTGATGTCCCCCATTCGCCAACCCACAGGGATTCCCCCTCTGGTGCAGGTTCTGTCAGTACTCCATTTTTTGGCAAGTGGATCATTCCAAACAACAGTGGCCATATCATCAGGGATGTCTCAGCCTATGTTTTCTAAGGTTTTGTCTGCCCTGAAGAAATACATGCGGAGCTACATTGTTTTCCCTGAGGTGGGCGATTTGGCTACAGTGAAGGGTGATTTCTATGCCCTTGGCCATATCCCCAACATCATTGGTGCCATTGATGGGACCCATGTGGCTTTGGTTCCCCCCAGTGAAAGTGAGCAGGTGTACAGGAACAGAAAAAGTTATCATTCGATGAATGTCCAGGTGGTCTGTTTGGCTGACCAGTACATCTCCCATGTAATGCCAAGTTCCCTGGGTCAGTGCATGACGCGTACATGATGCGAAATAGCAGCATCCCTTACGTGATGGAACAGCTACAGAGACACCGTGTGTGGCTAATTGGTGACTCTGGTTACCCCAACCTGTCGTGGCTACTGACCCCAGTGAGGAATCCCAGGACAAGGGCAGAGGAACGGTACAATGAGGCCCATGGGCGTACTAGGAGGGTGATCGAGCGGACTTTCGGCCTTCTGAAGGCCAGGTTTAGGTGTCTCCATATGACAGGTGGGTCCCTATTCTACTCCCCGAAGAAGGTGTGCCATATCATCGTGGCCTGCTGTATGCTTCACAACCTGGCTTTGCGACGCCAGGTGCCTTTCCTGCAGGAGGATGGTCCAGATGGTGGTGTTGTAGCAGCTGTGGAGCCTGTGGAGAGTGAAGAGGAGGAAGACGACGGGGACGACACAGACAACAGGGACACAGTGATACAACAGTATTTTCAGTAGCACACAGGTACGAATCAACCCCGCCATTTTACATTTACTTAAAGTCTCCTGCCTCTCTACTGTCTGTGTTTCCCCCCAGTTCCTGTTAACTGAGATGTGACTTTCCCTTCCGTTTTCAGAGCTGTGGGCCCCACTGCGTGACCTCTGCTTTGTTTGCCCATGGACTACAGCTGTGTGACAGTGGTATGTTGTCATCACAATGTAACTGAACATTTTGGCTACGTTATGTCTAATACATTTGTTCAAAATACAAGCAGACTCCAGATTTTTGGAGTGCAATAAGTGATTTTATTAAAGTGCTAAATTTAGGGACATGATTGTAAAACGGTGATGGGTGATGGTGGAGTAATGTCCATGGCAGAGTCCAGTTTTCAGTCTCACAGGTGCATTGTCCATATGCCTGTGGAAGGATGGAGCAGGGGCAGTTTAAGTTTGGACAGGGTGACAATGTGGGACAGTGGGATGACATCAGGGGGTATCGTTTGCTGGCGGGGGTCTTGGTATCCTACTCTGTCTTCTTGTGAGATCTCAGGTACCGCTTGCGGGGTGGTTCTTCTTCTGCAGGAGGTGGGGTTCTGGTGGCCTGTCGTTGTGTGGGGGTCTCCTGTCCACTAGCGCCGGCAGAGGTGGTAGGCTGTTCCTGGTCCATGCTAGTGACAGGGGCCCTTTGTGGTGCCACATGGTCCTGCAATGTGGTGACTATCTGGTTAAGGGCCACGACGATGGTCCCCATTGCGGAACTAATGTTTCTCAGTTCCTCTCTGAACCCCATGTACTGTTCCTCCTGCAGTACCTGGATCTCCTGGAACCTGGCCAGTACCGTAGCCATCGTCTCCTGGGAGTGGTGGTATGCTCCCATGATGGAGGAGAGGGCCTCTTGGAGAGTCGGTTCCCTGGGCCTGTCCCCCCCTGTCGCACAGCAGCCCTCCCAGTTCCCCTGTTTCCCTGGGCCTCTGTCCCCTGGACCGTGTGCCCACTACCACTGCCCCCAGGTCCCTGTTGTTGTTGGGGTGGTGGGTCAACCTGGGTGCCCTGTAGTGGTGGACACACCGCTGATTGACGTGTCCTGGAGACAGAGGCATGGGCCCGCTGGGTGGGAGCTGTGCTGGTGTTCCCAGAGGGGGTTAGGTCTGCTGTAGCCTGTGGCTGTCTGTGGGGAACCGACTGTCCCGAGGTCCCCGATGGGCCGGGCTGGTCATCTGGGTCCAGGGAGACAGAGCTGCTGTCATCACTGGGGGCCTCTTCTGGGGGTGGGATGGACATCTCTGGACCCTCCTGTGCGGTGTGGTGGCGTTTGGGTCCTGCAGGGGTATAAGAGTATGGTTATTGCTTCTGTGTGTGCCATTTCGTGTAATGGGTGGGTGGTCGTGTACCCCAGTGCTGGCATTCCCTTGTGGGGGCTTTTGTGACGGTGGCTTGTGGGGGAGATGGGTATGTGCAGTGGGCATGCTTTGGTGATGGGTGTCCATGCTTTGGGGAGGCATGCAGGGCTAGGTTTTGGGATGGGTGGGTTGTGATGGTGAGCCATTTGCAAGGAGTTGGTGTGATGGGGGTGGGGGTGAGGGTGGGGGTATGATTTGGCATGCAGGTGGGGTGGGGGGAATGAAGTAGTGAAGATTTGACTTACCAGAGTCCATTCCTCCGCCTACTCCTGCGAGGCCCTCAGGATGCAGGATGTGCAAGAATTCCTCCTCCCATGCTGTGAATTCTGGGGGAGTAGGTGGGGGTCTGCCGCCAGTCCGCTGTACCGCGATGTTGTGCCTTGATACCATGGAACGCACCTTCCCCCGTAGGTCGTTCCACCACTTCCTGATGTCGTCCCGATTTCGTGGATGCTGTCCCACAGCGTTGACCCTGTCCACTATTCTTTGCCATAGCTCCATCTTCCTGGCAATGGTGGTGTGCTGCACCTGTGCCCCGAAGAGCTGGGGCTCTACCCGAACTATTTCCTCCACCATGACCCTGAGTTCGGCATCAGAGAACCTGGGGTGTCTTTGGGGTGCCATGGGGTGGTGTGGATGAGGTGAGGGTTGGTGTATGTGTTGTAGAGTGTGGTGAGTGTGGTGGTGTATGGTGTTTTGTGCGTGGATATTGTGTGGGTGATGTTGTGATTTGCCTCTGTGTGATGGTCTACTCTATGCTGTGCTGTCTCTCTCTGTCCTTCAGTCGCAATTGTGGTTGTAAGGGTTTGTGGGTGATGTGGGTGTGTGTTTTATATTTAATTGGGTGTGTGGGAGTGGTGTGTGTATGTGTCTCAGGTGTGTGTATTTTGAATTGTCCAATGTGGTAGTGTTTTGTAAAGGTGTGTGTATTTTGACCGCGGCGGTGTGTACTGCCAATGGAATACAGCAGTTGAAAGACCGCTTCGGGGATTTGTGGGTCGAAATGGCATGGGCGTATTTCTGTTGGCGTGACGGGGGAGGTTTGGTCATCGCCAGTTTTTCGCTGGCCGTTGCTGTGGCGGACTTTTGTTGATGTCGGGTTTTTGCGGTTTGCCAGTTGCGGGTCAGAATGACCGTGGCGGTTTACCGCGACCGCGGCGGTGTTATGGCGGTCTTCTGACCGGCGGTAAGCGCCTTTTACCGCTGAGGTCAGAATGACCCCCATAGTGTGGTTACATGTCTCGATACTTTACTTTTTAATAAACAAATACCAGGCTAAACGATTTGTCAATGTTTTTCTTTTAAATATGGATACATACAATATAATCCACCATATGAGATACATACTTTTTTTCGAAACGCAAGCTACTGTAAACGGTGTTTCATGTAACCAATCCACTACAAGATGTCGCCCATGCCTTTTTCTCACTTTCTACAGACTAGTCCGCTTTCTATTTCTCTTAAATCACGTAAATAGCACACTCGTTTACTAACGCACCAGATACAACCAGTTCACTCTGACGCTTACACAGACGGTAAGGTGAGTTCGTTGATGTTCTGGATTGGGGGACGGGTGTAGCACGGCTATGCTTATGCTCTTACCGGCACTCTTGCTTTGAGCAAACTTCTAAATTTGGCACTACATACAGGTAACTCAGTATTTCACTCCAAATTGGCATACTGATCACCCTTTATAAGTCCCTAGTATATGGTACCTAGAAACCCAGGGCATTGGGGTTCCAGGGGATCCCTATGGGCTGCAGCATTTCTTTTGCCACCCATAAGGAGGCCATACAAAGGCTTCTACAGGACTGCCATTGCTACCTATGTGAAATGGTGCTTGCACTATTTCACAGCCATTTTCACTGCACCAGGTCACTTATAAGTCACCTATATAGCAGGTCTTCCAACCCTGAAGGCTGGGTGCAAAGAACCTGTGTGTGAGGGCACCCCTGCACTAGCAGAGGTGCCCCCACATCGTCCAGGCTCCTTCCTGGACTTTGTGAGTGCAGGGATGCCATTTTAAGTATGCAATGACATAGGTCCAGTGAGGAATCCCAGGACAAGGGCAGAGGAATGCTACAATGAGGCCAATGGGCAAACTAGGAGGGTTAAAGAGCGGACCTTCGGCCTTGTGAAGGCCAGGTTCCGGTGCCTCCATATAACAGGTGGATCCCTATTCTACTCACCAAAGAAAGTGTGCCAGACCATCGTGGCCTGCTGTATGCTTCACAACTTGGCTTTGCGATGACAGGTGCCTTTTCTGCAGGAGGATGGTCCAGATGGAGGTGTTGTGGCAGCTGTAGAGCCTGTGGACAGTGAAGAAGAGGAAGCAGAAGAAGAGGACATAGACAACAGGAACACGGTGATCCTGCAATACTTCCAGTGAGACACAGGTAAGAAGACAACACTGCCTGCTACATCTGATTTAAATCTTCTACCTCTCATCTGTCTGTCATTTTCACACAGTGTATGGACACTGAGTTGTCACTTTCCCTTACGATTTCACAGATGTGGGTCCCACTGTGTGACATCTGCTTTGTTTCCGCATGGACTAGAGCTGTGTGACATAGGTATGTTGACATTACATTTAATATAGCATTTTGCCACTGTTATTGCTAATACACATTTTCGAAAGCACAGACAGACACCTGATTGTTTTGTGATTTAAGGGTGTTTTTTTAAGTGCTCAATATTGGAGGGGGTTGTAAAATGTTCAGGGGTGATGGTGGAGGAATGTCCATGGCAGAGTCCAGTCTATTAGTCTCACAGGTGCATTGTCCAAAGGTACATAGGAAGTGGAGCTAGGGCAGTTTAAGTATGGACAGGGTGACAAAGTGGGACAGAAGGATGACAATCAGGGTGGTCTCATTTCTTGGCGGGGTCTTGGCATTGTTCTCTGTCTTTGTCCTGGATCTCAGGGACCGCTTGCGGGGTGGTTCTCTATCTGCAGGGGGTGGGGTGCTGGTGTGGTGGTCCTGTGGCGGTGCCTCCTGTCCACTAGGGCCGGCGGAGGTGGTGGTCAGTTCATCATCCAGGCTAGTGTCAGGGACCTCTTGTTGTGCCACAGTGTCCCTCCTGGTGTTGACGAGTTCCTTCAGCACCCCTACAATGGTGCCCAGGGTGGAATTGATTGATTTGAGTTCCTCCCTGAAGCCCAAATACTGTTCCTCCTGCAGACGCTGGGTCTCCTGAAACTTGGCCAGTACCGTTGCCATCCTCTCCTGTGAATGGTGGTAGGCTCCCATGATGTTGGAGAGGGCCTCGTGGAGAGTGGGTTCCCTGGGCCTGTCCTCCCCCTGACGCACAGCAGCCCTCCCAGTTCCTCTGTGTTCCTGGGCCTCTGTCCCCTGAACCGTGTGCCCTCTACCACTGCCCCCAGGTCCCTGGTGTTGTTGGGGTGGTGGGTTAGCCTGGGTTCCCTGTAGTGGTGGACACACTGCTGATTGACATGTCCTGGGGACAGAGGTATGGGCCCGCTGGGTGGGTGCTGTGCTGGTGTTTCCAGAGGGGGAAGCTCTGTAGTGGCCAGTGTGAGGGGAACTGACTGTCCTGAGGTCCCAGATGGGCCGGGCTGGTCATCTTGATCCAGTTGGACAGAGCTGCTGTCATCACTGTGGGCCTCTTCTATGGGTGAAGTGGACATATCTGGACCCTCCTGTCCGGTGACGTTGGGTAGGGGTCCTGCAGGGGTGTAAAGGCATGATTATTGCATTTGTGTGTGCCATGGTGTGCAATGGGTGGGTGACTGTGTACCCCAGTGCTTGCATTCCTGTGTAGGACCTTGTGTGATAATGGTTTCGGGGAGTGTATAGGTATGTGCAGTGGCCATGCTTTGGTGATGGGTGTCCATGCTTTGGTGTTACATGCAGGGCTTGGGTTTGGGATGGGTGGTTTGTGATATTGGGACATACATGAGGAGTTGGAGTGATGGGAGTGAGGGCGAGGGTGGGGGTATGTGATAGCATGCAGGTAGGGTGGGGGATGAAGTAGTTAAAGTTTTGACTTACTAGAGTCCATTCCTCCAGCTACTCCTGCAAGGCCCTCAGGATGCAGTAAAGCCAAGACCTGCTCCTCCCATGTAGTGAGTTCTGGGGGAGAAGGTGGGGGTCCGCCGCCAGTCCTCTGAACCGCAAGGTGGTGTCTTGAGACCACGGAACGCACCTTCCCCTGTAGGTCATTCCACCTCTTCCTGATGTCATCCCTAGTTCTTGGGTGCTGTCCCACTGCGTTGACCCTGTCCACGATTCTTCGCCATACCTCCATCTTCCTAGCTAAGGTGGTGTGCTGCACCTGTGATCTGAATAGCTGTGGCTCTACCCGGATGATTTCCTCCACCATGACCCTGAGCTCCTCCTCAGAGAACCTGGGGTGTCTTTGCGGGGCCATGGGGTGGTGTGGGTGATGTTTGGGGTGGTGTGTGTTGTGATGTGTGGGGTGATATTTAGAGGTGTGTTGTGTGAGGTGCTTGGATGTTGTGTGAGTGATGGTGTTGAGTGCCTGTGGATGCTAGTTTGTAGATGGTGGTGTATCTCTCTGGCCTTCAGTCGCAATTGTTGACGCAAGGGTTTGTGGGTGATGTGGGGGTGTGTTTTATATTGTATTGGGTGTGTGGGAGTGGTTTGTGTATGTGTATCAGGTGTGTGTATTTGTAATTGTCCAATGTGGTAGCGTTTTGTAAGTGTGTGTGTATTTTGAGCGCGGCGGTGTGTACCGCCAATGGAATACCGCGGTTGAAAGACCGCTGCATGGATTCGTGAGTCGTGATAGTGTGGGCGAATTCCTGTTGGCGTGACGGTGTCGGTTTTGTTATCGCCAGTTTATCACTGACCTTTGGTGTGGCGGACTTGTGTTGGTGTCTGGATTTTGGTGGATTCCGAGCTGTGGGTCATAATGAGTGTGGCGGAATTCCGCAGCCGCGGCGGTGTGTTGGCGGTCTTCTGCACGGCGGTAAGCGGCTTTTACCACCAATGTTGTAATGACCCCCAAAGTCTGTATTGCACCAAAGAAGACAGATGCGTGTTCCTGGTTGGTGCAGAAGATGTCCCACGCCGGATGGATGAATGCCGTCTTGTTTGCATCACTGGATTCTGCTAACAAGCCTTGGCGCATGCAAAACTCACGGTTAGTGGAAAATGGCGCTGCCTGGGGCCAGAAGGGGCCTGGTGGACTCCACCCAGGAGGGGGAGAAAGAGGTGGCTCTCAGCAACTCAGAGAGCCCTCAGAAGACCAGGCAGCATGCACAGGAGTCCCACAGCATGGGGACAAAGAAGGTGCAAATGGAGGCCCACGCAGCACGACACAAAAGATTCCCACGCTGCCGGAGAACCACTCAGGAAGCTGTGCGTCGCAGGATGGAGTGGCGGGGGCCTAAGCTGTGCTGTGCACGAAGAACTTGGAATGTCACACACAAGCCTTGGCAACTACAAGTCATGCGGCTCATGGGGTACTGTCTTGCGACGGGGAGACAAGCTCTTACCTCCACCAAAGATGGACAGCTGGACGTTGGGACTGCCGGAGTCACTTTAGTCTACCACCCGTGTTGCTGGATCCACGTCTGTTGTCTGGATAGCGGACCCAAGCCACCGGTCGTCGCTGCAGAGAGGTACCTGCTGAAGCAGGGAAGTGACTGCGTCACTCCACGGGAGATTCCTTCGGTTCTTCTGGTGCAGGCTGAAGACAGGAAGTCCTCTGAGGATGCACGACCTGGAAACTGTTGCAGTTTCTGGGGTCAGTAGCCATGATAGGTTGGGGTAACCAGAGTCACCTGCAAATGTCGAGGGACACCTGTTAGACATACACTAACTCATAGGGACATCCCCAGACACCTAGTCACACTGTATTTGGTTCATGTTGTAGGAAAGTACCATCTTGCCTGGCATGTTACCCCCATATTTCACTGTATATATGTTGTTTTAGTTTATGTGTCACTGGGACCCTGCCAGCCAGAGCCCCAGTGCTCATAAGTGTGCCCTGTATGTGTTCCCTGTGTGATGACTAACTGTCTCACTGAGGCTCTGCTAACCAGAACCTCAGTGGTTATGCTCTCTCTGCTTTCTAAATTGTCTCTAACAGGCTAGTGACCAATTTCACCAATTCACATTGGCATACTGGAACACCCTTATAATTCCCTAGTATATGGTACTGAGGTACCCAGGGTATTGGGGTTCCAGGAGATCCCTATGGGCTGCAGCATTTCTTTTGCCACCCATAGGGAGCTCTGACAATTCTTACACAGGCCTGCCACTGCAGCCTGAGTGAAATAACGTCCACGTTATTTCACAGCCATTTACCACTGCACTTAAGTAACTTATAAGTCACCTATATGTCTAACCTTCACCTGGTGAAAGTTGGGTGCTAAGTTACTTAGTGTGTGGGCACCCTGGCACTAGCCAAGGTGCCCCCACATCGTTCAGGGCAAATTCCCCGGACTTTGTGAGTGCGGGGACACCATTACACGCGTGCACTACACATAGGTCACTACCTATGTATAGCGTCACAATGGTAACTCCGAACATGGCCATGTAACATGTCTAAGATCATGGAATTGTCACCCCAATGCCATTCTGCCATTGGGGAGACAATTCCATGATCTCCAGAGTCTCTAGCACAGACCCGGGTACTCCCAAACTGCCTTTCCCGGGGTTTCACTGCAGCTGCTGCTGCTGCCAACCCCTCAGACAGGTTTCTGCCCTCCTGGGGTCCAGCCAGGCCTGGCCCAGGAAGGCAGAACAAAGAACTTCCTCAGAGAGAGGGTGTTACACCCTCTCCCTTTGGAAAAAGGTGTCAGGGCTGGGGAGGAGTAGCCTCCCCCAGCCTCTGGAAATGCTTTGATGGGCACAGATGGTGCCCATCTCTGCATAAGCCAGTCTACACCGGTTCAGGGATCCCCCAGCCCTGGTCTGGCGTGAAACTGGACAAAGGAAAGGGGAGTGACCACTCCCCTGACCTGCACCTCCCAGGGGAGGTGCCCAGAGCTCCTCCAGTGTGCACCAGACCTCTGCCATCTTGGAAACAGAGGTGCTGGTGGCACACTGAACTGCTCTGAGTGGCCAGTGCCAGCAGGTGACGTCAGAGACTCCTTCTGATAGGCTCTTACCTGTGTTGCTAGCCTATCCTCCTTCCTAGGTAGCCAAACCTCCTTTTCTGGCTATTTAGTATCTCTGCTTTGGGGAATTCTTTAGATAACGAATGCAAGAGCTCATCAGAGTTCCTCGGCATCTCTCTCTTCACCTTCTGCCAAGGGATCGACCGCTGACTGCTCAGGACGCCTGCAAAACCGCAACAAAGTAGCAAAGACGACTACTGCAACCTTGTATTGCTGATCCTGCCGCTTTCTCGCCTGTTTCCTGGTGGTGCATGCTCTGGAGGTAGTCTGCCTCCTTCTTGCACCAGGAGCTCTGAAGAAATCTCCAGTGGGTCGACGGAATCTTCCCCCTGCAACCGCAGGCAACAAAAGACTGCATCACCGGTCCCCTGGGTCCCCTCTCAGCATGACGAGCGTGGTCCCTGGAACTCAGCAACTCTGTCCAAGTGACTCCCACAGTCCAGTGACTCTTCAGTCCAAGTTTGGTGGAGGTAAGTCCTTGCCTCCCCACGCTAGACTGCATTGCTGGGTACCACGTGATTTGCAGCTGCTCCGGCTCCTGTGCACTCTTCCAGGATTTCCTTCGTGCACAGCCAAGCCTGGGTCCCCAACACTCTAACCTGCAGTGCACAACCTCCTGAGTTGTCCTCTGGCGTTGTGGGACTCCCTTTTGTGTCTTCGGGTGAGCTCCAGTTCACTCCTCTTCCAAGTGCCTGTTCCGGTACTTCTGCAGGTGCTGACTGCTTCTGTGAGGGCTCCCTGACTTGCTGGGCGCCCCCTCTGTCTCCTCATCCAAGTGGCGACATCCTGGTCCCTCCTGGGCCACAGCAGCATCCAAAAACCCTAACCGCGACCCTTGCAGCTAGCAAGGCTTGTTTGCGGTCTTTCTGCGTGGGAACACCTCTGCTAGCTTCTTCACGGGCTGGGACATCCATCCTCCAAAGGGGAAGTTTCTAGCCCTCTTCGTTCTTGCAGAATCCACAGCTTCTACCATCTGGTGGCAGCTTCTTTGCACCATCAGCTGGCATTTCCTGGGCTCCTGCCCACTCTCGACTTTGTCGCGACTCTTGGACTTGGTCCCCTTGTTCCACAGGCAATCTCGTCTGGAAATCCACTTTGGTTGCATTGCTGGTGTTGGTCTTCCTTGCAGAAATCCCCTTTCACGACTTCTGTGTTCTCTGGGGAATATAGGTGCACTTTACACCTACTTTTCAGGGTCTTGGGGTGGGCTATTTTTTCTAACCCTCACTGTTTTCTTACAGTCCCAGTGACCCTCTACAAGCCCACATAGGTTTGGGGTCCATTTGTGGTTCGCATTCCACTTTCAGAGTATATGGTTTGTGTTGCCCCTAAACCTATGTGCTCCTATTGCAATCTACTGTAACTTTACATTGCTTGCATTACTTCCTTTTGCTATTACTGCATATTTTTGGTATTGTGTACATATATCTTGTGTATATTTGGCATCCTCATACTGAGGGTACTCACTGAGATACTTTTGGCATATTGTCATAAAAATAAAGTACCTTTATTTTTAGTATATCTGTGTATTGTGTTTTCTTATCATATTGTGCATATGACACCAGTGGTATGGTAGGAGCTTTGCATGTCTCCTAGTTCAGCCTAAGCTGCTCTGCTATAGCTACCTTCTATCAGCCTAAGCTGCTAGAAACACCTCTTCTACACTAATAAGGGATAACTGGACCTGGTAAAGAGTGTAAGTACCCCTTGGTACCCACTACAAGCCAGGCCAGCCTCCTACACATGTCCTCACCTAAAAGCCACACACGGTGCCTCTGGAGTTGCCCCATCACATACGGGATGCTGCTATTCCGTAGAATATAAGCGTCATGCACTGAGCCAGGAAATTTGGCATTCACATGGGAGATGTACTGGTCTGCCAAACACACAATCTGCACATTCATCGAATGGTAACGCTTCTGGTTTCTGTACACCTGTTCACTGCTGCGGGGGGGACCAAGGCCACATGTGTTCCATCAATGGCACCTATGATGTTGGGGATAAGTTCCTGTAGGCAAATCCTCCACCTGAGGGAAAACGATGTAGCTCCGCATGTGTTTCAGCAGGGCAGACAACACTCTGGACAACACGTTGGAAAACATAGGCTGGGACATCCCTGATGCCATGGCCACTGTTGTTTGAAAAGACCCACTTGCTAGGAAATGGAGTACTGACAGCACCTGCACTTGAGGGGGGATTCCTGTGGGATGGCGGAGAACTGACATCAGGTCTGGCTCCAACTGGGCACACAGTTCCAGAATTGTGGTACGATCAAGTCTGTACGTGATGATCACATGTCGCTCCTCCATTGTCGACAGGTCCACCAGCGGTCTGTACACTGGAGGATGCCGCCATCTCCTCACATGCCCCAGCGGACGGTGCCTATGGAGGAGAACAGTGAGCAGAGAGTCAACCAACTCTGAGGTACGTAAACACAGCTTAATCGGAAAATATTAGCAAATCGACATATGCCTGTATTAGTGTTTAAGCAAGGCCTAGATATGTGTGACGCAGTCCAAAATAATGCCATGTGGGCCCATGAAATGGCAGCTGCCTGACCTGTAAAGTGGGACAAGGGGATATGAGGTAACTACGCTGGCGTCGTACACCGTCGTGGTAGGCGGTCGAAGACCGCCGCGCTATCCTGCATTGGTTAACATTGGACCCAATGGGTCCCAGGAGCCAATGACGATGTACGCCGCCGGTTACGGTATGCACCGCCGCGGACGTGACCGCCATTTTCTCTCTGTTCAATCACTTGATACCTGATCTTCGACAGGAGAGGACCTACACTGCAAGTGCTGCTGTGACCTCAGCATGGAAGAGACAATGGCTCGTGTGTCTGAGGAAAGGGCCCCTGCCTTCAGCACGGAGGAGTTGGAGAAACTAGTGGATGGGGTCCTCCCCCAGTACACGCTACTCTACGGTCCTCCAGACAAACAGGTGAGTACACTGTGAGAATGCTGTATGGGCAATGCCTGTGTGGAGTGGTGTGGATGAAAGATAGGGGGGGTGAGAATGAGGCGTGCATGAAACGACGGTGAGTGCATGTGCGTCATGGCAACGGTAGGGATGCGGGCCAATGACTGTGACGGTGTGGACGGTAATATCTTCTCCTTTTCCCCTGTACTATTCCTGTAGGTCAGCGCCCACCAGAAGAAGGACATTTGGCGTGCCATCGCCAAGGAAGTCCGGACCCTGGGGGTCTACCACAGACAGAGCACCCACTGACGGAAAAGATGGGAGGACATTCGCCGCTGGAGCAAGAAGACGGCGGAGGCCCAGCTGGGGATAGCCTCCCAACGTGGGGGGTGGGGCCCGTCGCACCATGACCCCCCTGATGATCAGGATCCTGGCGGTGGCGTACCCGGAGTTGGATGGGTGCTCAAGGGCATCACAGCAGCCACAAGGGGTTGAGTACACTCTCATTCTGCTGATTCAGCACGCATTATAGGTGTCTGGGTGGGGGAGGTGGGCTGTGGGTTCCCCTAGGCCAGGGTGAGTTTAGTATGCAAGGTACCTTCTGAAGGCAGGCCCTGTGGCACCCCACCCCACCTGTGTACAGAGCCAACTACACCTAGTCAGGCTCCTGTGACATCCATGTTTGCAGCAATCGGGCATAGCCTCGTAACCCATGTCCCTGGAATTGATTAGGGAACTCCAAGTGCACATCATAGTGCAGGGCATTTCTTTGGCTATAGTGTCCGCCAACGGTAGCGGTACTGCATGCACTCAACATGTCTTTCTTCTGTCTTCTCCCCCCTTTTTGTGGTCTCCCTATTCTTGTGTGCTTTAGCATCATCAGGCAGAGGACCAGTGGCACCGGACCATGAGGGAGCTGCTTCCCACATGGCCCTGGAGGGCACGAAAACGGAGTCTGAATTCACCAGTGGGACGGAGGGTGAGGGGAGCTCCACGGCGGGGACAGGAGCTGATATCAGCGATACGGACTCCTCCTCTGATGGGAGCTCCCTTGCGGTGGCGGGCTCATCTGTGCCCCCGCATCTACAAGTACAGCTGCCCCCCCTACCAGCACCGCCCTCCCAGCAGCCCCTCAGCGTGTGTCCCGTGCCCGCTCACCCAGGAGGGTGGACATCTCCTTCGGCCCAGGCACCTCCGCCCCTGCCCCTGTCACCCCTGCTGCCCTCAGTGAGGAGGCCATTGACCTCCTCAGGTCCCTCACTGTTGGGCAGTCTACCATTTTGAATGCCATCCAGGGTGTAGAGAGGCAGTTGCAACAAACCAATCCATACCTGGAGGGCATTCATTCTGGTCAGGCAGCCCATCAGCGAGCTTTTCAGACTCTGGCCTCAGCACTGATGGCAGCCATTGTCCCTGTCTCTAGCCTCCCCCCTCCAACTTCCTCCACCCAGACCCAAACCCCTGTACCTCAGCCTATCCCAAGCACACCATCAGACCAGCATGCACACACGTCAACACACAAGGGATGCTCTGGCAAACATAAGCACCACACATCCCACAGGCACTCACGCAAGCATCATACACATGCAGACACACCAACATCCACTGCCTCCACTGTGTCCCCCTCCTCCTTGTCCCCCTCCTCCTTGTCTCCCTCCTCCCTCCCTGTCTCGTCTCCACTCACACCTGCATGCACTACATCCTCAGCCCCTACGTCCATCACCAGCACACCCACCACTACAGCCCGCTCATGTGCAGTCACCACCCCCACTACCAATCACACATCCCAGGTGTCCTCTACCAGTGTGTCTGTGAGCCCACCTCCCAAGGTACATAAACGCAGCCACACACCCACCCAACAGCCATCCACCTCACGACAGCCTCCAGCCCATGCACCTTCACCCAAAGTCACCAAACGTACACATCCTACAACCACTACCTCTTCCTCCACTCCAAAACCCCCTCCATCTACCTGTCCCAGTGTTCCCCAAAAACTTTTCCTGTCCAACCTTGACCTCTTCCCCTCACCTCCCCCACCCCTTCAGTCTCCTAGGGCCCGCCTCTCCAGGTCCCAACCCAGCACCTCAGCCACAACATCTGCGGGACCAGTGGTGCCAGTAGTAACCTGCTTCTGGAGTGCACCAGGCAGCAGGGCAGCCAGTGTGGCAAGGAGCCAGAGCACGGACAGTCCCCCACCTGTAAAGCACAAAAAGTTGGCCAGTGCCCGGCGGGAGAGAGGAAAGAAATCAGCCACCAAAGCCGCTCCCAGGGGTACAGTTGGGAGTGTGGCGACAGCTGCGCCACCATCCAAGGTGGGGAAGGGGCACAGTAAAATCGGCAAGTCTGGGAAAATCTGCACAGCGGACAAGACCGCCACCAGCACCTCTGCCCAGGACACGGCCGCCACCACTGTGCCTCTCTTCTACCCTATCATGCCCTTCCGGCCCACTCACTGCCCCTCTCCTCTACCCTACCATGTCCTTCCTGCCCACTCACTTCCCCTCTCTTCTACCCTACCATGTCCTTCCTGCCCACTCACTGCCCCTCTCTTCTACCCTATCATGTCCCTCCTGCTCCTCACTGCCCCTCTCTTCTACCCTTCCATGTCCCTCCTGCCCACTCACTGCCCCTCTCTTCTACCCTACCATGTCCCTCCTGCCCACTCACTGCCCCTCTCTTCTATCCTTCCATGTCCTTCCTGTCCCTCACTGCCCCTCTCTTCTACCCTTCCATGTCCCTCCTGCCCCTCACTGCCCCTCTCTTCTACCCTATCATGTCCCTCCTGCCCACTCACTGCCCCTCTCTTCTACCCTACCATGTCCCTCCTGCCTACTCACTGCCCCTCTCTTCTACCCTATCATGTCCTTCCTGACCACTCACTGCCCCTCTCTTCTACCCTACCATGTCCCTCCTGCCCTTCACTGCCCCTCTCTTCTACCCTACCATGTCTTTCCTTCCCACTCACTGCCCCTCTCTTCTACCCTACCATGTCCTTCCTGCCCACTCATTGCCTCTCTCTTCTACCCTACCATGTCCTTCCTGCCCACTCACTGCCCCTCTCTTCTACCCTTCCATGTCCCTCCTGCCCAATCACTTCCCCTCTCTTCTACCCTACCATGTCCTTCCTGCCCACTCACTGCCCCTCTCTTCTACCCTACCATGTCCTTCCGGTCCCTCAGTGCCCCTCTCTTCTACCCTACCATGTCCTTCCTGCCCACTTACTGCCCCTCTCTTCTACCCTATCATGTCCCTCCTGCCCACTCACTGCCCCTCTCTTCTACCCTACCATGTCCTTCCTGCCCCTCACTGCCCCTCTCTTCTTCCCTACCATGTCCTTCCTGCCCACTCACTGCCCCTCTCTTCTACCCTACCATGTCCCTCCTGCCCACTCACTGCCCCTCTCTTTTACCCTACCATGTCCTTCCTGGCCACTTACTGCCCCTCTCTTCTATCCTAGCATGTCCCTCCTGCCCACTCACTGCCCCTCTCTTCTACCCTACCATGTCCTTCCTGCCCACTCACTGTCTCTCTGTTCTACCCTACCATGTCCATCCTGCCCCTCACTGCTCCTCTCTTCTACCCTACCATGTCCTTCCTGCCCACTCACTGCCCATGACTTCTACCCTACCATGTCCCTCCTGCCCCTCACTGTCCCTCTCTTCTACCCTACCATGTCCTTCTTGCCCACTCACTGCCCCTCTCTTCTACCCTATCATGTCCCTCCTGCCCCTCACTGCCCCTCTCTTCTACCCTATCATGTCCCTCCTGCCCCTCACTGCCCCTCTTCACTGCCTCTCTCTTCTACCCTCTCATGTCCCTCCTGCCCCTCACTGCCCCTCTCATCTACCCTATCATGTCCCTCCTGCCCCTCACTGCCCCTCTCTTCTACCCTATCTTGTCCCTCCTGCCCCTCTCTGCCCCTCTCTTCTACCCTACCATGTCCTTCCTGCTCACTAACTCCCCCTCACTGCCCCTCTCTTCTACCCTACCATGTCCTTCCTGCCCACTCACTGCCCCTCTCTTCTACCATACCATGTCCCTCCTGCCCACTCACTGTGCCTCTCTTCTACCCTATCATGTCCCTCCTGCCCACTCACTGCCCATCTCTTCTACCCTACCATGTCCCTCCTGCCCCTCACTGCCCCTCTCTTCTACTCTATCATGTCCCTCCTGCCCACTCACTGCCCCTCTCTTCTACCCTATCATGTCCCTCCTGCCCCTCACTGCCCCTCTCTTCTACCCTATCATGTCCCTCCTGCCCTCACTGCCCCTTTTCACTGCCCCTCTCTTCTACCCTACCATGTCCTTCCTGCCCACTCACTGCCCCTCTCTTCTACCCTACCATGTCCCTCCTGCCCACTCACTGTCCCTCTCTTCTACCCTATCATGTCCCTCCTGCCCACTCACTGCCCATCTCTTCTACCCTACCATGTCCCTCCTGCCCCTCACTGCCCCTCTCTTCTACTCTATCATGTCCCTCCTGCCACTCACTGCCCCTCTCTTCTACCCTATCATGTCCCTCCTGCCCCTCACTGCCCCTCTCTTCTACCCTACCATGTCCCTCCTGCCCCTCACTGCCCCTCTCTTCTACCCTACCCTGTCCCTCCTGCCCCTCACTGCCCCTCTCTTCTACTCTATCATGTCCCTCCTGCCACTCACTGCCCCTTTCACTGCCCCTCTCTTCTACCCTATCATGTCCCTCCAGCCCCTCACTGCCCCTCTCTAATACCCTACCATGTCCCTCCTGCCCCTCACTGCCCCTCTCTTCTACTCTATCATGTCCCTCCTGCCACTCACTGCCCCCCTCTTCTACCCTATCATGTCCCTCCTGCCCCTCACTGCCCCTCTCTTCTACCCTATCATGTCCCTCCTGCCCCTCACTTCCCCTCTTCAATGCCCCTCTCTTCTACCCTATCATGTCCCTCCTGCCCCTCACTGCCCCTCTCATCTACCCTATCATGTCCCTCCTGCCCCTCACTGCCCCTCTCTTCTACCCTATCTTGTCCCTCCTGCCCCTCTCTTCTACCCTACCATGTCCTTCCTGCCCACTCACTGCCCCTCTCTTCTACCCTACCATGTCCCTCCTGCCCACTCACTGCCCCTCTCTTCTACCCTATCATGTCCCTCCTGCCCCTTTCACTGCCCCTCTCTTCTACCCTATCATGTCCCTCCTGCCCACTCACTCCCCCTCACTGCCCCCCTCTTCTACCCTACCATGTCCTTCCTGCCCACTCACTGCCCCTCTCTTCTACCCTACCGTGTCCTTCCTGCCCACTCACTGCCCCTCTCTTCTACCCTACCATGTCCTTCCTGCCCACTCACTGCCCCTCTCTTCTATCCTTCCATGTTCTTCCCGCCCACTCACTTCCCCTCTCTTCTACCCTACCATGTCCCTCATGCCCCTCACTGCCCCTCTCTTCTACCCTTCCATGTCCCTTCTGCCCAATCACTGCCCCTCTCTTCTACCCTATCATGTCCCTCCTGCCCACTCACTGCCCCCCTCTTCTACCCTACCATGTCCTTCCTGCCCACTCACTGCCCCTCTCTCCTATCCTTCCATGTCCTTCCTGTCCCTCACTGCCCCTCTCTTCTACCCTTCCATGTCCCTCCTGCCCCTCACTGCCCCTCTCTTCTACCCTTCCATGTCCCTTCTGCCCACTCATTGCCCCTCTCTTCTACCCTACCATGTCCCTCCTCTCCACTCACTGCCCCTCTCTTCTACCCTTCCATGTCCTTCATTTCCCTCACTGCCCCTCTCTTCTACCCTATCATGTCCCTCCTGTCCCTCACTGCCCCTCTTCACTGCCCCTCTCTTCTACCCTATCATGTCCTTCCTGCCCACTCACTGCCTCTGTCTTCTACCCTTCCATGTCCCTTCTGCCCACTCACTGCCCCTCTCTTCTACCCTACCATGTCCCTCCTGCCCACTCACTGCCCCTCTTCACTGCCCCTAACTTCTACCCTATTATGTCCCTCCTGCCCCTCACTGCCCCTCTCTTCTACCCTACCATGTCCTTCCTACCCACTCACTGCCCCTCTCTTCTACCCTACCATGTCCTTCCTGCCCACTACTGCCCCTCTCTTCTACCCTACCATGTCCCTCCTGCCCACTCACTGCCCCTCTCTTCTACCCTATCATGTCCTTCCTGACGACTCACTGCCCCTCTCTTCTACCCTACCATGTCCTTCCTGCCCACTCACTGCCCCTCTCTTCTACCCTTCCATGTCCCTCCTGCCCACTCACTTCCCCTCTCTTCTACCCTATCATGTCCCTCCTGCCCCTCACTGCCCCTCTCTTCTACCCTATCATGTCCCTCCTGCCCCTCACTGCCCCTCTCTTCTACCCTATTATGTCCTTCCTGCCCCTCACTGCCCCTCTCTTCAACCCTACCATGGCCTTCCTGCCCACTCACTGCCCCTCTCTTCTACACTACCATGTCCTTCCTGCCGATCACTGCCCCTCTCTTCTACCCTACCATGTCCTTCCGGCCCACTCACTGCCCCTCTCTTATACCCTATCATGTCCTTCCGGCCCACTCACTGCCCCTCTCTTCTACCGTACCATGTCCTTCCTGCCCACTCACTTCCCCTCTCTTCTACCCTACCATGTCCTTCCTGCCCATCACTGCCCCTCTCTTCTACCCTATCATGGCCTTCCTGCCCACTCACTGCCCCTCTCTTCTACCCTACCATGTCCTTCTTGCCGATCACTGCCCCTCTCTTCTACCCTACCATGTCCTTCCGGCCCACTCACTGCCCCTCTCTTCTACCCTATCATGCCCTTCCGGCCCACTCACTGCCCCTCTCCTCTACCCTACCATGTCCTTCCTGCCCACTCACTTCCCCTCTCTTCTACCCTACCATGTCCTTCCTGCCCACTCACTGCCCCTCTCTTCTACCCTATCATGTCCCTCCTGCTCCTCACTGCCCCTCTCTTCTACCCTTCCATGTCCCTCCTGCCCACTCACTGCCCCTCTCTTCTACCCTACCATGTCCCTCCTGCCCACTCACTGCCCCTCTCTTCTACCCTTCCATGTCCCTCCTGTCCACTCACTGCCCCTCTCTTCTATCCTTCCATGTCCTTCCTGTCCCTCACTGCCCCTCTCTTCTACCCTATCATGTCCCTCCTGCCCCTCACTGCCCCTCTTCAATGCCCCTCTCTTCTACCCTATCATGTCCCTCCTGCCAGTCACTGCCCCTCTCTTTTACCCTACCATGTCCCTCCTGCCCACTCACTGCCCCTCTCTTCTACCCTTCCATGTCCTTCCTGCCCACTCACTGCCTCTCTCTTCTACCCTTCCATGTCCCTCCTGCCCACTCACTGCCCCTCTCATCTACCCTATCCTGTCCCTACTGCCCACTCACTGCCCCTCTCTTCTACCCTACCATGTCCCTCCTGCCTACTCACTGCCCCTCTCTTCTACCCTATCATGTCCTTCCTGACCACTCACTGCCCCTCTCTTCTACCCTACCATGTCCCTCCTGCCCCTCACTGCCCCTCTCTTCTACCCTACCATGTCTTTCCTACCCACTCACTGCCCCTCTCTTCTACCCTACCATGTCCTTCCTGCCCACTCACTGCCTCTCTCTTCTACCCTACCATGTCCTTCCTGCCCACTCACTGCCCCTCTCTTCTACCCTTCCATGTCCCTCCTGCCCACTCACTTCCCCTCTCTTCTACCCTACCATGTCCTTCCTGCCCACTCACTGCCCCTCTCTTCTACCCTACCATGTCCTTCCGGTCCCTCACTGCCCCTCTCTTCTACCCTACCATGTCCTTCCTGCCCACTCACTGCCCCTCTCTTCTACCCTATCATGTCCCTCCTGCCCACTCACTGCCCCTCTCTTCTACCCTACCATGTCCTTCCTACCCCTCACTGCCCCTCTCTTCTACCCTACCATGTCCTTCCTGCCCACTCACTGCCCCTCTCTTCTACCCTACCATGTCCCTCCTGCCCACTCACTGCCCCTCTCTTTTACCCTTCCATGTCCCTTCTGCCCACTCACTGCCCCTCTCTTCTATCCTAGCATGTCCCTCCTGCCCACTCACTGCCCCTCTCTTCTACCCTACCATGTCCTTCCTGCCCACTCACTGTCTCTCTGTTCTACCCTTCCATGTCCTTCCTGCCCACTCACTGCCTCTCTCTTCTACCCTTCCATGTCCCTCCTGCCCTCTCACTGCCCCTCTCATCTACCCTATCCTGTCCCTCCTGCCCACTCACTGCCCCTCTCTTCTACCCTACCATGTCCCTCCTGCCTACTCACTGCCCCTCTCTTCTACCCTATCATGTCCTTCCTGACCACTCACTGCCCCTCTCTTCTATCCTTCCATGTCCCTCCTGCCACTCACTGCCCCTCTCTTCTACCCTATCATGTCCCTCCTGCCGCTCATTGCCCCTCTCTTCTACCCTATCATGTCCCTCCTGCCCCTCACTGCCCCTCTTCACTGCCCCTCTCTTCTACCCTATCATGTCCCTCCTGCCCCTCATGGCCCCTCTCTTCTACCCTACCATGTCCCTCCTGCCCCTCACTGCCCCTCTCTTCTACCCTATCATGGCCTTCCTGCCCACTCACTGCCCCTCTCTTCTACCCTACCATGTCTTTCCTGCCGATCACTGCCCCTCTCTTCTACCCTACCATGTCCTTCCGGCCCACTCACTGCCCCTCTCTTCTACCCTACCATGTCTTTCCTGCCGATCACTGCCCCTCTCTTCTACCCTACCATGTCCTTCCGGCCCACTCACTGCCCCTCTCTTCTACCCTATCATGTCCTTCCGGCCCACTCACTGCCCCTCTCCTCTACCCTACCATGTCCTTCCTGCCCACTCACTTCCCCTCTCTTCTACCCTACCATGTCCTTCCTGCCCACTCACTGCCCCTCTCTTCTACCCTATCATGTCCCTCCTGCTCCTCACTGCCCCTCTCTTCTACCCTTCCATGTCCCTCCTGCCCACTCACTGCCCCTCTCTTCTACCCTACCATGTCCCTCCTGCCCACTCACTGCCCCTCTCTTCTACCCTTCCATGTCCCTCCTGTCCACTCACTGCCCCTCTCTTCTATCCTTCCATGTCCTTCCTGTCTCTCACTGCCCCTCTCTTCTACCCTATCATGTCCCTCCTGCCCCTCACTGCCCCTCTTCAATGCCCCTCTCTTCTACCCTATCATGTCCCTCCTGCCAGTCACTGCCCCTCTCTTTTACCCTACCATGTCCCTCCTGCCCACTCACTGCCCCTCTCTTCTACCCTTCCATGTCCTTCCTGCCCACTCACTGCCTCTCTCTTCTACCCTTCCATGTCCCTCCTGCCCACTCACTGCCCCTCTCATCTACCCTATCCTGTCCCTCCTGCCCACTCACTGCCCCTCTCTTCTACCCTACCATGTCCCTCCTGCCTACTCACTGCCCCTCTCTTCTACCCTATCATGTCCTTCCTGACCACTCACTGCCCCTCTCATCTACCCTACCATGTCCCTCCTGCCCCTCACTGCCCCTCTCTTCTACCCTACCATGTCTTTCCTGCCCACTCACTGCCCCTCTCTTCTACCCTACCATGTCCTTCCTCCCCACTCACTGCCTCTCTCTTCTACCCTACCATGTCCTTCCTGCCCACTCACTGCCCTTCTCTTCTACCCTTCCATGTCCCTCCTGCCCACTCACTTCCCCTCTCTTCTACCCTACCATGTCCTTCCTGCCCACTCACTGCCCCTCTCTTCTACCCTACCATGTCCTTCCGGTCCCTCACTGCCCCTCTCTTCTACCCTTCCATGTCCTTCCTGCCCACTCACTGCCCCTCTCTTCTACCCTATCATGTCCCTCCTGCCCACTCACTGCCCCTCTCTTCTACCCTACCATGTCCTTCCTACCCCTCACTGCCCCTCTCTTCTACCCTACCATGTCCTTCCTGCCCACTCACTGCCCCTCTCTTCTACCCTACCATGTCCCTCCTGCCCACTCACTGCCCCTCTCTTTTACCCTTACATGTCCCTTCTGCCCACTCACTGCCCCTCTCTTCTATCCTAGCATGTCCCTCCTGACCACTCACTGCCCCTCTCTTCTACCCTACCATGTCCTTCCTGCCCACTCACTGTCTCTCTGTTCTTCCCTACCATGTCCATCCTGCCCCTCACTGCTCCTCTCTTCTACCCTACCATGTCCTTCCTGCCCACTCACTGCCCATCACTTCTACCCTACCATGTCCCTCCTGCCCCTCACTGCCCCTCTCTTCTACCCTACCATGTCCTTCCTGCCCACTCACTGCCCCTCTCTTCTACCCTATCATGTCCCTCCTGCCCCTCACTGCCCCTCTCTTCTACCCTATCATGTCCCTCCTGCCCCTCACTGCCCCTCTTCACTGCCCCTCTCTTCTACCCTCTCATGTCCCTCCTGCCCCTCACTGCCCCTCTCATCTACCCTATCATGTCCCTCCTGCCCCTCACTGCCCCTCTCTTCTACCCTATCTTGTCCCTCCAGCCCCTCACTGCCCCTCTCTTCTACCCTACCATGTCCTTCCTGCCCACTCACTCCTCCTCACTGCCCCTCTCTTCTACCCTACCATGTCCTTCCTGCCCACTCACTGCCCCTCTCTTCTACCCTACCATGTCCCTCCTGCCCACTCACTGTCCCTCTCTTCTACCCTATCATGTCCCTCCTGCCCACTCACTGCCCATCTATTCTACCCTACCATGTCCCTCCTGCCCCTCACTGCCCCTCTCTTCTACTCTATCATGTCCCTCCTGCCACTCACTGCCCCTCTCTTCTACCCTATCATGTCCCTCCTGCCCCTCACTGCCCCTCTCTTCTACCCTACCATGTGCCTCCTGCCCCTCACTGCCCCTCTCTTCTACCCTACCATGTCCCTCCTGCCCCTCACTGCCCCTCTCTTCTACCCTATCATGTCCCTCCTGCCACTCACTGCCCCTTTCACTGCCCCTCTCTTCTACCCTATCATGTCCCTCCAGCCCCTCACTGCCCCTCTCTAATACCCTACCATGTCCCTCCTGCCCCTCACTGCCCCTCTCTTCTACTCTATCATGTCCCTCCTGCCACTCACTGCCCCTCTCTTCTACCCTATCATGTCCCTCCTGCCACTCACTGCCCCTCTCTTCTACCCTATCATGTCCCTCCTACCCCTCACTTCCCCTCTTCAATGCCCCTCTCTTCTACCCTATCATCTCCCTCCTGCCCCTCACTGCCCCTCTCATCTACCCTATCATGTCCCTCCTGCCCCTCACTGCCCCTCTCTTCTACCCTATCTTGTCCCTCCTGCCCCTCTCTTCTACCCTACCATGTCCTTCCTGCCCACTCACTGCCCCTCTCTTCTACCCTATTATGTCCCTCCTGCCACTCACTGCCCCTCTCTTCTACCCTATCATGTCCCTCCTGCCCCTCACTTCCCCTCTTCAATGCCCCTCTCTTCTACCCTATCATGTCCCTCCTGCCCCTCACTGCCCCTCTCTTCTACCCTACCATGTCCCTCCTGCCCCTCACTGCCCCTCTCTTCTACCCTATCATGTCCCTCCTGCCACTCACTGCCCCTCTCTTCTACCCTATCATGTCCCTCCTGCCACTCACTGCCCCTCTCTTCTACCCTATCATGTCCCTCCTGCCCCTCACGGCCCCTCTTCACTGCCCCTCTCTTCTACCCTATCATGTCCCTCCTGCCACTCACTGCCCCTCTCTTCTATCCTTCCATGTCCCTCCTGCCACTCACTGCTCCTCTCTTCTACCCTATCATGTCCCTCCTGCCACTCACTGCCCCTCTCTTCTACCCTATCATGTCCCTCCTGCCCCTCATTGCCCCTCTCTTCTACCCTATCATGTCCCTCCTGCCCCTCACTGCCCCTCTTCACTGCCCCTCTCTTCTACCCTATCATGTCCCTCCTGCCCCTCACTGCCCCTCTCTTCTACCCTACAATGTCCCTCCTGCCCCTCACTGCCCCTCTCTTCTACCCTATCATGTCCCTCCTGCCACTCACTGCCCCTCTCTTCTACCCTATCATGTCCCTCCTGCCACTCACTGCCACTCACTGCCCCTCTCTTCTACCCTATCATGTCCCTCCTGCCCCTCACTGCCCCTCTTCACTGCCCCCTCCTCTACCCTATTGTGTCCCTCCTGCCCCTCACTGCCCCTCTCTTCTACCCTACCATGTCCCTCCTGCCCCTCACAGCCCCTCTCTTCTACCCTACCATGTCCCTCCTGCCCCTCACTGCCCCTCTCTTCTACCCTATCATGTCCCTCCTGCCACTCACTGCCCCTCTCTTCTATCCTTCCATGTCCCTCCTGCCACTCACTGCCCCTCTCTTCTACCCTATCATGTCCCTCCTGCCCCTCATTGCCCCTCTCTTCTACCCTATCATGTCCCTCCTGCCCCTCACTGCCCCTCTTCACTGCCCCTCTCTTCTACCCTATCATGTCCCTCCTGCCCCTCATGGCCCCTCTCTTCTACCCTACCATGTCCCTCCTGCCCCTCACTGCCCCTCTCTTCTACCCTATCATGTCCCTCCTGCCACTCACTGCCCCTCTCTTCTACCCTATCATGTCCCTCCTGCCCCTCACTGCCCCTCTCTTCTACCCTATCATGTCCCTCCTGCCCCTCACTGCCCCTCTTCACTGCCCCTCTCTTCTACCCTATCATGTCCCTCCTGCCCCTCACTGCCCCTCTCTTCTACCCTATCATGTCCCTCCTGCCACTCACTGCCCCTTTCACTGCCCCTCTCTTCTACCCTATCATGTCCCTCCAGCCCCTCACTGCCCCTCTCTTCTACCCTACCATGTCCCTCCTGCCCCTCCCTGCCCCTCTCTTCTACCCTATCATGTCCCTCCTGCCCCTCATTGCCCCTCTCTTCTACCCTATCATGTCCCTCCTGCCCCTCACTGCCCCTCTTCACTGCCCCTCTCTTCTACCCTATCATGTCCCTCCTGCCCCTCACTGCCCCTCTCTTCTACCCTACCATGTCCCTCCTGCCCCTCACTGCCCCTCTCTTCTACCCTACCATGTCCCTCCTGCCCCTCACTGCCCCTCTCTTCTAACCTACCATGTCCCTCCTGCCCCTCACTGCCCCTCTCTTCTACCCTATCATGTCCCTCCTGCCACTCACTGCCCCTTTCACTGCCCCTCTCTTCTACCCTATCATGTCCCTCCAGCCCCTCACTGCCCCTCTCTTCTACCCTACCATGTCCCTCCTGCCCCTCCCTGCCCCTCTCTTCTACCCTATCATGTCCCTCCTGCCCCTCATTGCCCCTCTCTTCTACCCTATCATGTCCCTCCTGCCCCTCACTGCCCCTCTTCACTGCCCCTCTCTTCTACCCTATCATGTCCCTCCTGCCCCTCACTGCCCCTCTCTTCTACCCTACCATGTCCCTCCTGCCCCTCACTGCCCCTCTCTTCTACCCTACCATGTCCCTCCTGCCCCTCACTGCCCCTCTCTTCTACCCTATCATGTCCCTCCTGCCACTCACTGCCCCTCTCTTCTACCCTATCATGTCCCTCCTGCCACTCACTGCCCCTCTCTTCTACCCTATCATGTCCCTCCTGCCCCTCACTGCCCCTCTTCACTGCCCCCTCCTCTACCCTATTGTGTCCCTCCTGCCCCTCACTGCCCCTCTCTTCTACCCTACCATGTCCCTCCTGCCCCTCACAGCCCCTCTCTTCTACCCTACCATGTTCCTCCTGCCCCTCACTGCCCCTCTCTTCTACCCTATCATGTCCCTCCTGCCACTCACTGCCCCTCTCTTCTATCCTTCCATGTCCCTCCTGCCACTCACTGCCCCTCTCTTCTACCCTATCATGTCCCTCCTGCCCCTCATTGCCCCTCTCTTCTACCCTATCATGTCCCTCCTGCCCCTCACTGCCCCTCTTCACTGCCCCTCTCTTCTACCCTATCATGTCCCTCCTGCCCCTCATGGCCCCTCTCTTCTACCCTACCATGTCCCTCCTGACCCTCACTGCCCCTCTCTTCTACCCTATCATGTCCCTCCTGCCACTCACTGCCCCTCTCTTCTACCCTATCATGTCCCTCCTGCCCCTCACTGCCCCTCTCTTCTACCCTATCATGTCCCTCCTGCCCCTCACTGCCCCTCTTCACTGCCCCTCTCTTCTACCCTATCATGTCCCTCCTGCCCCTCACTGCCCCTCTCTTCTACCCTATCATGTCCCTCCTGCCACTCACTGCCCCTTTCACTGCCCCTCTCTTCTACCCTATCATGTCCCTCCAGCCCCTCACTGCCCCTCTCTTCTACCCTACCATGTCCCTCCTGCCCCTCCCTGCCCCTCTCTTCTACCCTATCATGTCCCTCCTGCCCCTCATTGCCCCTCTCTTCTACCCTATCATGTCCCTCCTGCCCCTCACTGCCCCTCTTCACTGCCCCTCTCTTCTACCCTATCATGTCCCTCCTGCCCCTCACTGCCCCTCTCTTCTACCCTACCATGTCCCTCCTGCCCCTCACTGCCCCTCTCTTCTACCCTACCATGTCCCTCCTGCCCCTCACTGCCCCTCTCTTCTACCCTACCATGTCCCTCCTGCCCCTCACTGCCCCTCTCTTCTACCCTATCATGTCCCTCCTGCCACTCACTGCCCCTCTCTTCTATCCTTCCATGTCCCTCCTGCCACTCACTGCCCCTCTCTTCTACCCTATCATGTCCCTCCTGCCCCTCATTGCCCCTCTCTTCTACCCTATCATCTCCCTCCTGCCCCTCACTGCCCCTCTTCACTGCCCCTCTCTTCTACCCTATCATGTCCCTCCTGCCCCTCACTGCCCCTCTCTTCTACCCTACCATGTCCCTCCTGCCCCTCACTGCCCCTCTCTTCTACCCTACCATGTCCCTCTTGCCCCTCACTGCCCCTCTCTTTTACCCTATCATGTCCCTCCTGCCACTCACTGCCCCTCTCTTCTACCCTATCATGTCCCTCCTGCCCCTCACTGCCCCTCTCTTCTACCCTATCATGTCCCTCCTGCCCCTCACTGCCCCTCTTCACTGCCCCTCTCTTCTACCCTATCATGTCCCTCCTTCCCCTCACTGCCCCTCTCTTCTACCCTACCATGTCCCTCCTGCCCCTCACTGCCACTCTCTTCTACCCTATCATGTCCCTCCTGCCACTCACTGCCCCTCTCTTCTACCCTATCATGTCCCTCCTGCCCCTCACTGCCCCTCTCTTCTACCCTATCATGTCCCTCCTGCCCCTCACTGCCCCTCTTCACTGCCCCTCTCTTCTACCCTATCATGTCCCTCCTGCCCCTCACTGCCCCTCTCTTCTACCCTATCATGTCCCTCCTGCCACTCACTGCCCCTTTCACTGCCCCTCTCTTCTACCCTATCATGTCCCTCCAGCCCCTCACTGCCCCTCTCTTCTACCCTACCATGTCCCTCCTGCCCCTCCCTGCCCCTCTCTTCTACCCTATCATGTCCCTCCTGCCCCTCATTGCCCCTCTCTTCTACCCTATCATGTCCCTCCTGCCCCTCACTGCCCCTCTTCACTGCCCCTCTCTTCTACCCTATCATGTCCCTCCTGCCCCTCACTGCCCCTCTCTTCTACCCTACCATGTCCCTCCTGCCCCTCACTGCCCCTCTCTTCTACCCTACCATGTCCCTCCTGCCCCTCACTGCCCCTCTCTTCTACCCTACCATGTCCCTCCTGCCCCTCACTGCCCCTCTCTTCTACCCTATCATGTCCCTCCTGCCACTCACTGCCCCTTTCACTGCCCCTCTCTTCTACCCTATCATGTCCCTCCAGCCCCTCACTGCCCCTCTCTTCTACCCTACCATGTCTCTCCTGCCCCTCCCTGCCCCTCTCTTCTACCCTATCATGTCCCTCCTGCCCCTCACTGCCCCTCTCTTCTACCCTATCATGTCCCTCCTGCCCCTCACTGCCCCTCTTCACTGCCCCTCTCTTCTACCCTATCATGTCCCTCCTGCCCCTCACTGCCCCTCTCTTCTACCCTACCATGTCCCTCCTGCCCCTCACTGCCCCTCTCTTCTACCCTACCATGTCCCTCCTGCCCCTCACTGCCCCTCTCTTCTACCCTATCATGTCCCTCCTGCCACTCACTGCCCCTCTCTTCTACCCTATCATGTCCCTCCTGCCACTCACTGCCCCTCTCTTCTACCCTATCATGTCCCTCCTGCCCCTCACTGCCCCTCTTCACTGCCCCCTCCTCTACCCTATCGTGTCCCTCTTGCCCCTCACTGCCCCTCTCTTCTACCCTACCATGTCCCTCCTGCCCCTCACAGCCCCTCTCTTCTACCCTACCATGTCCCTCCTGCCCCTCACTGCCCCTCTCTTCTACCCTATCATGTCCCTCCTGCCACTCACTGCCCCTCTCTTCTAACCTTCCATGTCCCTCCTGCCACTCACTGCCCCTCTCTTCTACCCTATCATGTCCCTCCTGCCCCTCATTGCCCCTCTCTTCTACCCTATCATGTCCCTCCTGCCCCTCACTGCCCCTCTTCACTGCCCCTCTCTTCTACCCTATCATGTCCCTCCTGCCCCTCATGGCCCCTCTCTTCTACCCTACCATGTCCCTCCTGCCCCTCACTGCCCCTCTCTTCTACCCTATCATGTCCCTCCTGCCACTCACTGCCCCTCTCTTCTACCCTATCATGTCTCTCCTGCCCCTCACTGCACCTCTCTTCTACCCTATCATGTCCCTCCTGCCCCTCACTGCCCCTCTTCACTGCCCCTCTCTTCTACCCTATCATGTCCCTCCTACCCCTCACTGCCCCTCTCTTCTACCCTATCATGTCCCTCCTGCCACTCACTGCCCCTTTCACTGCCCCTCTCTTCTACCCTATCATGTCCCTCCAGCCCCTCACTGCCCCTCTCTTCTACCCTACCATGTCCCTCCTGCCCCTCCCTGCCCCTCTCTTCTACCCTATCATGTCCCTCCTGCCCCTCATTGCCCCTCTCTTCTACCCTATCATGTCCCTCCTGCCCCTCACTGCCCCTCTTCACTGCCCCTCTCTTCTACCCTATCATGTCCCTCCTGCCCCTCACTGCCCCTCTCTTCTACCCTACCATGTCCCTCCTGCCCCTCACTGCCCCTCTCTTCTACCCTACCATGTCCCTCCTGCCCCTCACTGCCCCTCTCTTCTACCCTACCATGTCCCTCCTGCCCCTCACGGCCCCTCTCTTCTACCCTATCATGTCCCTCCTGCCACTCACTGCCCCTCTCTTCTATCCTTCCATGTCCCTCCTGCCACTCACTGCCCCTCTCTTCTACCCTATCATGTCCCTCCTGCCCCTCATTGCCCCTCTCTTCTACCCTATCATCTCCCTCCTGCCCCTCACTGCCCCTCTTCACTGCCCCTCTCTTCTACCCTATCATGTCCCTCCTGCCCCTCACTGCCCCTCTCTTCTACCCTACCATGTCCCTCCTGCCCCTCACTGCCCCTCTCTTCTACCCTACCATGTCCCTCTTGCCCCTCACTGCCCCTCTCTTTTACCCTATCATGTCCCTCCTGCCACTCACTGCCCCTCTCTTCTACCCTATCATGTCCCTCCTGCCCCTCACTGCCCCTCTCTTCTACCCTATCATGTCCCTCCTGCCCCTCACTGCCCCTCTTCACTGCCCCTCTCTTCTACCCTATCATGTCCCTCCTTCCCCTCACTGCCCCTCTCTTCTGCCCTACCATGTCCCTCCTGCCCCTCACTGCCCCTCTCTTCTACCCTACCATGTCCCTCCTGCCCCTCACTGCCCCTCTCTTCTACCCTATCATGTCCCTCCTGCCACTCACTGCCCCTTTCACTGCCCCTCTCTTCTACCATATCATGTCCCTCCAGCCCCTCACTGCCCCTCTCTTCTACCCTACCATGTCCCTCCTGCCCCTCACTGCCCCTCTCTTCTACTCTATCATGTCCCTCCTGCCCCTCACTGCCCTTCTCTTCTACCCTACCATGTCCCTCCTGATCCTCACTGCCCCTCTCTTCTACTCTATCATGTCCCTCCTGCCACTCACTGCCCCTCTCTTCTACCCTATCATGTCCCTCCTGCCCCTCACTGCCCCTCTCTTCTACCCTACCATGTCCCTCCTGCCCCTCACTGCCCCTCTCTTCTACCCTATCATGTCCCTCCTGCCCCTCACTGCCCCTTTCACTGCCCCTCTCTTCTACCCTATCATGTCCCTCCAGCCCCTCACTGCCCCTCTCTTCTACCCTACCATGTCCCTCCTGCCCCTCACTGCCCCTCTCTTCTACTCTATCATGTCCCTCCTGCCCCTCACTGCCCCTCTCTTCTACCCTACCATGTCCCTCCTGACCCTCACTGCCCCTCTTCACTGCCCCTCTCTTCTACCCTATCATGTCCCTCCTACCCCTCACTGCCCCTTTCTTCTACTCTATCATGTCCCTCCTGCCACTCACTGCCCCTTTCACTGCCCCTCTCTTCTACCCTATCATGTCCCTCCAGCCCCTCACTGCCCCTCTCTTCTACCCTACCATGTCCCTCCTGCCCCTCCCTGCCCCTCTCTTCTACCCTATCATGTCCCTCCTGCCCCTCATTCCCCTCTCTTCTACCCTATCATGTCCCTCCTGCCCCTCACTGCCCCTCTTCACTGCCCCTCTCTTCTACCCTATCATGTCCCTCCTGCCCCTCACTGCCCCTCTCTTCTACCCTACCATGTCCCTCCTGCCCCTCACTGCCCCTCTCTTCTACCCTACCATGTCCCTCCTGCCCCTCACTGCCCCTCTCTTCTACCCTACCATGTCCCTCCTGCCCCTCACTGCCCCTCTCTTCTACCCTATCATGTCCCTCCTGCCACTCACTGCCCCTCTCTTCTATCCTTCCATGTCCCTCCTGCCACTCACTGCCCCTCTCTTCTACCCTATCATGTCCCTCCTGCCCCTCATTGCCCCTCTGTTCTACCCTATCATCTCCCTCCTGCCCCTCACTGCCCCTCTTCACTGCCCCTCTCTTCTACCCTATCATGTCCCTCCTGCCCCTCACTGCCCCTCTCTTCTACCCTACCATGTCCCTCCTGCCCCTCACTGCCCCTCTCTTCTACCCTACCATGTCCCTCTTGCCCCTCACTGCCCCTCTCTTTTACCCTATCATGTCCCTCCTGCCACTCACTGCCCCTCTCTTCTACCCTATCATGTCCCTCCTGCCCCTCACTGCCCCTCTCTTCTACCCTATCATGTCCCTCCTGCCCCTCACTGCCCCTCTTCACTGCCCCTCTCTTCTACCCTATCATGTCCCTCCTTCCCCTCACTGCCCCTCTCTTCTGCCCTACCATGTCCCTCCTGCCCCTCACTGCCCCTCTCTTCTACCCTACCATGTCCCTCCTGCCCCTCACTGCCCCTCTCTTCTACCCTATCATGTCCCTCCTGCCACTCACTGCCCCTTTCACTGCCCCTCTCTTCTACCATATCATGTCCCTCCAGCCCCTCACTGCCCCTCTCTTCTACCCTACCATGTCCCTCCTGCCCCTCACTGCCCCTCTCTTCTACTCTATCATGTCCCTCCTGCCCCTCACTGCCCTTCTCTTCTACCCTACCATGTCCCTCCTGATCCTCACTGCCCCTCTCTTCTACTCTATCATGTCCCTCCTGCCACTCACTGCCCCTCTCTTCTACCCTATCATGTCCCTCCTGCCCCTCACTGCCCCTCTCTTCTACCCTACCATGTCCCTCCTGCCCCTCACTGCCCCTCTCTTCTACCCTATCATGTCCCTCCTGCCCCTCACTGCCCCTTTCACTGCCCCTCTCTTCTACCCTATCATGTCCCTCCAGCCCCTCACTGCCCCTCTCTTCTACCCTACCATGTCCCTCCTGCCCCTCACTGCCCCTCTCTTCTACTCTATCATGTCCCTCCTGCCCCTCACTGCCCCTCTCTTCTACCCTACCATGTCCCTCCTGACCCTCACTGCCCCTCTCTTCTACTCTATCATGTCCCTCCTGCCACTCACTGCCCCTCTCTTCTACCCTATCATGTCCCTCCTGCCCCTCACTGCCCCTCTCTTCTACCCTATCATGTCCCTCCTGCCCCTCACTGCCCCTCTTCACTGCCCCTCTCTTCTACCCTCTCATGTCCCTCCTGCCCCTCACTGCCCCTCTCATCTACCCTATCATGTCCCTCCCTGCCCCTCACTGCCCCTCTCTTCTACCCTATCTTGTCCCTCCTACCCCTCACTGCCCCTCTCTTCTACCCTACCATGTCCTTCCTGCCCACTCACTCCCCCTCACTGCCCCTCTCTTCTACCCTACCATGTCCTTCCTGCCCACTCACTGCCCCTCTCTTCTACCCTACCATGTCCCTCCTGCCCACTCACTGCCCCTCTCTTCTACCCTATCATGTCCCTCCTGCCCACTCACTGCCCATCTCTTCTACCCTACCATGTCCCTCCTGCCCCTCACTGCCCCTCTCTTCTACTCTATCATGTCCCTCCTGCCACTCACTGCCCCTCTCTTCTACCCTATCATGTCCCTCCTGCCCCTCACTGCCCCTCTCTTCTACCCTACCATGTCCCTCCTGCCCCTCACTGCCCCTCTCTTCTACCCTACCATGTCCCTCCTGCCCCTCACTGCCCCTCTCTTCTACTCTATCATGTCCCTTCTGCCACTCACTGCCCCTTTCACTGCCCCTCTCTTCTACCCTATCATGTCTCTCCAGCCCCTCACTGCCCCTCTCTAATACCCTACCATGTCCCTCCTGCCCCTCACTGCCCCTCTCTTCTACTCTATCATGTCCCTCCTGCCACTCACTGCCCCTCTCTTCTACCCTATCATGTCCCTCCTGCCCCTCACTGCCCCTCTCTTCTACCCTATCATGTCCCTCTTGCCCATCACTTCCCCTCTTCAATGCCCCTCTCTTCTACCCTATCATGTCCCTCCTGCCCCTCACTGCCCCTCTCATCTACCCTATCATGTCCCTCCTGCCCCTCACTGCCCCTCTCTTCTACCCTATCTTGTCCCTCCTGCCCCTCACTGCCCCTCTTTTCTACCCTACCATGTCCTTCCTGCCCACTCACTACCCCTCTCTTCTACCCTACCATGTCCCTCCTGCCCACTCACTGCCCCTCTCTTCTACCCTATCATGTCCCTCCTGCCCCTTTCACTGCCCCTCTCTTCTACCCTATCATGTCCCTCCTGCCCACTCACTGCCCATCTCTTCTACCCTACCATGTCCTTCCTGCCCCTCACTGCCCCTCTCTTCTACCCTATCATGTCCCTCCTGCCCCTCACTGCCCCTCTTCACTGCCCCTCTCTTCTACCCTCTCATGTCCCTCCTGCCCCTCACTGCCCCTCTCATCTACCCTATCATGTCCCTCCCTGCCCCTCACTGCCCCTCTCTTCTACCCTATCTTGTCCCTCCTACCCCTCACTGCCCCTCTCTTCTACCCTACCATGTCCTTCCTGCCCACTCACTCCCCCTCACTGCCCCTCTCTTCTACCCTACCATGTCCTTCCTGCCCACTCACTGCCCCTCTCTTCTACCCTACCATGTCCCTCCTGCCCACTCACTGCCCCTCTCTTCTACCCTATCATGTCCCTCCTGCCCACTCACTGCCCATCTCTTCTACCCTACCATGTCCCTCCTGCCCCTCACTGCCCCTCTCTTCTACTCTATCATGTCCCTCCTGCCACTCACTGCCCCTCTCTTCTACCCTATCATGTCCCTCCTGCCCCTCACTGCCCCTCTCTTCTACCCTACCATGTCCCTCCTGCCCCTCACTGCCCCTCTCTTCTACCCTACCATGTCCCTCCTGCCCCTCACTGCCCCTCTCTTCTACTCTATCATGTCCCTTCTGCCACTCACTGCCCCTTTCACTGCCCCTCTCTTCTACCCTATCATGTCTCTCCAGCCCCTCACTGCCCCTCTCTAATACCCTACCATGTCCCTCCTGCCCCTCACTGCCCCTCTCTTCTACTCTATCATGTCCCTCCTGCCACTCACTGCCCCTCTCTTCTACCCTATCATGTCCCTCCTGCCCCTCACTGCCCCTATCTTCTACCCTATCATGTCCCTCTTGCCCATCACTTCCCCTCTTCAATGCCCCTCTCTTCTACCCTATCATGTCCCTCCTGCCCCTCACTGCCCCTCTCATCTACCCTATCATGTCCCTCCTGCCCCTCACTGCCCCTCTCTTCTACCCTATCTTGTCCCTCCTGCCCCTCACTGCCCCTCTCTTCTACCCTACCATGTCCTTCCTGCCCACTCACTACCCCTCTCTTCTACCCTACCATGTCCCTCCTGCCCACTCACTGCCCCTCTCTTCTACCCTATCATGTCCCTCCTGCCCCTTTCACTGCCCCTCTCTTCTACCCTATCATGTCCCTCCTGCCCACTCACTGCCCATCTCTTCTACCCTACCATGTCCCTCCTGCCCCTCACTGCCCCTCTCTTCTACTCTATCATCTCCCTCCTGCCACTCACTGCCCCTCTCTTCTACCCTATCATGTCCCTCCTGCCCCTCACTGCCCCTCTCTTCTACCCTATCATGTCCCTCCTGCCCCTCACTGCCCCTCTTCACTGCCCCTCTCTTCTACCCTATCATGTCCCTCCTGCCCCTCACTGCCCCTCTCATCTACCCTACCATGTCCCTCCTGACCCTCACTGCCCCTCTCTTCTACCGTATCATGTCCCTCCTGCCCCTCACTGCCCCTCTCTTCTACCCTACCATGTCCTTCCTGCCCACTCACTCCCACTCACTCCCCCTCTCTTCTACCCTATCATGTCCCTCCTGCCCCTTTCACTGCCCCTCTCTTCTACCCTATCATGTCCTCCCTGCCCACTCACTGCCCATCTCTTCTACCCTACCATGTCCCTCCTGCCCCTCACTGCCCCTCTCTTCTACTCTATCATGTCCCTCCTGCCACTCACTGTCCCTCTCTTCTACCCTATCATGTCCCTCCTGCCCCTCACTGCCCCTCTCTTCTACCCTATCATGTCCCTCCTGCCCCTCACTGCCCCTCTTCACTGCCCCTCTCTTCTACCCTATCATGTCCCTCCTGCCCCTCACTGCCCCTCTCATCTACCCTACCATGTCCCTCCTGCCCCTCACTGCCCCTCTCTTCTACCCTATCATGTCCCTCCTGACCACTCACTGCCCCTCTCTTCTACCGTACCATGTCCTTCCTGCCCACTCACTCCCCCTCACTGCCCCCCTCTTCTACCCTACCATGTCCTTCCTGCCCACTCACTGCCCCTCGCTTCTACCCTACCGTGTCCTTCCTGCCCACTCACTGCCCCTCTCTTCTACCCTACCATGTCCTTCCTGCCCACTCACTGCCCCTCTCTTCTATCCTTCCATGTCCTTCTGGCCACTCACTTCCCCTCTCTTCAACCCTACCATGTCCCTCATGCCCCTCACTGCCCCTCTCTTCTACCCTTCCATGTCCCTTCTGCCCAATCACTGCCCCTCTCTTCTACCCTATCATGTCCCTCCTGCCACTCACTGCCCCCCTCTTCTACCCTACCATGTCCTTCCTGCCCACTCACTGCCCCTCTCTTCTATCCTTCCATGTCCTTCCTGTCCTTCACTGCCCCTCTCTTCTACCCTTCCATGTCACTCATGCCCCTCACTGCCCCTCTCTTCTACCCTTCCATGTCCCTTCTGCCCACTCACTGCCCCTCTCTTCTACCCTACCATGTCCCTCCTGTCCACTCACTGCCCCTCTCTTCTACCCTTCCATGTCCTTCATTGCCCTCACTGCCCCTCTCTTCTACCCTATCATGTCCCTCCTGTCCCTCACTGCCCCTCTTCACTGCCCCTCTCTTCTACCCTATCATGTCCTTCCTGCCCACTCACTGCCTCTGTCTTCTACCCTTCCATGTCCCTTCTGCCCACTCACTGCCCCTCTCTTCTACCCTACCATGTCCCTCCTGCCCACTCACTGCCCCTCTTCACTGCCCCTAACTTCTACCCTATTATGTCCCTCCTGCCCCTCACTGCCCCTCTCTTCTACCCTACAATGTCCTTCCTACCCACTCACTGCCCCTCTCTTCTACCCTACCATGTCCTTCCTGCCCACTACTGCCCCTCTCTTCTACCCTACCATGTCCCTCCTGCCCACTCACTGCCCCTCTCTTCTACCCTATCATGTCTTTCCTGACGACTCACTGCCCCTCTCTTGTACCCTACCATGTCCTTCCTGCCCACTCACTGCCCCTCTCTTCTACCCTTCCATGTCCCTCCTGCCCACTCACTTCCCCTCTCTTCTACCCTATCATGTCCCTCCTGCCCCTCACTGCCCCTCTCTTCTACCCTATCATGTCTCTCCTGCCCCTCACTGCCCCTCTCTTCTACCCTATTATGTCCTTCCTGCCCCTCACTGCCCCTCTCTTCTACCCTATCATGGCCTTCCTGCCCACTCACTGCCCCTCTCTTCTACCCTACCATGTCCTTCCTGCCGATCACTGCCCCTCTCTTCTACCCTACCATGTCCTTCCGGCCCACTCACTGCCCCTCTCTTCTACCCTATCATGCCCTTCCGGCCCACTCACTGCCCCTCTCCTCTACCCTACCATGTCCTTCCTGCCCACTCACTTCCCCTCTCTTCTACCCTACCATGTCCTTCCTGCCCACTCACTGCCCCTCTCTTCTACCCTATCATGTCCCTCCTGCTCCTCACTGCCCCTCTCTTCTACCCTTCCATGTCCCTCCTGCCCACTCACTGCCCCTCTCTTCTACCCTACCATGTCCCTCCTGCCCACTCACTGCCCCTCTCTTCTACCCTTCCATGTCCCTCCTGTCCACTCACTGCCCCTCTCTTCTATCCTTCCATGTCCTTCCTGTCCCTCACTGCCCCTCTCTTCTACCCTATCATGTCCCTCCTGCCCCTCACTGCCCCTCTTCAATGCCCCTCTCTTCTACCCTATCATGTCCCTCCTGCCAGTCACTGCCCCTCTCTTTTACCCTACCATGTCCCTCCTGCCCACTCACTGCCCCTCTCTTCTACCCTTCCATGTCCTTCCTGCCCACTCACTGCCTCTCTCTTCTACCCTTCCATGTCCCTCCTGCCCACTCACTGCCCCTCTCATCTACCCTATCCTGTCCCTCCTGCCCACTCACTGCCCCTCTCTTCTACCCTACCATGTCCCTCCTGCCTACTCACTGCCCCTCTCTTCTACCCTATCACGTCCTTCCTGACCACTCACTGCCCCTCTCTTCTACCCTACCATGTCCCTCCTGCCCCTCACTGCCCCTCTCTTCTACCCTACCATGTCTTTCCTGCCCACTCACTGCCCCTCTCTTCTACCCTACCATGTCCTTCCTGCCCACTCACTGCCTCTCTCTTCTACCCTACCATGTCCTTCCTGCCCACTCACTGCCCCTCTCTTCTACCCTTCCATGTCCCTCCTGCCCACTCACTTCCCCTCTCTTCTACCCTACCATGTCCTTCCTGCCCACTCACTGCCCCTCTCTTCTACCCTACCATGTCCTTCCGGTCCCTCACTGCCCCTCTCTTCTACCCTACCATGTCCTTCCTGCCCACTCACTGCCCCTCACTTCTACCCTATCATGTCCCTCCTGCCCACTCACTGCCCCTCTCTTCTACCCTACCATGTCCTTCCTACCCCTCACTGCCCCTCTCTTCTACCCTACCATGTCCTTCCTGCCCACTCACTGCCCCTCTCTTCCACCCTACCATGTCCCTCCTGCCCACTCACTGCCCCTCTCTTTTACCCTTCCATGTCCCTTCTGCCCACTCACTGCCCCTCTCTTCTATCCTAGCATGTCCCTCCTGCCCACTCACTGCCCCTCTCTTCTACCCTACCATGTCCTTCCTGCCCACTCACTGTCTCTCTGTTCTACCCTTCCATGTCCTTCCTGCCCACTCACTGCCTCTCTCTTCTACCCTTCCATGTCCCTCCTGCCCACTCACTGCCCCTCTCATCTACCCTATCCTGTCCCTCCTGCCCACTCACTGCCCCTCTCTTCTACCCTACCATGTCCCTCCTGCCTACTCACTGCCCCTCTCTTCTACCCTATCATGTCCTTCCTGACCACTCACTGCCCCTCTCTTCTACCCTACCATGTCCCTCCTGACCTTCACTGCCCCTCTCTTCTACCCTACCATGTCTTTCCTGCCCACTCACTGCCCCTCTCTTCTACCCTACCATGTCCTTCCTGCCCACTCACTGCCTCTCTCTTCTACCCTACCATGTCCTTCCTGCCCACTCACTGCCCCTCTCTTCTACCCTTCCATGTCCCTCCTGCCCACTCACTTCCCCTCTCTTCTACCCTACCATGTCCTTCCTGCCCACTCACTGCCCCTCTCTTCTACCCTACCATGTCCTTCCGGTCCCTCACTGCCCCTCTCTTCTACCCTACCATGTCCTTCCTGCCCACTCACTGCACCTCTCTTCTACCCTATCATGTCCCTCCTGCCCACTCACTGCCCCTCTCTTCTACCCTACCATGTCCTTCCTACCCCTCACTGCCCCTCTCTTCTACCCTACCATGTCCTTCCTGCCCACTCACTGCCCCTCTCTTCTACCCTATCATGTCCCTCCTGCCCACTCACTGCCCCTCTCTTCTACCCTACCATGTCCCTCCTGCCCCTCACTGCCCCTCTCTTCTACCCTACCATGTACCTCCTGACCCTCACTGCCCCTCTCTTCTACTCTATCATGTCCCTCCTGCCACTCACTGCCCCTCTCTTCTACCCTATCATGTCCCTCCTGCCCCTCACTGCCCCTCTCTTCTACCCTATCATGTCCCTCCTGCCCCTCACTGCCCCTCTTCACTGCCCCTCTCTTCTACCCTCTCATGTCCCTCCTGCCCCTCACTGCCCCTCTCATCTACCCTATCATGTCCCTCCCTGCCCCTCACTGCCCCTCTCTTCTACCCTATCTTGTCCCTCCTACCCCTCACTGCCCCTCTCTTCTACCCTATCATGTCCTTCCTGACCACTCACTGCCCCTCTCTTCTACCCTACCATGTCCCTCCTGCCCTTCACTGCCCCTCTCTTCCACCCTACCATGTCTTTCCTTCCCACTCACTGCCCCTCTCTTCTACCCTACCATGTCCTTCCTGCCCACTCACTGCCTCTCTCTTCTACCCTACCATGTCCTTCCTGCCCACTCACTGCCCCTCTCTTCTACCCTTCCATGTCCCTCCTGCCCACTCACTTCCCCTCTCTTCTACCCTACCATGTCCTTCCTGCCCACTCACTGCCCCTCTCTTCTACCCTACCATGTCCTTCCGGTCCCTCACTGCCCCTCTCTTCTACCCTACCATGTCCTTCCTGCCCACTCACTGCCCCTCTCTTCTACCCTATCATGTCCCTCCTGCCCACTCACTGCCCCTCTCTTCTACCCTACCATGTTCTTCCTACCCCTCACTGCCCCTCTCTTCTACCCTACCATGTCCTTCCTGCCCACTCACTGCCCCTCTCTTCTACCCTATCATGTCCCTCCTGCCCACTCACTGCCCCTCTCTTCTACCCTACCATGTCCCTCCTGCCCCTCACTGCCCCTCTCTTCTACCCTATCATGTCCCTCCTGCCCCTCACTGCCCCTTTCACTGCCCCTCTCTTCTACCCTATCATGTCCCTCCAGCCCCTCACTGCCCCTCTCTTCTACCCTACCATGTCCCTCCTGCCCCTCACTGCCCCTCTCTTCTACTCTATCATGTCCCTCCTGCCCCTCACTGCCCCTCTCTTCTACCCTACCATGTACCTCCTGACCCTCACTGCCCCTCTCTTCTACTCTATCATGTCCCTCCTGCCACTCACTGCCCCTCTCTTCTACCCTATCATGTCCCTCCTGCCCCTCACTGCCCCTCTTCACTGCCCCTCTCTTCTACCCTCTCATGTCCCTCCTGCCCCTCACTGCCCCTCTCATCTACCCTATCATGTCCCTCCCTGCCCCTCACTGCCCCTCTCTTCTACCCTATCTTGTCCCTCCTACCCCTCACTGCCCCTCTCTTCTACCCTACCATGTCCTTCCTTCCCACTCACTCCCCCTCACTGCCCCTCTCTTCTACCCTACCATGTCCTTCCCGCCCACTCACTGCCCCTCTCTTCTACCCTACCATGTCCCTCCTGCCCACTCACTGCCCCTCTCTTCTACCCTATCATGTCCCTCCTGCCCACTCACTGCCCATCTCTTCTACCCTACCATGTCCCTCCTGCCCCTCACTGCCCCTCTCTTCTACTCTATCATGTCCCTCCTGCCACTCACTGCCCCTCTCTTCTACCCTATCATGTCCCTCCTGCCCCTCACTGCCCCTCTCTTCTACCCTATCATGTCCCTCCTGCCCCTCACTGCCCCTCTTCACTGCCCCTCTCTTCTACCCTATCATGTCCCTCCTGCCCCTCACTGCCCCTCTCATCTACCCTACCATGTCCCTCCTGCCCCTCACTGCCCCTCTCTTCTACCCTATCATGTCCCTCCTGACCACTCACTGCCCCTCTCTTCTACCGTACCATGTCCTTCCTGCCCACTCACTCCCCCTCACTGCCCCCCTCTTCTACCCTACCATGTCCTTCCTGCCCACTCACTGCCCCTCGCTTCTACCCTACCGTGTCCTTCCTGCCCACTCACTGCCCCTCTCTTCTACCCTACCATGTCCTTCCTGCCCACTCACTGCCCCTCTCTTCTATCCTTCCATGTCCTTCTGCCCACTCACTTCCCCTCTCTTCAACCCTACCATGTCCCTCACTGCCCCTCTCTTCTACCCTTCCATGTCCCTTCTGCCCAATCACTGCCCCTCTCTTCTACCCTATCATGTCCCTCCTGCCCACTCACTGCCCCCCTCTTCTACCCTACCATGTCCTTCCTGCCCACTCACTGCCCCTCTCTTCTATCCTTCCATGTCCTTCCTGTCCCTCACTGCCCCTCTCTTCTACCCTTCCATGTCACTCATGCCCCTCACTGCCCCTCTCTTCTACCCTTCCATGTCCCTTCTGCCCACTCACTGCCCCTCTCTTCTACCCTACCATGTCCCTCCTGTCCACTCACTGCCCCTCTCTTCTACCCTTCCATGTCCTTCATTGCCCTCACTGCCCCTCTCTTCTACCCTATCATGTCCCTCCTGTCCCTCACTGCCCCTCTTCACTGCCCCTCTCTTCTACCCTATCATGTCCTTCCTGCCCACTCACTGCCTCTGTCTTCTACCCTTCCATGTCCCTTCTGCCCACTCACTGCCCCTCTCTTCTACCCTACCATGTCCCTCCTGCCCACTCACTGCCCCTCTTCACTGCCCCTAACTTCTACCCTATTATGTCCCTCCTGCCCCTCACTGCCCCTCTCTTCTACCCTACAATGTCCTTCCTACCCACTCACTGCCCCTCTCTTCTACCCTACCATGTCCTTCCTGACCACTACTGCCCCTCTCTTCTACCCTACCATGTCCCTCCTGCCCACTCACTGTCCCTCTCTTCTACCCTATCATGTCTTTCCTGACGACTCACTGCCCCTCTCTTGTACCCTACCATGTCCTTCCTGCCCACTCACTGCCCCTCTCTTCTACCCTTCCATGTCCCTCCTGCCCACTCACTTCCCCTCTCTTCTACCCTATCATGTCCCTCCTGCCCCTCACTGCCCCTCTCTTCTACCCTATCATGTCCCTCCTGCCCCTCACTGCCCCTCTCTTCTACCCTATTATGTCCTTCCTGCCCCTCACTGCCCCTCTCTTCTACCCTATCATGCCTTCCTGCCCACTCACTGCCCCTCTCTTCTACCCTACCATGTCCTTCCTGCCGATCACTGCCCCTCTCTTCTACCCTACCATGTCCTTCCGGCCCACTCACTGCCCCTCTCTTCTACCCTATCATGCCCTTCCGGCCCACTCACTGCCCCTCTCCTCTACCCTACCATGTCCTTCCTGCCCACTCACTTCCCCTCTCTTCTACCCTACCATGTCCTTCCTGCCCACTCACTGCCCCTCTCTTCTACCCTATCATGTCCCTCCTGCTCCTCACTGCCCCTCTCTTCTACCCTTCCATGTCCCTCCTGCCCACTCACTGCCCCTCTCTTCTACCCTACCATGTCCCTCCTGCCCACTCACTGCCCCTCTCTTCTACCCTTCCATGTCCCTCCTGTCCACTCACTGCCCCTCTCTTCTATCCTTCCATGTCCTTCCTGTCCCTCACTGCCCCTCTCTTCTACCCTATCATGTCCCTCCTGCCCCTCACTGCCCCTCTTCAATGCCCCTCTCTTCTACCCTATCATGTCCCTCCTGCCAGTCACTGCCCCTCTCTTTTACCCTACCATGTCCCTCCTGCCCACTCACTGCCCCTCTCTTCTACCCTTCCATGTCCTTCCTGCCCACTCACTGCCTCTCTCTTCTACCCTTCCATGTCCCTCCTGCCCACTCACTGCCCCTCTCATCTACCCTATCCTGTCCCTACTGCCCACTCACTGCCCCTCTCTTCTACCCTACCATGTCCCTCCTGCCTACTCACTGCCCCTCTCTTCTACCCTATCATGTCCTTCCTGACCACTCACTGCCCCTCTCTTCTACCCTACCATGTCCCTCCTGCCCCTCACTGCCCCTCTCTTCTACCCTACCATGTCTTTCCTACCCACTCACTGCCCCTCTCTTCTACCCTACCATGTCCTTCCTGCCCACTCACTGCCTCTCTCTTCTACCCTACCATGTCCTTCCTGCCCACTCACTGCCCCTCTCTTCTACCCTTCCATGTCCCTCCTGCCCACTCACTTCCCCTCTCTTCTACCCTACCATGTCCTTCCTGCCCACTCACTGCCCCTCTCTTCTACCCTACCATGTCCTTCCGGTCCCTCACTGCCCCTCTCTTCTACCCTACCATGTCCTTCCTGCCCACTCACTGCCCCTCTCTTCTACCCTATCATGTCCCTCCTGCCCACTCACTGCCCCTCTCTTCTACCCTACCATGTCCTTCCTACCCCTCACTGCCCCTCTCTTCTACCCTACCATGTCCTTCCTGCCCACTCACTGCCCCTCTCTTCTACCCTACCATGTCCCTCCTGCCCACTCACTGCCCCTCTCTTTTACCCTTCCATGTCCCTTCTGCCCACTCACTGCCCCTCTCTTCTATCCTAGCATGTCCCTCCTGCCCACTCACTGCCCCTCTCTTCTACCCTACCATGTCCTTCCTGCCCACTCACTGCCCCTCTCTGTTCTACCCTTCCATGTCCTTCCTGCCCACTCACTGCCTCTCTCTTCTACCCTTCCATGTCCCTCCTGCCCACTCACTGCCCCTCTCATCTACCCTATCCTGTCCCTCCTGCCCACTCACTGCCCCTCTCTTCTACCCTACCATGTCCCTCCTGCCTACTCACTGCCCCTCTCTTCTACCCTATCATGTCCTTCCTGACCACTCACTGCCCCTCTCTTCTACCCTACCATGTCCCTCCTGCCCCTCACTGCCCCTCTCTTCTACCCTACCATGTCTTTCCTGCCCACTCACTGCCCCTCTCTTCTACCCTACCATGTCCTTCCTGCCCACTCACTGCCTCTCTCTTCTACCCTACCATGTCCTTCCTGCCCACTCACTGCCCCTCTCTTCTACCCTTCCATGTCCCTCCTGCCCACTCACTTCCCCTCTCTTCTACCCTACCATGTCCTTCCTGCCCACTCACTGCCCCTCTCTTCTACCCTACCATGTCCTTCCGGTCCCTCACTGCCCCTCTCTTCTACCCTACCATGTCCTTCCTGCCCACTCACTGCCCCTCTCTTCTACCCTATCATGTCCCTCCTTCCCACTCACTGCCCCTCTCTTCTACCCTACTATGTCCTTCCTACCCCTCACTGCCCCTCTCTTCTACCCTACCATGTCCTTCCTGCCCACTCACTGCCCCTCTCTTCTACCCTACCATGTCCCTCCTGCCCACTCACTGCCCCTCTCTTTTACCCTTCCATGTCCCTTCTGCCCACTCACTGCCCCTCTCTTCTATCCTAGCATGTCCCTCCTGCCCACTCACTGCCCCTCTCTTCTACCCTCTCATGTCCCTCCTGCCCCTCACTGCCCCTCTCATCTACCCTATCATGTCCCTCCTGCCCCTCACTGCCCCTCTCTTCTACCCTATCTTGTCCCTCCTGCCCCTCACTGCCCCTCTCTTCTACCCTACCATGTCCTTCCTGCCCACTCACTCCTCCTCACTGCCCCTCTCTTCTACCCTACCATGTCCTTCCTGCCCACTCACTGCCCCTCTCTTCTACCCTACCATGTCCCTCCTGCCCCTCACTGCTCCTCTCTTCTACCCTACCATGTCCTTCCTGCCCACTCACTGCCCATCACTTCTACCCTACCATGTCCCTCCTGCCCCTCACTGCCCCTCTCTTCTACCCTACCATGTCCTTCCTGCCCACTCACTGCCCCTCTCTTCTACCCTATCATGTCCCTCCTGCCCCTCACTGCCCCTCTCTTCTACCCTATCATGTCCCTCCTGCCCCTCACTGCCCCTCTTCACTGCCCCTCTCTTCTACCCTCTCATGTCCCTCCTGCCCCTCACTGCCCCTCTCATCTACCCTATCATGTCCCTCCTGCCCCTCACTGCCCCTCTCTTCTACCCTATCTTGTCCCTCCTGCCCCTCACTGCCCCTCTCTTCTACCCTACCATGTCCTTCCTGCCCACTCACTCCTCCTCACTGCCCCTCTCTTCTACCCTACCATGTCCTTCCTGCCCACTCACTGCCCCTCTCTTCTACCCTACCATGTCCCTCCTGCCCACTCACTGTCCCTCTCTTCTACCCTATCATGTCCCTCCTGCCCACTCACTGCCCATCTCTTCTACCCTACCATGTCCCTCCTGCCCCTCACTGCCCCTCTCTTCTACTCTATCATGTCCCTCCTGCCACTCACTGCCCCTCTCTTCTACCCTATCATGTCCCTCCTGCCCCTCACTGCCCCTCTCTTCTACCCTATCTTGTCCCTCCTGCCCCTCACTGCCCCTCTCTTCTACCCTACCATGTCCTTCCTGCCCACTCACTCCTCCTCACTGCCCCTCTCTTCTACCCTACCATGTCCTTCCTGCCCACTCACTGCCCCTCTCTTCTACCCTACCATGTCCCTCCTGCCCCTCACTGCTCCTCTCTTCTACCCTACCATGTCCTTCCTGCCCACTCACTGCCCATCACTTCTACCCTACCATGTCCCTCCTGCCCCTCACTGCCCCTCTCTTCTACCCTACCATGTCCTTCCTGCCCACTCACTGCCCCTCTCTTCTACCCTCTCATGTCCCTCCTGCCCCTCACTGCCCCTTTCTTCTACCCTATCATGTCCCTCCTGCCCCTCACTGCCCCTCTTCACTGCCCCTCTCTTCTACCCTCTCATGTCCCTCCTGCCCCTCACTGCCCCTCTCATCTACCCTATCATGTCCCTCCTGCCCCTCACTGCCCCTCTCTTCTACCCTATCTTGTCCCTCCTGCCCCTCACTGCCCCTCTCTTCTACCCTACCATGTCCTTCTTGCCCACTCACTCCTCCTCACTGCCCCTCTCTTCTACCCTACCATGTCCTTCCTGCCCACTCACTGCCCCTCTCTTCTACCCTACCATGTCCCCCCTGCCCACTCACTGTCCCTCTCTTCTACCCTATCATGTCCCTCCTGCCCACTCACTGCCCATCTCTTCTACCCTACCATGTCCCTCCTGCCCCTCACTGCCCCTCTCTTCTACTCTATCATGTCCCTCCTGCCACTCACTGCCCCTCTCTTCTACCCTATCATGTCCCTCCTGCCCCTCACTGCCCCTCTCTTCTACCCTACCATGTCCCTCCTGCCCCTCACTGCCCCTCTCTTCTACCCTACCATGTCCCTCCTGCCCCTCACTGCCCCTCTCTTCTACCCTATCATGTCCCTCCTGCCACTCACTGCCCCTTTCACTGCCCCTCTCTTCTACCCTATCATGTCCCTCCAGCCCCTCACTGCCCCTCTCTAATACCCTACCATGTCCCTCCTGCCCCTCACTGCCCCTCTCTTCTACTCTATCATGTCCCTCCTGCCACTCACTGCCCCTCTCTTCTACCCTATCATGTCCCTCCTGCCACTCACTACCCCTCTCTTCTACCCTATCATGTCCCTCCTGCCCCTCACTTCCCCTCTTCAATGCCCCTCTCTTCTACCCTATCATGTCCCTCCTGCCCCTCACTGCCCCGCTCATCTACCCTATCATGTCCCTCCTGCCCCTCACTGCCCCTCTCTTCTACCCTATCTTGTCCCTCCTGCCCCTCTCTTCTACCCTACCATGTCCTTCCTGCCCACTCACTGCCCCTCTCTTCTACCCTACCATGTCCCTCCTGCCCACTCACTGCCCCTCTCTTCTACCCTATCATGTCCCTCCTGCCCCTTTCACTGCCCCGCTCATCTACCCTATCATGTCCCTCCTGCCCCTCACTGCCCCTCTCTTCTACCCTATCTTGTCCCTCCTGCCCCTCTCTTCTACCCTACCATGTCCTTCCTGCCCACTCACTGCCCCTCTCTTCTACCATACCATGTCCCTCCTGCCCCTCACTGCCCCTCTCTTCTACTCTATCATGTCCCTCCTGCCACTCACTGCCCCTCTCTTCTACCCTATCATGTCCCTCCTGCCCCTCACTGCCCCTCTCTTCTACCTTATCATGTCCCTCCTGCCCCTCACTGCCCCTCTCTTCTACCCTATCATGTCCCTCCTGCCCCTCTCATCTACCCTACCATGTCCCTCCTGCCCCTCACTGCCCCTCTCTTCTACCGTATCATGTCCCTCCTGCCCCTCACTGCCCCTCTCTTCTACCCTACCATGTCCTTCCTGCCCACTCACTCCCACTCACTGCCCTCTCTTCTACCCTATCATGTCCCTCCTGCCCCTTTCACTGCCCCTCTCTTCTACCCTATCATGTCCTCCCTGCCCACTCACTGCCCATCTCTTCTACCCTACCATGTCCCTCCTGCCCCTCACTGCACCTCTCTTCTACTCTATCATGTCCCTCCTGCCACTCACTGCCCCTCTCTTCTACCCTATCATGTCCCTCCTGCCCCTCACTGCCCCTCTCTTCTACCCTATCATGTCCCTCCTGCCCCTCACTGCCCCTCTCTTCTACCCTATCATGTCCCTCCTGCCCCTCACTGCCCCTCTCATCTACCCTACCATGTCCCTCCTGCCCCTCACTGCCCCTCTCTTGCACCCTATCATGTCCCTCCTGACCACTCACTGCCCCTCTCTTCTACCCTACCATGTCCTTCCTGCCCACTCACTCCCCCTCACTGCCCCCCTCTTCTACCCTGCCATGTCCTTCCTGCCCACTCACTGCCCCTCTCTTCTACCCTACCGTGTCCTTCCTGCCCCCTCACTGCCCCTCTCTTCTACCCTACCATGTCCTTCCTGCCCACTCACTGCCCCTCTCTTCTATCCTTCCATGTCCTTCCCGCCCACTCACTTCCCCTCTCTTCTACCCTACCATGTCCCTCATGCCCCTCACTGCCCCTCTCTTCTAACCTTCCATGTCCCTTCTGCCCAATCACTGCCCCTCTCTTCTACCCTATCATGTCCCTCCTGCCCACTCACTGCCCCCCTCTTCTACCCTACCATGTCCTTCCTGCCTACTCACTGCCCCTCTCTTCTATCCTTCCATGTCCTTCCTGTCCCTCACTGCCCCTCTCTTCTACCCTTCCAGGTCCCTCCTGCGCCTCACTGCCCCTCTCTTCTACCCTTCCATGTCCCTTCTGCCCACTCACTGCCCCTCTCTTCTACCCTACCATGTCCCTCCTCTCCACTCACTGCCCCTCTCTTCTACCCTTCCATGTCCTTCATTTCCCTCACTGCCCCTCTCTTCTACCCTATCATGTCCCTCCTGTCCCTCACTGCCCCTCTTCACTGCCCCTCTCTTCTACCCTATCATGTCCTTCCTGCCCACTCACTGCCTCTGTCTTCTACCCTTCCATGTCCCTTCTGCCCACTCACTGCCCCTCTCTTCTACCCTACCATGTCCCTCCTGCCCACTCACTGCCCCTCTTCACTGCCCCTAACTTCTACCCTATTATGTCCCTCCTGCCCCTCACTGCCCCTCTCTTCTACCCTACCATGTCCTTCCTACCCACTCACTGCCCCTCTCTTCTACCCTACCATGTCCTTCCTGCCCACTACTACCCCTCTCTTCTACCCTACCATGTCCCTCCTGCACACTCACTGCCCCTCTCTTCTACCCTATCATGTCCTTCCTGACGACTCACTGCCCCTCTCTTCTACCCTACCATGTCCTGCCTGCCCACTCACTGCCCCTCTCTTCTACCCTTCCATGTCCCTCCTGCCCACTCACTTCCCCTCTCTTCTACCCTATCATGTCCCTCCTGCCCCTCACTGCCCCTCTCTTCTACCCTATCATGTCCCTCCTGCCCCTCACTGCCACTCTCTTCTACCCTATTATGTCCTTCCTGCCCCTCACTGCCCCTCTCTTCTACCCTACCATGGCCTTCCTGCCCACTCACTGCCCCTCTCTTCTACCCTACCATGTCCTTCCTGCCGATCACTGCCCCTCTCTTCTACCCTACCATGTCCTTCCGGCCCACTCACTGCCCCTCTCTTCTACCCTATCATGTCCTTCCGGCCCACTCACTGCCCCTCTCTTCTACCCTACCATGTCCTTCCTGCCCACTCACTTCCCCTCTCTTCTACCCTACCATGTCCTTCCTGCCCACTCACTGCCCCTCTCTTCTACCCTATCATGTCCCTCCTGCTCCTCACTGCCCCTCTCTTCTACCCTTCCATGTCCCTCCTGCCCACTCACTGCCCCTCTCTTCTACCCTACCATGTCCCTCCTGCCCACTCACTGCCCCTCTCTTCTACCCTTCCATGTCCCTCCTGTCCACTCACTGCCCCTTTCTTCTATCCTTCCATGTCCTTCCTGTCCCTCACTGCCCCTCTCTTCTACCCTATCATGTCCCTCCTGCCCCTCACTGCCCCTCTTCAATGCCCCTCTCTTCTACCCTATCATGTCCCTCCTGCCAGTCACTGCCCCTCTCTTTTACCCTACCATGTCCCTCCTGCCCACTCACTGCCCCTCTCTTCTACCCTTCCATGTCCTTCCTGCCCACTCACTGCCTCTCTCTTCTACCCTTCCATGTCCCTCCTGCCCACTGACTGCCCCTCTCATCTACCCTATCCTGTCCCTCCTGCCCACTCACTGCCCCTCTCTTCTACCCTACCATGTCCCTCCTGCCTACTCACTGCCCCTCTCTTCTACCCTATCATGTCCTTCCTGACCACTCACTGCCCCTCTCTTCTACCCTACCATGTCCCTCCTGCCCTTCACTGCCCCTCTCTTCCACCCTACCATGTCTTTCCTTCCCACTCACTGCCCCTCTCTTCTACCCTACCATGTCCTTCCTGCCCACTCATTGCCTCTCTCTTCTACCCTACCATGTCCTTCCTGCCCACTCACTGCCCCTCTCTTCTACCCTTCCATGTCCCTCCTGCCCAATCACTTCCCCTCTCTTCTACCCTACCATGTCCTTCCTGCCCACTCACTGCCCCTCTCTTCTACCCTACCATGTCCTTCCGGTCCCTCAGTGCCCCTCTCTTCTACCCTACCATGTCCTTCCTGCCCACTCACTGCCCCTCTCTTCTACCCTATCATGTCCCTCCTGCCCCTCACTGCCCCTCTCTTCTACCCTATCATGTCCCTCCTGCCCCTCACTGCCCCTCTTCACTGCCCCTCTCTTCTACCCTCTCATGTCCCTCCTGCCCCTCACTGCCCCTCTCATCTACCCTATCATGTCCCTCCTGCCCCTCACTGCCCCTCTCTTCTACCCTATCTTGTCCCTCCTGCCCCTCACTGCCCCTCTCTTCTACCCTACCATGTCCTTCCTGCCCACTCACTCCTCCTCACTGCCCCTCTCTTCTACCCTACCATGTCCTTCCTGCCCACTCACTGCCCCTCTCTTCTACCCTATCATGTCCCTCCTGCCCCTCACTGCCCCTCTCTTCTACCCTATCATGTCCCTCCTGCCCCTCACTGCCCCTCTTCACTGCCCCTCTCTTCTACCCTCTCATGTCCCTCCTGCCCCTCACTGCCCCTCTCATCTACCCTATCATGTCCCTCCTGCCCCTCACTGCCCCTCTCTTCTACCCTATCTTGTCCCTCCTGCCCCTCACTGCCCCTCTCTTCTACCCTACCATGTCCTTCCTGCCCACTCACTCCTCCTCACTGCCCCTCTCTTCTACCCTACCATGTCCTTCCTGCCCACTCACTGCCCCTCTCTTCTACCCTACCATGTCCCTCCTGCCCACTCACTGTCCCTCTCTTCTACCCTATCATGTCCCTCCTGCCCACTCACTGCCCATCTCTTCTACCCTACCATGTCCCTCCTGCCCCTCACTGCCCCTCTCTTCTACTCTATCATGTCCCTCCTGCCACTCACTGCCCCTCTCTTCTACCCTATCATGTCCCTCCTGCCCCTCACTGCCCCTCTCTTCTACCCTATCTTGTCCCTCCTGCCCCTCACTGCCCCTCTCTTCTACCCTACCATGTCCTTCCTGCCCACTCACTCCTCCTCACTGCCCCTCTCTTCTACCCTACCATGTCCTTCCTGCCCACTCACTGCCCCTCTCTTCTACCCTACCATGTCCCTCCTGCCCCTCACTGCTCCTCTCTTCTACCCTACCATGTCCTTCCTGCCCACTCACTGCCCATCACTTCTACCCTACCATGTCCCTCCTGCCCCTCACTGCCCCTCTCTTCTACCCTACCATGTCCTTCCTGCCCACTCACTGCCCCTCTCTTCTACCCTCTCATGTCCCTCCTGCCCCTCACTGCCCCTTTCTTCTACCCTATCATGTCCCTCCTGCCCCTCACTGCCCCTCTTCACTGCCCCTCTCTTCTACCCTCTCATGTCCCTCCTGCCCCTCACTGCCCCTCTCATCTACCCTATCATGTCCCTCCTGCCCCTCACTGCCCCTCTCTTCTACCCTATCTTGTCCCTCCTGCCCCTCACTGCCCCTCTCTTCTACCCTACCATGTCCTTCTTGCCCACTCACTCCTCCTCACTGCCCCTCTCTTCTACCCTACCATGTCCTTCCTGCCCACTCACTGCCCCTCTCTTCTACCCTACCATGTCCCCCCTGCCCACTCACTGTCCCTCTCTTCTACCCTATCATGTCCCTCCTGCCCACTCACTGCCCATCTCTTCTACCCTACCATGTCCCTCCTGCCCCTCACTGCCCCTCTCTTCTACTCTATCATGTCCCTCCTGCCACTCACTGCCCCTCTCTTCTACCCTATCATGTCCCTCCTGCCCCTCACTGCCCCTCTCTTCTACCCTACCATGTCCCTCCTGCCCCTCACTGCCCCTCTCTTCTACCCTACCATGTCCCTCCTGCCCCTCACTGCCCCTCTCTTCTACCCTATCATGTCCCTCCTGCCACTCACTGCCCCTTTCACTGCCCCTCTCTTCTACCCTATCATGTCCCTCCAGCCCCTCACTGCCCCTCTCTAATACCCTACCATGTCCCTCCTGCCCCTCACTGCCCCTCTCTTCTACTCTATCATGTCCCTCCTGCCACTCACTGCCCCTCTCTTCTACCCTATCATGTCCCTCCTGCCACTCACTACCCCTCTCTTCTACCCTATCATGTCCCTCCTGCCCCTCACTTCCCCTCTTCAATGCCCCTCTCTTCTACCCTATCATGTCCCTACTGCCCCGCTCATCTACCCTATCATGTCCCTCCTGCCCCTCACTGCCCCTCTCTTCTACCCTATCTTGTCCCTCCTGCCCCTCTCTTCTACCCTACCATGTCCTTCCTGCCCACTCACTGCCCCTCTCTTCTACCCTACCATGTCCCTCCTGCCCACTCACTGCCCCTCTCTTCTACCCTATCATGTCCCTCCTGCCCCTTTCACTGCCCCGCTCATCTACCCTATCATGTCCCTCCTGCCCCTCACTGCCCCTCTCTTCTACCCTATCTTGTCCCTCCTGCCCCTCTCTTCTACCCTACCATGTCCTTCCTGCCCACTCACTGCCCCTCTCTTCTACCATACCATGTCCCTCCTGCCCCTCACTGCCCCTCTCTTCTACTCTATCATGTCCCTCCTGCCACTCACTGCCCCTCTCTTCTACCCTATCATGTCCCTCCTGCCCCTCACTGCCCCTCTCTTCTACCTTATCATGTCCCTCCTGCCCCTCACTGCCCCTCTCTTCTACCCTATCATGTCCCTCCTGCCCCTCTCATCTACCCTACCATGTCCCTCCTGCCCCTCACTGCCCCTCTCTTCTACCGTATCATGTCCCTCCTGCCCCTCACTGCCCCTCTCTTCTACCCTACCATGTCCTTCCTGCCCACTCACTCCCACTCACTGCCCTCTCTTCTACCCTATCATGTCCCTCCTGCCCCTTTCACTGCCCCTCTCTTCTACCCTATCATGTCCTCCCTGCCCACTCACTGCCCATCTCTTCTACCCTACCATGTCCCTCCTGCCCCTCACTGCACCTCTCTTCTACTCTATCATGTCCCTCCTGCCACTCACTGCCCCTCTCTTCTACCCTATCATGTCCCTCCTGCCCCTCACTGCCCCTCTCTTCTACCCTATCATGTCCCTCCTGCCCCTCACTGCCCCTCTCTTCTACCCTATCATGTCCCTCCTGCCCCTCACTGCCCCTCTCATCTACCCTACCATGTCCCTCCTGCCCCTCACTGCCCCTCTCTTGCACCCTATCATGTCCCTCCTGACCACTCACTGCCCCTCTCTTCTACCCTACCATGTCCTTCCTGCCCACTCACTCCCCCTCACTGCCCCCCTCTTCTACCCTGCCATGTCCTTCCTGCCCACTCACTGCCCCTCTCTTCTACCCTACCGTGTCCTTCCTGCCCCCTCACTGCCCCTCTCTTCTACCCTACCATGTCCTTCCTGCCCACTCACTGCCCCTCTCTTCTATCCTTCCATGTCCTTCCCGCCCACTCACTTCCCCTCTCTTCTACCCTACCATGTCCCTCATGCCCCTCACTGCCCCTCTCTTCTAACCTTCCATGTCCCTTCTGCCCAATCACTGCCCCTCTCTTCTACCCTATCATGTCCCTCCTGCCCACTCACTGCCCCCCTCTTCTACCCTACCATGTCCTTCCTGCCTACTCACTGCCCCTCTCTTCTATCCTTCCATGTCCTTCCTGTCCCTCACTGCCCCTCTCTTCTACCCTTCCAGGTCCCTCCTGCGCCTCACTGCCCCTCTCTTCTACCCTTCCATGTCCCTTCTGCCCACTCACTGCCCCTCTCTTCTACCCTACCATGTCCCTCCTCTCCACTCACTGCCCCTCTCTTCTACCCTTCCATGTCCTTCATTTCCCTCACTGCCCCTCTCTTCTACCCTATCATGTCCCTCCTGTCCCTCACTGCCCCTCTTCACTGCCCCTCTCTTCTACCCTATCATGTCCTTCCTGCCCACTCACTGCCTCTGTCTTCTACCCTTCCATGTCCCTTCTGCCCACTCACTGCCCCTCTCTTCTACCCTACCATGTCCCTCCTGCCCACTCACTGCCCCTCTTCACTGCCCCTAACTTCTACCCTATTATGTCCCTCCTGCCCCTCACTGCCCCTCTCTTCTACCCTACCATGTCCTTCCTACCCACTCACTGCCCCTCTCTTCTACCCTACCATGTCCTTCCTGCCCACTACTACCCCTCTCTTCTACCCTACCATGTCCCTCCTGCACACTCACTGCCCCTCTCTTCTACCCTATCATGTCCTTCCTGACGACTCACTGCCCCTCTCTTCTACCCTACCATGTCCTGCCTGCCCACTCACTGCCCCTCTCTTCTACCCTTCCATGTCCCTCCTGCCCACTCACTTCCCCTCTCTTCTACCCTATCATGTCCCTCCTGCCCCTCACTGCCCCTCTCTTCTACCCTATCATGTCCCTCCTGCCCCTCACTGCCCCTCTCTTCTACCCTATTATGTCCTTCCTGCCCCTCACTGCCCCTCTCTTCTACCCTACCATGGCCTTCCTGCCCACTCACTGCCCCTCTCTTCTACCCTACCATGTCCTTCCTGCCGATCACTGCCCCTCTCTTCTACCCTACCATGTCCTTCCGGCCCACTCACTGCCCCTCTCTTCTACCCTATCATGTCCTTCCGGCCCACTCACTGCCCCTCTCTTCTACCCTACCATGTCCTTCCTGCCCACTCACTTCCCCTCTCTTCTACCCTACCATGTCCTTCCTGCCCACTCACTGCCCCTCTCTTCTACCCTATCATGTCCCTCCTGCTCCTCACTGCCCCTCTCTTCTACCCTTCCATGTCCCTCCTGCCCACTCACTGCCCCTCTCTTCTACCCTACCATGTCCCTCCTGCCCACTCACTGCCCCTCTCTTCTACCCTTCCATGTCCCTCCTGTCCACTCACTGCCCCTTTCTTCTACCTTCCATGTCCTTCCTGTCCCTCACTGCCCCTCTCTTCTACCCTATCATGTCCCTCCTGCCCCTCACTGCCCCTCTTCAATGCCCCTCTCTTCTACCCTATCATGTCCCTCCTGCCAGTCACTGCCCCTCTCTTTTACCCTACCATGTCCCTCCTGCCCACTCACTGCCCCTCTCTTCTACCCTTCCATGTCCTTCCTGCCCACTCACTGCCTCTCTCTTCTACCCTTCCATGTCCCTCCTGCCCACTGACTGCCCCTCTCATCTACCCTATCCTGTCCCTCCTGCCCACTCACTGCCCCTCTCTTCTACCCTACCATGTCCCTCCTGCCTACTCACTGCCCCTCTCTTCTACCCTATCATGTCCTTCCTGACCACTCACTGCCCCTCTCTTCTACCCTACCATGTCCCTCCTGCCCTTCACTGCCCCTCTCTTCCACCCTACCATGTCTTTCCTTCCCACTCACTGCCCCTCTCTTCTACCCTACCATGTCCTTCCTGCCCACTCATTGCCTCTCTCTTCTACCCTACCATGTCCTTCCTGCCCACTCACTGCCCCTCTCTTCTACCCTTCCATGTCCCTCCTGCCCAATCACTTCCCCTCTCTTCTACCCTACCATGTCCTTCCTGCCCACTCACTGCCCCTCTCTTCTACCCTACCATGTCCTTCCGGTCCCTCAGTGCCCCTCTCTTCTACCCTACCATGTCCTTCCTGCCCACTTACTGCCCCTCTCTTCTACCCTATCATGTCCCTCCTGCCCACTCACTGCCCCTCTCTTCTACCCTACCATGTCCTTCCTGCCCCTCACTGCCCCTCTCTTCTTCCCTACCATGTCCTTCCTGCCCACTCACTGCCCCTCTCTTCTACCCTACCATGTCCCTCCTGCCCACTCACTGCCCCTCTCTTTTACCCTTCCATGTCCCTTCTGCCCACTCACTGCCCCTCTCTTCTATCCTAGCATGTCCCTCCTGCCCACTCACTGCCCCTCTCTTCTACCCTACCATGTCCTTCCTGCCCACTCACTGTCTCTCTGTTCTACCCTACCATGTCCATCCTGCCCCTCTCTTCTACCCTACCATGTCCTTCCTGCCCACTCACTGCCCATGACTTCTACCCTACCATGTCCCTCCTGCCCCTCACTGCCCCTCTCTTCTACCCTACCATGTCCTTCCTGCCCACTCACTGCCCCTCTCTTCTACCCTATCATGTCCCTCCTGCCCCTCACTGCCCCTCTCTTCTACCCTATCATGTCCCTCCTGCCCCTCACTGCCCCTCTTCACTGCCTCTCTCTTCTACCCTCTCATGTCCCTCCTGCCCCTCACTGCCCCTCTCATCTACCCTATCATGTCCCTCCTGCCCCTCACTGCCCCTCTCTTCTACCCTATCTTGTCCCTCCTGCCCCTCTCTGCCCCTCTCTTCTACCCTACCATGTCCTTCCTGCCCACTAACTCCCCCTCACTGCCCCTCTCTTCTACCCTACCATGTCCTTCCTGCCCACTCACTGCCCCTCTCTTCTACCATACCATGTCCCTCCTGCCCACTCACTGTCCCTCTCTTCTACCCTATCATGTCCCTCCTGCCCACTCACTGCCCATCTCTTCTACCCTACCATGTCCCTCCTGCCCCTCACTGCCCCTCTCTTCTACTCTATCATGTCCCTCCTGCCCACTCACTGCCCCTCTCTTCTACCCTATCATGTCCCTCCTGCCCCTCACTGCCCCTCTCTTCTACCCTATCATGTCCCTCCTGCCCTCACTGCCCCTTTTCACTGCCCCTCTCTTCTACCCTCTCATGTCCCTCCTGCCCCTCACTGCCCCTCTCATCTACCCTATCATGTCCCTCCTGCCCCTCACTGCCCCTGTCTTCTACCCTATCTTGTCCCTCCTGCCCCTCACTGCCCCTCTCTTCTACCCTACCATGTCCTTCCTGCCCACTAACTCCCCCTCACTGCCCCTCTCTTCTACCCTACCATGTCCTTCCTACCCACTCACTGCCCCTCTCTTCTACCCTACCATGTCCCTCCTGCCCACTCACTGTCCCTCTCTTCTACCCTATCATGTCCCTCCTGCCCACTCACTGCCCATCTCTTCTACCCTACCATGTCCCTCCTGCCCCTCACTGCCCCTCTCTTCTACTCTATCATGTCCCTCCTGCCACTCACTGCCCCTCTCTTCTACCCTATCATGTCCCTCCTGCCCCTCACTGCCCCTCTCTTCTACCCTACCATGTCCCTCCTGCCCCTCACTGCCCCCTCTTCTACCCTACCCTGTCCCTCCTGCCCCTCACTGCCCCTCTCTTCTACTCTATCATGTCCCTCCTGCCACTCACTGCCCCTTTCACTGCCCCTCTCTTCTACCCTATCATGTCCCTCCAGCCCCTCACTGCCCCTCTCTAATACCCTACCATGTCCCTCCTGCCCCTCACTGCCCCTCTCTTCTACTCTATCATGTCCCTCCTGCCACTCACTGCCCCCCTCTTCTACCCTCTCATGTCCCTCCTGCCCCTCACTGCCCCTCTCTTCTACCCTATCATGTCCCTCCTGCCCCTCACTTCCCCTCTTCAATGCCCCTCTCTTCTACCCTATCATGTCCCTCCTGCCCCTCACTGCCCCTCTCATCTACCCTATCATGTCCCTCCTGCCCCTCACTGCCCCTCTCTTCTACCCTATCTTGTCCCTCCTGCCCCTCTCTTCTACCCTACCATGTCCTTCCTGCCCACTCACTGCCCCTCTCTTCTACCCTACCATGTCCCTCCTGCCCACTCACTGCCCCTCTCTTCTACCCTATCATGTCCCTCCTGCCCCTTTCACTGCCCCTCTCTTCTACCCTATCATGTCCCTCCTGCCCACTCACTGCCCCTCTCTTCTACCCTACCATGTCCCTCCTGCCCCTCACTGCCCCTCTCTTCTACTCTATCATGTCCCTCCTGCCACTCACTGCCCCTCTCTTCTACCCTATCACGTCCCTCCTGCCCCTCACTGCCCCTCTCTTCTACCCTATCATGTCCCTCCTGCCCCTCACTGCCCCTCTTCACTGCCCCTCTCTTCTACCCTATCATGTCCCTCCTGCCCCTCACTGCCCCTCTCATCTACCCTACCATGTCCCTCCTGCCCCTCACTGCCCCTCTCTTCTACCGTATCATCTCCCTCCTGCCCCTCACTGCCCCTCTCTTTTACCCTACCATGTCCTTCCTGCCCACTCACTCCCACTCACTGCCCCTCTCTTCTACCCTATCATGTCCCTCCTGCCCCTTTCACTGCCCCTCTCTTCTACCCTATCATGTCCTCCCTGCCCACTCACTGCCCCTCTCTTCTACCCTACCATGTCCTTCCTGCCCACTCACTGCCCCTCTCTTCTACCCTACCGTGTCCTTCCTGCCCACTCACTGCCCCTCTCTTCTACCCTACCATGTCCTTCCTGCCCACTCACTGCCCCTCTCTTCTATCCTTCCATGTCCTTCCCGCCCACTCACTTCCCCTCTCTTCTACCCTACCATGTCCCTCATGCCCCTCACTGCCCCTCTCTTCTAACCTTCCATGTCCCTTCTGCCCAATCACTGCCCCTCTCTTCTACCCTATCATGTCCCTCCTGCCCACTCACTGCCCCCCTCTTCTACCCTACCATGTCCTTCCTGCCTACTCACTGCCCCTCTTTTCTATCCTTCCATGTCCTTCCTGTCCCTCACTGCCCCTCTCTTCTACCCTTCCATGTCCCTCCTGTGCCTCACTGCCCCTCTCTTCTACCCTTCCATGTCCCTTCTGCCCACTCACTGCCCCTCTCTTCTACCCTACCATGTCCCTCCTCTCCACTCACTGCCCCTCTCTTCTACCCTTCCATGTCCTTCATTTCCCTCAATGCCCCTCTCTTCTACCCTATCATGTCCCTCCTGTCCCTCACTGCCCCTCTTCACTGCCCCTCTCTTCTACCCTATCATGTCCTTCCTGCCCACTCACTGCCTCTGTCTTCTACCCTTCCATGTCCCTTCTGCCCACTCACTGCCCCTCTCTTCTACCCTACCATGTCCCTCCTGCCCACTCACTGCCCCTCTTCACTGCCCCTAACTTCTACCCTATTATGTCCCTCCTGCCCCTCACTGCCCCTCTCTTCTACCCTACCATGTCCTTCCTACCCACTCACTGCCCCTCTCTTCTACCCTACCATGTCCTTCCTGCCCACTACTACCCCTCTCTTCTACCCTACCATGTCCCTCCTGCACACTCACTGCCCCTCTCTTCTACCCTATCATGTCCTTCCTGACGACTCACTGCCCCTCTCTTCTACCCTACCATGTCCTTCCTGCCCACTCACTGCCCCTCTCTTCTACCCTTCCATGTCCCTCCTGCCCACTCACTTCCCCTCTCTTCTACCCTATCATGTCCCTCCTGCCCCTCACTGCCCCTCTCTTCTACCCTATCATGTCCCTCCTGCCCCTCACTGCCCCTCTCTTCTACCCTATTATGTCCTTCCTGCCCCTCACTGCCCCTCTCTTCTACCCTACCATGGCCTTCCTGCCCACTCATTGCCCCTCTCTTCTACCCTACCATGTCCTTCCTACCCACTCACTGCCCCTCTCTTCTACCCTACCATGTCCTTCCTGCCCACTCACTTCCCCTCTCTTCTACCCTACCATGTCCTTCCTACCCACTCACTGCCCCTCTCTTCTACCCTACCATGTCCTTCCTGCCCACTACTACCCCTCTCTTCTACCCTACCATGTCCCTCCTGCACACTCACTGCCCCTCTCTTCTACCCTATCATGTCCTTCCTGACGACTCACTGCCCCTCTCTTCTACCCTACCATGTCCTGCCTGCCCACTCACTGCCCCTCTCTTCTACCCTTCCATGTCCCTCCTGCCCACTCACTTCCCCTCTCTTCTACCCTATCATGTCCCTCCTGCCCCTCACTGCCCCTCTCTTCTACCCTATCATGTCCCTCCTGCCCCTCACTGCCCCTCTCTTCTACCCTATTATGTCCTTCCTGCCCCTCACTGCCCCTCTCTTCTACCCTACCATGGCCTTCCTGCCCACTCACTGCCCCTCTCTTCTACCCTACCATGTCCTTCCTGCCGATCACTGCCCCTCTCTTCTACCCTACCATGTCCTTCCGGCCCACTCACTGCCCCTCTCTTCTACCCTATCATGTCCTTCCGGCCCACTCACTGCCCCTCTCTTCTACCCTACCATGTCCTTCCTGCCCACTCACTTCCCCTCTCTTCTACCCTACCATGTCCTTCCTGCCCACTCACTGCCCCTCTCTTCTACCCTATCATGTCCCTCCTGCTCCTCACTGCCCCTCTCTTCTACCCTTCCATGTCCCTCCTGCCCACTCACTGCCCCTCTCTTCTACCCTACCATGTCCCTCCTGCCCACTCACTGCCCCTCTCTTCTACCCTTCCATGTCCCTCCTGTCCACTCACTGCCCCTTTCTTCTATCCTTCCATGTCCTTCCTGTCCCTCACTGCCCCTCTCTTCTACCCTATCATGTCCCTCCTGCCCCTCACTGCCCCTCTTCAATGCCCCTCTCTTCTACCCTATCATGTCCCTCCTGCCAGTCACTGCCCCTCTCTTTTACCCTACCATGTCCCTCCTGCCCACTCACTGCCCCTCTCTTCTACCCTTCCATGTCCTTCCTGCCCACTCACTGCCTCTCTCTTCTACCCTTCCATGTCCCTCCTGCCCACTGACTGCCCCTCTCATCTACCCTATCCTGTCCCTCCTGCCCACTCACTGCCCCTCTCTTCTACCCTACCATGTCCCTCCTGCCTACTCACTGCCCCTCTCTTCTACCCTATCATGTCCTTCCTGACCACTCACTGCCCCTCTCTTCTACCCTACCATGTCCCTCCTGCCCTTCACTGCCCCTCTCTTCCACCCTACCATGTCTTTCCTTCCCACTCACTGCCCCTCTCTTCTACCCTACCATGTCCTTCCTGCCCACTCATTGCCTCTCTCTTCTACCCTACCATGTCCTTCCTGCCCACTCACTGCCCCTCTCTTCTACCCTTCCATGTCCCTCCTGCCCAATCACTTCCCCTCTCTTCTACCCTACCATGTCCTTCCTGCCCACTCACTGCCCCTCTCTTCTACCCTACCATGTCCTTCCGGTCCCTCAGTGCCCCTCTCTTCTACCCTACCATGTCCTTCCTGCCCACTTACTGCCCCTCTCTTCTACCCTATCATGTCCCTCCTGCCCACTCACTGCCCCTCTCTTCTACCCTACCATGTCCTTCCTGCCCCTCACTGCCCCTCTCTTCTTCCCTACCATGTCCTTCCTGCCCACTCACTGCCCCTCTCTTCTACCCTACCATGTCCCTCCTGCCCACTCACTGCCCCTCTCTTTTACCCTTCCATGTCCCTTCTGCCCACTCACTGCCCCTCTCTTCTATCCTAGCATGTCCCTCCTGCCCACTCACTGCCCCTCTCTTCTACCCTACCATGTCCTTCCTGCCCACTCACTGTCTCTCTGTTCTACCCTACCATGTCCATCCTGCCCCTCTCTTCTACCCTACCATGTCCTTCCTGCCCACTCACTGCCCATGACTTCTACCCTACCATGTCCCTCCTGCCCCTCACTGCCCCTCTCTTCTACCCTACCATGTCCTTCCTGCCCACTCACTGCCCCTCTCTTCTACCCTATCATGTCCCTCCTGCCCCTCACTGCCCCTCTCTTCTACCCTATCATGTCCCTCCTGCCCCTCACTGCCCCTCTTCACTGCCTCTCTCTTCTACCCTCTCATGTCCCTCCTGCCCCTCACTGCCCCTCTCATCTACCCTATCATGTCCCTCCTGCCCCTCACTGCCCCTCTCTTCTACCCTATCTTGTCCCTCCTGCCCCTCTCTGCCCCTCTCTTCTACCCTACCATGTCCTTCCTGCCCACTAACTCCCCCTCACTGCCCCTCTCTTCTACCCTACCATGTCCTTCCTGCCCACTCACTGCCCCTCTCTTCTACCATACCATGTCCCTCCTGCCCACTCACTGTCCCTCTCTTCTACCCTATCATGTCCCTCCTGCCCACTCACTGCCCATCTCTTCTACCCTACCATGTCCCTCCTGCCCCTCACTGCCCCTCTCTTCTACTCTATCATGTCCCTCCTGCCCACTCACTGCCCCTCTCTTCTACCCTATCATGTCCCTCCTGCCCCTCACTGCCCCTCTCTTCTACCCTATCATGTCCCTCCTGCCCTCACTGCCCCTTTTCACTGCCCCTCTCTTCTACCCTCTCATGTCCCTCCTGCCCCTCACTGCCCCTCTCATCTACCCTATCATGTCCCTCCTGCCCCTCACTGCCCCTGTCTTCTACCCTATCTTGTCCCTCCTGCCCCTCACTGCCCCTCTCTTCTACCCTACCATGTCCTTCCTGCCCACTAACTCCCCCTCACTGCCCCTCTCTTCTACCCTACCATGTCCTTCCTACCCACTCACTGCCCCTCTCTTCTACCCTACCATGTCCCTCCTGCCCACTCACTGTCCCTCTCTTCTACCCTATCATGTCCCTCCTGCCCACTCACTGCCCATCTCTTCTACCCTACCATGTCCCTCCTGCCCCTCACTGCCCCTCTCTTCTACTCTATCATGTCCCTCCTGCCACTCACTGCCCCTCTCTTCTACCCTATCATGTCCCTCCTGCCCCTCACTGCCCCTCTCTTCTACCCTACCATGTCCCTCCTGCCCCTCACTGCCCCCTCTTCTACCCTACCCTGTCCCTCCTGCCCCTCACTGCCCCTCTCTTCTACTCTATCATGTCCCTCCTGCCACTCACTGCCCCTTTCACTGCCCCTCTCTTCTACCCTATCATGTCCCTCCAGCCCCTCACTGCCCCTCTCTAATACCCTACCATGTCCCTCCTGCCCCTCACTGCCCCTCTCTTCTACTCTATCATGTCCCTCCTGCCACTCACTGCCCCCCTCTTCTACCCTCTCATGTCCCTCCTGCCCCTCACTGCCCCTCTCTTCTACCCTATCATGTCCCTCCTGCCCCTCACTTCCCCTCTTCAATGCCCCTCTCTTCTACCCTATCATGTCCCTCCTGCCCCTCACTGCCCCTCTCATCTACCCTATCATGTCCCTCCTGCCCCTCACTGCCCCTCTCTTCTACCCTATCTTGTCCCTCCTGCCCCTCTCTTCTACCCTACCATGTCCTTCCTGCCCACTCACTGCCCCTCTCTTCTACCCTACCATGTCCCTCCTGCCCACTCACTGCCCCTCTCTTCTACCCTATCATGTCCCTCCTGCCCCTTTCACTGCCCCTCTCTTCTACCCTATCATGTCCCTCCTGCCCACTCACTGCCCCTCTCTTCTACCCTACCATGTCCCTCCTGCCCCTCACTGCCCCTCTCTTCTACTCTATCATGTCCCTCCTGCCACTCACTGCCCCTCTCTTCTACCCTATCACGTCCCTCCTGCCCCTCACTGCCCCTCTCTTCTACCCTATCATGTCCCTCCTGCCCCTCACTGCCCCTCTTCACTGCCCCTCTCTTCTACCCTATCATGTCCCTCCTGCCCCTCACTGCCCCTCTCATCTACCCTACCATGTCCCTCCTGCCCCTCACTGCCCCTCTCTTCTACCGTATCATCTCCCTCCTGCCCCTCACTGCCCCTCTCTTTTACCCTACCATGTCCTTCCTGCCCACTCACTCCCACTCACTGCCCCTCTCTTCTACCCTATCATGTCCCTCCTGCCCCTTTCACTGCCCCTCTCTTCTACCCTATCATGTCCTCCCTGCCCACTCACTGCCCCTCTCTTCTACCCTACCATGTCCTTCCTGCCCACTCACTGCCCCTCTCTTCTACCCTACCGTGTCCTTCCTGCCCACTCACTGCCCCTCTCTTCTACCCTACCATGTCCTTCCTGCCCACTCACTGCCCCTCTCTTCTATCCTTCCATGTCCTTCCCGCCCACTCACTTCCCCTCTCTTCTACCCTACCATGTCCCTCATGCCCCTCACTGCCCCTCTCTTCTAACCTTCCATGTCCCTTCTGCCCAATCACTGCCCCTCTCTTCTACCCTATCATGTCCCTCCTGCCCACTCACTGCCCCCCTCTTCTACCCTACCATGTCCTTCCTGCCTACTCACTGCCCCTCTTTTCTATCCTTCCATGTCCTTCCTGTCCCTCACTGCCCCTCTCTTCTACCCTTCCATGTCCCTCCTGTGCCTCACTGCCCCTCTCTTCTACCCTTCCATGTCCCTTCTGCCCACTCACTGCCCCTCTCTTCTACCCTACCATGTCCCTCCTCTCCACTCACTGCCCCTCTCTTCTACCCTTCCATGTCCTTCATTTCCCTCAATGCCCCTCTCTTCTACCCTATCATGTCCCTCCTGTCCCTCACTGCCCCTCTTCACTGCCCCTCTCTTCTACCCTATCATGTCCTTCCTGCCCACTCACTGCCTCTGTCTTCTACCCTTCCATGTCCCTTCTGCCCACTCACTGCCCCTCTCTTCTACCCTACCATGTCCCTCCTGCCCACTCACTGCCCCTCTTCACTGCCCCTAACTTCTACCCTATTATGTCCCTCCTGCCCCTCACTGCCCCTCTCTTCTACCCTACCATGTCCTTCCTACCCACTCACTGCCCCTCTCTTCTACCCTACCATGTCCTTCCTGCCCACTACTACCCCTCTCTTCTACCCTACCATGTCCCTCCTGCACACTCACTGCCCCTCTCTTCTACCCTATCATGTCCTTCCTGACGACTCACTGCCCCTCTCTTCTACCCTACCATGTCCTTCCTGCCCACTCACTGCCCCTCTCTTCTACCCTTCCATGTCCCTCCTGCCCACTCACTTCCCCTCTCTTCTACCCTATCATGTCCCTCCTGCCCCTCACTGCCCCTCTCTTCTACCCTATCATGTCCCTCCTGCCCCTCACTGCCCCTCTCTTCTACCCTATTATGTCCTTCCTGCCCCTCACTGCCCCTCTCTTCTACCCTACCATGGCCTTCCTGCCCACTCATTGCCCCTCTCTTCTACCCTACCATGTCCTTCCTGCCGATCACTGCCCCTCTCTTCTACCTTACCATGTCCTTCCGGCCCACTCACTGCCCCTCTCTTCTACCCTATCATGTCCTTCCGGCCCACTCACTGCCCCTCTCTTCTACCCTACCATGTCCTTCCTGCCCACTCACTTCCCCTCTCTTCTACCCTACCATGTCCTTCCTGCCCACTCACTGCCCCTCTCTTCTACCCTATCATGTCCCTCCTGCTCCTCACTGCCCCTCTCTTCTACCCTTCCATGTCCCTCCTGCCCACTCACTGCCCCTCTCTTCTACCCTACCATGTCCCTCCTGCCCACTCACTGCCCCTCTCTTCTACCCTTCCATGTCCCTCCTGTCCACTCACTGCCCCTCTCTTCTATCCTTCCATGTCCTTCCTGTCCCTCACTGCCCCTCTCTTCTACCCTATCATGTCCCTCCTGCCCCTCACTGCCCCTCTTCAATGCCCCTCTCTTCTACCCTATCATGTCCCTCCTGCCAGTCACTGCCCCTCTCTTTTACCCTACCATGTCCCTCCTGTCCACTCACTGCCCCTCTCTTCTACCCTTCCATGTCCTTCCTGCCCACTCACTGCCTCTCTCTTCTACCCTTCCATGTCCTTCCTGCCCACTCACTGCCTCTCTCATCTACCCTATCCTGTCCCTCCTGCCCACTCACTGCCCCTCTCTTCTACCCTACCATGTCCCTCCTGCCTACTCACTGCCCCTCTCTTCTACCCTATCATGTCCTTCCTGACCACTCACTGCCCCTCTCTTCTACCCTACCATGTCCCTCCTGCCCTTCACTGCCCCTCTCTTCTACCCTACCATGTCTTTCCTTCCCACTCACTGCCCCTCTCTTCTACCCTACCATGTCCTTCCTGCCCACTCATTGCCTCTCTCTTCTACCCTACCATGTCCTTCCTGCCCACTCACTGCCCCTCTCTTCTACCCTTCCATGTCCCTCCTGCCCAATCACTTCCCCTCTCTTCTACCCTACCATGTCCTTCCTGCCCACTCACTGCCCCTCTCTTCTACCCTACCATGTCCTTCCGGTCCCTCAGTGCCCCTCTCTTCTACCCTACCATGTCCTTCCTGCCCACTTACTGCCCCTCTCTTCTACCCTATCATGTCCCTCCTGCCCACTCACTGCCCCTCTCTTCTACCCTACCATGTCCTTCCTGCCCCTCACTGCCCCTCTCTTCTTCCCTACCATGTCCTTCCTGCCCACTCACTGCCCCTCTCTTCTACCCTACCATGTCCCTCCTGCCCACTCACTGCCAATCTCTTTTACCCTTCCATGTCCCTTCTGCCCACTCATTGCCCCTCTCTTCTATCCTAGCATGTCCCTCCTGCCCACTCACTGCCCCTCTCTTCTACCCTACCATGTCCTTCCTGCCCACTCACTGTCTCTCTGTTCTACCCTACCATGTCCATCCTGCCCCTCACTGCTCCTCTCTTCTACCCTACCATGTCCTTCCTGCCCACTCACTGCCCATGACTTCTACCCTACCATGTCCCTCCTGCCCCTCACTGTCCCTCTCTTCTACCCTACCATGTCCTTCTTGCCCACTCACTGCCCCTCTCTTCTACCCTATCATGTCCCTCCTGCCCCTCCCTGCCCCTCTCTTCTACCCTATCATGTCCCTCCTGCCCCTCACTGCCCCTCTTCACTGCCTCTCTCTTCTACCCTCTCATGTCCCTCCTGCCCCTCACTGCCCCTCTCATCTACCCTATCATGTCCCTCCTGCCCCTCACTGCCCCTCTCTTCTACCCTATCTTGTCCCTCCTGCCCCTCTCTGCCCCTCTCTTCTACCCTACCATGTCCTTCCTGCCCACTAACTCCCCCTCACTGCCCCTCTCTTCTACCCTACCATGTCCTTCCTGCCCACTCACTGCCCCTCTCTTCTACCCTACCATGTCCCTCCTGCCCACTCACTGTCCCTCTCTTCTACCCTATCATGTCCCTCCTGCCCACTCACTGCCCATCTCTTCTACCCTACCATGTCCCTCCTGCCCCTCACTGCCCCTCTCTTCTACCCTACCATGTCCCTCCTGCCCCTCACTGCCCCTCTCTTCTACTCTATCATGTCCCTCCTGCCACTCACTGCCCCTCTCTTCTACCCTATCATGTCCCTCCTGCCCCTCACTGCCCCTCTCTTCTACCCTACCATGTCCCTCCTGCCCCTCACTGCCCCTCTCTTCTACCCTACCCTGTCCCTCCTGCCCCTCACTGCCCCTCTCTTCTACTCTATCATGTCCCTCCTGCCACTCACTGCCCCTTTCACTGCCCCTCTCTTCTACCCTATCATGTCCCTCCAGCCCCTCACTGCCCCTCTCTAATACCCTACCATGTCCCTCCTGCCCCTCACTGCCCCTCTCTTCTACTCTATCATGTCCCTCCTGCCACTCACTGCCCCCCTCTTCTACCCTATCATGTCCCTCCTGCCCCTCACTGCCCCTCTCTTCTACCCTATCATGTCCCTCCTGCCCCTCACTTCCCCTCTTCAATGCCCCTCTCTTCTACCCTATCATGTCCCTCCTGCCCCTCACTGCCCCTCTCATCTACCCTATCATGTCCCTCCTGCCCCTCACTGCCCCTCTCTTCTACCCTATCTTGTCCCTCCTGCCCCTCTCTTCTACCCTACCATGTCCTTCCTGCCCACTCACTGCCCCTCTCTTCTACCCTACCATGTCCCTCCTGCCCACTCACTGCCCCTCTCTTCTACCCTATCATGTCCCTCCTGCCCCTTTCACTGCCCCTCTCTTCTACCCTATCATGTCCCTCCTGCCCACTCACTCCCCCTCACTGCCCCCCTCTTCTACCCTACCATGTCCTTCCTGCCCACTCACTGCCCCTCTCTTCTACCCTACCGTGTCCTTCCTGCCCACTCACTGCCCCTCTCTTCTACCCTACCATGTCCTTCCTGCCCACTCACTGCCCCTCTCTTCTATCCTTCCATGTTCTTCCCGCCCACTCACTTCCCCTCTCTTCTACCCTACCATGTCCCTCATGCCCCTCACTGCCCCTCTCTTCTACCCTTCCATGTCCCTTCTGCCCAATCACTGCCCCTCTCTTCTACCCTATCATGTCCCTCCTGCCCACTCACTGCCCCCCTCTTCTACCCTACCATGTCCTTCCTGCCCACTCACTGCCCCTCTCTCCTATCCTTCCATGTCCTTCCTGTCCCTCACTGCCCCTCTCTTCTACCCTTCCATGTCCCTCCTGCCCCTCACTGCCCCTCTCTTCTACCCTTCCATGTCCCTTCTGCCCACTCATTGCCCCTCTCTTCTACCCTACCATGTCCCTCCTCTCCACTCACTGCCCCTCTCTTCTACCCTTCCATGTCCTTCATTTCCCTCACTGCCCCTCTCTTCTACCCTATCATGTCCCTCCTGTCCCTCACTGCCCCTCTTCACTGCCCCTCTCTTCTACCCTATCATGTCCTTCCTGCCCACTCACTGCCTCTGTCTTCTACCCTTCCATGTCCCTTCTGCCCACTCACTGCCCCTCTCTTCTACCCTACCATGTCCCTCCTGCCCACTCACTGCCCCTCTTCACTGCCCCTAACTTCTACCCTATTATGTCCCTCCTGCCCCTCACTGCCCCTCTCTTCTACCCTACCATGTCCTTCCTACCCACTCACTGCCCCTCTCTTCTACCCTACCATGTCCTTCCTGCCCACTACTGCCCCTCTCTTCTACCCTACCATGTCCCTCCTGCCCACTCACTGCCCCTCTCTTCTACCCTATCATGTCCTTCCTGACGACTCACTGCCCCTCTCTTCTACCCTACCATGTCCTTCCTGCCCACTCACTGCCCCTCTCTTCTACCCTTCCATGTCCCTCCTGCCCACTCACTTCCCCTCTCTTCTACCCTATCATGTCCCTCCTGCCCCTCACTGCCCCTCTCTTCTACCCTATCATGTCCCTCCTGCCCCTCACTGCCCCTCTCTTCTACCCTATTATGTCCTTCCTGCCCCTCACTGCCCCTCTCTTCTACCCTACCATGGCCTTCCTGCCCACTCACTGCCCCTCTCTTCTACCCTACCATGTCCTTCCTGCCGATCACTGCCCCTCTCTTCTACCCTACCATGTCCTTCCGGCCCACTCACTGCCCCTCTCTTCTACCCTATCATGTCCTTCCGGCCCACTCACTGCCCCTCTCTTCTACCGTACCATGTCCTTCCTGCCCACTCACTTCCCCTCTCTTCTACCCTACCATGTCCTTCCTGCCCATCACTGCCCCTCTCTTCTACCCTATCATGGCCTTCCTGCCCACTCACTGCCCCTCTCTTCTACCCTACCATGTCCTTCTTGCCGATCACTGCCCCTCTCTTCTACCCTACCATGTCCTTCCGGCCCACTCACTGCCCCTCTCTTCTACCCTATCATGCCCTTCCGGCCCACTCACTGCCCCTCTCCTCTACCCTACCATGTCCTTCCTGCCCACTCACTTCCCCTCTCTTCTACCCTACCATGTCCTTCCTGCCCACTCACTGCCCCTCTCTTCTACCCTATCATGTCCCTCCTGCTCCTCACTGCCCCTCTCTTCTACCCTTCCATGTCCCTCCTGCCCACTCACTGCCCCTCTCTTCTACCCTACCATGTCCCTCCTGCCCACTCACTGCCCCTCTCTTCTACCCTTCCATGTCCCTCCTGTCCACTCACTGCCCCTCTCTTCTATCCTTCCATGTCCTTCCTGTCCCTCACTGCCCCTCTCTTCTACCCTATCATGTCCCTCCTGCCCCTCACTGCCCCTCTTCAATGCCCCTCTCTTCTACCCTATCATGTCCCTCCTGCCAGTCACTGCCCCTCTCTTTTACCCTACCATGTCCCTCCTGCCCACTCACTGCCCCTCTCTTCTACCCTTCCATGTCCTTCCTGCCCACTCACTGCCTCTCTCTTCTACCCTTCCATGTCCCTCCTGCCCACTCACTGCCCCTCTCATCTACCCTATCCTGTCCCTACTGCCCACTCACTGCCCCTCTCTTCTACCCTACCATGTCCCTCCTGCCTACTCACTGCCCCTCTCTTCTACCCTATCATGTCCTTCCTGACCACTCACTGCCCCTCTCTTCTACCCTACCATGTCCCTCCTGCCCCTCACTGCCCCTCTCTTCTACCCTACCATGTCTTTCCTACCCACTCACTGCCCCTCTCTTCTACCCTACCATGTCCTTCCTGCCCACTCACTGCCTCTCTCTTCTACCCTACCATGTCCTTCCTGCCCACTCACTGCCCCTCTCTTCTACCCTTCCATGTCCCTCCTGCCCACTCACTTCCCCTCTCTTCTACCCTACCATGTCCTTCCTGCCCACTCACTGCCCCTCTCTTCTACCCTACCATGTCCTTCCGGTCCCTCACTGCCCCTCTCTTCTACCCTACCATGTCCTTCCTGCCCACTCACTGCCCCTCTCTTCTACCCTATCATGTCCCTCCTGCCCACTCACTGCCCCTCTCTTCTACCCTACCATGTCCTTCCTACCCCTCACTGCCCCTCTCTTCTACCCTACCATGTCCTTCCTGCCCACTCACTGCCCCTCTCTTCTACCCTACCATGTCCCTCCTGCCCACTCACTGCCCCTCTCTTTTACCCTTCCATGTCCCTTCTGCCCACTCACTGCCCCTCTCTTCTATCCTAGCATGTCCCTCCTGCCCACTCACTGCCCCTCTCTTCTACCCTACCATGTCCTTCCTGCCCACTCACTGTCTCTCTGTTCTACCCTTCCATGTCCTTCCTGCCCACTCACTGCCTCTCTCTTCTACCCTTCCATGTCCCTCCTGCCCACTCACTGCCCCTCTCATCTACCCTATCCTGTCCCTCCTGCCCACTCACTGCCCCTCTCTTCTACCCTACCATGTCCCTCCTGCCTACTCACTGCCCCTCTCTTCTACCCTATCATGTCCTTCCTGACCACTCACTGCCCCTCTCTTCTACCCTACCATGTCCCTCCTGCCCCTCACTGTCCCTCTCTTCTACCCTACCATGTCTTTCCTGCCCACTCACTGCCCCTCTCTTCTACCCTACCATGTCCTTCCTGCCCACTCACTGCCTCTCTCTTCTACCCTACCATGTCCTTCCTGCCCACTCACTGCCCCTCTCTTCTACCCTTCCATGTCCCTCCTGCCCACTCACTTCCCCTCTCTTCTACCCTACCATGTCCTTCCTGCCCACTCACTGCCCCTCTCTTCTACCCTACCATGTCCTTCTGGTCCCTCACTGCCCCTCTCTTCTACCCTACCATGTCCTTCCTGCCCACTCACTGCCCCTCTCTTCTACCCTATCATGTCCCTCCTGCCCACTCACTGCCCCTCTCTTCTACCCTACCATGTCCTTCCTACCCCTCACTGCCCCTCTCTTCTACCCTACCATGTCCTTCCTGCCCACTCACTGCCCCTCTCTTCTACCCTACCATGTCCCTCCTGCCCACTCACTGCCCCTCTCTTTTACCCTTCCATGTCCCTTCTGCCCACTCACTGCCCCTCTCTTCTATCCTAGCATGTCCCTCCTGCCCACTCACTGCCCCTCTCTTCTACCCTCTCATGTCCCTCCTGCCCCTCACTGCCCCTCTCATCTACCCTATCATGTCCCTCCTGCCCCTCACTGCCCCTCTCTTCTACCCTATCTTGTCCCTCCTGCCCCTCACTGCCCCTCTCTTCTACCCTACCATGTCCTTCCTGCCCACTCACTCCTCCTCACTGCCCCTCTCTTCTACCCTACCATGTCCTTCCTGCCCACTCACTGCCCCTCTCTTCTACCCTACCATGTCCCTCCTGCCCCTCACTGCTCCTCTCTTCTACCCTACCATGTCCTTCCTGCCCACTCACTGCCCATCACTTCTACCCTACCATGTCCCTCCTGCCCCTCACTGCCCCTCTCTTCTACCCTACCATGTCCTTCCTGCCCACTCACTGCCCCTCTCTTCTACCCTATCATGTCCCTCCTGCCCCTCACTGCCCCTCTCTTCTACCCTATCATGTCCCTCCTGCCCCTCACTGCCCCTCTTCACTGCCCCTCTCTTTTACCCTCTCATGTCCCTCCTGCCCCTCACTGCCCCTCTCATCTACCCTATCATGTCCCTCCTGCCCCTCACTGCCCCTCTCTTCTACCCTATCTTGTCCCTCCTGCCCCTCACTGCCCCTCTCTTCTACCCTACCATGTCCTTCCTGCCCACTCACTCCTCCTCACTGCCCCTCTCTTCTACCCTACCATGTCCTTCCTGCCCACTCACTGCCCCTCTCTTCTACCCTACCATGTCCCTCCTGCCCACTCACTGTCCCTCTCTTCTACCCTATCATGTCCCTCCTGCCCACTCACTGCCCATCTCTTCTACCCTACCATGTCCCTCCTGCCCCTCACTGCCCCTCTCTTCTACTCTATCATGTCCCTCCTGCCACTCACTGCCCCTCTCTTCTACCCTATCATGTCCCTCCTGCCCCTCACTGCCCCTCTCTTCTACCCTATCTTGTCCCTCCTGCCCCTCACTGCCCCTCTCTTCTACCCTACCATGTCCTTCCTGCCCACTCACTCCTCCTCACTGCCCCTCTCTTCTACCCTACCATGTCCTTCCTGCCCACTCACTGCCCCTCTCTTCTACCCTACCATGTCCCTCCTGCCCCTCACTGCTCCTCTCTTCTACCCTACCATGTCCTTCCTGCCCACTCACTGCCCATCACTTCTACCCTACCATGTCCCTCCTGCCCCTCACTGCCCCTCTCTTCTACCCTACCATGTCCTTCCTGCCCACTCACTGCCCCTCTCTTCTACCCTATCATGTCCCTCCTGCCCACTCACTGCCCCTCTCTTCTACCCTACCATGTCCTTCCTACCCCTCACTGCCCCTCTCTTCTACCCTACCATGTCCTTCCTGCCCACTCACTGCCCCTCTCTTCTACCCTACCATGTCCCTCCTGCCCACTCACTGCCCCTCTCTTTTACCCTTCCATGTCCCTTCTGCCCACTCACTGCCCCTCTCTTCTATCCTAGCATGTCCCTCCTGCCCACTCACTGCCCCTCTCTTCTACCCTACCATGTCCTTCCTGCCCACTCACTGTCTCTCTGTTCTACCCTTCCATGTCCTTCCTGCCCACTCACTGCCTCTCTCTTCTACCCTTCCATGTCCCTCCTGCCCACTCACTGCCCCTCTCATCTACCCTATCCTGTCCCTCCTGCCCACTCACTGCCCCTCTCTTCTACCCTACCATGTCCCTCCTGCCTACTCACTGCCCCTCTCTTCTACCCTATCATGTCCTTCCTGACCACTCACTGCCCCTCTCTTCTACCCTACCATGTCCCTCCTGCCCCTCACTGCCCCTCTCTTCTACCCTACCATGTCTTTCCTGCCCACTCACTGCCCCTCTCTTCTACCCTACCATGTCCTTCCTGCCCACTCACTGCCTCTCTCTTCTACCCTACCATGTCCTTCCTGCCCACTCACTGCCCCTCTCTTCTACCCTTCCATGTCCCTCCTGCCCACTCACTTCCCCTCTCTTCTACCCTACCATGTCCTTCCTGCCCACTCACTGCCCCTCTCTTCTACCCTACCATGTCCTTCCGGTCCCTCACTGCCCCTCTCTTCTACCCTACCATGTCCTTCCTGCCCACTCACTGCCCCTCTCTTCTACCCTATCATGTCCCTCCTGCCCACTCACTGCCCCTCTCTTCTACCCTACCATGTCCTTCCTACCCCTCACTGCCCCTCTCTTCTACCCTACCATGTCCTTCCTGCCCACTCACTGCCCCTCTCTTCTACCCTACCATGTCCCTCCTGCCCACTCACTGCCCCTCTCTTTTACCCTTCCATGTCCCTTCTGCCCACTCACTGCCCCTCTCTTCTATCCTAGCATGTCCCTCCTGCCCACTCACTGCCCCTCTCTTCTACCCTCTCATGTCCCTCCTGCCCCTCACTGCCCCTCTCATCTACCCTATCATGTCCCTCCTGCCCCTCACTGCCCCTCTCTTCTACCCTATCTTGTCCCTCCTGCCCCTCACTGCCCCTCTCTTCTACCCTACCATGTCCTTCCTGCCCACTCACTCCTCCTCACTGCCCCTCTCTTCTACCCTACTATGTCCTTCCTGCCCACTCACTGCCCCTCTCTTCTACCCTACCATGTCCCTCCTGCCCCTCACTGCTCCTCTCTTCTACCCTACCATGTCCTTCCTGCCCACTCACTGCCCATCACTTCTACCCTACCATGTCCCTCCTGCCCCTCACTGCCCCTCTCTTCTACCCTACCATGTCCTTCCTGCCCACTCACTGCCCCTCTCTTCTACCCTATCATGTCCCTCCTGCCCCTCACTGCCCCTCTCTTCTACCCTATCATGTCCCTCCTGCCCCTCACTGCCCCTCTTCACTGCCCCTCTCTTTTACCCTCTCATGTCCCTCCTGCCCCTCACTGCCCCTCTCATCTACCCTATCATGTCCCTCCTGCCCCTCACTGCCCCTCTCTTCTACCCTATCTTGTCCCTCCTGCCCCTCACTGCCCCTCTCTTCTACCCTACCATGTCCTTCCTGCCCACTCACTCCTCCTCACTGCCCCTCTCTTCTACCCTACCATGTCCTTCCTGCCCACTCACTGCCCCTCTCTTCTACCCTACCATGTCCCTCCTGCCCACTCACTGTCCCTCTCTTCTACCCTATCATGTCCCTCCTGCCCACTCACTGCCCATCTCTTCTACCCTACCATGTCCCTCCTGCCCCTCACTGCCCCTCTCTTCTACTCTATCATGTCCCTCCTGCCACTCACTGCCCCTCTCTTCTACCCTATCATGTCCCTCCTGCCCCTCACTGCCCCTCTCTTCTACCCTATCTTGTCCCTCCTGCCCCTCACTGCCCCTCTCTTCTACCCTACCATGTCCTTCCTGCCCACTCACTCCTCCTCACTGCCCCTCTCTTCTACCCTACCATGTCCTTCCTGCCCACTCACTGCCCCTCTCTTCTACCCTACCATGTCCCTCCTGCCCCTCACTGCTCCTCTCTTCTACCCTACCATGTCCTTCCTGCCCACTCACTGCCCATCACTTCTACCCTACCATGTCCCTCCTGCCCCTCACTGCCCCTCTCTTCTACCCTACCATGTCCTTCCTGCCCACTCACTGCCCCTCTCTTCTACCCTCTCATGTCCCTCCTGCCCCTCACTGCCCCTCTCTTCTACCCTATCATGTCCCTCCTGCCCCTCACTGCCCCTCTTCACTGCCCCTCTCTTCTACCCTCTCATGTCCCTCCTGCCCCTCACTGCCCCTCTCATCTACCCTATCATGTCCCTCCTGCCCCTCACTGCCCCTCTCTTCTACCCTATCTTGTCCCTCCTGCCCCTCACTGCCCCTCTCTTCTACCCTACCATGTCCTTCTTGCCCACTCACTCCTCCTCACTGCCCCTCTCTTCTACCCTACCATGTCCTTCCTGCCCACTCACTGCCCCTCTCTTCTACCCTACCATGTCCCTCCTGCCCACTCACTGTCCCTCTCTTCTACCCTATCATGTCCCTCCTGCCCACTCACTGCCCATCTCTTCTACCCTACCATGTCCCTCCTGCCCCTCACTGCCCCTCTCTTCTACTCTATCATGTCCCTCCTGCCACTCACTGCCCCTCTCTTCTACCCTATCATGTCCCTCCTGCCCCTCACTGCCCCTCTCTTCTACCCTACCATGTCCCTCCTGCCCCTCACTGCCCCTCTCTTCTACCCTACCATGTCCCTCCTGCCCCTCACTGCCCCTCTCTTCTACCCTATCATGTCCCTCCTGCCACTCACTGCCCCTTTCACTGCCCCTCTCTTCTACCCTATCATGTCCCTCCAGCCCCTCACTGCCCCTCTCTAATACCCTACCATGTCCCTCCTGCCCCTCACTGCCCCTCTCTTCTACTCTATCATGTCCCTCCTGCCACTCACTGCCCCTCTCTTCTACCCTATCATGTCCCTCCTGCCACTCACTGCCCCTCTCTTCTACCCTATCATGTCCCTCCTGCCCCTCACTTCCCCTCTTCAATGCCCCTCTCTTCTACCCTATCATGTCCCTCCTGCCCCTCACTGCCCCGCTCATCTACCCTATCATGTCCCTCCTGCCCCTCACTGCCCCTCTCTTCTACCCTATCTTGTCCCTCCTGCCCCTCTCTTCTACCCTACCATGTCCTTCCTGCCCACTCACTGCCCCTCTCTTCTACCCTACCATGTCCCTCCTGCCCACTCACTGCCCCTCTCTTCTACCCTATCATGTCCCTCCTGCCCCTTTCACTGCCCCGCTCATCTACCCTATCATGTCCCTCCTGCCCCTCACTGCCCCTCTCTTCTACCCTATCTTGTCCCTCCTGCCCCTCTCTTCTACCCTACCATGTCCTTCCTGCCCACTCACTGCCCCTCTCTTCTACCATACCATGTCCCTCCTGCCCCTCAGTGCCCCTCTCTTCTACTCTATCATGTCCCTCCTGCCACTCACTGCCCCTCTCTTCTACCCTATCATGTCCCTCCTGCCCCTCACTGCCCCTCTCTTCTACCTTATCATGTCCCTCCTGCCCCTCACTGCCCCTCTCTTCTACCCTATCATGTCCCTCCTGCCCCTCTCATCTACCCTACCATGTCCCTCCTGCCCCTCACTGCCCCTCTCTTCTACCGTATCATGTCCCTCCTGCCCCTCACTGCCCCTCTCTTCTACCCTACCATGTCCTTCCTGCCCACTCACTCCCACTCACTGCCCTCTCTTCTACCCTATCATGTCCCTCCTGCCCCTTTCACTGCCCCTCTCTTCTACCCTATCATGTCCTCCCTGCCCACTCACTGCCCATCTCTTCTACCCTACCATGTCCCTCCTGCCCCTCACTGCACCTCTCTTCTACTCTATCATGTCCCTCCTGCCACTCACTGCCCCTCTCTTCTACCCTATCATGTCCCTCCTGCCCCTCACTGCCCCTCTCTTCTACCCTATCATGTCCCTCCTGCCCCTCACTGCCCCTCTCTTCTACCCTATCATGTCCCTCCTGCCCCTCACTGCCCCTCTCATCTACCCTACCATGTCCCTCCTGCCCCTCACTGCCCCTCTCTTGCACCCTATCATGTCCCTCCTGACCACTCACTGCCCCTCTCTTCTACCCTACCATGTCCTTCCTGCCCACTCACTCCCCCTCACTGCCCCCCTCTTCTACCCTGCCATGTCCTTCCTGCCCCCTCACTGCCCCTCTCTTCTACCCTACCATGTCCTTCCTGCCCACTCACTGCCCCTCTCTTCTATCCTTCCATGTCCTTCCCGCCCACTCACTTCCCCTCTCTTCTACCCTACCATGTCCCTCATGCCCCTCACTGCCCCTCTCTTCTAACCTTCCATGTCCCTTCTGCCCAATCACTGCCCCTCTCTTCTACCCTATCATGTCCCTCCTGCCCACTCACTGCCCCCCTCTTCTACCCTACCATGTCCTTCCTGCCTACTCACTGCCCCTCTCTTCTATCCTTCCATGTCCTTCCTGTCCCTCACTGCCCCTCTCTTCTACCCTTCCAGGTCCCTCCTGCGCCTCACTGCCCCTCTCTTCTACCCTTCCATGTCCCTTCTGCCCACTCACTGCCCCTCTCTTCTACCCTACCATGTCCCTCCTCTCCACTCACTGCCCCTCTCTTCTACCCTTCCATGTCCTTCATTTCCCTCACTGCCCCTCTCTTCTACCCTATCATGTCCCTCCTGTCCCTCACTGCCCCTCTTCACTGCCCCTCTCTTCTACCCTATCATGTCCTTCCTGCCCACTCACTGCCTCTGTCTTCTACCCTTCCATGTCCCTTCTGCCCACTCACTGCCCCTCTCTTCTACCCTACCATGTCCCTCCTGCCCACTCACTGCCCCTCTTCACTGCCCCTAACTTCTACCCTATTATGTCCCTCCTGCCCCTCACTGCCCCTCTCTTCTACCCTACCATGTCCTTCCTACCCACTCACTGCCCCTCTCTTCTACCCTACCACGTCCTTCCTGCCCACTACTACCCCTCTCTTCTACCCTACCATGTCCCTCCTGCACACTCACTGCCCCTCTCTTCTACCCTATCATGTCCTTCCTGACGACTCACTGCCCCTCTCTTCTACCCTACCATGTCCTGCCTGCCCACTCACTGCCCCTCTCTTCTACCCTTCCATGTCCCTCCTGCCCACTCACTTCCCCTCTCTTCTACCCTATCATGTCCCTCCTGCCCCTCAGTGCCCCTCTCTTCTACCCTATCATGTCCCTCCTGCCCCTCACTGCCCCTCTCTTCTACCCTATTATGTCCTTCCTGCCCCTCACTGCCCCTCTCTTCTACCCTACCATGGCCTTCCTGCCCACTCACTGCCCCTCTCTTCTACCCTACCATGTCCTTCCTGCCGATCACTGCCCCTCTCTTCTACCCTACCATGTCCTTCCGGCCCACTCACTGCCCCTCTCTTCTAACCTATCATGTCCTTCCGGCCCACTCACTGCCCCTCTCTTCTACCCTACCATGTCCTTCCTGCCCACTCACTTCCCCTCTCTTCTACCCTACCATGTCCTTCCTGCCCACTCACTGCCCCTCTCTTCTACCCTATCATGTCCCTCCTGCTCCTCACTGCCCCTCTCTTCTACCCTTCCATGTCCCTCCTGCCCACTCACTGCCCCTCTCTTCTACCCTACCATGTCCCTCCTGCCCACTCACTGCCCCTCTCTTCTACCCTTCCATGTCCCTCCTGTCCACTCACTGCCCCTTTCTTCTATCCTTCCATGTCCTTCCTGTCCCTCACTGCCCCTCTCTTCTACCCTATCATGTCCCTCCTGCCCCTCACTGCCCCTCTTCAATGCCCCTCTCTTCTACCCTATCATGTCCCTCCTGCCAGTCACTGCCCCTCTCTTTTACCCTACCATGTCCCTCCTGCCCACTCACTGCCCCTCTCTTCTACCCTTCCATGTCCTTCCTGCCCACTCACTGCCTCTCTCTTCTACCCTTCCATGTCCCTCCTGCCCACTGACTGCCCCTCTCATCTACCCTATCCTGTCCCTCCTGCCCACTCACTGCCCCTCTCTTCTACCCTACCATGTCCCTCCTGCCTACTCACTGCCCCTCTCTTCTACCCTATCATGTCCCTCCTGCCCCTCACTGCCCCTCTCTTCTACCCTATCTTGTCCCTCCTGCCCCTCACTGCCCCTCTCTTCTACCCTACCATGTCCTTCTTGCCCACTCACTCCTCCTCACTGCCCCTCTCTTCTACCCTACCATGTCCTTCCTGCCCACTCACTGCCCCTCTCTTCTACCCTACCATGTCCCTCCCGCCCACTCACTGTCCCTCTCTTCTACCCTATCATGTCCCTCCTGCCCACTCACTGCCCATCTCTTCTACCCTACCATGTCCTTCCTGCCCACTCACTGCCTCTCTCTTCTACCCTTCCATGTCCCTCCTGCCCACTGACTGCCCCTCTCATCTACCCTATCCTGTCCCTCCTGCCCACTCACTGCCCCTCTCTTCTACCCTACCATGTCCCTCCTGCCTACTCACTGCCCCTCTCTTCTACCCTATCATGTCCTTCCTGACCACTCACTGCCCCTCTCTTCTACCCTACCATGTCCCTCCTGCCCTTCACTGCCCCTCTCTTCCACCCTACCATGTCTTTCGTTCCCACTCACTGCCCCTCTCTTCTACCCTACCATGTCCTTCCTGCCCACTCATTGCCTCTCTCTTCTACCCTACCATGTCCTTCCTGCCCACTCACTGCCCCTCTCTTCTACCCTTCCATGTCCCTCCTGCCCAATCACTTCCCCTCTCTTCTACCCTACCATGTCCTTCCTGCCCACTCACTGCCCCTCTCTTCTACCCTACCATGTCCTTCCGGTCCCTCAGTGCTCCTCTCTTCTACCCTATCATGTCCCTCCTGCCCCTCACTGCCCCTCTTCACTGCCCCTCTCTTCTACCCTATCATGTCCCTCCTGCCCCTCACTGCCCCTCTCTTCTACCCTACCATGTCCCTCCTGCCCCTCACTGCCCCTCTCTTCTACCCTACCATGTCCCTCCTGCCCCTCACTGCCCCTCTCTTCTACCCTACCATGTCCCTCCTGCCCACTCACTGCCCCTCTCTTTTACCCTTCCATGTCCCTTCTGCCCACTCACTGCCCCTCTCTTCTATCCTAGCATGTCCCTCCTGCCCACTCACTGCCCCTCTCTTCTACCCTACCATGTCCTTCCTGCCCACTCACTGTCTCTCTGTTCTACCCTACCATGTCCATCCTGCCCCTCTCTTCTACCCTACCATGTCCTTCCTGCCCACTCACTGCCCATGACTTCTACCCTACCATGTCCCTCCTGCCCCTCACTGCCCCTCTCTTCTACCCTACCATGTCCTTCCTGCCCACTCACTGCCCCTCTCTTCTACCCTATCATGTCCCTCCTGCCCCTCACTGCCCCTCTCTTCTACCCTATCATGTCCCTCCTGCCCCTCACTGCCCCTCTTCACTGCCTCTCTCTTCTACCCTCTCATGTCCCTCCTGCCCCTCACTGCCCCTCTCATCTACCCTATCATGTCCCTCCTGCCACTCACTGCCCCTCTCTTCTACCCTATCATGTCCCTCCTGCCCCTCACTTCCCCTCTTCAATGCCCCTCTCTTCTACCCTATCATGTCCCTCCTGCCCCTCACTGCCCCTCTCTTCTACCCTACCATGTCCCTCCTGCCCCTCACTGCCCCTCTCTTCTACCCTATCATGTCCCTCCTGCCACTCACTGCCCCTCTCTTCTACCCTATCATGTCCCTCCTGCCACTCACTGCCCCTCTCTTCTACCCTATCATGTCCCTCCTGCCCCTCACGGCCCCTCTTCACTGCCCCTCTCTTCTACCCTATCATGTCCCTCCTGCCACTCACTGTCCCTCTCTTCTATCCTTCCATGTCCCTCCTGCCACTCACTGCTCCTCTCTTCTACCCTATCATGTCCCTCCTGCCACTCACTGCCCCTCTATTCTACCCTATCATGTCCCTCCTGCCCCTCATTGCCCCTCTCTTCTACCCTATCATGTCCCTCCTGCCCCTCACTGCCCCTCTTCACTGCCCCTCTCTTCTACCCTATCATGTCCCTCCTGCCCCTCACTGCCCCTCTCTTCTACCCTACAATGTCCCTCCTGCCCCTCACTGCCCCTCTCTTCTACCCTATCATGTCCCTCCTGCCACTCACTGCCCCTCTCTTCTACCCTATCATGTCCCTCCTGCCACTCACTGCCACTCACTGCCCCTCTCTTCTACCCTATCATGTCCCTCCTGCCCCTCACTGCCCCTCTTCACTGCCCCCTCCTCTACCCTATCGTGTCCCTCCTGCCCCTCACTGCCCCTCTGTTCTACCCTACCATGTCCCTCCTGCCCCTCACAGCCCCTCTCTTCTACCCTACCATGTCCCTCCTGCCCCTCACTGCCCCTCTCTTCTACCCTATCATGTCCCTCCTGCCACTCACTGCCCCTCTCTTCTATCCTTCCATGTCCCTCCTGCCACTCACTGCCCCTCTCTTCTACCCTATCATGTCCCTCCTGCCCCTCATTGCCCCTCTCTTCTACCCTATCATGTCCCTCCTGCCCCTCACTGCCCCTCTTCACTGCCCCTCTCTTCTACCCTATCATGTCCCTCCTGCCCCTCATGGCCCCTCTCTTCTACCCTACCATGTCCCTCCTGCCCCTCACTGCCCCTCTCTTCTACCCTATCATGGCCTTCCTGCCCACTCACTGCCCCTCTCTTCTACCCTACCATGTCTTTCCTGCCGATCACTGCCCCTCTCTTCTACCCTACCATGTCCTTCCGGCCCACTCACTGCCCCTCTCTTCTACCCTACCATGTCTTTCCTGCCGATCACTGCCCCTCTCTTCTACCCTACCATGTCCTTCCGGCCCACTCACTGCCCCTCTCTTCTACCCTATCATGTCCTTCCGGCCCACTCACTGCCCCTCTCCTCTACCCTACCATGTCCTTCCTGCCCACTCACTTCCCCTCTCTTCTACCCTACCATGTCCTTCCTGCCCACTCACTGCCCCTCTCTTCTACCCTATCATGTCCCTCCTGCTCCTCACTGCCCCTCTCTTCTACCCTTCCATGTCCCTCCTGCCCACTCACTGCCCCTCTCTTCTACCCTTCCATGTCCCTCCTGTCCACTCACTGCCCCTCTCTTCTATCCTTCCATGTCCTTCCTGTCCCTCACTGCCCCTCTCTTCTACCCTATCATGTCCCTCCTGCCCCTCACTGCCCCTCTTCAATGCCCCTCTCTTCTACCCTATCATGTCCCTCCTGCCAGTCACTGCCCCTCTCTTTTACCCTACCATGTCCCTCCTGCCCACTCACTGCCCCTCTCTTCTACCCTTCCATGTCCTTCCTGCCCACTCACTGCCTCTCTCTTCTACCCTTCCATGTCCCTCCTGCCCAATCACTGCCCCTCTCATCTACCCTATCCTGTCCCTCCTGCCCACTCACTGCCCCTCTCTTCTACCCTACCATGTCCCTCCTGCCTACTCACTGCCCCTCTCTTCTACCCTATCATGTCCTTCCTGACCACTCACTGCCCCTCTCATCTACCCTACCATGTCCCTCCTGCCCCTCACTGCCCCTCTCTTCTACCCTACCATGTCTTTCCTGCCCACTCACTGCCCCTCTCTTCTACCCTACCATGTCCTTCCTGCCCACTCACTGCCTCTCTCTTCTACCCTACCATGTCCTTCCTGCCCACTCACTGCCCTTCTCTTCTACCCTTCCATGTCCCTCCTGCCCACTCACTTCCCCTCTCTTCTACCCTACCATGTCCTTCCTGCCCACTCACTGCCCCTCTCTTCTACCCTACCATGTCCTTCCGGTCCCTCACTGCCCCTCTCTTCTACCCTTCCATGTCCTTCCTGCCCACTCACTGCCCCTCTCTTCTACCCTATCATGTCCCTCCTGCCCACTCACTGCCCCTCTCTTCTACCCTACCATGTCCTTCCTACCCCTCACTGCCCCTCTCTTCTACCCTACCATGTCCTTCCTGCCCACTCACTGCCCCTCTCTTCTACCCTACCATGTCCCTCCTGCCCACTCACTGCCCCTCTCTTTTACCCTTCCATGTCCCTTCTGCCCACTCACTGCCCCTCTCTTCTATCCTAGCATGTCCCTCCTGACCACTCACTGCCCCTCTCTTCTACCCTACCATGTCCTTCCTGCCCACTCACTGTCTCTCTGTTCTACCCTACCATGTCCATCCTGCCCCTCACTGCCCCTCTCTTCTACCCTACCATGTCCCTCCTGCCCCTCACTGCCCCTCTCTTCTACCCTATCATGTCCCTCCTGCCACTCACTGCCCCTTTCACTGCCCCTCTCTTCTACCATATCATGTCCCTCCAGCCCCTCACTGCCCCTCTCTTCTACCCTACCATGTCCCTCCTGCCCCTCACTGCCCCTCTCTTCTACTCTATCATGTCCCTCCTGCCCCTCACTGCCCTTCTCTTCTACCCTACCATGTCCCTCCTGATCCTCACTGCCCCTCTCTTCTACTCTATCATGTCCCTCCTGCCACTCACTGCCCCTCTCTTCTACCCTATCATGTCCCTCCTGCCCCTCACTGCCCCTCTCTTCTACCCTACCATGTCCCTCCTGCCCCTCACTGCCCCTCTCTTCTACCCTATCATGTCCCTCCTGCCCCTCACTGCCCCTTTCACTGCCCCTCTCTTCTACCCTATCATGTCCCTCCAGCCCCTCACTGCCCCTCTCTTCTACCCTACCATGTCCCTCCTGCCCCTCACTGCCCCTCTCTTCTACTCTATCATGTCCCTCCTGCCCCTCACTGCCCCTCTCTTCTACCCTACCATGTCCCTCCTGACCCTCACTGCCCCTCTTCACTGCCCCTCTCTTCTACCCTATCATGTCCCTCCTACCCCTCACTGCCCCTCTCTTCTACCCTATCATGTCCCTCCTGCCACTCACTGCCCCTTTCACTGCCCCTCTCTTCTACCCTATCATGTCCCTCCAGCCCCTCACTGCCCCTCTCTTCTACCCTACCATGTCCCTCCTGCCCCTCCCTGCCCCTCTCTTCTACCCTATCATGTCCCTCCTGCCCCTCATTCCCCTCTCTTCTACCCTATCATGTCCCTCCTGCCCCTCACTGCCCCTCTTCACTGCCCCTCTCTTCTACCCTATCATGTCCCTCCTGCCCCTCACTGCCCCTCTCTTCTACCCTACCATGTCCCTCCTGCCCCTCACTGCCCCTCTCTTCTACCCTACCATGTCCCTCCTGCCCCTCACTGCCCCTCTCTTCTACCCTACCATGTCCCTCCTGCCCCTCACTGCCCCTCTCTTCTACCCTATCATGTCCCTCCTGCCACTCACTGCCCCTCTCTTCTATCCTTCCATGTCCCTCCTGCCACTCACTGCCCCTCTCTTCTACCCTATCATGTCCCTCCTGCCCCTCATTGCCCCTCTCTTCTACCCTATCATCTCCCTCCTGCCCCTCACTGCCCCTCTTCACTGCCCCTCTCTTCTACCCTATCATGTCCCTCCTGCCCCTCACTGCCCCTCTCTTCTACCCTACCATGTCCCTCCTGCCCCTCACTGCCCCTCTCTTCTACCCTACCATGTCCCTCTTGCCCCTCACTGCCCCTCTCTTTTACCCTATCATGTCCCTCCTGCCACTCACTGCCCCTCTCTTCTACCCTATCATGTCCCTCCTGCCCCTCACTGCCCCTCTCTTCTACCCTATCATGTCCCTCCTGCCCCTCACTGCCCCTCTTCACTGCCCCTCTCTTCTACCCTATCATGTCCCTCCTTCCCCTCACTGCCCCTCTCTTCTGCCCTACCATGTCCCTCCTGCCCCTCACTGCCCCTCTCTTCTACCCTACCATGTCCCTCCTGCCCCTCACTGCCCCTCTCTTCTACCCTATCATGTCCCTCCTGCCACTCACTGCCCCTTTCACTGCCCCTCTCTTCTACCATATCATGTCCCTCCAGCCCCTCACTGCCCCTCTCTTCTACCCTACCATGTCCCTCCTGCCCCTCACTGCCCCTCTCTTCTACTCTATCATGTCCCTCCTGCCCCTCACTGCCCTTCTCTTCTACCCTACCATGTCCCTCCTGATCCTCACTGCCCCTCTCTTCTACTCTATCATGTCCCTCCTGCCACTCACTGCCCCTCTCTTCTACCCTATCATGTCCCTCCTGCCCCTCACTGCCCCTCTCTTCTACCCTACCATGTCCCTCCTGCCCCTCACTGCCCCTCTCTTCTACCCTATCATGTCCCTCCTGCCCCTCACTGCCCCTTTCACTGCCCCTCTCTTCTACCCTATCATGTCCCTCCAGCCCCTCACTGCCCCTCTCTTCTACCCTACCATGTCCCTCCTGCCCCTCACTGCCCCTCTCTTCTACTCTATCATGTCCCTCCTGCCCCTCACTGCCCCTCTCTTCTACCCTACCATGTCCCTCCTGACCCTCACTGCCCCTCTCTTCTACTCTATCATGTCCCTCCTGCCACTCACTGCCCCTCTCTTCTACCCTATCATGTCCCTCCTGCCCCTCACTGCCCCTCTCTTCTACCCTATCATGTCCCTCCTGCCCCTCACTGCCCCTCTTCACTGCCCCTCTCTTCTACCCTCTCATGTCCCTCCTGCCCCTCACTGCCCCTCTCATCTACCCTATCATGTCCCTCCCTGCCCCTCACTGCCCCTCTCTTCTACCCTATCTTGTCCCTCCTACCCCTCACTGCCCCTCTCTTCTACCCTACCATGTCCTTCCTGCCCACTCACTCCCCCTCACTGCCCCTCTCTTCTACCCTACCATGTCCTTCCTGCCCACTCACTGCCCCTCTCTTCTACCCTACCATGTCCCTCCTGCCCACTCACTGCCCCTCTCTTCTACCCTATCATGTCCCTCCTGCCCACTCACTGCCCATCTCTTCTACCCTACCATGTCCCTCCTGCCCCTCACTGCCCCTCTCTTCTACTCTATCATGTCCCTCCTGCCACTCACTGCCCCTCTCTTCTACCCTATCATGTCCCTCCTGCCCCTCACTGCCCCTCTCTTCTACCCTACCATGTCCCTCCTGCCCCTCACTGCCCCTCTCTTCTACCCTACCATGTCCCTCCTGCCCCTCACTGCCCCTCTCTTCTACTCTATCATGTCCCTTCTGCCACTCACTGCCCCTTTCACTGCCCCTCTCTTCTACCCTATCATGTCTCTCCAGCCCCTCACTGCCCCTCTCTAATACCCTACCATGTCCCTCCTGCCCCTCACTGCCCCTCTCTTCTACTCTATCATGTCCCTCCTGCCACTCACTGCCCCTCTCTTCTACCCTATCATGTCCCTCCTGCCCCTCACTGCCCCTCTCTTCTACCCTATCATGTCCCTCTTGCCCATCACTTCCCCTCTTCAATGCCCCTCTCTTCTACCCTATCATGTCCCTCCTGCCCCTCACTGCCCCTCTCATCTACCCTATCATGTCCCTCCTGCCCCTCACTGCCCCTCTCTTCTACCCTATCTTGTCCCTCCTGCCCCTCACTGCCCCTCTTTTCTACCCTACCATGTCCTTCCTGCCCACTCACTACCCCTCTCTTCTACCCTACCATGTCCCTCCTGCCCACTCACTGCCCCTCTCTTCTACCCTATCATGTCCCTCCTGCCCCTTTCACTGCCCCTCTCTTCTACCCTATCATGTCCCTCCTGCCCACTCACTGCCCATCTCTTCTACCCTACCATGTCCTTCCTGCCCCTCACTGCCCCTCTCTTCTACCCTATCATGTCCCTCCTGCCCCTCACTGCCCCTCTTCACTGCCCCTCTCTTCTACCCTCTCATGTCCCTCCTGCCCCTCACTGCCCCTCTCATCTACCCTATCATGTCCCTCCCTGCCCCTCACTGCCCCTCTCTTCTACCCTATCTTGTCCCTCCTACCCCTCACTGCCCCTCTCTTCTACCCTACCATGTCCTTCCTGCCCACTCACTCCCCCTCACTGCCCCTCTCTTCTACCCTACCATGTCCTTCCTGCCCACTCACTGCCCCTCTCTTCTACCCTACCATGTCCCTCCTGCCCACTCACTGCCCCTCTCTTCTACCCTATCATGTCCCTCCTGCCCACTCACTGCCCATCTCTTCTACCCTACCATGTCCCTCCTGCCCCTCACTGCCCCTCTCTTCTACTCTATCATGTCCCTCCTGCCACTCACTGCCCCTCTCTTCTACCCTATCATGTCCCTCCTGCCCCTCACTGCCCCTCTCTTCTACCCTACCATGTCCCTCCTGCCCCTCACTGCCCCTCTCTTCTACCCTACCATGTCCCTCCTGCCCCTCACTGCCCCTCTCTTCTACTCTATCATGTCCCTTCTGCCACTCACTGCCCCTTTCACTGCCCCTCTCTTCTACCCTATCATGTCTCTCCAGCCCCTCACTGCCCCTCTCTAATACCCTACCATGTCCCTCCTGCCCCTCACTGCCCCTCTCTTCTACTCTATCATGTCCCTCCTGCCACTCACTGCCCCTCTCTTCTACACTATCATGTCCCTCCTGCCCCTCACTGCCCCTATCTTCTACCCTATCATGTCCCTCTTGCCCATCACTTCCCCTCTTCAATGCCCCTCTCTTCTACCCTATCATGTCCCTCCTGCCCCTCACTGCCCCTCTCATCTACCCTATCATGTCCCTCCTGCCCCTCACTGCCCCTCTCTTCTACCCTATCTTGTCCCTCCTGCCCCTCACTGCCCCTCTCTTCTACCCTACCATGTCCTTCCTGCCCACTCACTACCCCTCTCTTCTACCCTACCATGTCCCTCCTGCCCACTCACTGCCCCTCTCTTCTACCCTATCATGTCCCTCCTGCCCCTTTCACTGCCCCTCTCTTCTACCCTATTATGTCCCTCCTGCCCACTCACTGCCCATCTCTTCTACCCTACCATGTCCCTCCTGCCCCTCACTGCCCCTCTCTTCTACTCTATCATCTCCCTCCTGCCACTCACTGCCCCTCTCTTCTACCCTATCATGTCCCTCCTGCCCCTCACTGCCCCTCTCTTCTACCCTATCATGTCCCTCCTGCCCCTCACTGCCCCTCTTCACTGCCCCTCTCTTCTACCCTATCATGTCCCTCCTGCCCCTCACTGTCCCTCTCATCTACCCTACCATGTCCCTCCTGCCCCTCACTGCCCCTCTCTTCTACCGTATCATGTCCCTCCTGCCCCTCACTGCCCCTCTCTTCTACCCTACCATGTCCTTCCTGCCCACTCACTCCCACTCACTCCCCCTCTCTTCTACCCTATCATGTCCCTCCTGCCCCTTTCACTGCCCCTCTCTTCTACCCTATCATGTCCTCCCTGCCCACTCACTGCCCATCTCTTCTACCCTACCATGTCCCTCCTGCCCCTCACTGCCCCTCTCTTCTACTCTATCATGTCCCTCCTGCCACTCACTGTCCCTCTCTTCTACCCTATCATGTCCCTCCTGCCCCTCACTGCCCCTCTCTTCTACCCTATCATGTCCCTCCTGCCCCTCACTGCCCCTCTTCACTGCCCCTCTCTTCTACCCTATCATGTCCCTCCTGCCCCTCACTGCCCCTCTCATCTACCCTACCATGTCCCTCCTGCCCCTCACTGCCCCTCTCTTCTACCCTATCATGTCCCTCCTGACCACTCACTGCCCCTCTCTTCTACCGTACCATGTCCTTCCTGCCCACTCACTCCCCCTCACTGCCCCCCTCTTCTACCCTACCATGTCCTTCCTGCCCACTCACTGCCCCTCGCTTCTACCCTACCGTGTCCTTCCTGCCCACTCACTGCCCCTCTCTTCTACCCTACCATGTCCTTCCTGCCCACTCACTGCCCCTCTCTTCTATCCTTCCATGTCCTTCTGGCCACTCACTTCCCCTCTCTTCAACCCTACCATGTCCCTCATGCCCCTCACTGCCCCTCTCTTCTACCCTTCCATGTCCCTTCTGCCCAATCACTGCCCCTCTCTTCTACCCTATCATGTCCCTCCTGCCACTCACTGCCCCCCTCTTCTACCCTACCATGTCCTTCCTGCCCACTCACTGCCCCTCTCTTCTATCCTTCCATGTCCTTCCTGTCCTTCACTGCCCCTCTCTTCTACCCTTCCATGTCACTCATGCCCCTCACTGCCCCTCTCTTCTACCCTTCCATGTCCCTTCTGCCCACTCACTGCCCCTCTCTTCTACCCTACCATGTCCCTCCTGTCCACTCACTGCCCCTCTCTTCTACCCTTCCATGTCCTTCATTGCCCTCACTGCCCCTCTCTTCTACCCTATCATGTCCCTCCTGTCCCTCACTGCCCCTCTTCACTGCCCCTCTCTTCTACCCTATCATGTCCTTCCTGCCCACTCACTGCCTCTGTCTTCTACCCTTCCATGTCCCTTCTGCCCACTCACTGCCCCTCTCTTCTACCCTACCATGTCCCTCCTGCCCACTCACTGCCCCTCTTCACTGCCCCTAACTTCTACCCTATTATGTCCCTCCTGCCCCTCACTGCCCCTCTCTTCTACCCTACAATGTCCTTCCTACCCACTCACTGCCCCTCTCTTCTACCCTACCATGTCCTTCCTGCCCACTACTGCCCCTCTCTTCTACCCTACCATGTCCCTCCTGCCCACTCACTGCCCCTCTCTTCTACCCTATCATGTCTTTCCTGACGACTCACTGCCCCTCTCTTGTACCCTACCATGTCCTTCCTGCCCACTCACTGCCCCTCTCTTCTACCCTTCCATGTCCCTCCTGCCCACTCACTTCCCCTCTCTTCTACCCTATCATGTCCCTCCTGCCCCTCACTGCCCCTCTCTTCTACCCTATCATGTCTCTCCTGCCCCTCACTGCCCCTCTCTTCTACCCTATTATGTCCTTCCTGCCCCTCACTGCCCCTCTCTTCTACCCTATCATGGCCTTCCTGCCCACTCACTGCCCCTCTCTTCTACCCTACCATGTCCTTCCTGCCGATCACTGCCCCTCTCTTCTACCCTACCATGTCCTTCCGGCCCACTCACTGCCCCTCTCTTCTACCCTATCATGCCCTTCCGGCCCACTCACTGCCCCTCTCCTCTACCCTACCATGTCCTTCCTGCCCACTCACTTCCCCTCTCTTCTACCCTACCATGTCCTTCCTGCCCACTCACTGCCCCTCTCTTCTACCCTATCATGTCCCTCCTGCTCCTCACTGCCCCTCTCTTCTACCCTTCCATGTCCCTCCTGCCCACTCACTGCCCCTCTCTTCTACCCTACCATGTCCCTCCTGCCCACTCACTGCCCCTCTCTTCTACCCTTCCATGTCCCTCCTGTCCACTCACTGCCCCTCTCTTCTATCCTTCCATGTCCTTCCTGTCCCTCACTGCCCCTCTCTTCTACCCTATCATGTCCCTCCTGCCCCTCACTGCCCCTCTTCAATGCCCCTCTCTTCTACCCTATCATGTCCCTCCTGCCAGTCACTGCCCCTCTCTTTTACCCTACCATGTCCCTCCTGCCCACTCACTGCCCCTCTCTTCTACCCTTCCATGTCCTTCCTGCCCACTCACTGCCTCTCTCTTCTACCCTTCCATGTCCCTCCTGCCCACTCACTGCCCCTCTCATCTACCCTATCCTGTCCCTCCTGCCCACTCACTGCCCCTCTCTTCTACCCTACCATGTCCCTCCTGCCTACTCACTGCCCCTCTCTTCTACCCTATCACGTCCTTCCTGACCACTCACTGCCCCTCTCTTCTACCCTACCATGTCCCTCCTGCCCCTCACTGCCCCTCTCTTCTACCCTACCATGTCTTTCCTGCCCACTCACTGCCCCTCTCTTCTACCCTACCATGTCCTTCCTGCCCACTCACTGCCTCTCTCTTCTACCCTACCATGTCCTTCCTGCCCACTCACTGCCCCTCTCTTCTACCCTTCCATGTCCCTCCTGCCCACTCACTTCCCCTCTCTTCTACCCTACCATGTCCTTCCTGCCCACTCACTGCCCCTCTCTTCTACCCTACCATGTCCTTCCGGTCCCTCACTGCCCCTCTCTTCTACCCTACCATGTCCTTCCTGCCCACTCACTGCCCCTCTCTTCTACCCTATCATGTCCCTCCTGCCCACTCACTGCCCCTCTCTTCTACCCTACCATGTCCTTCCTACCCCTCACTGCCCCTCTCTTCTACCCTACCATGTCCTTCCTGCCCACTCACTGCCCCTCTCTTCCACCCTACCATGTCCCTCCTGCCCACTCACTGCCCCTCTCTTTTACCCTTCCATGTCCCTTCTGCCCACTCACTGCCCCTCTCTTCTATCCTAGCATGTCCCTCCTGCCCACTCACTGCCCCTCTCTTCTACCCTACCATGTCCTTCCTGCCCACTCACTGTCTCTCTGTTCTACCCTTCCATGTCCTTCCTGCCCACTCACTGCCTCTCTCTTCTACCCTTCCATGTCCCTCCTGCCCACTCACTGCCCCTCTCATCTACCCTATCCTGTCCCTCCTGCCCACTCACTGCCCCTCTCTTCTACCCTACCATGTCCCTCCTGCCTACTCACTGCCCCTCTCTTCTACCCTATCATGTCCTTCCTGACCACTCACTGCCCCTCTCTTCTACCCTACCATGTCCCTCCTGACCCTCACTGCCCCTCTCTTCTACCCTACCATGTCTTTCCTGCCCACTCACTGCCCCTCTCTTCTACCCTACCATGTCCTTCCTGCCCACTCACTGCCTCTCTCTTCTACCCTACCATGTCCTTCCTGCCCACTCACTGCCCCTCTCTTCTACCCTTCCATGTCCCTCCTGCCCACTCACTTCCCCTCTCTTCTACCCTACCATGTCCTTCCTGCCCACTCACTGCCCCTCTCTTCTACCCTACCATGTCCTTCCGGTCCCTCACTGCCCCTCTCTTCTACCCTACCATGTCCTTCCTGCCCACTCACTGCACCTCTCTTCTACCCTATCATGTCCCTCCTGCCCACTCACTGCCCCTCTCTTCTACCCTACCATGTCCTTCCTACCCCTCACTGCCCCTCTCTTCTACCCTACCATGTCCTTCCTGCCCACTCACTGCCCCTCTCTTCTACCCTATCATGTCCCTCCTGCCCACTCACTGCCCCTCTCTTCTACCCTACCATGTCCCTCCTGCCCCTCACTGCCCCTCTCTTCTACCCTATCATGTCCCTCCTGCCCCTCACTGCCCCTTTCACTGCCCCTCTCTTCTACCCTATCATGTCCCTCCAGCCCCTCACTGCCCCTCTCTTCTACCCTACCATGTCCCTCCTGCCCCTCACTGCCCCTCTCTTCTACTCTATCATGTCCCTCCTGCCCCTCACTGCCCCTCTCTTCTACCCTACCATGTACCTCCTGACCCTCACTGCCCCTCTCTTCTACTCTATCATGTCCCTCCTGCCACTCACTGCCCCTCTCTTCTACCCTATCATGTCCCTCCTGCCCCTCACTGCCCCTCTCTTCTACCCTATCATGTCCCTCCTGCCCCTCACTGCCCCTCTTCACTGCCCCTCTCTTCTACCCTCTCATGTCCCTCCTGCCCCTCACTGCCCCTCTCATCTACCCTATCATGTCCCTCCCTGCCCCTCACTGCCCCTCTCTTCTACCCTATCTTGTCCCTCCTACCCCTCACTGCCCCTCTCTTCTACCCTATCATGTCCTTCCTGACCACTCACTGCCCCTCTCTTCTACCCTACCATGTCCCTCCTGCCCTTCACTGCCCCTCTCTTCCACCCTACCATGTCTTTCCTTCCCACTCACTGCCCCTCTCTTCTACCCTACCATGTCCTTCCTGCCCACTCACTGCCTCTCTCTTCTACCCTACCATGTCCTTCCTGCCCACTCACTGCCCCTCTCTTCTACCCTTCCATGTCCCTCCTGCCCACTCACTTCCCCTCTCTTCTACCCTACCATGTCCTTCCTGCCCACTCACTGCCCCTCTCTTCTACCCTACCATGTCCTTCCGGTCCCTCACTGCCCCTCTCTTCTACCCTACCATGTCCTTCCTGCCCACTCACTGCCCCTCTCTTCTACCCTATCATGTCCCTCCTGCCCACTCACTGCCCCTCTCTTCTACCCTACCATGTTCTTCCTACCCCTCACTGCCCCTCTCTTCTACCCTACCATGTCCTTCCTGCCCACTCACTGCCCCTCTCTTCTACCCTATCATGTCCCTCCTGCCCACTCACTGCCCCTCTCTTCTACCCTACCATGTCCCTCCTGCCCCTCACTGCCCCTCTCTTCTACCCTATCATGTCCCTCCTGCCCCTCACTGCCCCTTTCACTGCCCCTCTCTTCTACCCTATCATGTCCCTCCAGCCCCTCACTGCCCCTCTCTTCTACCCTACCATGTCCCTCCTGCCCCTCACTGCCCCTCTCTTCTACTCTATCATGTCCCTCCTGCCCCTCACTGCCCCTCTCTTCTACCCTACCATGTACCTCCTGACCCTCACTGCCCCTCTCTTCTACTCTATCATGTCCCTCCTGCCACTCACTGCCCCTCTCTTCTACCCTATCATGTCCCTCCTGCCCCTCACTGCCCCTCTCTTCTACCCTATCATGTCCCTCCTGCCCCTCACTGCCCCTCTTCACTGCCCCTCTCTTCTACCCTCTCATGTCCCTCCTGCCCCTCACTGCCCCTCTCATCTACCCTATCATGTCCCTCCCTGCCCCTCACTGCCCCTCTCTTCTACCCTATCTTGTCCCTCCTACCCCTCACTGCCCCTCTCTTCTACCCTACCATGTCCTTCCTTCCCACTCACTCCCCCTCACTGCCCCTCTCTTCTACCCTACCATGTCCTTCCCGCCCACTCACTGCCCCTCTCTTCTACCCTACCATGTCCCTCCTGCCCACTCACTGCCCCTCTCTTCTACCCTATCATGTCCCTCCTGCCCACTCACTGCCCATCTCTTCTACCCTACCATGTCCTCCTGCCCCTCACTGCCCCTCTCTTCTACTCTATCATGTCCCTCCTGCCACTCACTGCCCCTCTCTTCTACCCTATCATGTCCCTCCTGCCCCTCACTGCCCCTCTCTTCTACCCTACCATGTCCCTCCTGCCCCTCACTGCCCCTCTCTTCTACCCTACCATGTCCCTCCTGCCCCTCACTGCCCCTCTCTTCTACTCTATCATGTCCCTTCTGCCACTCACTGCCCCTTTCACTGCCCCTCTCTTCTACCCTATCATGTCTCTCCAGCCCCTCACTGCCCCTCTCTAATACCCTACCATGTCCCTCCTGCCCCTCTCTTCTACTCTATCATGTCCCTCCTGCCACTCACTGACCCTCTCTTCTACCCTATCATGTCCCTCCTGCCCCTCACTGCCCCTCTCTTCTACCCTATCATGTCCCTCTTGCCCCTCACTTCCCCTCTTCAATGCCCCTCTCTTCTACCCTATCATGTCCCTCCTGCCCCTCACTGCCCCTCTCATCTACCCTATCATGTCCCTCCTGCCCCTCACTGCCCCTCTCTTCTACCCTATCTTGTCCCTCCTGCCCCTCACTGCCCCTCTCTTCTACCCTACCATGTCCTTCCTGCCCACTCACTACCCCTCTCTTCTACCCTACCATGTCCCTCCTGCCCACTCACTGCCCCTCTCTTCTACCCTATCATGTCCCTCCTGCCCCTTTCACTGCCCCTCTCTTCTACCCTATCATGTCCCTCCTGCCCACTCACTGCCCATCTCTTCTACCCTACCATGTCCCTCCTGCCCCTCACTGCCCCTCTCTTCTACTCTATCATGTCCCTCCTGCCACTCACTGCCCCTCTCTTCTACCCTATCATGTCCCTCCTGCCCCTCACTGCCCCTCTCTTCTACCCTATCATGTCCCTCCTGCCCCTCACTGCCCCTCTTCACTGCCCCTCTCTTCTACCCTATCATGTCCCTCCTGCCCCTCACTGCCCCTCTCATCTACCCTACCATGTCCCTCCTGCCCCTCACTGCCCCTCTCTTCTACCGTATCATGTCCCTCCTGCCCCTCACTGCCCCTCTCTTCTACCCTACCATGTCCTTCCTGCCCACTCACTCCCACTCACTCCCCCTCTCTTCTACCCTATCATGTCCCTCCTGCCCCTTTCACTGCCCCTCTCTTCTACCCTATCATGTCATCCCTGCCCACTCACTGCCCATCTCTTCTACCCTACCATGTCCCTCCTGCACCTCACTGCCCCTCTCTTCTACTCTATCATGTCCCTCCTGCCACTCACTGCCCCTCTCTTCTACCCTATCATGTCCCTCCTGCCCCTCACTGCCCCTCTCTTCTACCCTATCATGTCCCTCCTGCCCCTCACTGCCCCTCTTCACTGCCCCTCTCTTCTACCCTATCATGTCCCTCCTGCCCCTCACTGCCCCTCTCATCTACCCTACCATGTCCCTCCTGCCCCTCACTGCCCCTCTCTTCTACCCTATCATGTCCCTCCTGACCACTCACTGCCCCTCTCTTCTACCGTACCATGTCCTTCCTGCCCACTCACTCCCCCTCACTGCCCCCCTCTTCTACCCTACCATGTCCTTCCTGCCCACTCACTGCCCCTCGCTTCTACCCTACCGTGTCCTTCCTGCCCACTCACTGCCCCTCTCTTCTACCCTACCATGTCCTTCCTGCCCACTCACTGCCCCTCTCTTCTATCCTTCCATGTCCTTCTGCCCACTCACTTCCCCTCTCTTCAACCCTACCATGTCCCTCATGCCCCTCACTGCCCCTCTCTTCTACCCTTCCATGTCCCTTCTGCCCAATCACTGCCCCTCTCTTCTACCCTATCATGTCCCTCCTGCCCACTCACTGCCCCCCTTTTCTACCCTACCATGTCCTTCCTGCCCACTCACTGCCCCTCTCTTCTATCCTTCCATGTCCTTCCTGTCCCTCACTGCCCCTCTCTTCTACCCTTCCATGTCACTCATGCCCCTCACTGCCCCTCTCTTCTACCCTTCCATGTCCCTTCTGCCCACTCACTGCCCCTCTCTTCTACCCTACCATGTCCCTCCTGTCCACTCACTGCCCCTCTCTTCTACCCTTCCATGTCCTTCATTGCCCTCACTGCCCCTCTCTTCTACCCTATCATGTCCCTCCTGTCCCTCACTGCCCCTCTTCACTGCCCCTCTCTTCTACCCTATCATGTCCTTCCTGCCCACTCACTGCCTCTGTCTTCTACCCTTCCATGTCCCTTCTGCCCACTCACTGCCCCTCTCTTCTACCCTACCATGTCCCTCCTGCCCACTCACTGCCCCTCTTCACTGCCCCTAACTTCTACCCTATTATGTCCCTCCTGCCCCTCACTGCCCCTCTCTTCTACCCTACAATGTCCTTCCTACCCACTCACTGCCCCTCTCTTCTACCCTACCATGTCCTTCCTGCCCACTACTGCCCCTCTCTTCTACCCTACCATGTCCCTCCTGCCCACTCACTGCCCCTCTCTTCTACCCTATCATGTCTTTCCTGACGACTCACTGCCCCTCTCTTGTACCCTACCATGTCCTTCCTGCCCACTCACTGCCCCTCTCTTCTACCCTTCCATGTCCCTCCTGCCCACTCACTTCCCCTCTCTTCTACCCTATCATGTCCCTCCTGCCCCTCACTGCCCCTCTCTTCTACCCTATCATGTCCCTCCTGCCCCTCACTGCCCCTCTCTTCTACCCTATTATGTCCTTCCTGCCCCTCACTGCCCCTCTCTTCTACCCTATCATGGCCTTCCTGCCCACTCACTGCCCCTCTCTTCTACCCTACCATGTCCTTCCTGCCGATCACTGCCCCTCTCTTCTACCCTACCATGTCCTTCCGGCCCACTCACTGCCCCTCTCTTCTACCCTACCATGCCCTTCCGGCCCACTCACTGCCCCTCTCCTCTACCCTACCATGTCCTTCCTGCCCACTCACTTCCCCTCTCTTCTACCCTACCATGTCCTTCCTGCCCACTCACTGCCCCTCTCTTCTACCCTATCATGTCCCTCCTGCTCCTCACTGCCCCTCTCTTCTACCCTTCCATGTCCCTCCTGCCCACTCACTGCCCCTCTCTTCTACCCTACCATGTCCCTCCTGCCCACTCACTGCCCCTCTCTTCTACCCTTCCATGTCCCTCCTGTCCACTCACTGCCCCTCTCTTCTATCCTTCCATGTCCTTCCTGTCCCTCACTGCCCCTCTCTTCTACCCTATCATGTCCCTCCTGCCCCTCACTGCCCCTCTTCAATGCCCCTCTCTTCTACCCTATCATGTCCCTCCTGCCAGTCACTGCCCCTCTCTTTTACCCTACCATGTCCCTCCTGCCCACTCACTGCCCCTCTCTTCTACCCTTCCATGTCCTTCCTGCCCACTCACTGCCTCTCTCTTCTACCCTTCCATGTCCCTCCTGCCCACTCACTGCCCCTCTCATCTACCCTATCCTGTCCCTACTGCCCACTCACTGCCCCTCTCTTCTACCCTACCATGTCCCTCCTGCCTACTCACTGCCCCTCTCTTCTACCCTATCATGTCCTTCCTGACCACTCACTGCCCCTCTCTTCTACCCTACCATGTCCCTCCTGCCCCTCACTGCCCCTCTCTTCTACCCTACCATGTCTTTCCTACCCACTCACTGCCCCTCTCTTCTACCCTACCATGTCCTTCCTGCCCACTCACTGCCTCTCTCTTCTACCCTACCATGTCCTTCCTGCCCACTCACTGCCCCTCTCTTCTACCCTTCCATGTCCCTCCTGCCCACTCACTTCCCCTCTCTTCTACCCTACCATGTCCTTCCTGCCCACTCACTGCCCCTCTCTTCTACCCTACCATGTCCTTCCGGTCCCTCACTGCCCCTCTCTTCTACCCTACCATGTCCTTCCTGCCCACTCATTGCCCCTCTCTTCTACCCTATCATGTCCCTCCTGCCCACTCACTGCCCCTCTCTTCTACTCTACCATGTCCTTCCTACCCCTCACTGCCCCTCTCTTCTACCCTACCATGTCCTTCCTGCCCACTCACTGCCCCTCTCTTCCACCCTACCATGTCCCTCCTGCCCACTCACTGCCCCTCTCTTTTACCCTTCCATGTCCCTTCTGCCCACTCACTGCCCCTCTCTTCTATCCTAGCATGTCCCTCCTGCCCACTCACTGCCCCTCTCTTCTACCCTACCATGTCCTTCCTGCCCACTCACTGTCTCTCTGTTCTACCCTTCCATGTCCTTCCTGCCCACTCACTGCCTCTCTCTTCTACCCTTCCATGTCCCTCCTGCCCACTCACTGCCCCTCTCATCTACCCTATCCTGTCCCTCCTGCCCACTCACTGCCCCTCTCTTCTACCCTACCATGTCCCTCCTGCCTACTCACTGCCCCTCTCTTCTACCCTATCATGTCCTTCCTGACCACTCACTGCCCCTCTCTTCTACCCTACCATGTCCCTCCTGCCCCTCACTGCCCCTCTCTTCTACCCTACCATGTCTTTCCTGCCCACTCACTGCCCCTCTCTTCTACCCTACCATGTCCTTCCTGCCCACTCACTGCCTCTCTCTTCTACCCTACCATGTCCTTCCTGCCCACTCACTGCCCCTCTCTTCTACCCTTCCATGTCCCTCCTGCCCACTCACTTCCCCTCTCTTCTACCCTACCATGTCCTTCCTGCCCACTCACTGCCCCTCTCTTCTACCCTACCATGTCCTTCCGGTCCCTCACTGCCCCTCTCTTCTACCCTACCATGTCCTTCCTGCCCACTCACTGCACCTCTCTTCTACCCTATCATGTCCCTCCTGCCCACTCACTGCCCCTCTCTTCTACCCTACCATGTCCTTCCTACCCCTCACTGCCCCTCTCTTCTACCCTACCATGTCCTTCCTGCCCACTCACTGCCCCTCTCTTCTACCCTATCATGTCCCTCCTGCCCACTCACTGCCCCTCTCTTCTACCCTACCATGTCCCTCCTGCCCCTCACTGCCCCTCTCTTCTACCCTATCATGTCCCTCCTGCCCCTCACTGCCCCTTTCACTGCCCCTCTCTTCTACCCTATCATGTCCCTCCAGCCCCTCACTGCCCCTCTCTTCTACCGTACCATGTCCCTCCTGCCCCTCACTGCCCCTCTCTTCTACTCTATCATGTCCCTCCTGCCCCTCACAGCCCCTCTCTTCTACCCTACCATGTACCTCCTGACCCTCACTGCCCCTCTCTTCTACTCTATCATGTCCCTCCTGCCACTCACTGCCCCTCTCTTCTACCCTATCATGTCCCTCCTGCCCCTCACTGCCCCTCTCTTCTACCCTATCATGTCCCTCCTGCCCCTCACTGCCCCGCTTCACTGCCCCTCTCTTCTACCCTCTCATGTCCCTCCTGCCCCTCTCATCTACCCTATCATGTCCCTCCCTGCCCCTCACTGCCCCTCTCTTCTACCCTATCTTGTCCCTCCTACCCCTCACTGCCCCTCTCTTCTACCCTATCATGTCCTTCCTGACCACTCACTGCCCCTCTCTTCTACCCTTCCATGTCCCTCCTGCCCACTCACTGCCCCTCTCATCTACCCTATCCTGTCCCTCCTGCCCACTCACTGCCCCTCTCTTCTACCCTACCATGTCCCTCCTGCCTACTCACTGCCCCTCTCTTCTACCCTATCATGTCCTTCCTGACCACTCACTGCCCCTCTCTTCTACCCTACCATGTCCCTCCTGCCCCTCACTGCCCCTCTCTTCTACCCTACCATGTCTTTCCTGCCCACTCACTGCCCCTCTCTTCTACCCTACCATGTCCTTCCTGCCCACTCACTGCCTCTCTCTTCTACCCTACCATGTCCTTCCTGCCCACTCACTGCCCCTCTCTTCTACCCTTCCATGTCCCTCCTGCCCACTAACTTCCCCTCTCTTCTACCCTACCATGTCCTTCCTGCCCACTCACTGCCCCTCTCTTCTACCCTACCATGTCCTTCCGGTCCCTCACTGCCCCTCTCTTCTACCCTACCATGTCCTTCCTGCCCACTCACTGCCCCTCTCTTCTACCCTATCATGTCCCTCCTGCCCACTCACTGCCCCTCTCTTCTACCCTACCATGTTCTTCCTACCCCTCACTGCCCCTCTCTTCTACCCTACCATGTCCTTCCTGCCCACTCACTGCCCCTCTCTTCTACCCTATCATGTCCCTCCTGCCCACTCACTGCCCCTCTCTTCTACCCTACCATGTCCCTCCTGCCCCTCACTGCCCCTCTCTTCTACCCTATCATGTCCCTCCTGCCCCTCACTGCCCCTTTCACTGCCCCTCTCTTCTACCCTATCATGTCCCTCCAGCCCCTCACTGCCCCTCTCTTCTACCCTACCATGTCCCTCCTGCCCCTCACTGCCCCTCTCTTCTACTCTACCATGTCCCTCCTGCCCCTCACTGCCCCTCTCTTCTACCCTACCATGTACCTCCTGACCCCCACTGCCCCTCTCTTCTACTCTATCATGTCCCTCCTGCCACTCACTGCCCCTCTCTTCTACCCTATCATGTCCCTCCTGCCCCTCACTGCCCCTCTCTTCTACCCTATCATGTCCCTCCTGCCCCTCACTGCCCCTCTTCACTGCCCCTCTCTTCTACCCTCTCATGTCCCTCCTGCCCCTCACTGCCCCTCTCATCTACCCTATCATGTCCCTCCCTGCCCCTCACTGCCCCTCTCTTCTACCCTATCTTGTCCCTCCTACCCCTCACTGCCCCTCTCTTCTACCCTACCATGTCCTTCCTGCCCACTCACTCCCCCTCACTGCCCCTCTCTTCTACCCTACCATGTCCTTCCTGCCCACTCACTGCCCCTCTCTTCTACCCTACCATGTCCCTCCTGCCCACTCACTGCCCCTCTCTTCTACCCTATCATGTCCCTCCTGCCCACTCACTGCCCATCTCTTCTACTCTACCATGTCCCTCCTGCCCCTCACTGCCCCTCTCTTCTACTCTATCATGTCCCTCCTGCCACTCACTGCCCCTCTCTTCTACCCTATCATGTCCCTCCTGCCCCTCACTGCCCCTCTCTTCTACCCTACCATGTCCCTCCTGCCCCTCACTGCCCCTCTCTTCTACCCTACCATGTCCCTCCTGCCCCTCACTGCCCCTCTCTTCTACTCTATCATGTCCCTTCTGCCACTCACTGCCCCTTTCACTGCCCCTCTCTTCTACCCTATCATGTCTCTCCAGCCCCTCACTGCCCCTCTCTAATACCCTACCATGTCCCTCCTGCCCCTCTCTTCTACTCTATCATGTCCCTCCTGCCACTCACTGCCCCTCTCTTCTACTCTATCATGTCCCTCCTGCCCCTCACTGCCCCTCTCTTCTACCCTACCATGTACCTCCTGACCCTCACTGCCCCTCTCTTCTACTCTATCATGTCCCTCCTGCCACTCACTGCCCCTCTCTTCTACCCTATCATGTCCCTCCTGCCCCTCACTGCCCCTCTCTTCTACCCTATCATGTCCCTCCTGCCCCTCACTGCCCCTCTTCACTGCCCCTCTCTTCTACCCTCTCATGTCCCTCCTGCCCCTCACTGCCCCTCTCATCTACCCTATCATGTCCCTCCCTGCCCCTCACTGCCCCTCTCTTCTACCCTATCTTGTCCCTCCTACCCCTCACTGCCCCTCTCTTCTACCCTACCATGTCCTTCCTGCCCACTCACTCCCCCTCACTGCCCCTCTCTTCTACCCTACCATGTCCTTCCTGCCCACTCACTGCCCCTCTCTTCTACCCTACCATGTCCCTCCTGCCCACTCACTGCCCCTCTCTTCTACCCTATCATGTCCCTCCTGCCCACTCACTGCCCATCTCTTCTACCCTACCATGTCCCTCCTGCCCCTCACTGCCCCTCTCTTCTACTCTATCATGTCCCTCCTGCCACTCACTGCCCCTCTCTTCTACCCTATCATGTCCCTCCTGCCCCTCACTGCCCCTCTCTTCTACCCTACCATGTCCCTCCTGCCCCTCACTGCCCCTCTCTTCTACCCTACCATGTCCCTCCTGCCCCTCACTGCCCCTCTCTTCTACTCTATCATGTCCCTTCTGCCACTCACTGCCCCTTTCACTGCCCCTCTCTTCTACCATATCATGTCTCTCCAGCCCCTCACTGCCCCTCTCTAATACCCTACCATGTCCCTCCTGCCCCTCTCTTCTACTCTATCATGTCCCTCCTGCCACTCACTGACCCTCTCTTCTACCCTATCATGTCCCTCCTGCCCCTCACTGCCCCTCTCTTCTACCCTATCATGTCCCTCTTGCCCCTCACTTCCCCTCTTCAATGCCCCTCTCTTCTACCCTATCATGTCCCTCCTGCCCCTCACTGCCCCTCTCATCTACCCTATCATGTCCCTCCTGCCCCTCACTGCCCCTCTCTTCTACCCTATCTTGTCCCTCCTGCCCCTCACTGCCCCTCTCTTCTACCCTACCATGTCCTTCCTGCCCACTCACTACCCCTCTCTTCTACCCTACCATGTCCCTCCTGCCCACTCACTGCCTCTCTCTTCTACCCTATCATGTCCCTCCTGCCCCTTTCACTGCCCCTCTCTTCTACCCTATCATGTCCCTCCTGCCCACTCACTGCCCATCTCTTCTACCCTACCATGTCCCTCCTGCCCCTCACTGCCCCTCTCTTCTACTCTATCATGTCCCTCCTGCCACTCACTGCCCCTCTCTTCTACCCTATCATGTCCCTCCTGCCCCTCACTGCCCCTCTCTTCTACCCTATCATGTCCCTCCTGCCCCTCACTGCCCCTCTCTTCTACCCTACCATGTCCTTCCTGCCCACTCACTCCCACTCACTCCCCCTCTCTTCTACCCTATCATGTCCCTCCTGCCCCTTTCACTGCCCCTCTCTTCTACCCTATCATGTCATCCCTGCCCACTCACTGCCCATCTCTTCTACCCTACCATGTCCCTCCTGCCCCTCACTGCCCCTCTCTTCTACTCTATCATGTCCCTCCTGCCACTCACTGCCCCTCTCTTCTACCCTATCATGTCCCTCCTGCCCCTCACTGCCCCTCTCTTCTACCCTATCATGTCCCTCCTGCCCCTCACTGCCCCTCTTCACTGCCCCTCTCTTCTACCCTATCATGTCCCTCCTGCCCCTCACTGCCCCTCTCATCTACCCTACCATGTCCCTCCTGCCCCTCACTGCCCCTCTCTTCTACCCTATCATGTCCCTCCTGACCACTCACTGCCCCTCTCTTCTACCGTACCATGTCCTTCCTGCCCACTCACTCCCCCTCACTGCCCCCCTCTTCTACCCTACCATGTCCTTCCTGCCCACTCACTGCCCCTCGCTTCTACCCTACCGTGTCCTTCCTGCCCACTCACTGCCCCTCTCTTCTACCCTACCATGTCCTTCCTGCCCACTCACTGCCCCTCTCTTCTATCCTTCCATGTCCTTCTGCCCACTCACTTCCCCTCTCTTCAACCCTACCATGTCCCTCACTGCCCCTCTCTTCTACCCTTCCATGTCCCTTCTGCCCAATCACTGCCCCTCTCTTCTACCCTATCATGTCCCTCCTGCCCACTCACTGCCCCCCTCTTCTACCCTACCATGTCCTTCCTGCCCACTCACTGCCCCTCTCTTCTATCCTTCCATGTCCTTCCTGTCCCTCACTGCCCCTCTCTTCTACCCTTCCATGTCACTCATGCCCCTCACTGCCCCTCTCTTCTACCCTTCCATGTCCCTTCTGCCCACTCACTGCCCCTCTCTTCTACCCTACCATGTCCCTCCTGTCCACTCACTGCCCCTCTCTTCTACCCTTCCATGTCCTTCATTGCCCTCACTGCCCCTCTCTTCTACCCTATCATGTCCCTCCTGTCCCTCACTGCCCCTCTTCACTGCCCCTCTCTTCTACCCTATCATGTCCTTCCTGCCCACTCACTGCCTCTGTCTTCTACCCTTCCATGTCCCTTCTGCCCACTCACTGCCCCTCTCTTCTACCCTACCATGTCCCTCCTGCCCACTCACTGCCCCTCTTCACTGCCCCTAACTTCTACCCTATTATGTCCCTCCTGCCCCTCACTGCCCCTCTCTTCTACCCTACAATGTCCTTCCTACCCACTCACTGCCCCTCTCTTCTACCCTACCATGTCCTTCCTGACCACTACTGCCCCTCTCTTCTACCCTACCATGTCCCTCCTGCCCACTCACTGTCCCTCTCTTCTACCCTATCATGTCTTTCCTGACGACTCACTGCCCCTCTCTTGTACCCTACCATGTCCTTCCTGCCCACTCACTGCCCCTCTCTTCTACCCTTCCATGTCCCTCCTGCCCACTCACTTCCCCTCTCTTCTACCCTATCATGTCCCTCCTGCCCCTCACTGCCCCTCTCTTCTACCCTATCATGTCCCTCCTGCCCCTCACTGCCCCTCTCTTCTACCCTATTATGTCCTTCCTGCCCCTCACTGCCCCTCTCTTCTACCCTATCATGGCCTTCCTGCCCACTCACTGCCCCTCTCTTCTACCCTACCATGTCCTTCCTGCCGATCACTGCCCCTCTCTTCTACCCTACCATGTCCTTCCGGCCCACTCACTGCCCCTCTCTTCTACCCTATCATGCCCTTCCGGCCCACTCACTGCCCCTCTCCTCTACCCTACCATGTCCTTCCTGCCCACTCACTTCCCCTCTCTTCTACCCTACCATGTCCTTCCTGCCCACTCACTGCCCCTCTCTTCTACCCTATCATGTCCCTCCTGCTCCTCACTGCCCCTCTCTTCTACCCTTCCATGTCCCTCCTGCCCACTCACTGCCCCTCTCTTCTACCCTACCATGTCCCTCCTGCCCACTCACTGCCCCTCTCTTCTACCCTTCCATGTCCCTCCTGTCCACTCACTGCCCCTCTCTTCTATCCTTCCATGTCCTTCCTGTCCCTCACTGCCCCTCTCTTCTACCCTATCATGTCCCTCCTGCCCCTCACTGCCCCTCTTCAATGCCCCTCTCTTCTACCCTATCATGTCCCTCCTGCCAGTCACTGCCCCTCTCTTTTACCCTACCATGTCCCTCCTGCCCACTCACTGCCCCTCTCTTCTACCCTTCCATGTCCTTCCTGCCCACTCACTGCCTCTCTCTTCTACCCTTCCATGTCCCTCCTGCCCACTCACTGCCCCTCTCATCTACCCTATCCTGTCCCTACTGCCCACTCACTGCCCCTCTCTTCTACCCTACCATGTCCCTCCTGCCTACTCACTGCCCCTCTCTTCTACCCTATCATGTCCTTCCTGACCACTCACTGCCCCTCTCTTCTACCCTACCATGTCCCTCCTGCCCCTCACTGCCCCTCTCTTCTACCCTACCATGTCTTTCCTACCCACTCACTGCCCCTCTCTTCTACCCTACCATGTCCTTCCTGCCCACTCACTGCCTCTCTCTTCTACCCTACCATGTCCTTCCTGCCCACTCACTGCCCCTCTCTTCTACCCTTCCATGTCCCTCCTGCCCACTCACTTCCCCTCTCTTCTACCCTACCATGTCCTTCCTGCCCACTCACTGCCCCTCTCTTCTACCCTACCATGTCCTTCCGGTCCCTCACTGCCCCTCTCTTCTACCCTACCATGTCCTTCCTGCCCACTCACTGCCCCTCTCTTCTACCCTATCATGTCCCTCCTGCCCACTCACTGCCCCTCTCTTCTACCCTACCATGTCCTTCCTACCCCTCACTGCCCCTCTCTTCTACCCTACCATGTCCTTCCTGCCCACTCACTGCCCCTCTCTTCTACCCTACCATGTCCCTCCTGCCCACTCACTGCCCCTCTCTTTTACCCTTCCATGTCCCTTCTGCCCACTCACTGCCCCTCTCTTCTATCCTAGCATGTCCCTCCTGCCCACTCACTGCCCCTCTCTTCTACCCTACCATGTCCTTCCTGCCCACTCACTGTCTCTCTGTTCTACCCTTCCATGTCCTTCCTGCCCACTCACTGCCTCTCTCTTCTACCCTTCCATGTCCCTCCTGCCCACTCACTGCCCCTCTCATCTACCCTATCCTGTCCCTCCTGCCCACTCACTGCCCCTCTCTTCTACCCTACCATGTCCCTCCTGCCTACTCACTGCCCCTCTCTTCTACCCTATCATGTCCTTCCTGACCACTCACTGCCCCTCTCTTCTACCCTACCATGTCCCTCCTGCCCCTCACTGCCCCTCTCTTCTACCCTACCATGTCTTTCCTGCCCACTCACTGCCCCTCTCTTCTACCCTACCATGTCCTTCCTGCCCACTCACTGCCTCTCTCTTCTACCCTACCATGTCCTTCCTGCCCACTCACTGCCCCTCTCTTCTACCCTTCCATGTCCCTCCTGCCCACTCACTTCCCCTCTCTTCTACCCTACCATGTCCTTCCTGCCCACTCACTGCCCCTCTCTTCTACCCTACCATGTCCTTCCGGTCCCTCACTGCCCCTCTCTTCTACCCTACCATGTCCTTCCTGCCCACTCACTGCCCCTCTCTTCTACCCTATCATGTCCCTCCTTCCCACTCACTGCCCCTCTCTTCTACCCTACTATGTCCTTCCTACCCCTCACTGCCCCTCTCTTCTACCCTACCATGTCCTTCCTGCCCACTCACTGCCCCTCTCTTCTACCCTACCATGTCCCTCCTGCCCACTCACTGCCCCTCTCTTTTACCCTTCCATGTCCCTTCTGCCCACTCACTGCCCCTCTCTTCTATCCTAGCATGTCCCTCCTGCCCACTCACTGCCCCTCTCTTCTACCCTCTCATGTCCCTCCTGCCCCTCACTGCCCCTCTCATCTACCCTATCATGTCCCTCCTGCCCCTCACTGCCCCTCTCTTCTACCCTATCTTGTCCCTCCTGCCCCTCACTGCCCCTCTCTTCTACCCTACCATGTCCTTCCTGCCCACTCACTCCTCCTCACTGCCCCTCTCTTCTACCCTACCATGTCCTTCCTGCCCACTCACTGCCCCTCTCTTCTACCCTACCATGTCCCTCCTGCCCCTCACTGCTCCTCTCTTCTACCCTACCATGTCCTTCCTGCCCACTCACTGCCCATCACTTCTACCCTACCATGTCCCTCCTGCCCCTCACTGCCCCTCTCTTCTACCCTACCATGTCCTTCCTGCCCACTCACTGCCCCTCTCTTCTACCCTATCATGTCCCTCCTGCCCCTCACTGCCCCTCTCTTCTACCCTATCATGTCCCTCCTGCCCCTCACTGCCCCTCTTCACTGCCCCTCTCTTCTACCCTCTCATGTCCCTCCTGCCCCTCACTGCCCCTCTCATCTACCCTATCATGTCCCTCCTGCCCCTCACTGCCCCTCTCTTCTACCCTATCTTGTCCCTCCTGCCCCTCACTGCCCCTCTCTTCTACCCTACCATGTCCTTCCTGCCCACTCACTCCTCCTCACTGCCCCTCTCTTCTACCCTACCATGTCCTTCCTGCCCACTCACTGCCCCTCTCTTCTACCCTACCATGTCCCTCCTGCCCACTCACTGTCCCTCTCTTCTACCCTATCATGTCCCTCCTGCCCACTCACTGCCCATCTCTTCTACCCTACCATGTCCCTCCTGCCCCTCACTGCCCCTCTCTTCTACTCTATCATGTCCCTCCTGCCACTCACTGCCCCTCTCTTCTACCCTATCATGTCCCTCCTGCCCCTCACTGCCCCTCTCTTCTACCCTATCTTGTCCCTCCTGCCCCTCACTGCCCCTCTCTTCTACCCTACCATGTCCTTCCTGCCCACTCACTCCTCCTCACTGCCCCTCTCTTCTACCCTACCATGTCCTTCCTGCCCACTCACTGCCCCTCTCTTCTACCCTACCATGTCCCTCCTGCCCCTCACTGCTCCTCTCTTCTACCCTACCATGTCCTTCCTGCCCACTCACTGCCCATCACTTCTACCCTACCATGTCCCTCCTGCCCCTCACTGCCCCTCTCTTCTACCCTACCATGTCCTTCCTGCCCACTCACTGCCCCTCTCTTCTACCCTCTCATGTCCCTCCTGCCCCTCACTGCCCCTTTCTTCTACCCTATCATGTCCCTCCTGCCCCTCACTGCCCCTCTTCACTGCCCCTCTCTTCTACCCTCTCATGTCCCTCCTGCCCCTCACTGCCCCTCTCATCTACCCTATCATGTCCCTCCTGCCCCTCACTGCCCCTCTCTTCTACCCTATCTTGTCCCTCCTGCCCCTCACTGCCCCTCTCTTCTACCCTACCATGTCCTTCTTGCCCACTCACTCCTCCTCACTGCCCCTCTCTTCTACCCTACCATGTCCTTCCTGCCCACTCACTGCCCCTCTCTTCTACCCTACCATGTCCCCCCTGCCCACTCACTGTCCCTCTCTTCTACCCTATCATGTCCCTCCTGCCCACTCACTGCCCATCTCTTCTACCCTACCATGTCCCTCCTGCCCCTCACTGCCCCTCTCTTCTACTCTATCATGTCCCTCCTGCCACTCACTGCCCCTCTCTTCTACCCTATCATGTCCCTCCTGCCCCTCACTGCCCCTCTCTTCTACCCTACCATGTCCCTCCTGCCCCTCACTGCCCCTCTCTTCTACCCTACCATGTCCCTCCTGCCCCTCACTGCCCCTCTCTTCTACCCTATCATGTCCCTCCTGCCACTCACTGCCCCTTTCACTGCCCCTCTCTTCTACCCTATCATGTCCCTCCAGCCCCTCACTGCCCCTCTCTAATACCCTACCATGTCCCTCCTGCCCCTCACTGCCCCTCTCTTCTACTCTATCATGTCCCTCCTGCCACTCACTGCCCCTCTCTTCTACCCTATCATGTCCCTCCTGCCACTCACTACCCCTCTCTTCTACCCTATCATGTCCCTCCTGCCCCTCACTTCCCCTCTTCAATGCCCCTCTCTTCTACCCTATCATGTCCCTCCTGCCCCTCACTGCCCCGCTCATCTACCCTATCATGTCCCTCCTGCCCCTCACTGCCCCTCTCTTCTACCCTATCTTGTCCCTCCTGCCCCTCTCTTCTACCCTACCATGTCCTTCCTGCCCACTCACTGCCCCTCTCTTCTACCCTACCATGTCCCTCCTGCCCACTCACTGCCTCTCTCTTCTACCCTATCATGTCCCTCCTGCCCCTTTCACTGCCCCGCTCATCTACCCTATCATGTCCCTCCTGCCCCTCACTGCCCCTCTCTTCTACCCTATCTTGTCCCTCCTGCCCCTCTCTTCTACCCTACCATGTCCTTCCTGCCCACTCACTGCCCCTCTCTTCTACCATACCATGTCCCTCCTGCCCCTCACTGCCCCTCTCTTCTACTCTATCATGTCCCTCCTGCCACTCACTGCCCCTCTCTTCTACCCTATCATGTCCCTCCTGCCCCTCACTGCCCCTCTCTTCTACCTTATCATGTCCCTCCTGCCCCTCACTGCCCCTCTCTTCTACCCTATCATGTCCCTCCTGCCCCTCTCATCTACCCTACCATGTCCCTCCTGCCCCTCACTGCCCCTCTCTTCTACCGTATCATGTCCCTCCTGCCCCTCACTGCCCCTCTCTTCTACCCTACCATGTCCTTCCTGCCCACTCACTCCCACTCACTGCCCTCTCTTCTACCCTATCATGTCCCTCCTGCCCCTTTCACTGCCCCTCTCTTCTACCCTATCATGTCCTCCCTGCCCACTCACTGCCCATCTCTTCTACCCTACCATGTCCCTCCTGCCCCTCACTGCACCTCTCTTCTACTCTATCATGTCCCTCCTGCCACTCACTGCCCCTCTCTTCTACCCTATCATGTCCCTCCTGCCCCTCACTGCCCCTCTCTTCTACCCTATCATGTCCCTCCTGCCCCTCACTGCCCCTCTCTTCTACCCTATCATGTCCCTCCTGCCCCTCACTGCCCCTCTCATCTACCCTACCATGTCCCTCCTGCCCCTCACTGCCCCTCTCTTGCACCCTATCATGTCCCTCCTGACCACTCACTGCCCCTCTCTTCTACCCTACCATGTCCTTCCTGCCCACTCACTCCCCCTCACTGCCCCCCTCTTCTACCCTGCCATGTCCTTCCTGCCCACTCACTGCCCCTCTCTTCTACCCTACCGTGTCCTTCCTGCCCCCTCACTGCCCCTCTCTTCTACCCTACCATGTCCTTCCTGCCCACTCACTGCCCCTCTCTTCTATCCTTCCATGTCCTTCCCGCCCACTCACTTCCCCTCTCTTCTACCCTACCATGTCCCTCATGCCCCTCACTGCCCCTCTCTTCTAACCTTCCATGTCCCTTCTGCCCAATCACTGCCCCTCTCTTCTACCCTATCATGTCCCTCCTGCCCACTCACTGCCCCCCTCTTCTACCCTACCATGTCCTTCCTGCCTACTCACTGCCCCTCTCTTCTATCCTTCCATGTCCTTCCTGTCCCTCACTGCCCCTCTCTTCTACCCTTCCAGGTCCCTCCTGCGCCTCACTGCCCCTCTCTTCTACCCTTCCATGTCCCTTCTGCCCACTCACTGCCCCTCTCTTCTACCCTACCATGTCCCTCCTCTCCACTCACTGCCCCTCTCTTCTACCCTTCCATGTCCTTCATTTCCCTCACTGCCCCTCTCTTCTACCCTATCATGTCCCTCCTGTCCCTCACTGCCCCTCTTCACTGCCCCTCTCTTCTACCCTATCATGTCCTTCCTGCCCACTCACTGCCTCTGTCTTCTACCCTTCCATGTCCCTTCTGCCCACTCACTGCCCCTCTCTTCTACCCTACCATGTCCCTCCTGCCCACTCACTGCCCCTCTTCACTGCCCCTAACTTCTACCCTATTATGTCCCTCCTGCCCCTCACTGCCCCTCTCTTCTACCCTACCATGTCCTTCCTACCCACTCACTGCCCCTCTCTTCTACCCTACCATGTCCTTCCTGCCCACTACTACCCCTCTCTTCTACCCTACCATGTCCCTCCTGCACACTCACTGCCCCTCTCTTCTACCCTATCATGTCCTTCCTGACGACTCACTGCCCCTCTCTTCTACCCTACCATGTCCTGCCTGCCCACTCACTGCCCCTCTCTTCTACCCTTCCATGTCCCTCCTGCCCACTCACTTCCCCTCTCTTCTACCCTATCATGTCCCTCCTGCCCCTCACTGCCCCTCTCTTCTACCCTATCATGTCCCTCCTGCCCCTCACTGCCCCTCTCTTCTACCCTATTATGTCCTTCCTGCCCCTCACTGCCCCTCTCTTCTACCCTACCATGGCCTTCCTGCCCACTCACTGCCCCTCTCTTCTACCCTACCATGTCCTTCCTGCCGATCACTGCCCCTCTCTTCTACCCTACCATGTCCTTCCGGCCCACTCACTGCCCCTCTCTTCTACCCTATCATGTCCTTCCGGCCCACTCACTGCCCCTCTCTTCTACCCTACCATGTCCTTCCTGCCCACTCACTTCCCCTCTCTTCTACCCTACCATGTCCTTCCTGCCCACTCACTGCCCCTCTCTTCTACCCTATCATGTCCCTCCTGCTCCTCACTGCCCCTCTCTTCTACCCTTCCATGTCCCTCCTGCCCACTCACTGCCCCTCTCTTCTACCCTACCATGTCCCTCCTGCCCACTCACTGCCCCTCTCTTCTACCCTTCCATGTCCCTCCTGTCCACTCACTGCCCCTTTCTTCTATCCTTCCATGTCCTTCCTGTCCCTCACTGCCCCTCTCTTCTACCCTATCATGTCCCTCCTGCCCCTCACTGCCCCTCTTCAATGCCCCTCTCTTCTACCCTATCATGTCCCTCCTGCCAGTCACTGCCCCTCTCTTTTACCCTACCATGTCCCTCCTGCCCACTCACTGCCCCTCTCTTCTACCCTTCCATGTCCTTCCTGCCCACTCACTGCCTCTCTCTTCTACCCTTCCATGTCCCTCCTGCCCACTGACTGCCCCTCTCATCTACCCTATCCTGTCCCTCCTGCCCACTCACTGCCCCTCTCTTCTACCCTACCATGTCCCTCCTGCCTACTCACTGCCCCTCTCTTCTACCCTATCATGTCCTTCCTGACCACTCACTGCCCCTCTCTTCTACCCTACCATGTCCCTCCTGCCCTTCACTGCCCCTCTCTTCCACCCTACCATGTCTTTCCTTCCCACTCACTGCCCCTCTCTTCTACCCTACCATGTCCTTCCTGCCCACTCATTGCCTCTCTCTTCTACCCTACCATGTCCTTCCTGCCCACTCACTGCCCCTCTCTTCTACCCTTCCATGTCCCTCCTGCCCAATCACTTCCCCTCTCTTCTACCCTACCATGTCCTTCCTGCCCACTCACTGCCCCTCTCTTCTACCCTACCATGTCCTTCCGGTCCCTCAGTGCCCCTCTCTTCTACCCTACCATGTCCTTCCTGCCCACTTACTGCCCCTCTCTTCTACCCTATCATGTCCCTCCTGCCCACTCACTGCCCCTCTCTTCTACCCTACCATGTCCTTCCTGCCCCTCACTGCCCCTCTCTTCTTCCCTACCATGTCCTTCCTGCCCACTCACTGCCCCTCTCTTCTACCCTACCATGTCCTTCCGGTCCCTCAGTGCCCCTCTCTTCTACCCTACCATGTCCTTCCTGCCCACTTACTGCCCCTCTCTTCTACCCTATCATGTCCCTCCTGCCCACTCACTGCCCCTCTCTTCTACCCTACCATGTCCTTCCTGCCCCTCACTGCCCCTCTCTTCTTCCCTACCATGTCCTTCCTGCCCACTCACTGCCCCTCTCTTCTACCCTACCATGTCCCTCCTGCCCACTCACTGCCCCTCTCTTTTACCCTTCCATGTCCCTTCTGCCCACTCACTGCCCCTCTCTTCTATCCTAGCATGTCCCTCCTGCCCACTCACTGCCCCTCTCTTCTACCCTACCATGTCCTTCCTGCCCACTCACTGTCTCTCTGTTCTACCCTACCATGTCCTTCCTGCCCCTCTCTTCTACCCTACCATGTCCTTCCTGCCCACTCACTGCCCATGACTTCTACCCTACCATGTCCCTCCTGCCCCTCACTGCCCCTCTCTTCTACCCTACCATGTCCTTCCTGCCCACTCACTGCCCCTCTCTTCTACCCTATCATGTCCCTCCTGCCCCTCACTGCCCCTCTCTTCTACCCTATCATGTCCCTCCTGCCCCTCACTGCCCCTCTTCACTGCCTCTCTCTTCTACCCTCTCATGTCCCTCCTGCCCCTCACTGCCCCTCTCATCTACCCTATCATGTCCCTCCTGCCCCTCACTGCCCCTCTCTTCTACCCTATCTTGTCCCTCCTGCCCCTCTCTGCCCCTCTCTTCTACCCTACCATGTCCTTCCTGCCCACTAACTCCCCCTCACTGCCCCTCTCTTCTACCCTACCATGTCCTTCCTGCCCACTCACTGCCCCTCTCTTCTACCATACCATGTCCCTCCTGCCCACTCACTGTCCCTCTCTTCTACCCTATCATGTCCCTCCTGCCCACTCACTGCCCATCTCTTCTACCCTACCATGTCCCTCCTGCCCCTCACTGCCCCTCTCTTCTACTCTATCATGTCCCTCCTGCCCACTCACTGCCCCTCTCTTCTACCCTATCATGTCCCTCCTGCCCCTCACTGCCCCTCTCTTCTACCCTATCATGTCCCTCCTGCCCTCACTGCCCCTTTTCACTGCCCCTCTCTTCTACCCTCTCATGTCCCTCCTGCCCCTCACTGCCCCTCTCATCTACCCTATCATGTCCCTCCTGCCCCTCACTGCCCCTGTCTTCTACCCTATCTTGTCCCTCCTGCCCCTCACTGCCCCTCTCTTCTACCCTACCATGTCCTTCCTGCCCACTAACTCCCCCTCACTGCCCCTCTCTTCTACCCTACCATGTCCTTCCTACCCACTCACTGCCCCTCTCTTCTACCCTACCATGTCCCTCCTGCCCACTCACTGTCCCTCTCTTCTACCCTATCATGTCCCTCCTGCCCACTCACTGCCCATCTCTTCTACCCTACCATGTCCCTCCTGCCCCTCACTGCCCCTCTCTTCTACTCTATCATGTCCCTCCTGCCACTCACTGCCCCTCTCTTCTACCCTATCATGTCCCTCCTGCCCCTCACTGCCCCTCTCTTCTACCCTACCATGTCCCTCCTGCCCCTCACTGCCCCCTCTTCTACCCTACCCTGTCCCTCCTGCCCCTCACTGCCCCTCTCTTCTACTCTATCATGTCTCTCCTGCCACTCACTGCCCCTTTCACTGCCCCTCTCTTCTACCCTATCATGTCCCTCCAGCCCCTCACTGCCCCTCTCTAATACCCTACCATGTCCCTCCTGCCCCTCACTGCCCCTCTCTTCTACTCTATCATGTCCCTCCTGCCACTCACTGCCCCCCTCTTCTACCCTCTCATGTCCCTCCTGCCCCTCACTGCCCCTCTCTTCTACCCTATCATGTCCCTCCTGCCCCTAACTTCCCCTCTTCAATGCCCCTCTCTTCTACCCTATCATGTCCCTCCTGCCCCTCACTGCCCCTCTCATCTACCCTATCATGTCCCTCCTGCCCCTCACTGCCCCTCTCTTCTACCCTATCTTGTCCCTCCTGCCCCTCTCTTCTACCCTACCATGTCCTTCCTGCCCACTCACTGCCCCTCTCTTCTACCCTACCATGTCCCTCCTGCCCACTCACTGCCCCTCTCTTCTACCCTATCATGTCCCTCCTGCCCCTTTCACTGCCCCTCTCTTCTACCCTATCATGTCCCTCCTGCCCACTCACTGCCCCTCTCTTCTACCCTACCATGTCCCTCCTGCCCCTCACTGCCCCTCTCTTCTACTCTATCATGTCCCTCCTGCCACTCACTGCCCCTCTCTTCTACCCTATCACGTCCCTCCTGCCCCTCACTGCCCCTCTCTTCTACCCTATCATGTCCCTCCTGCCCCTCACTGCCCCTCTTCACTGCCCCTCTCTTCTACCCTATCATGTCCCTCCTGCCCCTCACTGCCCCTCTCATCTACCCTACCATGTCCCTCCTGCCCCTCACTGCCCCTCTCTTCTACCGTATCATCTCCCTCCTGCCCCTCACTGCCCCTCTCTTTTACCCTACCATGTCCTTCCTGCCCACTCACTCCCACTCACTGCCCCTCTCTTCTACCCTATCATGTCCCTCCTGCCCCTTTCACTGCCCCTCTCTTCTACCCTATCATGTCCTCCCTGCCCACTCACTGCCCCTCGATTCTACCCTACCATGTCCTTCCTGCCCACTCACTGCCCCTCTCTTCTACCCTACCGTGTCCTTCCTGCCCACTCACTGCCCCTCTCTTCTACCCTACCATGTCCTTCCTGCCCACTCACTGCCCCTCTCTTCTATCCTTCCATGTCCTTCCCGCCCACTCACTTCCCCTCTCTTCTACCCTACCATGTCCCTCATGCCCCTCACTGCCCCTCTCTTCTAACCTTCCATGTCCCTTCTGCCCAATCACTGCCCCTCTCTTCTACCCTATCATGTCCCTCCTGCCCACTCACTGCCCCCCTCTTCTACCCTACCATGTCCTTCCTGCCTACTCACTGCCCCTCTTTTCTATCCTTCCATGTCCTTCCTGTCCCTCACTGCCCCTCTCTTCTACCCTTCCATGTCCCTCCTGTGCCTCACTGCCCCTCTCTTCTACCCTTCCATGTCCCTTCTGCCCACTCACTGCCCCTCTCTTCTACCCTACCATGTCCCTCCTCTCCACTCACTGCCCCTCTCTTCTACCCTTCCATGTCCTTCATTTCCCTCAATGCCCCTCTCTTCTACCCTATCATGTCCCTCCTGTCCCTCACTGCCCCTCTTCACTGCCCCTCTCTTCTACCCTATCATGTCCTTCCTGCCCACTCACTGCCTCTGTCTTCTACCCTTCCATGTCCCTTCTGCCCACTCACTGCCCCTCTCTTCTACCCTACCATGTCCCTCCTGCCCACTCACTGCCCCTCTTCACTGCCCCTAACTTCTACCCTATTATGTCCCTCCTGCCCCTCACTGCCCCTCTCTTCTACCCTACCATGTCCTTCCTACCCACTCACTGCCCCTCTCTTCTACCCTACCATGTCCTTCCTGCCCACTACTACCCCTCTCTTCTACCCTACCATGTCCCTCCTGCACACTCACTGCCCCTCTCTTCTACCCTATCATGTCCTTCCTGACGACTCACTGCCCCTCTCTTCTACCCTACCATGTCCTTCCTGCCCACTCACTGCCCCTCTCTTCTACCCTTCCATGTCCCTCCTGCCCACTCACTTCCCCTCTCTTCTACCCTATCATGTCCCTCCTGCCCCTCACTGCCCCTCTCTTCTACCCTATCATGTCCCTCCTGCCCCTCACTGCCCCTCTCTTCTACCCTATTATGTCCTTCCTGCCCCTCACTGCCCCTCTCTTCTACCCTACCATGGCCTTCCTGCCCACTCATTGCCCCTCTCTTCTACCCTACCATGTCCTTCCTGCCGATCACTGCCCCTCTCTTCTACCTTACCATGTCCTTCCGGCCCACTCACTGCCCCTCTCTTCTACCCTATCATGTCCTTCCGGCCCACTCACTGCCCCTCTCTTCTACCCTACCATGTCCTTCCTGCCCACTCACTTCCCCTCTCTTCTACCCTACCATGTCCTTCCTGCCCACTCACTGCCCCTCTCTTCTACCCTATCATGTCCCTCCTGCTCCTCACTGCCCCTCTCTTCTACCCTTCCATGTCCCTCCTGCCCACTCACTGCCCCTCTCTTCTACCCTACCATGTCCCTCCTGCCCACTCACTGCCCCTCTCTTCTACCCTTCCATGTCCCTCCTGTCCACTCACTGCCCCTCTCTTCTATCCTTCCATGTCCTTCCTGTCCCTCACTGCCCCTCTCTTCTACCCTATCATGTCCCTCCTGCCCCTCACTGCCCCTCTTCAATGCCCCTCTCTTCTACCCTATCATGTCCCTCCTGCCAGTCACTGCCCCTCTCTTTTACCCTACCATGTCCCTCCTGTCCACTCACTGCCCCTCTCTTCTACCCTTCCATGTCCTTCCTGCCCACTCACTGCCTCTCTCTTCTACCCTTCCATGTCCTTCCTGCCCACTCACTGCCTCTCTCATCTACCCTATCCTGTCCCTCCTGCCCACTCACTGCCCCTCTCTTCTACCCTACCATGTCCCTCCTGCCTACTCACTGCCCCTCTCTTCTACCCTATCATGTCCTTCCTGACCACTCACTGCCCCTCTCTTCTACCCTACCATGTCCCTCCTGCCCTTCACTGCCCCTCTCTTCTACCCTACCATGTCTTTCCTTCCCACTCACTGCCCCTCTCTTCTACCCTACCATGTCCTTCCTGCCCACTCATTGCCTCTCTCTTCTACCCTACCATGTCCTTCCTGCCCACTCACTGCCCCTCTCTTCTACCCTTCCATGTCCCTCCTGCCCAATCACTTCCCCTCTCTTCTACCCTACCATGTCCTTCCTGCCCACTCACTGCCCCTCTCTTCTACCCTACCATGTCCTTCCGGTCCCTCAGTGCCCCTCTCTTCTACCCTACCATGTCCTTCCTGCCCACTTACTGCCCCTCTCTTCTACCCTATCATGTCCCTCCTGCCCACTCACTGCCCCTCTCTTCTACCCTACCATGTCCTTCCTGCCCCTCACTGCCCCTCTCTTCTTCCCTACCATGTCCTTTCTGCCCACTCACTGCCCCTCTCTTCTACCCTACCATGTCCCTCCTGCCCACTCACTGCCAATCTCTTTTACCCTTCCATGTCCCTTCTGCCCACTCATTGCCCCTCTCTTCTATCCTAGCATGTCCCTCCTGCCCACTCACTGCCCCTCTCTTCTACCCTACCATGTCCTTCCTGCCCACTCACTGTCTCTCTGTTCTACCCTACCATGTCCATCCTGCCCCTCACTGCTCCTCTCTTCTACCCTACCATGTCCTTCCTGCCCACTCACTGCCCATGACTTCTACCCTACCATGTCCCTCCTGCCCCTCACTGTCCCTCTCTTCTACCCTACCATGTCCTTCTTGCCCACTCACTGCCCCTCTCTTCTACCCTATCATGTCCCTCCTGCCCCTCACTGCCCCTCTCTTCTACCCTATCATGTCCCTCCTGCCCCTCACTGCCCCTCTTCACTGCCTCTCTCTTCTACCCTCTCATGTCCCTCCTGCCCCTCACTGCCCCTCTCATCTACCCTATCATGTCCCTCCTGCCCCTCACTGCCCCTCTCTTCTACCCTATCTTGTCCCTCCTGCCCCTCTCTGCCCCTCTCTTCTACCCTACCATGTCCTTCCTGCCCACTAACTCCCCCTCACTGCCCCTCTCTTCTACCCTACCATGTCCTTCCTGCCCACTCACTGCCCCTCTCTTCTACCCTACCATGTCCCTCCTGCCCACTCACTGTCCCTCTCTTCTACCCTATCATGTCCCTCCTGCCCACTCACTGCCCATCTCTTCTACCCTACCATGTCCCTCCTGCCCCTCACTGCCCCTCTCTTCTACCCTACCATGTCCCTCCTGCCCCTCACTGCCCCTCTCTTCTACTCTATCATGTCCCTCCTGCCACTCACTGCCCCTCTCTTCTACCCTATCATGTCCCTCCTGCCCCTCACTGCCCCTCTCTTCTACCCTACCATGTCCCTCCTGCCCCTCACTGCCCCTCTCTTCTACCCTACCCTGTCCCTCCTGCCCCTCACTGCCCCTCTCTTCTACTCTATCATGTCCCTCCTGCCACTCACTGCCCCTTTCACTGCCCCTCTCTTCTACCCTATCATGTCCCTCCAGCCCCTCACTGCCCCTCTCTAATACCCTACCATGTCCCTCCTGCCCCTCACTGCCCCTCTCTTCTACTCTATCATGTCCCTCCTGCCACTCACTGCCCCCCTCTTCTACCCTATCATGTCCCTCCTGCCCCTCACTGCCCCTCTCTTCTACCCTATCATGTCCCTCCTGCCCCTCACTTCCCCTCTTCAATGCCCCTCTCTTCTACCCTATCATGTCCCTCCTGCCCCTCACTGCCCCTCTCATCTACCCTATCATGTCCCTCCTGCCCCTCACTGCCCCTCTCTTCTACCCTATCTTGTCCCTCCTGCCCCTCTCTTCTACCCTACCATGTCCTTCCTGCCCACTCACTGCCCCTCTCTTCTACCCTACCATGTCCCTCCTGCCCACTCACTGCCCCTCTCTTCTACCCTATCATGTCCCTCCTGCCCCTTTCACTGCCCCTCTCTTCTACCCTATCATGTCCCTCCTGCCCACTCACTCCCCCTCACTGCCCCCCTCTTCTACCCTACCATGTCCTTCCTGCCCACTCACTGCCCCTCTCTTCTACCCTACCGTGTCCTTCCTGCCCACTCACTGCCCCTCTCTTCTACCCTACCATGTCCTTCCTGCCCACTCACTGCCCCTCTCTTCTATCCTTCCATGTTCTTCCCGCCCACTCACTTCCCCTCTCTTCTACCCTACCATGTCCCTCATGCCCCTCACTGCCCCTCTCTTCTACCCTTCCATGTCCCTTCTGCCCAATCACTGCCCCTCTCTTCTACCCTATCATGTCCCTCCTGCCCACTCACTGCCCCCCTCTTCTACCCTACCATGTCCTTCCTGCCCACTCACTGCCCCTCTCTCCTATCCTTCCATGTCCTTCCTGTCCCTCACTGCCCCTCTCTTCTACCCTTCCATGTCCCTCCTGCCCCTCACTGCCCCTCTCTTCTACCCTTCCATGTCCCTTCTGCCCACTCATTGCCCCTCTCTTCTACCCTACCATGTCCCTCCTCTCCACTCACTGCCCCTCTCTTCTACCCTTCCATGTCCTTCATTTCCCTCACTGCCCCTCTCTTCTACCCTATCATGTCCCTCCTGTCCCTCACTGCCCCTCTTCACTGCCCCTCTCTTCTACCCTATCATGTCCTTCCTGCCCACTCACTGCCTCTGTCTTCTACCCTTCCATGTCCCTTCTGCCCACTCACTGCCCCTCTCTTCTACCCTACCATGTCCCTCCTGCCCACTCACTGCCCCTCTTCACTGCCCCTAACTTCTACCCTATTATGTCCCTCCTGCCCCTCACTGCCCCTCTCTTCTACCCTACCATGTCCTTCCTACCCACTCACTGCCCCTCTCTTCTACCCTACCATGTCCTTCCTGCCCACTACTGCCCCTCTCTTCTACCCTACCATGTCCCTCCTGCCCACTCACTGCCCCTCTCTTCTACCCTATCATGTCCTTCCTGACGACTCACTGCCCCTCTCTTCTACCCTACCATGTCCTTCCTGCCCACTCACTGCCCCTCTCTTCTACCCTTCCATGTCCCTCCTGCCCACTCACTTCCCCTCTCTTCTACCCTATCATGTCCCTCCTGCCCCTCACTGCCCCTCTCTTCTACCCTATCATGTCCCTCCTGCCCCTCACTGCCCCTCTCTTCTACCCTATTATGTCCTTCCTGCCCCTCACTGCCCCTCTCTTCTACCCTACCATGGCCTTCCTGCCCACTCACTGCCCCTCTCTTCTACCCTACCATGTCCTTCCTGCCGATCACTGCCCCTCTCTTCTACCCTACCATGTCCTTCCGGCCCACTCACTGCCCCTCTCTTCTACCCTATCATGTCCTTCCGGCCCACTCACTGCCCCTCTCTTCTACCGTACCATGTCCTTCCTGCCCACTCACTTCCCCTCTCTTCTACCCTACCATGTCCTTCCTGCCCATCACTGCCCCTCTCTTCTACCCTATCATGGCCTTCCTGCCCACTCACTGCCCCTCTCTTCTACCCTACCATGTCCTTCTTGCCGATCACTGCCCCTCTCTTCTACCCTACCATGTCCTTCCGGCCCACTCACTGCCCCTCTCTTCTACCCTATCATGCCCTTCCGGCCCACTCACTGCCCCTCTCCTCTACCCTACCATGTCCTTCCTGCCCACTCACTTCCCCTCTCTTCTACCCTACCATGTCCTTCCTGCCCACTCACTGCCCCTCTCTTCTACCCTATCATGTCCCTCCTGCTCCTCACTGCCCCTCTCTTCTACCCTTCCATGTCCCTCCTGCCCACTCACTGCCCCTCTCTTCTACCCTACCATGTCCCTCCTGCCCACTCACTGCCCCTCTCTTCTACCCTTCCATGTCCCTCCTGTCCACTCACTGCCCCTCTCTTCTATCCTTCCATGTCCTTCCTGTCCCTCACTGCCCCTCTCTTCTACCCTATCATGTCCCTCCTGCCCCTCACTGCCCCTCTTCAATGCCCCTCTCTTCTACCCTATCATGTCCCTCCTGCCAGTCACTGCCCCTCTCTTTTACCCTACCATGTCCCTCCTGCCCACTCACTGCCCCTCTCTTCTACCCTTCCATGTCCTTCCTGCCCACTCACTGCCTCTCTCTTCTACCCTTCCATGTCCCTCCTGCCCACTCACTGCCCCTCTCATCTACCCTATCCTGTCCCTACTGCCCACTCACTGCCCCTCTCTTCTACCCTACCATGTCCCTCCTGCCTACTCACTGCCCCTCTCTTCTACCCTATCATGTCCTTCCTGACCACTCACTGCCCCTCTCTTCTACCCTACCATGTCCCTCCTGCCCCTCACTGCCCCTCTCTTCTACCCTACCATGTCTTTCCTACCCACTCACTGCCCCTCTCTTCTACCCTACCATGTCCTTCCTGCCCACTCACTGCCTCTCTCTTCTACCCTACCATGTCCTTCCTGCCCACTCACTGCCCCTCTCTTCTACCCTTCCATGTCCCTCCTGCCCACTCACTTCCCCTCTCTTCTACCCTACCATGTCCTTCCTGCCCACTCACTGCCCCTCTCTTCTACCCTACCATGTCCTTCCGGTCCCTCACTGCCCCTCTCTTCTACCCTACCATGTCCTTCCTGCCCACTCACTGCCCCTCTCTTCTACCCTATCATGTCCCTCCTGCCCACTCACTGCCCCTCTCTTCTACCCTACCATGTCCTTCCTACCCCTCACTGCCCCTCTCTTCTACCCTACCATGTCCTTCCTGCCCACTCACTGCCCCTCTCTTCTACCCTACCATGTCCCTCCTGCCCACTCACTGCCCCTCTCTTTTACCCTTCCATGTCCCTTCTGCCCACTCACTGCCCCTCTCTTCTATCCTAGCATGTCCCTCCTGCCCACTCACTGCCCCTCTCTTCTACCCTACCATGTCCTTCCTGCCCACTCACTGTCTCTCTGTTCTACCCTTCCATGTCCTTCCTGCCCACTCACTGCCTCTCTCTTCTACCCTTCCATGTCCCTCCTGCCCACTCACTGCCCCTCTCATCTACCCTATCCTGTCCCTCCTGCCCACTCACTGCCCCTCTCTTCTACCCTACCATGTCCCTCCTGCCTACTCACTGCCCCTCTCTTCTACCCTATCATGTCCTTCCTGACCACTCACTGCCCCTCTCTTCTACCCTACCATGTCCCTCCTGCCCCTCACTGTCCCTCTCTTCTACCCTACCATGTCTTTCCTGCCCACTCACTGCCCCTCTCTTCTACCCTACCATGTCCTTCCTGCCCACTCACTGCCTCTCTCTTCTACCCTACCATGTCCTTCCTGCCCACTCACTGCCCCTCTCTTCTACCCTTCCATGTCCCTCCTGCCCACTCACTTCCCCTCTCTTCTACCCTACCATGTCCTTCCTGCCCACTCACTGCCCCTCTCTTCTACCCTACCATGTCCTTCTGGTCCCTCACTGCCCCTCTCTTCTACCCTACCATGTCCTTCCTGCCCACTCACTGCCCCTCTCTTCTACCCTATCATGTCCCTCCTGCCCACTCACTGCCCCTCTCTTCTACCCTACCATGTCCTTCCTACCCCTCACTGCCCCTCTCTTCTACCCTACCATGTCCTTCCTGCCCACTCACTGCCCCTCTCTTCTACCCTACCATGTCCCTCCTGCCCACTCACTGCCCCTCTCTTTTACCCTTCCATGTCCCTTCTGCCCACTCACTGCCCCTCTCTTCTATCCTAGCATGTCCCTCCTGCCCACTCACTGCCCCTCTCTTCTACCCTCTCATGTCCCTCCTGCCCCTCACTGCCCCTCTCATCTACCCTATCATGTCCCTCCTGCCCCTCACTGCCCCTCTCTTCTACCCTATCTTGTCCCTCCTGCCCCTCACTGCCCCTCTCTTCTACCCTACCATGTCCTTCCTGCCCACTCACTCCTCCTCACTGCCCCTCTCTTCTACCCTACCATGTCCTTCCTGCCCACTCACTGCCCCTCTCTTCTACCCTACCATGTCCCTCCTGCCCCTCACTGCTCCTCTCTTCTACCCTACCATGTCCTTCCTGCCCACTCACTGCCCATCACTTCTACCCTACCATGTCCCTCCTGCCCCTCACTGCCCCTCTCTTCTACCCTACCATGTCCTTCCTGCCCACTCACTGCCCCTCTCTTCTACCCTATCATGTCCCTCCTGCCCCTCACTGCCCCTCTCTTCTACCCTATCATGTCCCTCCTGCCCCTCACTGCCCCTCTTCACTGCCCCTCTCTTTTACCCTCTCATGTCCCTCCTGCCCCTCACTGCCCCTGTCATCTACCCTATCATGTCCCTCCTGCCCCTCACTGCCCCTCTCTTCTACCCTATCTTGTCCCTCCTGCCCCTCACTGCCCCTCTCTTCTACCCTACCATGTCCTTCCTGCCCACTCACTCCTCCTCACTGCCCCTCTCTTCTACCCTACCATGTCCTTCCTGCCCACTCACTGCCCCTCTCTTCTACCCTACCATGTCCCTCCTGCCCACTCACTGTCCCTCTCTTCTACCCTATCATGTCCCTCCTGCCCACTCACTGCCCATCTCTTCTACCCTACCATGTCCCTCCTGCCCCTCACTGCCCCTCTCTTCTACTCTATCATGTCCCTCCTGCCACTCACTGCCCCTCTCTTCTACCCTATCATGTCCCTCCTGCCCCTCACTGCCCCTCTCTTCTACCCTATCTTGTCCCTCCTGCCCCTCACTGCCCCTCTCTTCTACCCTACCATGTCCTTCCTGCCCACTCACTCCTCCTCACTGCCCCTCTCTTCTACCCTACCATGTCCTTCCTGCCCACTCACTGCCCCTCTCTTCTACCCTACCATGTCCCTCCTGCCCCTCACTGCTCCTCTCTTCTACCCTACCATGTCCTTCCTGCCCACTCACTGCCCATCACTTCTACCCTACCATGTCCCTCCTGCCCCTCACTGCCCCTCTCTTCTACCCTACCATGTCCTTCCTGCCCACTCACTGCCCCTCTCTTCTACCCTATCATGTCCCTCCTGCCCACTCACTGCCCCTCTCTTCTACCCTACCATGTCCTTCCTACCCCTCACTGCCCCTCTCTTCTACCCTACCATGTCCTTCCTGCCCACTCACTGCCCCTCTCTTCTACCCTACCATGTCCCTCCTGCCCACTCACTGCCCCTCTCTTTTACCCTTCCATGTCCCTTCTGCCCACTCACTGCCCCTCTCTTCTATCCTAGCATGTCCCTCCTGCCCACTCACTGCCCCTCTCTTCTACCCTACCATGTCCTTCCTGCCCACTCACTGTCTCTCTGTTCTACCCTTCCATGTCCTTCCTGCCCACTCACTGCCTCTCTCTTCTACCCTTCCATGTCCCTCCTGCCCACTCACTGCCCCTCTCATCTACCCTATCCTGTCCCTCCTGCCCACTCACTGCCCCTCTCTTCTACCCTACCATGTCCCTCCTGCCTACTCACTGCCCCTCTCTTCTACCCTATCATGTCCTTCCTGACCACTCACTGCCCCTCTCTTCTACCCTACCATGTCCCTCCTGCCCCTCACTGCCCCTCTCTTCTACCCTACCATGTCTTTCCTGCCCACTCACTGCCCCTCTCTTCTACCCTACCATGTCCTTCCTGCCCACTCACTGCCTCTCTCTTCTACCCTACCATGTCCTTCCTGCCCACTCACTGCCCCTCTCTTCTACCCTTCCATGTCCCTCCTGCCCACTCACTTCCCCTCTCTTCTACCCTACCATGTCCTTCCTGCCCACTCACTGCCCCTCTCTTCTACCCTACCATGTCCTTCCGGTCCCTCACTGCCCCTCTCTTCTACCCTACCATGTCCTTCCTGCCCACTCACTGCCCCTCTCTTCTACCCTATCATGTCCCTCCTGCCCACTCACTGCCCCTCTCTTCTACCCTACCATGTCCTTCCTACCCCTCACTGCCCCTCTCTTCTACCCTACCATGTCCTTCCTGCCCACTCACTGCCCCTCTCTTCTACCCTACCATGTCCCTCCTGCCCACTCACTGCCCCTCTCGTTTACCCTTCCATGTCCCTTCTGCCCACTCACTGCCCCTCTCTTCTATCCTAGCATGTCCCTCCTGCCCACTCACTGCCCCTCTCTTCTACCCTCTCATGTCCCTCCTGCCCCTCACTGCCCCTCTCATCTACCCTATCATGTCCCTCCTGCCCCTCACTGCCCCTCTCTTCTACCCTATCTTGTCCCTCCTGCCCCTCACTGCCCCTCTCTTCTACCCTACCATGTCCTTCCTGCCCACTCACTCCTCCTCACTGCCCCTCTCTTCTACCCTACTATGTCCTTCCTGCCCACTCACTGCCCCTCTCATCTACCCTACCATGTCCCTCCTGCCCCTCACTGCTCCTCTCTTCTACCCTACCATGTCCTTCCTGCCCACTCACTGCCCATCACTTCTACCCTACCATGTCCCTCCTGCCCCTCACTGCCCCTCTCTTCTACCCTACCATGTCCTTCCTGCCCACTCACTGCCCCTCTCTTCTACCCTATCATGTCCCTCCTGCCCCTCACTGCCCCTCTCTTCTACCCTATCATGTCCCTCCTGCCCCTCACTGCCCCTCTTCACTGCCCCTCTCTTTTACCCTCTCATGTCCCTCCTGCCCCTCACTGCCCCTCTCATCTACCCTATCATGTCCCTCCTGCCCCTCACTGCCCCTCTCTTCTACCCTATCTTGTCCCTCCTGCCCCTCACTGCCCCTCTCTTCTACCCTACCATGTCCTTCCTGCCCACTCACTCCTCCTCACTGCCCCTCTCTTCTACCCTACCATGTCCTTCCTGCCCACTCACTGCCCCTCTCTTCTACCCTACCATGTCCCTCCTGCCCACTCACTGTCCCTCTCTTCTACCCTATCATGTCCCTCCTGCCCACTCACTGCCCATCTCTTCTACCCTACCATGTCCCTCCTGCCCCTCACTGCCCCTCTCTTCTACTCTATCATGTCCCTCCTGCCACTCACTGCCCCTCTCTTCTACCCTATCATGTCCCTCCTGCCCCTCACTGCCCCTCTCTTCTACCCTATCTTGTCCCTCCTGCCCCTCACTGCCCCTCTCTTCTACCCTACCATGTCCTTCCTGCCCACTCACTCCTCCTCACTGCCCCTCTCTTCTACCCTACCATGTCCTTCCTGCCCACTCACTGCCCCTCTCTTCTACCCTACCATGTCCCTCCTGCCCCTCACTGCTCCTCTCTTCTACCCTACCATGTCCTTCCTGCCCACTCACTGCCCATCACTTCTACCCTACCATGTCCCTCCTGCCCCTCACTGCCCCTCTCTTCTACCCTACCATGTCCTTCCTGCCCACTCACTGCCCCTCTCTTCTACCCTCTCATGTCCCTCCTGCCCCTCACTGCCCCTCTCTTCTACCCTATCATGTCCCTCCTGCCCCTCACTGCCCCTCTTCACTGCCCCTCTCTTCTACCCTCTCATGTCCCTCCTGCCCCTCACTGCCCCTCTCATCTACCCTATCATGTCCCTCCTGCCCCTCACTGCCCCTCTCTTCTACCCTATCTTGTCCCTCCTGCCCCTCACTGCCCCTCTCTTCTACCCTACCATGTCCTTCTTGCCCACTCACTCCTCCTCACTGCCCCTCTCTTCTACCCTACCATGTCCTTCCTGCCCACTCACTGCCCCTCTCTTCTACCCTACCATGTCCCTCCTGCCCACTCACTGTCCCTCTCTTCTACCCTATCATGTCCCTCCTGCCCACTCACTGCCCATCTCTTCTACCCTACCATGTCCCTCCTGCCCCTCACTGCCCCTCTCTTCTACTCTATCATGTCCCTCCTGCCACTCACTGCCCCTCTCTTCTACCCTATCATGTCCCTCCTGCCCCTCACTGCCCCTCTCTTCTACCCTACCATGTCCCTCCTGCCCCTCACTGCCCCTCTCTTCTACCCTACCATGTCCCTCCTGCCCCTCACTGCCCCTCTCTTCTACCCTATCATGTCCCTCCTGCCACTCACTGCCCCTTTCACTGCCCCTCTCTTCTACCCTATCATGTCCCTCCAGCCCCTCACTGCCCCTCTCTAATACCCTACCATGTCCCTCCTGCCCCTCACTGCCCCTCTCTTCTACTCTATCATGTCCCTCCTGCCACTCACTGCCCCTCTCTTCTACCCTATCATGTCCCTCCTGCCACTCACTGCCCCTCTCTTCTACCCTATCATGTCCCTCCTGCCCCTCACTTCCCCTCTTCAATGCCCCTCTCTTCTACCCTATCATGTCCCTCCTGCCCCTCACTGCCCCGCTCATCTACCCTATCATGTCCCTCCTGCCCCTCACTGCCCCTCTCTTCTACCCTATCTTGTCCCTCCTGCCCCTCTCTTCTACCCTACCATGTCCTTCCTGCCCACTCACTGCCCCTCTCTTCTACCCTACCATGTCCCTCCTGCCCACTCACTGCCCCTCTCTTCTACCCTATCATGTCCCTCCTGCCCCTTTCACTGCCCCGCTCATCTACCCTATCATGTCCCTCCTGCACCTCACTGCCCCTCTCTTCTACCCTATCTTGTCCCTCCTGCCCCTCTCTTCTACCCTACCATGTCCTTCCTGCCCACTCACTGCCCCTCTCTTCTACCATACCATGTCCCTCCTGCCCCTCAGTGCCCCTCTCTTCTACTCTATCATGTCCCTCCTGCCACTCACTGCCCCTCTCTTCTACCCTATCATGTCCCTCCTGCCCCTCACTGCCCCTCTCTTCTACCTTATCATGTCCCTCCTGCCCCTCACTGCCCCTCTCTTCTACCCTATCATGTCCCTCCTGCCCCTCTCATCTACCCTACCATGTCCCTCCTGCCCCTCACTGCCCCTCTCTTCTACCGTATCATGTCCCTCCTGCCCCTCACTGCCCCTCTCTTCTACCCTACCATGTCCTTCCTGCCCACTCACTCCCACTCACTGCCCTCTCTTCTACCCTATCATGTCCCTCCTGCCCCTTTCACTGCCCCTCTCTTCTACCCTATCATGTCCTCCCTGCCCACTCACTGCCCATCTCTTCTACCCTACCATGTCCCTCCTGCCCCTCACTGCACCTCTCTTCTACTCTATCATGTCCCTCCTGCCACTCACTGCCCCTCTCTTCTACCCTATCATGTCCCTCCTGCCCCTCACTGCCCCTCTCTTCTACCCTATCATGTCCCTCCTGCCCCTCACTGCCCCTCTCTTCTACCCTATCATGTCCCTCCTGCCCCTCACTGCCCCTCTCATCTACCCTACCATGTCCCTCCTGCCCCTCACTGCCCCTCTCTTGCACCCTATCATGTCCCTCCTGACCACTCACTGCCCCTCTCTTCTACCCTACCATGTCCTTCCTGCCCACTCACTCCCCCTCACTGCCCCCCTCTTCTACCCTGCCATGTCCTTCCTGCCCCCTCACTGCCCCTCTCTTCTACCCTACCATGTCCTTCCTGCCCACTCACTGCCCCTCTCTTCTATCCTTCCATGTCCTTCCCGCCCACTCACTTCCCCTCTCTTCTACCCTACCATGTCCCTCATGCCCCTCACTGCCCCTCTCTTCTAACCTTCCATGTCCCTTCTGCCCAATCACTGCCCCTCTCTTCTACCCTATCATGTCCCTCCTGCCCACTCACTGCCCCCCTCTTCTACCCTACCATGTCCTTCCTGCCTACTCACTGCCCCTCTCTTCTATCCTTCCATGTCCTTCCTGTCCCTCACTGCCCCTCTCTTCTACCCTTCCAGGTCCCTCCTGCGCCTCACTGCCCCTCTCTTCTACCCTTCCATGTCCCTTCTGCCCACTCACTGCCCCTCTCTTCTACCCTACCATGTCCCTCCTCTCCACTCACTGCCCCTCTCTTCTACCCTTCCATGTCCTTCATTTCCCTCACTGCCCCTCTCTTCTACCCTATCATGTCCCTCCTGTCCCTCACTGCCCCTCTTCACTGCCCCTCTCTTCTACCCTATCATGTCCTTCCTGCCCACTCACTGCCTCTGTCTTCTACCCTTCCATGTCCCTTCTGCCCACTCACTGCCCCTCTCTTCTACCCTACCATGTCCCTCCTGCCCACTCACTGCCCCTCTTCACTGCCCCTAACTTCTACCCTATTATGTCCCTCCTGCCCCTCACTGCCCCTCTCTTCTACCCTACCATGTCCTTCCTACCCACTCACTGCCCCTCTCTTCTACCCTACCACGTCCTTCCTGCCCACTACTACCCCTCTCTTCTACCCTACCATGTCCCTCCTGCACACTCACTGCCCCTCTCTTCTACCCTATCATGTCCTTCCTGACGACTCACTGCCCCTCTCTTCTACCCTACCATGTCCTGCCTGCCCACTCACTGCCCCTCTCTTCTACCCTTCCATGTCCCTCCTGCCCACTCACTTCCCCTCTCTTCTACCCTATCATGTCCCTCCTGCCCCTCAGTGCCCCTCTCTTCTACCCTATCATGTCCCTCCTGCCCCTCACTGCCCCTCTCTTCTACCCTATTATGTCCTTCCTGCCCCTCACTGCCCCTCTCTTCTACCCTACCATGGCCTTCCTGCCCACTCACTGCCCCTCTCTTCTACCCTACCATGTCCTTCCTGCCGATCACTGCCCCTCTCTTCTACCCTACCATGTCCTTCCGGCCCACTCACTGCCCCTCTCTTCTAACCTATCATGTCCTTCCGGCCCACTCACTGCCCCTCTCTTCTACCCTACCATGTCCTTCCTGCCCACTCACTTCCCCTCTCTTCTACCCTACCATGTCCTTCCTGCCCACTCACTGCCCCTCTCTTCTACCCTATCATGTCCCTCCTGCTCCTCACTGCCCCTCTCTTCTACCCTTCCATGTCCCTCCTGCCCACTCACTGCCCCTCTCTTCTACCCTACCATGTCCCTCCTGCCCACTCACTGCCCCTCTCTTCTACCCTTCCATGTCCCTCCTGTCCACTCACTGCCCCTTTCTTCTATCCTTCCATGTCCTTCCTGTCCCTCACTGCCCCTCTCTTCTACCCTATCATGTCCCTCCTGCCCCTCACTGCCCCTCTTCAATGCCCCTCTCTTCTACCCTATCATGTCCCTCCTGCCAGTCACTGCCCCTCTCTTTTACCCTACCATGTCCCTCCTGCCCACTCACTGCCCCTCTCTTCTACCCTTCCATGTCCTTCCTGCCCACTCACTGCCTCTCTCTTCTACCCTTCCATGTCCCTCCTGCCCACTGACTGCCCCTCTCATCTACCCTATCCTGTCCCTCCTGCCCACTCACTGCCCCTCTCTTCTACCCTACCATGTCCCTCCTGCCTACTCACTGCCCCTCTCTTCTACCCTATCATGTCCCTCCTGCCCCTCACTGCCCCTCTCTTCTACCCTATCTTGTCCCTCCTGCCCCTCACTGCCCCTCTCTTCTACCCTACCATGTCCTTCTTGCCCACTCACTCCTCCTCACTGCCCCTCTCTTCTACCCTACCATGTCCTTCCTGCCCACTCACTGCCCCTCTCTTCTACCCTACCATGTCCCTCCCGCCCACTCACTGTCCCTCTCTTCTACCCTATCATGTCCCTCCTGCCCACTCACTGCCCATCTCTTCTACCCTACCATGTCCTTCCTGCCCACTCACTGCCTCTCTCTTCTACCCTTCCATGTCCCTCCTGCCCACTGACTGCCCCTCTCATCTACCCTATCCTGTCCCTCCTGCCCACTCACTGCCCCTCTCTTCTACCCTACCATGTCCCTCCTGCCTACTCACTGCCCCTCTCTTCTACCCTATCATGTCCTTCCTGACCACTCACTGCCCCTCTCTTCTACCCTACCATGTCCCTCCTGCCCTTCACTGCCCCTCTCTTCCACCCTACCATGTCTTTCCTTCCCACTCACTGCCCCTCTCTTCTACCCTACCATGTCCTTCCTGCCCACTCATTGCCTCTCTCTTCTACCCTACCATGTCCTTCCTGCCCACTCACTGCCCCTCTCTTCTACCCTTCCATGTCCCTCCTGCCCAATCACTTCCCCTCTCTTCTACCCTACCATGTCCTTCCTGCCCACTCACTGCCCCTCTCTTCTACCCTACCATGTCCTTCCGGTCCCTCAGTGCCCCTCTCTTCTACCCTACCATGTCCTTCCTGCCCACTTACTGCCCCTCTCTTCTACCCTATCATGTCCCTCCTGCCCACTCACTGCCCCTCTCTTCTACCCTACCATGTCCTTCCTGCCCCTCACTGCCCCTCTCTTCTTCCCTACCATGTCCTTCCTGCCCACTCACTGCCCCTCTCTTCTACCCTACCATGTCCCTCCTGCCCACTCACTGCCCCTCTCTTTTACCCTTCCATGTCCCTTCTGCCCACTCACTGCCCCTCTCTTCTATCCTAGCATGTCCCTCCTGCCCACTCACTGCCCCTCTCTTCTACCCTACCATGTCCTTCCTGCCCACTCACTGTCTCTCTGTTCTACCCTACCATGTCCATCCTGCCCCTCTCTTCTACCCTACCATGTCCTTCCTGCCCACTCACTGCCCATGACTTCTACCCTACCATGTCCCTCCTGCCCCTCACTGCCCCTCTCTTCTACCCTACCATGTCCTTCCTGCCCACTCACTGCCCCTCTCTTCTACCCTATCATGTCCCTCCTGCCCCTCACTGCCCCTCTCTTCTACCCTATCATGTCCCTCCTGCCCCTCACTGCCCCTCTTCACTGCCTCTCTCTTCTACCCTCTCATGTCCCTCCTGCCCCTCACTGCCCCTCTCATCTACCCTATCATGTCCCTCCTGCCCCTCACTGCCCCTCTCTTCTACCCTATCTTGTCCCTCCTGCCCCTCTCTGCCCCTCTCTTCTACCCTACCATGTCCTTCCTGCCCACTAACTCCCCCTCACTGCCCCTCTCTTCTACCCTACCATGTCCTTCCTGCCCACTCACTGCCCCTCTCTTCTACCATACCATGTCCCTCCTGCCCACTCACTGTCCCTCTCTTCTACCCTATCATGTCCCTCCTGCCCACTCACTGCCCATCTCTTCTACCCTACCATGTCCCTCCTGCCCCTCACTGCCCCTCTCTTCTACTCTATCATGTCCCTCCTGCCCACTCACTGCCCCTCTCTTCTACCCTATCATGTCCCTCCTGCCCCTCACTGCCCCTCTCTTCTACCTATCATGTCCCTCCTGCCCTCACTGCCCCTTTTCACTGCCCCTCTCTTCTACCCTCTCATGTCCCTCCTGCCCCTCACTGCCCCTCTCATCTACCCTATCATGTCCCTCCTGCCCCTCACTGCCCCTGTCTTCTACCCTATCTTGTCCCTCCTGCCCCTCACTGCCCCTCTCTTCTACCCTACCATGTCCTTCCTGCCCACTAACTCCCCCTCACTGCCCCTCTCTTCTACCCTACCATGTCCTTCCTACCCACTCACTGCCCCTCTCTTCTACCCTATCATGTCCCTCCTGCCCCTCACTGCCCCTGTCTTCTACCCTATCTTGTCCCTCCTGCCCCTCACTGCCCCTCTCTTCTACCCTACCATGTCCTTCCTGCCCACTAACTCCCCCTCACTGCCCCTCTCTTCTACCCTACCATGTCCTTCCTACCCACTCACTGCCCCTCTCTTCTACCCTACCATGTCCCTCCTGCCCACTCACTGTCCCTCTCTTCTACCCTATCATGTCCCTCCTGCCCACTCACTGCCCATCTCTTCTACCCTACCATGTCCCTCCTGCCCCTCACTGCCCCTCTCTTCTACCCTATCATGTCCCTCCAGCCCCTCACTGCCCCTCTCTAATACCCTACCATGTCCCTCCTGCCCCTCACTGCCCCTCTCTTCTACTCTATCATGTCCCTCCTGCCACTCACTGCCCCCCTCTTCTACCCTCTCATGTCCCTCCTGCCCCTCACTGCCCCTCTCTTCTACCCTATCATGTCCCTCCTGCCCCTCACTTCCCCTCTTCAATGCCCCTCTCTTCTACCCTATCATGTCCCTCCTGCCCCTCACTGCCCCTCTCATCTACCCTATCATGTCCCTCCTGCCCCTCACTGCCCCTCTCTTCTACCCTATCATGTCCCTCCTGCCCCTCACTGCCCCTCTCTTCTACCCTATCATGTCCCTCCTGCCCCTCACTGCCCCTCTCATCTACCCTACCATGTCCCTCCTGCCCCTTACTGCCCCTCTCTTGCACCCTATCATGTCCCTCCTGACCACTCACTGCCCCTCTCTTCTACCCTACCATGTCCTTCCTGCCCACTCACTCCCCCTCACTGCCCCCCTCTTCTACCCTGCCATGTCCTTCCTGCCCCCTCACTGCCCCTCTCTTCTACCCTACCATGTCCTTCCTGCCCACTCACTGCCCCTCTCTTCTATCCTTCCATGTCCTTCCCGCCCACTCACTTCCCCTCTCTTCTACCCTACCATGTCCCTCATGCCCCTCACTGCCCCTCTCTTCTAACCTTCCATGTCCCTTCTGCCCAATCACTGCCCCTCTCTTCTACCCTATCATGTCCCTCCTGCCCACTCACTGCCCCCCTCTTCTACCCTACCATGTCCTTCCTGCCTACTCACTGCCCCTCTCTTCTATCCTTCCATGTCCTTCCTGTCCCTCACTGCCCCTCTCTTCTACCCTTCCAGGTCCCTCCTGCGCCTCACTGCCCCTCTCTTCTACCCTTCCATGTCCCTTCTGCCCACTCACTGCCCCTCTCTTCTACCCTACCATGTCCCTCCTCTCCACTCACTGCCCCTCTCTTCTACCCTTCCATGTCCCTCCTGCCCCTCACTGCCCCTCTCTTCTACTCTATCATGTCCCTCCTGCCACTCACTGCCCCTCTCTTCTACCCTATCATGTCCCTCCTGCCCCTCACTGCCCCTCTCTTCTACCCTATCATGTCCCTCCTGCCCCTCACTGCCCCTCTTCACTGCCCCTCTCTTCTACCCTATCATGTCCCTCCTGCCCCTCACTGCCCCTCTCATCTACCCTACCATGTCCCTCCTGCCCCTCACTGCCCCTCTCTTCTACCGTATCATGTCCCTCCTGCCCCTCACTGCCCCTCTCTTCTACCCTACCATGTCCTTCCTGCCCACTCACTCCCACTCACTCCCCCTCTCTTCTACCCTATCATGTCCCTCCTGCCCCTTTCACTGCCCCTCTCTTCTACCCTATCATGTCATCCCTGCCCACTCACTGCCCATCTCTTCTACCCTACCATGTCCCTCCTGCACCTCACTGCCCCTCTCTTCTACTCTATCATGTCCCTCCTGCCACTCACTGCCCCTCTCTTCTACCCTATCATGTCCCTCCTGCCCCTCACTGCCCCTCTCTTCTACCCTATCATGTCCCTCCTGCCCCTCACTGCCCCTCTTCACTGCCCCTCTCTTCTACCCTATCATGTCCCTCCTGCCCCTCACTGCCCCTCTCATCTACCCTACCATGTCCCTCCTGCCCCTCACTGCCCCTCTCTTCTACCCTATCATGTCCCTCCTGACCACTCACTGCCCCTCTCTTCTACCGTACCATGTCCTTCCTGCCCACTCACTCCCCCTCACTGCCCCCCTCTTCTACCCTACCATGTCCTTCCTGCCCACTCACTGCCCCTCGCTTCTACCCTACCGTGTCCTTCCTGCCCACTCACTGCCCCTCTCTTCTACCCTACCATGTCCTTCCTGCCCACTCACTGCCCCTCTCTTCTATCCTTCCATGTCCTTCTGCCCACTCACTTCCCCTCTCTTCAACCCTACCATGTCCCTCATGCCCCTCACTGCCCCTCTCTTCTACCCTTCCATGTCCCTTCTGCCCAATCACTGCCCCTCTCTTCTACCCTATCATGTCCCTCCTGCCCACTCACTGCCCCCCTTTTCTACCCTACCATGTCCTTCCTGCCCACTCACTGCCCCTCTCTTCTATCCTTCCATGTCCTTCCTGTCCCTCACTGCCCCTCTCTTCTACCCTTCCATGTCACTCATGCCCCTCACTGCCCCTCTCTTCTACCCTTCCATGTCCCTTCTGCCCACTCACTGCCCCTCTCTTCTACCCTACCATGTCCCTCCTGTCCACTCACTGCCCCTCTCTTCTACCCTTCCATGTCCTTCATTGCCCTCACTGCCCCTCTCTTCTACCCTATCATGTCCCTCCTGTCCCTCACTGCCCCTCTTCACTGCCCCTCTCTTCTACCCTATCATGTCCTTCCTGCCCACTCACTGCCTCTGTCTTCTACCCTTCCATGTCCCTTCTGCCCACTCACTGCCCCTCTCTTCTACCCTACCATGTCCCTCCTGCCCACTCACTGCCCCTCTTCACTGCCCCTAACTTCTACCCTATTATGTCCCTCCTGCCCCTCACTGCCCCTCTCTTCTACCCTACAATGTCCTTCCTACCCACTCACTGCCCCTCTCTTCTACCCTACCATGTCCTTCCTGCCCACTACTGCCCCTCTCTTCTACCCTACCATGTCCCTCCTGCCCACTCACTGCCCCTCTCTTCTACCCTATCATGTCTTTCCTGACGACTCACTGCCCCTCTCTTGTACCCTACCATGTCCTTCCTGCCCACTCACTGCCCCTCTCTTCTACCCTTCCATGTCCCTCCTGCCCACTCACTTCCCCTCTCTTCTACCCTATCATGTCCCTCCTGCCCCTCACTGCCCCTCTCTTCTACCCTATCATGTCCCTCCTGCCCCTCACTGCCCCTCTCTTCTACCCTATTATGTCCTTCCTGCCCCTCACTGCCCCTCTCTTCTACCCTATCATGGCCTTCCTGCCCACTCACTGCCCCTCTCTTCTACCCTACCATGTCCTTCCTGCCGATCACTGCCCCTCTCTTCTACCCTACCATGTCCTTCCGGCCCACTCACTGCCCCTCTCTTCTACCCTACCATGCCCTTCCGGCCCACTCACTGCCCCTCTCCTCTACCCTACCATGTCCTTCCTGCCCACTCACTTCCCCTCTCTTCTACCCTACCATGTCCTTCCTGCCCACTCACTGCCCCTCTCTTCTACCCTATCATGTCCCTCCTGCTCCTCACTGCCCCTCTCTTCTACCCTTCCATGTCCCTCCTGCCCACTCACTGCCCCTCTCTTCTACCCTACCATGTCCCTCCTGCCCACTCACTGCCCCTCTCTTCTACCCTTCCATGTCCCTCCTGTCCACTCACTGCCCCTCTCTTCTATCCTTCCATGTCCTTCCTGTCCCTCACTGCCCCTCTCTTCTACCCTATCATGTCCCTCCTGCCCCTCACTGCCCCTCTTCAATGCCCCTCTCTTCTACCCTATCATGTCCCTCCTGCCAGTCACTGCCCCTCTCTTTTACCCTACCATGTCCCTCCTGCCCACTCACTGCCCCTCTCTTCTACCCTTCCATGTCCTTCCTGCCCACTCACTGCCTCTCTCTTCTACCCTTCCATGTCCCTCCTGCCCACTCACTGCCCCTCTCATCTACCCTATCCTGTCCCTACTGCCCACTCACTGCCCCTCTCTTCTACCCTACCATGTCCCTCCTGCCTACTCACTGCCCCTCTCTTCTACCCTATCATGTCCTTCCTGACCACTCACTGCCCCTCTCTTCTACCCTACCATGTCCCTCCTGCCCCTCACTGCCCCTCTCTTCTACCCTACCATGTCTTTCCTACCCACTCACTGCCCCTCTCTTCTACCCTACCATGTCCTTCCTGCCCACTCACTGCCTCTCTCTTCTACCCTACCATGTCCTTCCTGCCCACTCACTGCCCCTCTCTTCTACCCTTCCATGTCCCTCCTGCCCACTCACTTCCCCTCTCTTCTACCCTACCATGTCCTTCCTGCCCACTCACTGCCCCTCTCTTCTACCCTACCATGTCCTTCCGGTCCCTCACTGCCCCTCTCTTCTACCCTACCATGTCCTTCCTGCCCACTCATTGCCCCTCTCTTCTACCCTATCATGTCCCTCCTGCCCACTCACTGCCCCTCTCTTCTACTCTACCATGTCCTTCCTACCCCTCACTGCCCCTCTCTTCTACCCTACCATGTCCTTCCTGCCCACTCACTGCCCCTCTCTTCCACCCTACCATGTCCCTCCTGCCCACTCACTGCCCCTCTCTTTTACCCTTCCATGTCCCTTCTGCCCACTCACTGCCCCTCTCTTCTATCCTAGCATGTCCCTCCTGCCCACTCACTGCCCCTCTCTTCTACCCTACCATGTCCTTCCTGCCCACTCACTGTCTCTCTGTTCTACCCTTCCATGTCCTTCCTGCCCACTCACTGCCTCTCTCTTCTACCCTTCCATGTCCCTCCTGCCCACTCACTGCCCCTCTCATCTACCCTATCCTGTCCCTCCTGCCCACTCACTGCCCCTCTCTTCTACCCTACCATGTCCCTCCTGCCTATTCACTGCCCCTCTCTTCTACCCTATCATGTCCTTCCTGACCACTCACTGCCCCTCTCTTCTACCCTACCATGTCCCTCCTGCCCCTCACTGCCCCTCTCTTCTACCCTACCATGTCTTTCCTGCCCACTCACTGCCCCTCTCTTCTACCCTACCATGTCCTTCCTGCCCACTCACTGCCTCTCTCTTCTACCCTACCATGTCCTTCCTGCCCACTCACTGCCCCTCTCTTCTACCCTTCCATGTCCCTCCTGCCCACTCACTTCCCCTCTCTTCTACCCTACCATGTCCTTCCTGCCCACTCACTGCCCCTCTCTTCTACCCTACCATGTCCTTCCGGTCCCTCACTGCCCCTCTCTTCTACCCTACCATGTCCTTCCTGCCCACTCACTGCACCTCTCTTCTACCCTATCATGTCCCTCCTGCCCACTCACTGCCCCTCTCTTCTACCCTACCATGTCCTTCCTACCCCTCACTGCCCCTCTCTTCTACCCTACCATGTCCTTCCTGCCCACTCACTGCCCCTCTCTTCTACCCTATCATGTCCCTCCTGCCCACTCCCTGCCCTCTCTTCTACCCTACCATGTCCCTCCTGCCCCTCACTGCCCCTCTCTTCTACCCTATCATGTCCCTCCTGCCCCTCACTGCCCCTTTCACTGCCCCTCTCTTCTACCCTATCATGTCCCTCCAGCCCCTCACTGCCCCTCTCTTCTACCGTACCATGTCCCTCCTGCCCCTCACTGCCCCTCTCTTCTACTCTATCATGTCCCTCCTGCCCCTCACAGCCCCTCTCTTCTACCCTACCATGTACCTCCTGACCCTCACTGCCCCTCTCTTCTACTCTATCATGTCCCTCCTGCCACTCACTGCCCCTCTCTTCTACCCTATCATGTCCCTCCTGCCCCTCACTGCCCCTCTCTTCTACCCTATCATGTCCCTCCTGCCCCTCACTGCCCCGCTTCACTGCCCCTCTCTTCTACCCTCTCATGTCCCTCCTGCCCCTCTCATCTACCCTATCATGTCCCTCCCTGCCCCTCACTGCCCCTCTCTTCTACCCTATCTTGTCCCTCCTACCCCTCACTGCCCCTCTCTTCTACCCTATCATGTCCTTCCTGACCACTCACTGCCCCTCTCTTCTACCCTTCCATGTCCCTCCTGCCCACTCACTGCCCCTCTCATCTACCCTATCCTGTCCCTCCTGCCCACTCACTGCCCCTCTCTTCTACCCTACCATGTCCCTCCTGCCTACTCACTGCCCCTCTCTTCTACCCTATCATGTCCTTCCTGACCACTCACTGCCCCTCTCTTCTACCCTACCATGTCCCTCCTGCCCCTCACTGCCCCTCTCTTCTACCCTACCATGTCTTTCCTGCCCACTCACTGCCCCTCTCTTCTACCCTACCATGTCCTTCCTGCCCACTCACTGCCTCTCTCTTCTACCCTACCATGTCCTTCCTGCCCACTCACTGCCCCTCTCTTCTACCCTTCCATGTCCCTCCTGCCCACTAACTTCCCCTCTCTTCTACCCTACCATGTCCTTCCTGCCCACTCACTGCCCCTCTCTTCTACCCTACCATGTCCTTCCGGTCCCTCACTGCCCCTCTCTTCTACCCTACCATGTCCTTCCTGCCCACTCACTGCCCCTCTCTTCTACCCTATCATGTCCCTCCTGCCCACTCACTGCCCCTCTCTTCTACCCTACCATGTTCTTCCTACCCCTCACTGCCCCTCTCTTCTACCCTACCATGTCCTTCCTGCCCACTCACTGCCCCTCTCTTCTACCCTATCATGTCCCTCCTGCCCACTCACTGCCCCTCTCTTCTACCCTACCATGTCCCTCCTGCCCCTCACTGCCCCTCTCTTCTACCCTATCATGTCCCTCCTGCCCCTCACTGCCCCTTTCACTGCCCCTCTCTTCTACCCTATCATGTCCCTCCAGCCCCTCACTGCCCCTCTCTTCTACCCTACCATGTCCCTCCTGCCCCTCACTGCCCCTCTCTTCTACTCTACCATGTCCCTCCTGCCCCTCACTGCCCCTCTCTTCTACCCTACCATGTACCTCCTGACCCCCACTGCCCCTCTCTTCTACTCTATCATGTCCCTCCTGCCACTCACTGCCCCTCTCTTCTACCCTATCATGTCCCTCCTGCCCCTCACTGCCCCTCTCTTCTACCCTATCATGTCCCTCCTGCCCCTCACTGCCCCTCTTCACTGCCCCTCTCTTCTACCCTCTCATGTCCCTCCTGCCCCTCACTGCCCCTCTCATCTACCCTATCATGTCCCTCCCTGCCCCTCACTGCCCCTCTCTTCTACCCTATCTTGTCCCTCCTACCCCTCACTGCCCCTCTCTTCTACCCTACCATGTCCTTCCTGCCCACTCACTCCCCCTCACTGCCCCTCTCTTCTACCCTACCATGTCCTTCCTGCCCACTCACTGCCCCTCTCTTCTACCCTACCATGTCCCTCCTGCCCACTCACTGCCCCTCTCTTCTACCCTATCATGTCCCTCCTGCCCACTCACTGCCCATCTCTTCTACTCTACCATGTCCCTCCTGCCCCTCACTGCCCCTCTCTTCTACTCTATCATGTCCCTCCTGCCACTCACTGCCCCTCTCTTCTACCCTATCATGTCCCTCCTGCCCCTCACTGCCCCTCTCTTCTACCCTACCATGTCCCTCCTGCCCCTCACTGCCCCTCTCTTCTACCCTACCATGTCCCTCCTGCCCCTCACTGCCCCTCTCTTCTACTCTATCATGTCCCTTCTGCCACTCACTGCCCCTTTCACTGCCCCTCTCTTCTACCCTATCATGTCTCTCCAGCCCCTCACTGCCCCTCTCTAATACCCTACCATGTCCCTCCTGCCCCTCTCTTCTACTCTATCATGTCCCTCCTGCCACTCACTGCCCCTCTCTTCTACTCTATCATGTCCCTCCTGCCCCTCACTGCCCCTCTCTTCTACCCTACCATGTACCTCCTGACCCTCACTGCCCCTCTCTTCTACTCTATCATGTCCCTCCTGCCACTCACTGCCCCTCTCTTCTACCCTATCATGTCCCTCCTGCCCCTCACTGCCCCTCTCTTCTACCCTATCATGTCCCTCCTGCCCCTCACTGCCCCTCTTCACTGCCCCTCTCTTCTACCCTCTCATGTCCCTCCTGCCCCTCACTGCCCCTCTCATCTACCCTATCATGTCCCTCCCTGCCCCTCACTGCCCCTCTCTTCTACCCTATCTTGTCCCTCCTACCCCTCACTGCCCCTCTCTTCTACCCTACCATGTCCTTCCTGCCCACTCACTCCCCCTCACTGCCCCTCTCTTCTACCCTACCATGTCCTTCCTGCCCACTCACTGCCCCTCTCTTCTACCCTACCATGTCCCTCCTGCCCACTCACTGCCCCTCTCTTCTACCCTATCATGTCCCTCCTGCCCACTCACTGCCCATCTCTTCTACCCTACCATGTCCCTCCTGCCCCTCACTGCCCCTCTCTTCTACTCTATCATGTCCCTCCTGCCACTCACTGCCCCTCTCTTCTACCCTATCATGTCCCTCCTGCCCCTCACTGCCCCTCTCTTCTACCCTACCATGTCCCTCCTGCCCCTCACTGCCCCTCTCTTCTACCCTACCATGTCCCTCCTGCCCCTCACTGCCCCTCTCTTCTACTCTATCATGTCCCTTCTGCCACTCACTGCCCCTTTCACTGCCCCTCTCTTCTACCATATCATGTCTCTCCAGCCCCTCACTGCCCCTCTCTAATACCCTACCATGTCCCTCCTGCCCCTCTCTTCTACTCTATCATGTCCCTCCTGCCACTCACTGACCCTCTCTTCTACCCTATCATGTCCCTCCTGCCCCTCACTGCCCCTCTCTTCTACCCTATCATGTCCCTCTTGCCCCTCACTTCCCCTCTTCAATGCCCCTCTCTTCTACCCTATCATGTCCCTCCTGCCCCTCACTGCCCCTCTCATCTACCCTATCATGTCCCTCCTGCCCCTCACTGCCCCTCTCTTCTACCCTATCTTGTCCCTCCTGCCCCTCACTGCCCCTCTCTTCTACCCTACCATGTCCTTCCTGCCCACTCACTACCCCTCTCTTCTACCCTACCATGTCCCTCCTGCCCACTCACTGCCTCTCTCTTCTACCCTATCATGTCCCTCCTGCCCCTTTCACTGCCCCTCTCTTCTACCCTATCATGTCCCTCCTGCCCACTCACTGCCCATCTCTTCTACCCTACCATGTCCCTCCTGCCCCTCACTGCCCCTCTCTTCTACTCTATCATGTCCCTCCTGCCACTCACTGCCCCTCTCTTCTACCCTATCATGTCCCTCCTGCCCCTCACTGCCCCTCTCTTCTACCCTATCATGTCCCTCCTGCCCCTCACTGCCCCTCTCTTCTACCCTACCATGTCCTTCCTGCCCACTCACTCCCACTCACTCCCCCTCTCTTCTACCCTATCATGTCCCTCCTGCCCCTTTCACTGCCCCTCTCTTCTACCCTATCATGTCATCCCTGCCCACTCACTGCCCATCTCTTCTACCCTACCATGTCCCTCCTGCCCCTCACTGCCCCTCTCTTCTACTCTATCATGTCCCTCCTGCCACTCACTGCCCCTCTCTTCTACCCTATCATGTCCCTCCTGCCCCTCACTGCCCCTCTCTTCTACCCTATCATGTCCCTCCTGCCCCTCACTGCCCCTCTTCACTGCCCCTCTCTTCTACCCTATCATGTCCCTCCTGCCCCTCACTGCCCCTCTCATCTACCCTACCATGTCCCTCCTGCCCCTCACTGCCCCTCTCTTCTACCCTATCATGTCCCTCCTGACCACTCACTGCCCCTCTCTTCTACCGTACCATGTCCTTCCTGCCCACTCACTCCCCCTCACTGCCCCCCTCTTCTACCCTACCATGTCCTTCCTGCCCACTCACTGCCCCTCGCTTCTACCCTACCGTGTCCTTCCTGCCCACTCACTGCCCCTCTCTTCTACCCTACCATGTCCTTCCTGCCCACTCACTGCCCCTCTCTTCTATCCTTCCATGTCCTTCTGCCCACTCACTTCCCCTCTCTTCAACCCTACCATGTCCCTCACTGCCCCTCTCTTCTACCCTTCCATGTCCCTTCTGCCCAATCACTGCCCCTCTCTTCTACCCTATCATGTCCCTCCTGCCCACTCACTGCCCCCCTCTTCTACCCTACCATGTCCTTCCTGCCCACTCACTGCCCCTCTCTTCTATCCTTCCATGTCCTTCCTGTCCCTCACTGCCCCTCTCTTCTACCCTTCCATGTCACTCATGCCCCTCACTGCCCCTCTCTTCTACCCTTCCATGTCCCTTCTGCCCACTCACTGCCCCTCTCTTCTACCCTACCATGTCCCTCCTGTCCACTCACTGCCCCTCTCTTCTACCCTTCCATGTCCTTCATTGCCCTCACTGCCCCTCTCTTCTACCCTATCATGTCCCTCCTGTCCCTCACTGCCCCTCTTCACTGCCCCTCTCTTCTACCCTATCATGTCCTTCCTGCCCACTCACTGCCTCTGTCTTCTACCCTTCCATGTCCCTTCTGCCCACTCACTGCCCCTCTCTTCTACCCTACCATGTCCCTCCTGCCCACTCACTGCCCCTCTTCACTGCCCCTAACTTCTACCCTATTATGTCCCTCCTGCCCCTCACTGCCCCTCTCTTCTACCCTACAATGTCCTTCCTACCCACTCACTGCCCCTCTCTTCTACCCTACCATGTCCTTCCTGACCACTACTGCCCCTCTCTTCTACCCTACCATGTCCCTCCTGCCCACTCACTGTCCCTCTCTTCTACCCTATCATGTCTTTCCTGACGACTCACTGCCCCTCTCTTGTACCCTACCATGTCCTTCCTGCCCACTCACTGCCCCTCTCTTCTACCCTTCCATGTCCCTCCTGCCCACTCACTTCCCCTCTCTTCTACCCTATCATGTCCCTCCTGCCCCTCACTGCCCCTCTCTTCTACCCTATCATGTCCCTCCTGCCCCTCACTGCCCCTCTCTTCTACCCTATTATGTCCTTCCTGCCCCTCACTGCCCCTCTCTTCTACCCTATCATGGCCTTCCTGCCCACTCACTGCCCCTCTCTTCTACCCTACCATGTCCTTCCTGCCGATCACTGCCCCTCTCTTCTACCCTACCATGTCCTTCCGGCCCACTCACTGCCCCTCTCTTCTACCCTATCATGCCCTTCCGGCCCACTCACTGCCCCTCTCCTCTACCCTACCATGTCCTTCCTGCCCACTCACTTCCCCTCTCTTCTACCCTACCATGTCCTTCCTGCCCACTCACTGCCCCTCTCTTCTACCCTATCATGTCCCTCCTGCTCCTCACTGCCCCTCTCTTCTACCCTTCCATGTCCCTCCTGCCCACTCACTGCCCCTCTCTTCTACCCTACCATGTCCCTCCTGCCCACTCACTGCCCCTCTCTTCTACCCTTCCATGTCCCTCCTGTCCACTCACTGCCCCTCTCTTCTATCCTTCCATGTCCTTCCTGTCCCTCACTGCCCCTCTCTTCTACCCTATCATGTCCCTCCTGCCCCTCACTGCCCCTCTTCAATGCCCCTCTCTTCTACCCTATCATGTCCCTCCTGCCAGTCACTGCCCCTCTCTTTTACCCTACCATGTCCCTCCTGCCCACTCACTGCCCCTCTCTTCTACCCTTCCATGTCCTTCCTGCCCACTCACTGCCTCTCTCTTCTACCCTTCCATGTCCCTCCTGCCCACTCACTGCCCCTCTCATCTACCCTATCCTGTCCCTACTGCCCACTCACTGCCCCTCTCTTCTACCCTACCATGTCCCTCCTGCCTACTCACTGCCCCTCTCTTCTACCCTATCATGTCCTTCCTGACCACTCACTGCCCCTCTCTTCTACCCTACCATGTCCCTCCTGCCCCTCACTGCCCCTCTCTTCTACCCTACCATGTCTTTCCTACCCACTCACTGCCCCTCTCTTCTACCCTACCATGTCCTTCCTGCCCACTCACTGCCTCTCTCTTCTACCCTACCATGTCCTTCCTGCCCACTCACTGCCCCTCTCTTCTACCCTTCCATGTCCCTCCTGCCCACTCACTTCCCCTCTCTTCTACCCTACCATGTCCTTCCTGCCCACTCACTGCCCCTCTCTTCTACCCTACCATGTCCTTCCGGTCCCTCACTGCCCCTCTCTTCTACCCTACCATGTCCTTCCTGCCCACTCACTGCCCCTCTCTTCTACCCTATCATGTCCCTCCTGCCCACTCACTGCCCCTCTCTTCTACCCTACCATGTCCTTCCTACCCCTCACTGCCCCTCTCTTCTACCCTACCATGTCCTTCCTGCCCACTCACTGCCCCTCTCTTCTACCCTACCATGTCCCTCCTGCCCACTCACTGCCCCTCTCTTTTACCCTTCCATGTCCCTTCTGCCCACTCACTGCCCCTCTCTTCTATCCTAGCATGTCCCTCCTGCCCACTCACTGCCCCTCTCTTCTACCCTACCATGTCCTTCCTGCCCACTCACTGTCTCTCTGTTCTACCCTTCCATGTCCTTCCTGCCCACTCACTGCCTCTCTCTTCTACCCTTCCATGTCCCTCCTGCCCACTCACTGCCCCTCTCATCTACCCTATCCTGTCCCTCCTGCCCACTCACTGCCCCTCTCTTCTACCCTACCATGTCCCTCCTGCCTACTCACTGCCCCTCTCTTCTACCCTATCATGTCCTTCCTGACCACTCACTGCCCCTCTCTTCTACCCTACCATGTCCCTCCTGCCCCTCACTGCCCCTCTCTTCTACCCTACCATGTCTTTCCTGCCCACTCACTGCCCCTCTCTTCTACCCTACCATGTCCTTCCTGCCCACTCACTGCCTCTCTCTTCTACCCTACCATGTCCTTCCTGCCCACTCACTGCCCCTCTCTTCTACCCTTCCATGTCCCTCCTGCCCACTCACTTCCCCTCTCTTCTACCCTACCATGTCCTTCCTGCCCACTCACTGCCCCTCTCTTCTACCCTACCATGTCCTTCCGGTCCCTCACTGCCCCTCTCTTCTACCCTACCATGTCCTTCCTGCCCACTCACTGCCCCTCTCTTCTACCCTATCATGTCCCTCCTTCCCACTCACTGCCCCTCTCTTCTACCCTACTATGTCCTTCCTACCCCTCACTGCCCCTCTCTTCTACCCTACCATGTCCTTCCTGCCCACTCACTGCCCCTCTCTTCTACCCTACCATGTCCCTCCTGCCCACTCACTGCCCCTCTCTTTTACCCTTCCATGTCCCTTCTGCCCACTCACTGCCCCTCTCTTCTATCCTAGCATGTCCCTCCTGCCCACTCACTGCCCCTCTCTTCTACCCTCTCATGTCCCTCCTGCCCCTCACTGCCCCTCTCATCTACCCTATCATGTCCCTCCTGCCCCTCACTGCCCCTCTCTTCTACCCTATCTTGTCCCTCCTGCCCCTCACTGCCCCTCTCTTCTACCCTACCATGTCCTTCCTGCCCACTCACTCCTCCTCACTGCCCCTCTCTTCTACCCTACCATGTCCTTCCTGCCCACTCACTGCCCCTCTCTTCTACCCTACCATGTCCCTCCTGCCCCTCACTGCTCCTCTCTTCTACCCTACCATGTCCTTCCTGCCCACTCACTGCCCATCACTTCTACCCTACCATGTCCCTCCTGCCCCTCACTGCCCCTCTCTTCTACCCTACCATGTCCTTCCTGCCCACTCACTGCCCCTCTCTTCTACCCTATCATGTCCCTCCTGCCCCTCACTGCCCCTCTCTTCTACCCTATCATGTCCCTCCTGCCCCTCACTGCCCCTCTTCACTGCCCCTCTCTTCTACCCTCTCATGTCCCTCCTGCCCCTCACTGCCCCTCTCATCTACCCTATCATGTCCCTCCTGCCCCTCACTGCCCCTCTCTTCTACCCTATCTTGTCCCTCCTGCCCCTCACTGCCCCTCTCTTCTACCCTACCATGTCCTTCCTGCCCACTCACTCCTCCTCACTGCCCCTCTCTTCTACCCTACCATGTCCTTCCTGCCCACTCACTGCCCCTCTCTTCTACCCTACCATGTCCCTCCTGCCCACTCACTGTCCCTCTCTTCTACCCTATCATGTCCCTCCTGCCCACTCACTGCCCATCTCTTCTACCCTACCATGTCCCTCCTGCCCCTCACTGCCCCTCTCTTCTACTCTATCATGTCCCTCCTGCCACTCACTGCCCCTCTCTTCTACCCTATCATGTCCCTCCTGCCCCTCACTGCCCCTCTCTTCTACCCTATCTTGTCCCTCCTGCCCCTCACTGCCCCTCTCTTCTACCCTACCATGTCCTTCCTGCCCACTCACTCCTCCTCACTGCCCCTCTCTTCTACCCTACCATGTCCTTCCTGCCCACTCACTGCCCCTCTCTTCTACCCTACCATGTCCCTCCTGCCCCTCACTGCTCCTCTCTTCTACCCTACCATGTCCTTCCTGCCCACTCACTGCCCATCACTTCTACCCTACCATGTCCCTCCTGCCCCTCACTGCCCCTCTCTTCTACCCTACCATGTCCTTCCTGCCCACTCACTGCCCCTCTCTTCTACCCTCTCATGTCCCTCCTGCCCCTCACTGCCCCTTTCTTCTACCCTATCATGTCCCTCCTGCCCCTCACTGCCCCTCTTCACTGCCCCTCTCTTCTACCCTCTCATGTCCCTCCTGCCCCTCACTGCCCCTCTCATCTACCCTATCATGTCCCTCCTGCCCCTCACTGCCCCTCTCTTCTACCCTATCTTGTCCCTCCTGCCCCTCACTGCCCCTCTCTTCTACCCTACCATGTCCTTCTTGCCCACTCACTCCTCCTCACTGCCCCTCTCTTCTACCCTACCATGTCCTTCCTGCCCACTCACTGCCCCTCTCTTCTACCCTACCATGTCCCCCCTGCCCACTCACTGTCCCTCTCTTCTACCCTATCATGTCCCTCCTGCCCACTCACTGCCCATCTCTTCTACCCTACCATGTCCCTCCTGCCCCTCACTGCCCCTCTCTTCTACTCTATCATGTCCCTCCTGCCACTCACTGCCCCTCTCTTCTACCCTATCATGTCCCTCCTGCCCCTCACTGCCCCTCTCTTCTACCCTACCATGTCCCTCCTGCCCCTCACTGCCCCTCTCTTCTACCCTACCATGTCCCTCCTGCCCCTCACTGCCCCTCTCTTCTACCCTATCATGTCCCTCCTGCCACTCACTGCCCCTTTCACTGCCCCTCTCTTCTACCCTATCATGTCCCTCCAGCCCCTCACTGCCCCTCTCTAATACCCTACCATGTCCCTCCTGCCCCTCACTGCCCCTCTCTTCTACTCTATCATGTCCCTCCTGCCACTCACTGCCCCTCTCTTCTACCCTATCATGTCCCTCCTGCCACTCACTACCCCTCTCTTCTACCCTATCATGTCCCTCCTGCCCCTCACTTCCCCTCTTCAATGCCCCTCTCTTCTACCCTATCATGTCCCTCCTGCCCCTCACTGCCCCGCTCATCTACCCTATCATGTCCCTCCTGCCCCTCACTGCCCCTCTCTTCTACCCTATCTTGTCCCTCCTGCCCCTCTCTTCTACCCTACCATGTCCTTCCTGCCCACTCACTGCCCCTCTCTTCTACCCTACCATGTCCCTCCTGCCCACTCACTGCCCCTCTCTTCTACCCTATCATGTCCCTCCTGCCCCTTTCACTGCCCCGCTCATCTACCCTATCATGTCCCTCCTGCCCCTCACTGCCCCTCTCTTCTACCCTATCTTGTCCCTCCTGCCCCTCTCTTCTACCCTACCATGTCCTTCCTGCCCACTCACTGCCCCTCTCTTCTACCATACCATGTCCCTCCTGCCCCTCACTGCCCCTCTCTTCTACTCTATCATGTCCCTCCTGCCACTCACTGCCCCTCTCTTCTACCCTATCATGTCCCTCCTGCCCCTCACTGCCCCTCTCTTCTACCTTATCATGTCCCTCCTGCCCCTCACTGCCCCTCTCTTCTACCCTATCATGTCCCTCCTGCCCCTCTCATCTACCCTACCATGTCCCTCCTGCCCCTCACTGCCCCTCTCTTCTACCGTATCATGTCCCTCCTGCCCCTCACTGCCCCTCTCTTCTACCCTACCATGTCCTTCCTGCCCACTCACTCCCACTCACTGCCCTCTCTTCTACCCTATCATGTCCCTCCTGCCCCTTTCACTGCCCCTCTCTTCTACCCTATCATGTCCTCCCTGCCCACTCACTGCCCATCTCTTCTACCCTACCATGTCCCTCCTGCCCCTCACTGCACCTCTCTTCTACTCTATCATGTCCCTCCTGCCACTCACTGCCCCTCTCTTCTACCCTATCATGTCCCTCCTGCCCCTCACTGCCCCTCTCTTCTACCCTATCATGTCCCTCCTGCCCCTCACTGCCCCTCTCTTCTACCCTATCATGTCCCTCCTGCCCCTCACTGCCCCTCTCATCTACCCTACCATGTCCCTCCTGCCCCTCACTGCCCCTCTCTTGCACCCTATCATGTCCCTCCTGACCACTCACTGCCCCTCTCTTCTACCCTACCATGTCCTTCCTGCCCACTCACTCCCCCTCACTGCCCCCCTCTTCTACCCTGCCATGTCCTTCCTGCCCACTCACTGCCCCTCTCTTCTACCCTACCGTGTCCTTCCTGCCCCCTCACTGCCCCTCTCTTCTACCCTACCATGTCCTTCCTGCCCACTCACTGCCCCTCTCTTCTATCCTTCCATGTCCTTCCCGCCCACTCACTTCCCCTCTCTTCTACCCTACCATGTCCCTCATGCCCCTCACTGCCCCTCTCTTCTAACCTTCCATGTCCCTTCTGCCCAATCACTGCCCCTCTCTTCTACCCTATCATGTCCCTCCTGCCCACTCACTGCCCCCCTCTTCTACCCTACCATGTCCTTCCTGCCTACTCACTGCCCCTCTCTTCTATCCTTCCATGTCCTTCCTGTCCCTCACTGCCCCTCTCTTCTACCCTTCCAGGTCCCTCCTGCGCCTCACTGCCCCTCTCTTCTACCCTTCCATGTCCCTTCTGCCCACTCACTGCCCCTCTCTTCTACCCTACCATGTCCCTCCTCTCCACTCACTGCCCCTCTCTTCTACCCTTCCATGTCCTTCATTTCCCTCACTGCCCCTCTCTTCTACCCTATCATGTCCCTCCTGTCCCTCACTGCCCCTCTTCACTGCCCCTCTCTTCTACCCTATCATGTCCTTCCTGCCCACTCACTGCCTCTGTCTTCTACCCTTCCATGTCCCTTCTGCCCACTCACTGCCCCTCTCTTCTACCCTACCATGTCCCTCCTGCCCACTCACTGCCCCTCTTCACTGCCCCTAACTTCTACCCTATTATGTCCCTCCTGCCCCTCACTGCCCCTCTCTTCTACCCTACCATGTCCTTCCTACCCACTCACTGCCCCTCTCTTCTACCCTACCATGTCCTTCCTGCCCACTACTACCCCTCTCTTCTACCCTACCATGTCCCTCCTGCACACTCACTGCCCCTCTCTTCTACCCTATCATGTCCTTCCTGACGACTCACTGCCCCTCTCTTCTACCCTACCATGTCCTGCCTGCCCACTCACTGCCCCTCTCTTCTACCCTTCCATGTCCCTCCTGCCCACTCACTTCCCCTCTCTTCTACCCTATCATGTCCCTCCTGCCCCTCACTGCCCCTCTCTTCTACCCTATCATGTCCCTCCTGCCCCTCACTGCCCCTCTCTTCTACCCTATTATGTCCTTCCTGCCCCTCACTGCCCCTCTCTTCTACCCTACCATGGCCTTCCTGCCCACTCACTGCCCCTCTCTTCTACCCTACCATGTCCTTCCTGCCGATCACTGCCCCTCTCTTCTACCCTACCATGTCCTTCCGGCCCACTCACTGCCCCTCTCTTCTACCCTATCATGTCCTTCCGGCCCACTCACTGCCCCTCTCTTCTACCCTACCATGTCCTTCCTGCCCACTCACTTCCCCTCTCTTCTACCCTACCATGTCCTTCCTGCCCACTCACTGCCCCTCTCTTCTACCCTATCATGTCCCTCCTGCTCCTCACTGCCCCTCTCTTCTACCCTTCCATGTCCCTCCTGCCCACTCACTGCCCCTCTCTTCTACCCTACCATGTCCCTCCTGCCCACTCACTGCCCCTCTCTTCTACCCTTCCATGTCCCTCCTGTCCACTCACTGCCCCTTTCTTCTATCCTTCCATGTCCTTCCTGTCCCTCACTGCCCCTCTCTTCTACCCTATCATGTCCCTCCTGCCCCTCACTGCCCCTCTTCAATGCCCCTCTCTTCTACCCTATCATGTCCCTCCTGCCAGTCACTGCCCCTCTCTTTTACCCTACCATGTCCCTCCTGCCCACTCACTGCCCCTCTCTTCTACCCTTCCATGTCCTTCCTGCCCACTCACTGCCTCTCTCTTCTACCCTTCCATGTCCCTCCTGCCCACTGACTGCCCCTCTCATCTACCCTATCCTGTCCCTCCTGCCCACTCACTGCCCCTCTCTTCTACCCTACCATGTCCCTCCTGCCTACTCACTGCCCCTCTCTTCTACCCTATCATGTCCTTCCTGACCACTCACTGCCCCTCTCTTCTACCCTACCATGTCCCTCCTGCCCTTCACTGCCCCTCTCTTCCACCCTACCATGTCTTTCCTTCCCACTCACTGCCCCTCTCTTCTACCCTACCATGTCCTTCCTGCCCACTCATTGCCTCTCTCTTCTACCCTACCATGTCCTTCCTGCCCACTCACTGCCCCTCTCTTCTACCCTTCCATGTCCCTCCTGCCCAATCACTTCCCCTCTCTTCTACCCTACCATGTCCTTCCTGCCCACTCACTGCCCCTCTCTTCTACCCTACCATGTCCTTCCGGTCCCTCAGTGCCCCTCTCTTCTACCCTACCATGTCCTTCCTGCCCACTTACTGCCCCTCTCTTCTACCCTATCATGTCCCTCCTGCCCACTCACTGCCCCTCTCTTCTACCCTACCATGTCCTTCCTGCCCCTCACTGCCCCTCTCTTCTTCCCTACCATGTCCTTCCTGCCCACTCACTGCCCCTCTCTTCTACCCTACCATGTCCCTCCTGCCCACTCACTGCCCCTCTCTTTTACCCTTCCATGTCCCTTCTGCCCACTCACTGCCCCTCTCTTCTATCCTAGCATGTCCCTCCTGCCCACTCACTGCCCCTCTCTTCTACCCTACCATGTCCTTCCTGCCCACTCACTGTCTCTCTGTTCTACCCTACCATGTCCTTCCTGCCCCTCTCTTCTACCCTACCATGTCCTTCCTGCCCACTCACTGCCCATGACTTCTACCCTACCATGTCCCTCCTGCCCCTCACTGCCCCTCTCTTCTACCCTACCATGTCCTTCCTGCCCACTCACTGCCCCTCTCTTCTACCCTATCATGTCCCTCCTGCCCCTCACTGCCCCTCTCTTCTACCCTATCATGTCCCTCCTGCCCCTCACTGCCCCTCTTCACTGCCTCTCTCTTCTACCCTCTCATGTCCCTCCTGCCCCTCACTGCCCCTCTCATCTACCCTATCATGTCCCTCCTGCCCCTCACTGCCCCTCTCTTCTACCCTATCTTGTCCCTCCTGCCCCTCTCTGCCCCTCTCTTCTACCCTACCATGTCCTTCCTGCCCACTAACTCCCCCTCACTGCCCCTCTCTTCTACCCTACCATGTCCTTCCTGCCCACTCACTGCCCCTCTCTTCTACCATACCATGTCCCTCCTGCCCACTCACTGTCCCTCTCTTCTACCCTATCATGTCCCTCCTGCCCACTCACTGCCCATCTCTTCTACCCTACCATGTCCCTCCTGCCCCTCACTGCCCCTCTCTTCTACTCTATCATGTCCCTCCTGCCCACTCACTGCCCCTCTCTTCTACCCTATCATGTCCCTCCTGCCCCTCACTGCCCCTCTCTTCTACCCTATCATGTCCCTCCTGCCCTCACTGCCCCTTTTCACTGCCCCTCTCTTCTACCCTCTCATGTCCCTCCTGCCCCTCACTGCCCCTCTCATCTACCCTATCATGTCCCTCCTGCCCCTCACTGCCCCTGTCTTCTACCCTATCTTGTCCCTCCTGCCCCTCACTGCCCCTCTCTTCTACCCTACCATGTCCTTCCTGCCCACTAACTCCCCCTCACTGCCCCTCTCTTCTACCCTACCATGTCCTTCCTACCCACTCACTGCCCCTCTCTTCTACCCTACCATGTCCCTCCTGCCCACTCACTGTCCCTCTCTTCTACCCTATCATGTCCCTCCTGCCCACTCACTGCCCATCTCTTCTACCCTACCATGTCCCTCCTGCCCCTCACTGCCCCTCTCTTCTACTCTATCATGTCCCTCCTGCCACTCACTGCCCCTCTCTTCTACCCTATCATGTCCCTCCTGCCCCTCACTGCCCCTCTCTTCTACCCTACCATGTCCCTCCTGCCCCTCACTGCCCCCTCTTCTACCCTACCCTGTCCCTCCTGCCCCTCACTGCCCCTCTCTTCTACTCTATCATGTCTCTCCTGCCACTCACTGCCCCTTTCACTGCCCCTCTCTTCTACCCTATCATGTCCCTCCAGCCCCTCACTGCCCCTCTCTAATACCCTACCATGTCCCTCCTGCCCCTCACTGCCCCTCTCTTCTACTCTATCATGTCCCTCCTGCCACTCACTGCCCCCCTCTTCTACCCTCTCATGTCCCTCCTGCCCCTCACTGCCCCTCTCTTCTACCCTATCATGTCCCTCCTGCCCCTAACTTCCCCTCTTCAATGCCCCTCTCTTCTACCCTATCATGTCCCTCCTGCCCCTCACTGCCCCTCTCATCTACCCTATCATGTCCCTCCTGCCCCTCACTGCCCCTCTCTTCTACCCTATCTTGTCCCTCCTGCCCCTCTCTTCTACCCTACCATGTCCTTCCTGCCCACTCACTGCCCCTCTCTTCTACCCTACCATGTCCCTCCTGCCCACTCACTGCCCCTCTCTTCTACCCTATCATGTCCCTCCTGCCCCTTTCACTGCCCCTCTCTTCTACCCTATCATGTCCCTCCTGCCCACTCACTGCCCCTCTCTTCTACCCTACCATGTCCCTCCTGCCCCTCTCTGCCCCTCTCTTCTACTCTATCATGTCCCTCCTGCCACTCACTGCCCCTCTCTTCTACCCTATCACGTCCCTCCTGCCCCTCACTGCCCCTCTCTTCTACCCTATCATGTCCCTCCTGCCCCTCACTGCCCCTCTTCACTGCCCCTCTCTTCTACCCTATCATGTCCCTCCTGCCCCTCACTGCCCCTCTCATCTACCCTACCATGTCCCTCCTGCCCCTCACTGCCCCTCTCTTCTACCGTATCATCTCCCTCCTGCCCCTCACTGCCCCTCTCTTTTACCCTACCATGTCCTTCCTGCCCACTCACTCCCACTCACTGCCCCTCTCTTCTACCCTATCATGTCCCTCCTGCCCCTTTCACTGCCCCTCTCTTCTACCCTATCATGTCCTCCCTGCCCACTCACTGCCCCTCGATTCTACCCTACCATGTCCTTCCTGCCCACTCACTGCCCCTCTCTTCTACCCTACCGTGTCCTTCCTGCCCACTCACTGCCCCTCTCTTCTACCCTACCATGTCCTTCCTGCCCACTCACTGCCCCTCTCTTCTATCCTTCCATGTCCTTCCCGCCCACTCACTTCCCCTCTCTTCTACCCTACCATGTCCCTCATGCCCCTCACTGCCCCTCTCTTCTAACCTTCCATGTCCCTTCTGCCCAATCACTGCCCCTCTCTTCTACCCTATCATGTCCCTCCTGCCCACTCACTGCCCCCCTCTTCTACCCTACCATGTCCTTCCTGCCTACTCACTGCCCCTCTTTTCTATCCTTCCATGTCCTTCCTGTCCCTCACTGCCCCTCTCTTCTACCCTTCCATGTCCCTCCTGTGCCTCACTGCCCCTCTCTTCTACCCTTCCATGTCCCTTCTGCCCACTCACTGCCCCTCTCTTCTACCCTACCATGTCCCTCCTCTCCACTCACTGCCCCTCTCTTCTACCCTTCCATGTCCTTCATTTCCCTCAATGCCCCTCTCTTCTACCCTATCATGTCCCTCCTGTCCCTCACTGCCCCTCTTCACTGCCCCTCTCTTCTACCCTATCATGTCCTTCCTGCCCACTCACTGCCTCTGTCTTCTACCCTTCCATGTCCCTTCTGCCCACTCACTGCCCCTCTCTTCTACCCTACCATGTCCCTCCTGCCCACTCACTGCCCCTCTTCACTGCCCCTAACTTCTACCCTATTATGTCCCTCCTGCCCCTCACTGCCCCTCTCTTCTACCCTACCATGTCCTTCCTACCCACTCACTGCCCCTCTCTTCTACCCTACCATGTCCTTCCTGCCCACTACTACCCCTCTCTTCTACCCTACCATGTCCCTCCTGCACACTCACTGCCCCTCTCTTCTACCCTATCATGTCCTTCCTGACGACTCACTGCCCCTCTCTTCTACCCTACCATGTCCTTCCTGCCCACTCACTGCCCCTCTCTTCTACCCTTCCATGTCCCTCCTGCCCACTCACTTCCCCTCTCTTCTACCCTATCATGTCCCTCCTGCCCCTCACTGCCCCTCTCTTCTACCCTATCATGTCCCTCCTGCCCCTCACTGCCCCTCTCTTCTACCCTATTATGTCCTTCCTGCCCCTCACTGCCCCTCTCTTCTACCCTACCATGGCCTTCCTGCCCACTCATTGCCCCTCTCTTCTACCCTACCATGTCCTTCCTGCCGATCACTGCCCCTCTCTTCTACCTTACCATGTCCTTCCGGCCCACTCACTGCCCCTCTCTTCTACCCTATCATGTCCTTCCGGCCCACTCACTGCCCCTCTCTTCTACCCTACCATGTCCTTCCTGCCCACTCACTTCCCCTCTCTTCTACCCTACCATGTCCTTCCTGCCCACTCACTGCCCCTCTCTTCTACCCTATCATGTCCCTCCTGCTCCTCACTGCCCCTCTCTTCTACCCTTCCATGTCCCTCCTGCCCACTCACTGCCCCTCTCTTCTACCCTACCATGTCCCTCCTGCCCACTCACTGCCCCTCTCTTCTACCCTTCCATGTCCCTCCTGTCCACTCACTGCCCCTCTCTTCTATCCTTCCATGTCCTTCCTGTCCCTCACTGCCCCTCTCTTCTACCCTATCATGTCCCTCCTGCCCCTCACTGCCCCTCTTCAATGCCCCTCTCTTCTACCCTATCATGTCCCTCCTGCCAGTCACTGCCCCTCTCTTTTACCCTACCATGTCCCTCCTGTCCACTCACTGCCCCTCTCTTCTACCCTTCCATGTCCTTCCTGCCCACTCACTGCCTCTCTCTTCTACCCTTCCATGTCCTTCCTGCCCACTCACTGCCTCTCTCATCTACCCTATCCTGTCCCTCCTGCCCACTCACTGCCCCTCTCTTCTACCCTACCATGTCCCTCCTGCCTACTCACTGCCCCTCTCTTCTACCCTATCATGTCCTTCCTGACCACTCACTGCCCCTCTCTTCTACCCTACCATGTCCCTCCTGCCCTTCACTGCCCCTCTCTTCTACCCTACCATGTCTTTCCTTCCCACTCACTGCCCCTCTCTTCTACCCTACCATGTCCTTCCTGCCCACTCATTGCCTCTCTCTTCTACCCTACCATGTCCTTCCTGCCCACTCACTGCCCCTCTCTTCTACCCTTCCATGTCCCTCCTGCCCAATCACTTCCCCTCTCTTCTACCCTACCATGTCCTTCCTGCCCACTCACTGCCCCTCTCTTCTACCCTACCATGTCCTTCCGGTCCCTCAGTGCCCCTCTCTTCTACCCTACCATGTCCTTCCTGCCCACTTACTGCCCCTCTCTTCTACCCTATCATGTCCCTCCTGCCCACTCACTGCCCCTCTCTTCTACCCTACCATGTCCTTCCTGCCCCTCACTGCCCCTCTCTTCTTCCCTACCATGTCCTTTCTGCCCACTCACTGCCCCTCTCTTCTACCCTACCATGTCCCTCCTGCCCACTCACTGCCAATCTCTTTTACCCTTCCATGTCCCTTCTGCCCACTCATTGCCCCTCTCTTCTATCCTAGCATGTCCCTCCTGCCCACTCACTGCCCCTCTCTTCTACCCTACCATGTCCTTCCTGCCCACTCACTGTCTCTCTGTTCTACCCTACCATGTCCATCCTGCCCCTCACTGCTCCTCTCTTCTACCCTACCATGTCCTTCCTGCCCACTCACTGCCCATGACTTCTACCCTACCATGTCCCTCCTGCCCCTCACTGTCCCTCTCTTCTACCCTACCATGTCCTTCTTGCCCACTCACTGCCCCTCTCTTCTACCCTATCATGTCCCTCCTGCCCCTCACTGCCCCTCTCTTCTACCCTATCATGTCCCTCCTGCCCCTCACTGCCCCTCTTCACTGCCTCTCTCTTCTACCCTCTCATGTCCCTCCTGCCCCTCACTGCCCCTCTCATCTACCCTATCATGTCCCTCCTGCCCCTCACTGCCCCTCTCTTCTACCCTATCTTGTCCCTCCTGCCCCTCTCTGCCCCTCTCTTCTACCCTACCATGTCCTTCCTGCCCACTAACTCCCCCTCACTGCCCCTCTCTTCTACCCTACCATGTCCTTCCTGCCCACTCACTTCCCCTCTCTTCTACCCTACCATGTCCCTCCTGCCCACTCACTGTCCCTCTCTTCTACCCTATCATGTCCCTCCTGCCCACTCACTGCCCATCTCTTCTACCCTACCATGTCCCTCCTGCCCCTCACTGCCCCTCTCTTCTACCCTACCATGTCCCTCCTGCCCCTCACTGCCCCTCTCTTCTACTCTATCATGTCCCTCCTGCCACTCACTGCCCCTCTCTTCTACCCTATCATGTCCCTCCTGCCCCTCACTGCCCCTCTCTTCTACCCTACCATGTCCCTCCTGCCCCTCACTGCCCCTCTCTTCTACCCTACCCTGTCCCTCCTGCCCCTCACTGCCCCTCTCTTCTACTCTATCATGTCCCTCCTGCCACTCACTGCCCCTTTCACTGCCCCTCTCTTCTACCCTATCATGTCCCTCCAGCCCCTCACTGCCCCTCTCTAATACCCTACCATGTCCCTCCTGCCCCTCACTGCCCCTCTCTTCTACTCTATCATGTCCCTCCTGCCACTCACTGCCCCCCTCTTCTACCCTATCATGTCCCTCCTGCCCCTCACTGCCCCTCTCTTCTACCCTATCATGTCCCTCCTGCCCCTCACTTCCCCTCTTCAATGCCCCTCTCTTCTACCCTATCATGTCCCTCCTGCCCCTCACTGCCCCTCTCATCTACCCTATCATGTCCCTCCTGCCCCTCACTGCCCCTCTCTTCTACCCTATCTTGTCCCTCCTGCCCCTCTCTTCTACCCTACCATGTCCTTCCTGCCCACTCACTGCCCCTCTCTTCTACCCTACCATGTCCCTCCTGCCCACTCACTGCCCCTCTCTTCTACCCTATCATGTCCCTCCTGCCCCTTTCACTGCCCCTCTCTTCTACCCTATCATGTCCCTCCTGCCCACTCACTCCCCCTCACTGCCCCCCTCTTCTACCCTACCATGTCCTTCCTGCCCACTCACTGCCCCTCTCTTCTACCCTACCGTGTCCTTCCTGCCCACTCACTGCCCCTCTCTTCTACCCTACCATGTCCTTCCTGCCCACTCACTGCCCCTCTCTTCTATCCTTCCATGTTCTTCCCGCCCACTCACTTCCCCTCTCTTCTACCCTACCATGTCCCTCATGCCCCTCACTGCCCCTCTCTTCTACCCTTCCATGTCCCTTCTGCCCAATCACTGCCCCTCTCTTCTACCCTATCATGTCCCTCCTGCCCACTCACTGCCCCCCTCTTCTACCCTACCATGTCCTTCCTGCCCACTCACTGCCCCTCTCTCCTATCCTTCCATGTCCTTCCTGTCCCTCACTGCCCCTCTCTTCTACCCTTCCATGTCCCTCCTGCCCCTCACTGCCCCTCTCTTCTACCCTTCCATGTCCCTTCTGCCCACTCATTGCCCCTCTCTTCTACCCTACCATGTCCCTCCTCTCCACTCACTGCCCCTCTCTTCTACCCTTCCATGTCCTTCATTTCCCTCACTGCCCCTCTCTTCTACCCTATCATGTCCCTCCTGTCCCTCACTGCCCCTCTTCACTGCCCCTCTCTTCTACCCTATCATGTCCTTCCTGCCCACTCACTGCCTCTGTCTTCTACCCTTCCATGTCCCTTCTGCCCACTCACTGCCCCTCTCTTCTACCCTACCATGTCCCTCCTGCCCACTCACTGCCCCTCTTCACTGCCCCTAACTTCTACCCTATTATGTCCCTCCTGCCCCTCACTGCCCCTCTCTTCTACCCTACCATGTCCTTCCTACCCACTCACTGCCCCTCTCTTCTACCCTACCATGTCCTTCCTGCCCACTACTGCCCCTCTCTTCTACCCTACCATGTCCCTCCTGCCCACTCACTGCCCCTCTCTTCTACCCTATCATGTCCTTCCTGACGACTCACTGCCCCTCTCTTCTACCCTACCATGTCCTTCCTGCCCACTCACTGCCCCTCTCTTCTACCCTTCCATGTCCCTCCTGCCCACTCACTTCCCCTCTCTTCTACCCTATCATGTCCCTCCTGCCCCTCACTGCCCCTCTCTTCTACCCTATCATGTCCCTCCTGCCCCTCACTGCCCCTCTCTTCTACCCTATTATGTCCTTCCTGCCCCTCACTGCCCCTCTCTTCTACCCTACCATGGCCTTCCTGCCCACTCACTGCCCCTCTCTTCTACCCTACCATGTCCTTCCTGCCGATCACTGCCCCTCTCTTCTACCCTACCATGTCCTTCCGGCCCACTCACTGCCCCTCTCTTCTACCCTATCATGTCCTTCCGGCCCACTCACTGCCCCTCTCTTCTACCGTACCATGTCCTTCCTGCCCACTCACTTCCCCTCTCTTCTACCCTACCATGTCCTTCCTGCCCATCACTGCCCCTCTCTTCTACCCTATCATGGCCTTCCTGCCCACTCACTGCCCCTCTCTTCTACCCTACCATGTCCTTCTTGCCGATCACTGCCCCTCTCTTCTACCCTACCATGTCCTTCCGGCCCACTCACTGCCCCTCTCTTCTACCCTATCATGCCCTTCCGGCCCACTCACTGCCCCTCTCCTCTACCCTACCATGTCCTTCCTGCCCACTCACTTCCCCTCTCTTCTACCCTACCATGTCCTTCCTGCCCACTCACTGCCCCTCTCTTCTACCCTATCATGTCCCTCCTGCTCCTCACTGCCCCTCTCTTCTACCCTTCCATGTCCCTCCTGCCCACTCACTGCCCCTCTCTTCTACCCTACCATGTCCCTCCTGCCCACTCACTGCCCCTCTCTTCTACCCTTCCATGTCCCTCCTGTCCACTCACTGCCCCTCTCTTCTATCCTTCCATGTCCTTCCTGTCCCTCACTGCCCCTCTCTTCTACCCTATCATGTCCCTCCTGCCCCTCACTGCCCCTCTTCAATGCCCCTCTCTTCTACCCTATCATGTCCCTCCTGCCAGTCACTGCCCCTCTCTTTTACCCTACCATGTCCCTCCTGCCCACTCACTGCCCCTCTCTTCTACCCTTCCATGTCCTTCCTGCCCACTCACTGCCTCTCTCTTCTACCCTTCCATGTCCCTCCTGCCCACTCACTGCCCCTCTCATCTACCCTATCCTGTCCCTACTGCCCACTCACTGCCCCTCTCTTCTACCCTACCATGTCCCTCCTGCCTACTCACTGCCCCTCTCTTCTACCCTATCATGTCCTTCCTGACCACTCACTGCCCCTCTCTTCTACCCTACCATGTCCCTCCTGCCCCTCACTGCCCCTCTCTTCTACCCTACCATGTCTTTCCTACCCACTCACTGCCCCTCTCTTCTACCCTACCATGTCCTTCCTGCCCACTCACTGCCTCTCTCTTCTACCCTACCATGTCCTTCCTGCCCACTCACTGCCCCTCTCTTCTACCCTTCCATGTCCCTCCTGCCCACTCACTTCCCCTCTCTTCTACCCTACCATGTCCTTCCTGCCCACTCACTGCCCCTCTCTTCTACCCTACCATGTCCTTCCGGTCCCTCACTGCCCCTCTCTTCTACCCTACCATGTCCTTCCTGCCCACTCACTGCCCCTCTCTTCTACCCTATCATGTCCCTCCTGCCCACTCACTGCCCCTCTCTTCTACCCTACCATGTCCTTCCTACCCCTCACTGCCCCTCTCTTCTACCCTACCATGTCCTTCCTGCCCACTCACTGCCCCTCTCTTCTACCCTACCATGTCCCTCCTGCCCACTCACTGCCCCTCTCTTTTACCCTTCCATGTCCCTTCTGCCCACTCACTGCCCCTCTCTTCTATCCTAGCATGTCCCTCCTGCCCACTCACTGCCCCTCTCTTCTACCCTACCATGTCCTTCCTGCCCACTCACTGTCTCTCTGTTCTACCCTTCCATGTCCTTCCTGCCCACTCACTGCCTCTCTCTTCTACCCTTCCATGTCCCTCCTGCCCACTCACTGCCCCTCTCATCTACCCTATCCTGTCCCTCCTGCCCACTCACTGCCCCTCTCTTCTACCCTACCATGTCCCTCCTGCCTACTCACTGCCCCTCTCTTCTACCCTATCATGTCCTTCCTGACCACTCACTGCCCCTCTCTTCTACCCTACCATGTCCCTCCTGCCCCTCACTGTCCCTCTCTTCTACCCTACCATGTCTTTCCTGCCCACTCACTGCCCCTCTCTTCTACCCTACCATGTCCTTCCTGCCCACTCACTGCCTCTCTCTTCTACCCTACCATGTCCTTCCTGCCCACTCACTGCCCCTCTCTTCTACCCTTCCATGTCCCTCCTGCCCACTCACTTCCCCTCTCTTCTACCCTACCATGTCCTTCCTGCCCACTCACTGCCCCTCTCTTCTACCCTACCATGTCCTTCTGGTCCCTCACTGCCCCTCTCTTCTACCCTACCATGTCCTTCCTGCCCACTCACTGCCCCTCTCTTCTACCCTATCATGTCCCTCCTGCCCACTCACTGCCCCTCTCTTCTACCCTACCATGTCCTTCCTACCCCTCACTGCCCCTCTCTTCTACCCTACCATGTCCTTCCTGCCCACTCACTGCCCCTCTCTTCTACCCTACCATGTCCCTCCTGCCCACTCACTGCCCCTCTCTTTTACCCTTCCATGTCCCTTCTGCCCACTCACTGCCCCTCTCTTCTATCCTAGCATGTCCCTCCTGCCCACTCACTGCCCCTCTCTTCTACCCTCTCATGTCCCTCCTGCCCCTCACTGCCCCTCTCATCTACCCTATCATGTCCCTCCTGCCCCTCACTGCCCCTCTCTTCTACCCTATCTTGTCCCTCCTGCCCCTCACTGCCCCTCTCTTCTACCCTACCATGTCCTTCCTGCCCACTCACTCCTCCTCACTGCCCCTCTCTTCTACCCTACCATGTCCTTCCTGCCCACTCACTGCCCCTCTCTTCTACCCTACCATGTCCCTCCTGCCCCTCACTGCTCCTCTCTTCTACCCTACCATGTCCTTCCTGCCCACTCACTGCCCATCACTTCTACCCTACCATGTCCCTCCTGCCCCTCACTGCCCCTCTCTTCTACCCTACCATGTCCTTCCTGCCCACTCACTGCCCCTCTCTTCTACCCTATCATGTCCCTCCTGCCCCTCACTGCCCCTCTCTTCTACCCTACCATGTCCCTCCTGCCCCTCACTGCCCCTCTTCACTGCCCCTCTCTTTTACCCTCTCATGTCCCTCCTGCCCCTCACTGCCCCTCTCATCTACCCTATCATGTCCCTCCTGCCCCTCACTGCCCCTCTCTTCTACCCTATCTTGTCCCTCCTGCCCCTCACTGCCCCTCTCTTCTACCCTACCATGTCCTTCCTGCCCACTCACTCCTCCTCACTGCCCCTCTCTTCTACCCTACCATGTCCTTCCTGCCCACTCACTGCCCCTCTCTTCTACCCTACCATGTCCCTCCTGCCCACTCACTGTCCCTCTCTTCTACCCTATCATGTCCCTCCTGCCCACTCACTGCCCATCTCTTCTACCCTACCATGTCCCTCCTGCCCCTCACTGCCCCTCTCTTCTACTCTATCATGTCCCTCCTGCCACTCACTGCCCCTCTCTTCTACCCTATCATGTCCCTCCTGCCCCTCACTGCCCCTCTCTTCTACCCTATCTTGTCCCTCCTGCCCCTCACTGCCCCTCTCTTCTACCCTACCATGTCCTTCCTGCCCACTCACTCCTCCTCACTGCCCCTCTCTTCTACCCTACCATGTCCTTCCTGCCCACTCACTGCCCCTCTCTTCTACCCTACCATGTCCCTCCTGCCCCTCACTGCTCCTCTCTTCTACCCTACCATGTCCTTCCTGCCCACTCACTGCCCATCACTTCTACCCTACCATGTCCCTCCTGCCCCTCACTGCCCCTCTCTTCTACCCTACCATGTCCTTCCTGCCCACTCACTGCCCCTCTCTTCTACCCTATCATGTCCCTCCTGCCCACTCACTGCCCCTCTCTTCTACCCTACCATGTCCTTCCTACCCCTCACTGCCCCTCTCTTCTACCCTACCATGTCCTTCCTGCCCACTCACTGCCCCTCTCTTCTACCCTACCATGTCCCTCCTGCCCACTCACTGCCCCTCTCTTTTACCCTTCCATGTCCCTTCTGCCCACTCACTGCCCCTCTCTTCTATCCTAGCATGTCCCTCCTGCCCACTCACTGCCCCTCTCTTCTACCCTACCATGTCCTTCCTGCCCACTCACTGTCTCTCTGTTCTACCCTTCCATGTCCTTCCTGCCCACTCACTGCCTCTCTCTTCTACCCTTCCATGTCCCTCCTGCCCACTCACTGCCCCTCTCATCTACCCTATCCTGTCCCTCCTGCCCACTCACTGCCCCTCTCTTCTACCCTACCATGTCCCTCCTGCCTACTCACTGCCCCTCTCTTCTACCCTATCATGTCCTTCCTGACCACTCACTGCCCCTCTCTTCTACCCTACCATGTCCCTCCTGCCCCTCACTGCCCCTCTCTTCTACCCTACCATGTCTTTCCTGCCCACTCACTGCCCCTCTCTTCTACCCTACCATGTCCTTCCTGCCCACTCACTGCCTCTCTCTTCTACCCTACCATGTCCTTCCTGCCCACTCACTGCCCCTCTCTTCTACCCTTCCATGTCCCTCCTGCCCACTCACTTCCCCTCTCTTCTACCCTACCATGTCCTTCCTGCCCACTCACTGCCCCTCTCTTCTACCCTACCATGTCCTTCCGGTCCCTCACTGCCCCTCTCTTCTACCCTACCATGTCCTTCCTGCCCACTCACTGCCCCTCTCTTCTACCCTATCATGTCCCTCCTGCCCACTCACTGCCCCTCTCTTCTACCCTACCATGTCCTTCCTACCCCTCACTGCCCCTCTCTTCTACCCTACCATGTCCTTCCTGCCCACTCACTGCCCCTCTCTTCTACCCTACCATGTCCCTCCTGCCCACTCACTGCCCCTCTCTTTTACCCTTCCATGTCCCTTCTGCCCACTCACTGCCCCTCTCTTCTATCCTAGCATGTCCCTCCTGCCCACTCACTGCCCCTCTCTTCTACCCTCTCATGTCCCTCCTGCCCCTCACTGCCCCTCTCATCTACCCTATCATGTCCCTCCTGCCCCTCACTGCCCCTCTCTTCTACCCTATCTTGTCCCTCCTGCCCCTCACTGCCCCTCTCTTCTACCCTACCATGTCCTTCCTGCCCACTCACTCCTCCTCACTGCCCCTCTCTTCTACCCTACTATGTCCTTCCTGCCCACTCACTGCCCCTCTCATCTACCCTACCATGTCCCTCCTGCCCCTCACTGCTCCTCTCTTCTACCCTACCATGTCCTTCCTGCCCACTCACTGCCCATCACTTCTACCCTACCATGTCCCTCCTGCCCCTCACTGCCCCTCTCTTCTACCCTACCATGTCCTTCCTGCCCACTCACTGCCCCTCTCTTCTACCCTATCATGTCCCTCCTGCCCCTCACTGCCCCTCTCTTCTACCCTATCATGTCCCTCCTGCCCCTCACTGCCCCTCTTCACTGCCCCTCTCTTTTACCCTCTCATGTCCCTCCTGCCCCTCACTGCCCCTCTCATCTACCCTATCATGTCCCTCCTGCCCCTCACTGCCCCTCTCTTCTACCCTATCTTGTCCCTCCTGCCCCTCACTGCCCCTCTCTTCTACCCTACCATGTCCTTCCTGCCCACTCACTCCTCCTCACTGCCCCTCTCTTCTACCCTACCATGTCCTTCCTGCCCACTCACTGCCCCTCTCTTCTACCCTACCATGTCCCTCCTGCCCACTCACTGTCCCTCTCTTCTACCCTATCATGTCCCTCCTGCCCACTCACTGCCCATCTCTTCTACCCTACCATGTCCCTCCTGCCCCTCACTGCCCCTCTCTTCTACTCTATCATGTCCCTCCTGCCACTCACTGCCCCTCTCTTCTACCCTATCATGTCCCTCCTGCCCCTCACTGCCCCTCTCTTCTACCCTATCTTGTCCCTCCTGCCCCTCACTGCCCCTCTCTTCTACCCTACCATGTCCTTCCTGCCCACTCACTCCTCCTCACTGCCCCTCTCTTCTACCCTACCATGTCCTTCCTGCCCACTCACTGCCCCTCTCTTCTACCCTACCATGTCCCTCCTGCCCCTCACTGCTCCTCTCTTCTACCCTACCATGTCCTTCCTGCCCACTCACTGCCCATCACTTCTACCCTACCATGTCCCTCCTGCCCCTCACTGCCCCTCTCTTCTACCCTACCATGTCCTTCCTGCCCACTCACTGCCCCTCTCTTCTACCCTCTCATGTCCCTCCTGCCCCTCACTGCCCCTCTCTTCTACCCTATCATGTCCCTCCTGCCCCTCACTGCCCCTCTTCACTGCCCCTCTCTTCTACCCTCTCATGTCCCTCCTGCCCCTCACTGCCCCTCTCATCTACCCTATCATGTCCCTCCTGCCCCTCACTGCCCCTCTCTTCTACCCTATCTTGTCCCTCCTGCCCCTCACTGCCCCTCTCTTCTTCCCTACCATGTCCTTCTTGCCCACTCACTCCTCCTCACTGCCCCTCTCTTCTACCCTACCATGTCCTTCCTGCCCACTCACTGCCCCTCTCTTCTACCCTACCATGTCCCTCCTGCCCACTCACTGTCCCTCTCTTCTACCCTATCATGTCCCTCCTGCCCACTCACTGCCCATCTCTTCTACCCTACCATGTCCCTCCTGCCCCTCACTGCCCCTCTCTTCTACTCTATCATGTCCCTCCTGCCACTCACTGCCCCTCTCTTCTACCCTATCATGTCCCTCCTGCCCCTCACTGCCCCTCTCTTCTACCCTACCATGTCCCTCCTGCCCCTCACTGCCCCTCTCTTCTACCCTACCATGTCCCTCCTGCCCCTCACTGCCCCTCTCTTCTACCCTATCATGTCCCTCCTGCCACTCACTGCCCCTTTCACTGCCCCTCTCTTCTACCCTATCATGTCCCTCCAGCCCCTCACTGCCCCTCTCTAATACCCTACCATGTCCCTCCTGCCCCTCACTGCCCCTCTCTTCTACTCTATCATGTCCCTCCTGCCACTCACTGCCCCTCTCTTCTACCCTATCATGTCCCTCCTGCCACTCACTGCCCCTCTCTTCTACCCTATCATGTCCCTCCTGCCCCTCACTTCCCCTCTTCAATGCCCCTCTCTTCTACCCTATCATGTCCCTCCTGCCCCTCACTGCCCCGCTCATCTACCCTATCATGTCCCTCCTGCCCCTCACTGCCCCTCTCTTCTACCCTATCTTGTCCCTCCTGCCCCTCTCTTCTACCCTACCATGTCCTTCCTGCCCACTCACTGCCCCTCTCTTCTACCCTACCATGTCCCTCCTGCCCACTCACTGCCCCTCTCTTCTACCCTATCATGTCCCTCCTGCCCCTTTCACTGCCCCGCTCATCTACCCTATCATGTCCCTCCTGCACCTCACTGCCCCTCTCTTCTACCCTATCTTGTCCCTCCTGCCCCTCTCTTCTACCCTACCATGTCCTTCCTGCCCACTCACTGTCCCTCTCTTCTACCATACCATGTCCCTCCTGCCCCTCAGTGCCCCTCTCTTCTACTCTATCATGTCCCTCCTGCCACTCACTGCCCCTCTCTTCTACCCTATCATGTCCCTCCTGCCCCTCACTGCCCCTCTCTTCTACCTTATCATGTCCCTCCTGCCCCTCACTGCCCCTCTCTTCTACCCTATCATGTCCCTCCTGCCCCTCTCATCTACCCTACCATGTCCCTCCTGCCCCTCACTGCCCCTCTCTTCTACCGTATCATGTCCCTCCTGCCCCTCACTGCCCCTCTCTTCTACCCTACCATGTCCTTCCTGCCCACTCACTCCCACTCACTGCCCTCTCTTCTACCCTATCATGTCCCTCCTGCCCCTTTCACTGCCCCTCTCTTCTACCCTATCATGTCCTCCCTGCCCACTCACTGCCCATCTCTTCTACCCTACCATGTCCCTCCTGCCCCTCACTGCACCTCTCTTCTACTCTATCATGTCCCTCCTGCCACTCACTGCCCCTCTCTTCTACCCTATCATGTCCCTCCTGCCCCTCACTGCCCCTCTCTTCTACCCTATCATGTCCCTCCTGCCCCTCACTGCCCCTCTCTTCTACCCTATCATGTCCCTCCTGCCCCTCACTGCCCCTCTCATCTACCCTACCATGTCCCTCCTGCCCCTCACTGCCCCTCTCTTGCACCCTATCATGTCCCTCCTGACCACTCACTGCCCCTCTCTTCTACCCTACCATGTCCTTCCTGCCCACTCACTCCCCCTCACTGCCCCCCTCTTCTACCCTGCCATGTCCTTCCTGCCCCCTCACTGCCCCTCTCTTCTACCCTACCATGTCCTTCCTGCCCACTCACTGCCCCTCTCTTCTATCCTTCCATGTCCTTCCCGCCCACTCACTTCCCCTCTCTTCTACCCTACCATGTCCCTCATGCCCCTCACTGCCCCTCTCTTCTAACCTTCCATGTCCCTTCTGCCCAATCACTGCCCCTCTCTTCTACCCTATCATGTCCCTCCTGCCCACTCACTGCCCCCCTCTTCTACCCTACCATGTCCTTCCTGCCTACTCACTGCCCCTCTCTTCTATCCTTCCATGTCCTTCCTGTCCCTCACTGCCCCTCTCTTCTACCCTTCCAGGTCCCTCCTGCGCCTCACTGCCCCTCTCTTCTACCCTTCCATGTCCCTTCTGCCCACTCACTGCCCCTCTCTTCTACCCTACCATGTCCCTCCTCTCCACTCACTGCCCCTCTCTTCTACCCTTCCATGTCCTTCATTTCCCTCACTGCCCCTCTCTTCTACCCTATCATGTCCCTCCTGTCCCTCACTGCCCCTCTTCACTGCCCCTCTCTTCTACCCTATCATGTCCTTCCTGCCCACTCACTGCCTCTGTCTTCTACCCTTCCATGTCCCTTCTGCCCACTCACTGCCCCTCTCTTCTACCCTACCATGTCCCTCCTGCCCACTCACTGCCCCTCTTCACTGCCCCTAACTTCTACCCTATTATGTCCCTCCTGCCCCTCACTGCCCCTCTCTTCTACCCTACCATGTCCTTCCTACCCACTCACTGCCCCTCTCTTCTACCCTACCACGTCCTTCCTGCCCACTACTACCCCTCTCTTCTACCCTACCATGTCCCTCCTGCACACTCACTGCCCCTCTCTTCTACCCTATCATGTCCTTCCTGACGACTCACTGCCCCTCTCTTCTACCCTACCATGTCCTGCCTGCCCACTCACTGCCCCTCTCTTCTACCCTTCCATGTCCCTCCTGCCCACTCACTTCCCCTCTCTTCTACCCTATCATGTCCCTCCTGCCCCTCAGTGCCCCTCTCTTCTACCCTATCATGTCCCTCCTGCCCCTCACTGCCCCTCTCTTCTACCCTATTATGTCCTTCCTGCCCCTCACTGCCCCTCTCTTCTACCCTACCATGGCCTTCCTGCCCACTCACTGCCCCTCTCTTCTACCCTACCATGTCCTTCCTGCCGATCACTGCCCCTCTCTTCTACCCTACCATGTCCTTCCGGCCCACTCACTGCCCCTCTCTTCTAACCTATCATGTCCTTCCGGCCCACTCACTGCCCCTCTCTTCTACCCTACCATGTCCTTCCTGCCCACTCACTTCCCCTCTCTTCTACCCTACCATGTCCTTCCTGCCCACTCACTGCCCCTCTCTTCTACCCTATCATGTCCCTCCTGCTCCTCACTGCCCCTCTCTTCTACCCTTCCATGTCCCTCCTGCCCACTCACTGCCCCTCTCTTCTACCCTACCATGTCCCTCCTGCCCACTCACTGCCCCTCTCTTCTACCCTTCCATGTCCCTCCTGTCCACTCACTGCCCCTTTCTTCTATCCTTCCATGTCCTTCCTGTCCCTCACTGCCCCTCTCTTCTACCCTATCATGTCCCTCCTGCCCCTCACTGCCCCTCTTCAATGCCCCTCTCTTCTACCCTATCATGTCCCTCCTGCCAGTCACTGCCCCTCTCTTTTACCCTACCATGTCCCTCCTGCCCACTCACTGCCCCTCTCTTCTACCCTTCCATGTCCTTCCTGCCCACTCACTGCCTCTCTCTTCTACCCTTCCATGTCCCTCCTGCCCACTGACTGCCCCTCTCATCTACCCTATCCTGTCCCTCCTGCCCACTCACTGCCCCTCTCTTCTACCCTACCATGTCCCTCCTGCCTACTCACTGCCCCTCTCTTCTACCCTATCATGTCCCTCCTGCCCCTCACTGCCCCTCTCTTCTACCCTATCTTGTCCCTCCTGCCCCTCACTGCCCCTCTCTTCTACCCTACCATGTCCTTCTTGCCCACTCACTCCTCCTCACTGCCCCTCTCTTCTACCCTACCATGTCCTTCCTGCCCACTCACTGCCCCTCTCTTCTACCCTACCATGTCCCTCCCGCCCACTCACTGTCCCTCTCTTCTACCCTATCATGTCCCTCCTGCCCACTCACTGCCCATCTCTTCTACCCTACCATGTCCTTCCTGCCCACTCACTGCCTCTCTCTTCTACCCTTCCATGTCCCTCCTGCCCACTGACTGCCCCTCTCATCTACCCTATCCTGTCCCTCCTGCCCACTCACTGCCCCTCTCTTCTACCCTACCATGTCCCTCCTGCCTACTCACTGCCCCTCTCTTCTACCCTATCATGTCCTTCCTGACCACTCACTGCCCCTCTCTTCTACCCTACCATGTCCCTCCTGCCCTTCACTGCCCCTCTCTTCCACCCTACCATGTCTTTCCTTCCCACTCACTGCCCCTCTCTTCTACCCTACCATGTCCTTCCTGCCCACTCATTGCCTCTCTCTTCTACCCTACCATGTCCTTCCTGCCCACTCACTGCCCCTCTCTTCTACCCTTCCATGTCCCTCCTGCCCAATCACTTCCCCTCTCTTCTACCCTACCATGTCCTTCCTGCCCACTCACTGCCCCTCTCTTCTACCCTACCATGTCCTTCCGGTCCCTCAGTGCCCCTCTCTTCTACCCTACCATGTCCTTCCTGCCCACTTACTGCCCCTCTCTTCTACCCTATCATGTCCCTCCTGCCCACTCACTGCCCCTCTCTTCTACCCTACCATGTCCTTCCTGCCCCTCACTGCCCCTCTCTTCTTCCCTACCATGTCCTTCCTGCCCACTCACTGCCCCTCTCTTCTACCCTACCATGTCCCTCCTGCCCACTCACTGCCCCTCTCTTTTACCCTTCCATGTCCCTTCTGCCCACTCACTGCCCCTCTCTTCTATCCTAGCATGTCCCTCCTGCCCACTCACTGCCCCTCTCTTCTACCCTACCATGTCCTTCCTGCCCACTCACTGTCTCTCTGTTCTACCCTACCATGTCCATCCTGCCCCTCTCTTCTACCCTACCATGTCCTTCCTGCCCACTCACTGCCCATGACTTCTACCCTACCATGTCCCTCCTGCCCCTCACTGCCCCTCTCTTCTACCCTACCATGTCCTTCCTGCCCACTCACTGCCCCTCTCTTCTACCCTATCATGTCCCTCCTGCCCCTCACTGCCCCTCTCTTCTACCCTATCATGTCCCTCCTGCCCCTCACTGCCCCTCTTCACTGCCTCTCTCTTCTACCCTCTCATGTCCCTCCTGCCCCTCACTGCCCCTCTCATCTACCCTATCATGTCCCTCCTGCCCCTCACTGCCCCTCTCTTCTACCCTATCTTGTCCCTCCTGCCCCTCTCTGCCCCTCTCTTCTACCCTACCATGTCCTTCCTGCCCACTAACTCCCCCTCACTGCCCCTCTCTTCTACCCTACCATGTCCTTCCTGCCCACTCACTGCCCCTCTCTTCTACCATACCATGTCCCTCCTGCCCACTCACTGTCCCTCTCTTCTACCCTATCATGTCCCTCCTGCCCACTCACTGCCCATCTCTTCTACCCTACCATGTCCCTCCTGCCCCTCACTGCCCCTCTCTTCTACTCTATCATGTCCCTCCTGCCCACTCACTGCCCCTCTCTTCTACCCTATCATGTCCCTCCTGCCCCTCACTGCCCCTCTCTTCTACCCTATCATGTCCCTCCTGCCCTCACTGCCCCTTTTCACTGCCCCTCTCTTCTACCCTCTCATGTCCCTCCTGCCCCTCACTGCCCCTCTCATCTACCCTATCATGTCCCTCCTGCCCCTCACTGCCCCTGTCTTCTACCCTATCTTGTCCCTCCTGCCCCTCACTGCCCCTCTCTTCTACCCTACCATGTCCTTCCTGCCCACTAACTCCCCCTCACTGCCCCTCTCTTCTACCCTACCATGTCCTTCCTACCCACTCACTGCCCCTCTCTTCTACCCTATCATGTCCCTCCTGCCCCTCACTGCCCCTGTCTTCTACCCTATCTTGTCCCTCCTGCCCCTCACTGCCCCTCTCTTCTACCCTACCATGTCCTTCCTGCCCACTAACTCCCCCTCACTGCCCCTCTCTTCTACCCTACCATGTCCTTCCTACCCACTCACTGCCCCTCTCTTCTACCCTACCATGTCCCTCCTGCCCACTCACTGTCCCTCTCTTCTACCCTATCATGTCCCTCCTGCCCACTCACTGCCCATCTCTTCTACCCTACCATGTCCCTCCTGCCCCTCACTGCCCCTCTCTTCTACCCTATCATGTCCCTCCAGCCCCTCACTGCCCCTCTCTAATACCCTACCATGTCCCTCCTGCCCCTCACTGCCCCTCTCTTCTACTCTATCATGTCCCTCCTGCCACTCACTGCCCCCCTCTTCTACCCTCTCATGTCCCTCCTGCCCCTCACTGCCCCTCTCTTCTACCCTATCATGTCCCTCCTGCCCCTCACTTCCCCTCTTCAATGCCCCTCTCTTCTACCCTATCATGTCCCTCCTGCCCCTCACTGCCCCTCTCATCTACCCTATCATGTCCCTCCTGCCCCTCACTGCCCCTCTCTTCTACCCTATCATGTCCCTCCTGCCCCTCACTGCCCCTCTCTTCTACCCTATCATGTCCCTCCTGCCCCTCACTGCCCCTCTCATCTACCCTACCATGTCCCTCCTGCCCCTCACTGCCCCTCTCTTGCACCCTATCATGTCCCTCCTGACCACTCACTGCCCCTCTCTTCTACCCTACCATGTCCTTCCTGCCCACTCACTCCCCCTCACTGCCCCCCTCTTCTACCCTGCCATGTCCTTCCTGCCCCCTCACTGCCCCTCTCTTCTACCCTACCATGTCCTTCCTGCCCACTCACTGCCCCTCTCTTCTATCCTTCCATGTCCTTCCCGCCCACTCACTTCCCCTCTCTTCTACCCTACCATGTCCCTCATGCCCCTCACTGCCCCTCTCTTCTAACCTTCCATGTCCCTTCTGCCCAATCACTGCCCCTCTCTTCTACCCTATCATGTCCCTCCTGCCCACTCACTGCCCCCCTCTTCTACCCTACCATGTCCTTCCTGCCTACTCACTGCCCCTCTCTTCTATCCTTCCATGTCCTTCCTGTCCCTCACTGCCCCTCTCTTCTACCCTTCCAGGTCCCTCCTGCGCCTCACTGCCCCTCTCTTCTACCCTTCCATGTCCCTTCTGCCCACTCACTGCCCCTCTCTTCTACCCTACCATGTCCCTCCTCTCCACTCACTGCCCCTCTCTTCTACCCTTCCATGTCCTTCATTTCCCTCACTGCCCCTCTCTTCTACCCTATCATGTCCCTCCTGTCCCTCACTGCCCCTCTTCACTGCCCCTCTCTTCTACCCTATCATGTCCTTCCTGCCCACTCACTGCCTCTGTCTTCTACCCTTCCATGTCCCTTCTGCCCACTCACTGCCCCTCTCTTCTACCCTACCATGTCCCTCCTGCCCACTCACTGCCCCTCTTCACTGCCCCTAACTTCTACCCTATTATGTCCCTCCTGCCCCTCACTGCCCCTCTCTTCTACCCTACCATGTCCTTCCTACCCACTCACTGCCCCTCTCTTCTACCCTACCACGTCCTTCCTGCCCACTACTACCCCTCTCTTCTACCCTACCATGTCCCTCCTGCACACTCACTGCCCCTCTCTTCTACCCTATCATGTCCTTCCTGACGACTCACTGCCCCTCTCTTCTACCCTACCATGTCCTGCCTGCCCACTCACTGCCCCTCTCTTCTACCCTTCCATGTCCCTCCTGCCCACTCACTTCCCCTCTCTTCTACCCTATCATGTCCCTCCTGCCCCTCAGTGCCCCTCTCTTCTACCCTATCATGTCCCTCCTGCCCCTCACTGCCCCTCTCTTCTACCCTATTATGTCCTTCCTGCCCCTCACTGCCCCTCTCTTCTACCCTACCATGGCCTTCCTGCCCACTCACTGCCCCTCTCTTCTACCCTACCATGTCCTTCCTGCCGATCACTGCCCCTCTCTTCTACCCTACCATGTCCTTCCGGCCCACTCACTGCCCCTCTCTTCTAACCTATCATGTCCTTCCGGCCCACTCACTGCCCCTCTCTTCTACCCTACCATGTCCTTCCTGCCCACTCACTTCCCCTCTCTTCTACCCTACCATGTCCTTCCTGCCCACTCACTGCCCCTCTCTTCTACCCTATCATGTCCCTCCTGCTCCTCACTGCCCCTCTCTTCTACCCTTCCATGTCCCTCCTGCCCACTCACTGCCCCTCTCTTCTACCCTACCATGTCCCTCCTGCCCACTCACTGCCCCTCTCTTCTACCCTTCCATGTCCCTCCTGTCCACTCACTGCCCCTTTCTTCTATCCTTCCATGTCCTTCCTGTCCCTCACTGCCCCTCTCTTCTACCCTATCATGTCCCTCCTGCCCCTCACTGCCCCTCTTCAATGCCCCTCTCTTCTACCCTATCATGTCCCTCCTGCCAGTCACTGCCCCTCTCTTTTACCCTACCATGTCCCTCCTGCCCACTCACTGCCCCTCTCTTCTACCCTTCCATGTCCTTCCTGCCCACTCACTGCCTCTCTCTTCTACCCTTCCATGTCCCTCCTGCCCACTGACTGCCCCTCTCATCTACCCTATCCTGTCCCTCCTGCCCACTCACTGCCCCTCTCTTCTACCCTACCATGTCCCTCCTGCCTACTCACTGCCCCTCTCTTCTACCCTATCATGTCCCTCCTGCCCCTCACTGCCCCTCTCTTCTACCCTATCTTGTCCCTCCTGCCCCTCACTGCCCCTCTCTTCTACCCTACCATGTCCTTCTTGCCCACTCACTCCTCCTCACTGCCCCTCTCTTCTACCCTACCATGTCCTTCCTGCCCACTCACTGCCCCTCTCTTCTACCCTACCATGTCCCTCCCGCCCACTCACTGTCCCTCTCTTCTACCCTATCATGTCCCTCCTGCCCACTCACTGCCCATCTCTTCTACCCTACCATGTCCTTCCTGCCCACTCACTGCCTCTCTCTTCTACCCTTCCATGTCCCTCCTGCCCACTGACTGCCCCTCTCATCTACCCTATCCTGTCCCTCCTGCCCACTCACTGCCCCTCTCTTCTACCCTACCATGTCCCTCCTGCCTACTCACTGCCCCTCTCTTCTACCCTATCATGTCCTTCCTGACCACTCACTGCCCCTCTCTTCTACCCTACCATGTCCCTCCTGCCCTTCACTGCCCCTCTCTTCCACCCTACCATGTCTTTCCTTCCCACTCACTGCCCCTCTCTTCTACCCTACCATGTCCTTCCTGCCCACTCATTGCCTCTCTCTTCTACCCTACCATGTCCTTCCTGCCCACTCACTGCCCCTCTCTTCTACCCTTCCATGTCCCTCCTGCCCAATCACTTCCCCTCTCTTCTACCCTACCATGTCCTTCCTGCCCACTCACTGCCCCTCTCTTCTACCCTACCATGTCCTTCCGGTCCCTCAGTGCCCCTCTCTTCTACCCTACCATGTCCTTCCTGCCCACTTACTGCCCCTCTCTTCTACCCTATCATGTCCCTCCTGCCCACTCACTGCCCCTCTCTTCTACCCTACCATGTCCTTCCTGCCCCTCACTGCCCCTCTCTTCTTCCCTACCATGTCCTTCCTGCCCACTCACTGCCCCTCTCTTCTACCCTACCATGTCCCTCCTGCCCACTCACTGCCCCTCTCTTTTACCCTTCCATGTCCCTTCTGCCCACTCACTGCCCCTCTCTTCTATCCTAGCATGTCCCTCCTGCCCACTCACTGCCCCTCTCTTCTACCCTACCATGTCCTTCCTGCCCACTCACTGTCTCTCTGTTCTACCCTACCATGTCCATCCTGCCCCTCTCTTCTACCCTACCATGTCCTTCCTGCCCACTCACTGCCCATGACTTCTACCCTACCATGTCCCTCCTGCCCCTCACTGCCCCTCTCTTCTACCCTACCATGTCCTTCCTGCCCACTCACTGCCCCTCTCTTCTACCCTATCATGTCCCTCCTGCCCCTCACTGCCCCTCTCTTCTACCCTATCATGTCCCTCCTGCCCCTCACTGCCCCTCTTCACTGCCTCTCTCTTCTACCCTCTCATGTCCCTCCTGCCCCTCACTGCCCCTCTCATCTACCCTATCATGTCCCTCCTGCCCCTCACTGCCCCTCTCTTCTACCCTATCTTGTCCCTCCTGCCCCTCTCTGCCCCTCTCTTCTACCCTACCATGTCCTTCCTGCCCACTAACTCCCCCTCACTGCCCCTCTCTTCTACCCTACCATGTCCTTCCTGCCCACTCACTGCCCCTCTCTTCTACCATACCATGTCCCTCCTGCCCACTCACTGTCCCTCTCTTCTACCCTATCATGTCCCTCCTGCCCACTCACTGCCCATCTCTTCTACCCTACCATGTCCCTCCTGCCCCTCACTGCCCCTCTCTTCTACTCTATCATGTCCCTCCTGCCCACTCACTGCCCCTCTCTTCTACCCTATCATGTCCCTCCTGCCCCTCACTGCCCCTCTCTTCTACCCTATCATGTCCCTCCTGCCCTCACTGCCCCTTTTCACTGCCCCTCTCTTCTACCCTCTCATGTCCCTCCTGCCCCTCACTGCCCCTCTCATCTACCCTATCATGTCCCTCCTGCCCCTCACTGCCCCTGTCTTCTACCCTATCTTGTCCCTCCTGCCCCTCACTGCCCCTCTCTTCTACCCTACCATGTCCTTCCTGCCCACTAACTCCCCCTCACTGCCCCTCTCTTCTACCCTACCATGTCCTTCCTACCCACTCACTGCCCCTCTCTTCTACCCTATCATGTCCCTCCTGCCCCTCACTGCCCCTGTCTTCTACCCTATCTTGTCCCTCCTGCCCCTCACTGCCCCTCTCTTCTACCCTACCATGTCCTTCCTGCCCACTAACTCCCCCTCACTGCCCCTCTCTTCTACCCTACCATGTCCTTCCTACCCACTCACTGCCCCTCTCTTCTACCCTACCATGTCCCTCCTGCCCACTCACTGTCCCTCTCTTCTACCCTATCATGTCCCTCCTGCCCACTCACTGCCCATCTCTTCTACCCTACCATGTCCCTCCTGCCCCTCACTGCCCCTCTCTTCTACCCTATCATGTCCCTCCAGCCCCTCACTGCCCCTCTCTAATACCCTACCATGTCCCTCCTGCCCCTCACTGCCCCTCTCTTCTACTCTATCATGTCCCTCCTGCCACTCACTGCCCCCCTCTTCTACCCTCTCATGTCCCTCCTGCCCCTCACTGCCCCTCTCTTCTACCCTATCATGTCCCTCCTGCCCCTCACTTCCCCTCTTCAATGCCCCTCTCTTCTACCCTATCATGTCCCTCCTGCCCCTCACTGCCCCTCTCATCTACCCTATCATGTCCCTCCTGCCCCTCACTGCCCCTCTCTTCTACCCTATCTTGTCCCTCCTGCCCCTCTCTTCTACCCTACCATGTCCTTCCTGCCCACTCACTGCCCCTCTCTTCTACCCTACCATGTCCCTCCTGCCCACTCACTGCCCCTCTCTTCTACCCTATCATGTCCCTCCTGCCCCTTTCACTGCCCCTCTCTTCTACCCTATCATGTCCCTCCTGCCCACTCACTGCCCCTCTCTTCTACCCTACCATGTCCCTCCTGCCCCTCACTGCCCCTCTCTTCTACTCTATCATGTCCCTCCTGCCACTCACTGCCCCTCTCTTCTACCCTATCACGTCCCTCCTGCCCCTCACTGCCCCTCTCTTCTACCCTATCATGTCCCTCCTGCCCCTCACTGCCCCTCTTCACTGCCCCTCTCTTCTACCCTATCATGTCCCTCCTGCCCCTCACTGCCCCTCTCATCTACCCTACCATGTCCCTCCTGCCCCTCACTGCCCCTCTCTTCTACCGTATCATCTCCCTCCTGCCCCTCACTGCCCCTCTCTTTTACCCTACCATGTCCTTCCTGCCCACTCACTCCCACTCACTGCCCCTCTCTTCTACCCTATCATGTCCCTCCTGCCCCTTTCACTGCCCCTCTCTTCTACCCTATCATGTCCTCCCTGCCCACTCACTGCCCCTCTCTTCTACCCTACCATGTCCTTCCTGCCCACTCACTCCCCCTCACTGCCCCCCTCTTCTACCCTACCATGTCCTTCCTGCCCACTCACTGCCCCTCTCTTCTACCCTACCGTGTCCTTCCTGCCCACTCACTGCCCCTCTCTTCTACCCTACCATGTCCTTCCTGCCCACTCACTGCCCCTCTCTTCTATCCTTCCATGTCCTTCCCGCCCACTCACTTCCCCTCTCTTCTACCCTACCATGTCCCTCATGCCCCTCACTGCCCCTCTCTTCTAACCTTCCATGTCCCTTCTGCCCAATCACTGCCCCTCTCTTCTACCCTATCATGTCCCTCCTGCCCACTCACTGCCCCCCTCTTCTACCCTACCATGTCCTTCCTGCCTACTCACTGCCCCTCTTTTCTATCCTTCCATGTCCTTCCTGTCCCTCACTGCCCCTCTCTTCTACCCTTCCATGTCCCTCCTGTGCCTCACTGCCCCTCTCTTCTACCCTTCCATGTCCCTTCTGCCCACTCACTGCCCCTCTCTTCTACCCTACCATGTCCCTCCTCTCCACTCACTGCCCCTCTCTTCTACCCTTCCATGTCCTTCATTTCCCTCACTGCCCCTCTCTTCTACCCTATCATGTCCCTCCTGTCCCTCACTGCCCCTCTTCACTGCCCCTCTCTTCTACCCTATCATGTCCTTCCTGCCCACTCACTGCCTCTGTCTTCTACCCTTCCATGTCCCTTCTGCCCACTCACTGCCCCTCTCTTCTACCCTACCATGTCCCTCCTGCCCACTCACTGCCCCTCTTCACTGCCCCTAACTTCTACCCTATTATGTCCCTCCTGCCCCTCACTGCCCCTCTCTTCTACCCTACCATGTCCTTCCTACCCACTCACTGCCCCTCTCTTCTACCCTACCATGTCCTTCCTGCCCACTACTACCCCTCTCTTCTACCCTACCATGTCCCTCCTGCACACTCACTGCCCTTCTCTTCTACCCTATCATGTCCTTCCTGACGACTCACTGCCCCTCTCTTCTACCCTACCATGTCCTTCCTGCCCACTCACTGCCCCTCTCTTCTACCCTTCCATGTCCCTCCTGCCCACTCACTTCCCCTCTCTTCTACCCTATCATGTCCCTCCTGCCCCTCACTGCCCCTCTCTTCTACCCTATCATGTCCCTCCTGCCCCTCACTGCCCCTCTCTTCTACCCTATTATGTCCTTCCTGCCCCTCACTGCCCCTCTCTTCTACCCTACCATGGCCTTCCTGCCCACTCACTGCCCCTCTCTTCTACCCTACCATGTCCTTCCTGCCGATCACTGCCCCTCTCTTCTACCCTACCATGTCCTTCCGGCCCACTCACTGCCCCTCTCTTCTACCCTATCATGTCCTTCCGGCCCACTCACTGCCCCTCTCTTCTACCCTACCATGTCCTTCCTGCCCACTCACTTCCCCTCTCTTCTACCCTACCATGTCCTTCCTGCCCACTCACTGCCCCTCTCTTCTACCCTATCATGTCCCTCCTGCTCCTCACTGCCCCTCTCTTCTACCCTTCCATGTCCCTCCTGCCCACTCACTGCCCCTCTCTTCTACCCTACCATGTCCCTCCTGCCCACTCACTGCCCCTCTCTTCTACCCTTCCATGTCCCTCCTGTCCACTCACTGCCCCTCTCTTCTATCCTTCCATGTCCTTCCTGTCCCTCACTGCCCCTCTCTTCTACCCTATCATGTCCCTCCTGCCCCTCACTGCCCCTCTTCAATGCCCCTCTCTTCTACCCTATCATGTCCCTCCTGCCAGTCACTGCCCCTCTCTTTTACCCTACCATGTCCCTCCTGCCCACTCACTGCCCCTCTCTTCTACCCTTCCATGTCCTTCCTGCCCACTCACTGCCTCTCTCTTCTACCCTTCCATGTCCTTCCTGCCCACTCACTGCCTCTCTCATCTACCCTATCCTGTCCCTCCTGCCCACTCACTGCCCCTCTCTTCTACCCTACCATGTCCCTCCTGCCTACTCACTGCCCCTCTCTTCTACCCTATCATGTCCTTCCTGACCACTCACTGCCCCTCTCTTCTACCCTACCATGTCCCTCCTGCCCTTCACTGCCCCTCTCTTCTACCCTACCATGTCTTTCCTTCCCACTCACTGCCCCTCTCTTCTACCCTACCATGTCCTTCCTGCCCACTCATTGCCTCTCTCTTCTACCCTACCATGTCCTTCCTGCCCACTCACTGCCCCTCTCTTCTACCCTTCCATGTCCCTCCTGCCCAATTACTTCCCCTCTCTTCTACCCTACCATGTCCTTCCTGCCCACTCACTGCCCCTCTCTTCTACCCTACCATGTCCTTCCGGTCCCTCAGTGCCCCTCTCTTCTACCCTACCATGTCCTTCCTGCCCACTTACTGCCCCTCTCTTCTACCCTATCATGTCCCTCCTGCCCACTCACTGCCCCTCTCTTCTACCCTACCATGTCCTTCCTGCCCCTCACTGCCCCTCTCTTCTTCCCTACCATGTCCTTCCTGCCCACTCACTGCCCCTCTCTTCTACCCTACCATGTCCCTCCTGCCCACTCACTGCCAATCTCTTTTACCCTTCCATGTCCCTTCTGCCCACTCATTGCCCCTCTCTTCTATCCTAGCATGTCCCTCCTGCCCACTCACTGCCCCTCTCTTCTACCCTACCATGTCCTTCCTGCCCACTCACTGTCTCTCTGTTCTACCCTACCATGTCCATCCTGCCCCTCACTGCTCCTCTCTTCTACCCTACCATGTCCTTCCTGCCCACTCACTGCCCATGACTTCTACCCTACCATGTCCCTCCTGCCCCTCACTGTCCCTCTCTTCTACCCTACCATGTCCTTCCTGCCCACTCACTGCCCCTCTCTTCTACCCTATCATGTCCCTCCTGCCCCTCACTGCCCCTCTCTTCTACCCTATCATGTCCCTCCTGCCCCTCACTGCCCCTCTTCACTGCCTCTCTCTTCTACCCTCTCATGTCCCTCCTGCCCCTCACTGCCCCTCTCATCTACCCTATCATGTCCCTCCTGCCCCTCACTGCCCCTCTCTTCTACCCTATCTTGTCCCTCCTGCCCCTCTCTGCCCCTCTCTTCTACCCTACCATGTCCTTCCTGCCCACTAACTCCCCCTCACTGCCCCTCTCTTCTACCCTACCATGTCCTTCCTGCCCACTCACTGCCCCTCTCTTCTACCATACCATGTCCCTCCTGCCCACTCACTGTCCCTCTCTTCTACCCTATCATGTCCCTCCTGCCCACTCACTGCCCATCTCTTCTACCCTACCATGTCCCTCCTGCCCCTCACTGCCCCTCTCTTCTACTCTATCATGTCCCTCCTGCCCACTCACTGCCCCTCTCTTCTACCCTATCATGTCCCTCCTGCCCCTCACTGCCCCTCTCTTCTACCCTATCATGTCCCTCCTGCCCTCACTGCCCCTTTTCACTGCCCCTCTCTTCTACCCTACCATGTCCTTCCTGCCCACTCACTGCCCCTCTCTTCTACCCTACCATGTCCCTCCTGCCCACTCACTGTCCCTCTCTTCTACCCTATCATGTCCCTCCTGCCCACTCACTGCCCATCTCTTCTACCCTACCATGTCCCTCCTGCCCCTCAATGCTCCTCTCTTCTACTCTATCATGTCCCTCCTGCCACTCACTGCCCCTCTCTTCTACCCTATCATGTCCCTCCTGCCCCTCACTGCCCCTCTCTTCTACCCTACCATGTCCCTCCTGCCCCTCACTGCCCCTCTCTTCTACCCTACCCTGTCCCTCCTGCCCCTCACTGCCCCTCTCTTCTACTCTATCATGTCCCTCCTGCCACTCACTGCCCCTTTCACTGCCCCTCTCTTCTACCCTATCATGTCCCTCCAGCCCCTCACTGCCCCTCTCTAATACCCTACCATGTCCCTCCTGCCCCTCACTGCCCCTCTCTTCTACTCTATCATGTCCCTCCTGCCACTCACTGCCCCCCTCTTCTACCCTATCATGTCCCTCGTGCCCCTCACTGCCCCTCTCTTCTACCCTATCATGTCCCTCCTGCCCCTCACTTCCCCTCTTCAATGCCCCTCTCTTCTACCCTATCATGTCCCTCCTGCCCCTCACTGCCCCTCTCATCTACCCTATCATGTCCCTCCTGCCCCTCACTGCCCCTCTCTTCTACCCTATCTTGTCCCTCCTGCCCCTCTCTTCTACCCTACCATGTCCTTCCCGCCCACTCACTGCCCCTCTCTTCTACCCTACCATGTCCCTCCTGCCCACTCACTGCCCCTCTCTTCTACCCTATCATGTCCCTCCTGCCCCTTTCACTGCCCCTCTCTTCTACCCTATCATGTCCCTCCTGCCCACTCACTCCCCCTCACTGCCCCCCTCTTCTACCCTACCATGTCCTTCCTGCCCACTCACTGCCCCTCTCTTCTACCCTACCGTGTCCTTCCTGCCCACTCACTGCCCCTCTCTTCTACCCTACCATGTCCTTCCTGCCCACTCACTGCCCCTCTCTTCTATCCTTCCATGTTCTTCCCGCCCACTCACTTCCCCTCTCTTCTACCCTACCATGTCCCTCATGCCCCTCACTGCCCCTCTCTTCTACCCTTCCATGTCCCTTCTGCCCAATCACTGCCCCTCTCTTCTACCCTATCATGTCCCTCCTGCCCACTCACTGCCCCCCTCTTCTACCCTACCATGTCCTTCCTGCCCACTCACTGCCCCTCTCTTCTATCCTTCCATGTCCTTCCTGTCCCTCACTGCCCCTCTCTTCTACCCTTCCATGTCCCTCCTGCCCCTCACTGCCCCTCTCTTCTACCCTTCCATGTCCCTTCTGCCCACTCATTGCCCCTCTCTTCTACCCTACCATGTCCCTCCTCTCCACTCACTGCCCCTCTCTTCTACCCTTCCATGTCCTTCATTTCCCTCACTGCCCCTCTCTTCTACCCTATCATGTCCCTCCTGTCCCTCACTGCCCCTCTTCACTGCCCCTCTCTTCTACCCTATCATGTCCTTCCTGCCCACTCACTGCCTCTGTCTTCTACCCTTCCATGTCCCTTCTGCCCACTCACTGCCCCTCTCTTCTACCCTACCATGTCCCTCCTGCCCACTCACTGCCCCTCTTCACTGCCCCTAACTTCTACCCTATTATGTCCCTCCTGCCCCTCACTGCCCCTCTCTTCTACCCTACCATGTCCTTCCTACCCACTCACTGCCCCTCTCTTCTACCCTACCATGTCCTTCCTGCCCACTACTGCCCCTCTCTTCTACCCTACCATGTCCCTCCTGCCCACTCACTGCCCCTCTCTTCTACCCTATCATGTCCTTCCTGACGACTCACTGCCCCTCTCTTCTACCCTACCATGTCCTTCCTGCCCACTCACTGCCCCTCTCTTCTACCCTTCCATGTCCCTCCTGCCCACTCACTTCCCCTCTCTTCTACCCTATCATGTCCCTCCTGCCCCTCACTGCCCCTCTCTTCTACCCTATCATGTCCCTCCTGCCCCTCACTGCCCCTCTCTTCTACCCTATTATGTCCTTCCTGCCCCTCACTGCCCCTCTCTTCTACCCTACCATGGCCTTCCTGCCCACTCACTGCCCCTCTCTTCTACCCTACCATGTCCTTCCTGCCGATCACTGCCCCTCTCTTCTACCCTACCATGTCCTTCAGGCCCACTCACTGCCCCTCTCTTCTACCCTATCATGTCCTTCCGGCCCACTCACTGCCCCTCTCTTCTACCGTACCATGTCCTTCCTGCCCACTCACTTCCCCTCTCTTCTACCCTACCATGTCCTTCCTGCCCACTCACTGCCCCTCTCTTCTACCCTATCATGTCCCTCCTGCTCCTCACTGCCCCTCTCTTCTACCCTTCCATGTCCCTCCTGCCCACTCACTGCCCCTCTCTTCTACCCTACCATGTCCCTCCTGCCCACTCACTGCCCCTCTCTTCTACCCTTCCATGTCCCTCCTGTCCACTCACTGCCCCTCTCATCTATCCTTCCATGTCCTTCCTGTCCCTCACTGCCCCTCTCTTCTACCCTATCATGTCCCTCCTGCCCCTCACTGCCCCTCTTCAATGCCCCTCTCTTCTACCCTATCATGTCCCTCCTGCCAGTCACTGCCCCTCTCTTTTACCCTACCATGTCCCTCCTGCCCACTCACTGCCCCTCTCTTCTACCCTTCCATGTCCTTCCTGCCCACTCACTGCCTCTCTCTTCTACCCTTCCATGTCCCTCCTGCCCACTCACTGCCCCTCTCATCTACCCTATCCTGTCCCTCCTGCCCACTCACTGCCCCTCTCTTCTACCCTACCATGTCCCTCCTGCCTACTCACTGCCCCTCCCTTCTACCCTATCATGTCCTTCCTGACCACTCACTGCCCCTCTCTTCTACCCTACTATGTCCCTCCTGCCCCTCACTGCCCCTCTCTTCTACCCCACCATGTCTTTCCTGCCCACTCACTGCCCCTCTCTTCTACCCTACCATGTCCTTCCTGCCCACTCACTGCCTCTCTCTTCTACCCTACCATGTCCTTCCTGCCCACTCACTGCCCCTCTCTTCTACCCTTCCATGTCCCTCCTGCCCACTCACTTCCCCTCTCTTCTACCCTACCATGTCCTTCCTGCCCACTCACTGCCCCTCTCTTCTACCCTACCATGTCCTTCCGGTCCCTCACTGCCCCTCTCTTCTACCCTACCATGTCCTTCCTGCCCACTCACTGCCCCTCTCTTCTACCCTATCATGTCCCTCCTGCCCACTCACTGCCCCTCTCTTCTACCCTACCATGTCCTTCCTGCCCCTCACTGCCCCTTTCTTCTACCCTACCATGTCCTTCCTGCCCACTCACTGCCCCTCTCTTCTACCCTACCATGTCCCTCCTGCTCACTCACTGCCCCTCTCTTTTACCCTTCCATGTCCCTTCTGCCCACTCACTGCCCCCCTCTCTTCTATCCTATCATGTCCCTCCTGCCCACTCACTGCCCCTCTCTTCTACCCTACCATGTCCTTCCTGCCCACTCACTGTCTCTCTGTTCTACCCTACCATGTCCATCCTGCCCCTCACTGCTCCTCTCTTCTACCCCACCATGTCCTTCCTGCCCACTCACTGCCCATCACTTCTACCCTACCATGTCCCTCCTGCCCCTCACTGCCCCTCTCTTCTACCCTACCATGTCCTTCCTGCCCACTCACTGCCCCTCTCTTCTACCCTACCATGTCCCTCCTGCCCACTCACTGCCCCTCTCTTTTACCCTTCCATGTCCCTTCTGCCCACTCACTGCCCCTCTCTTCTATCCTATCATGTCACTCCTGCCCACTCACTGCCCCTCTCTTCTACCCTACCATGTCCTTCCTGCCCACTCACTGCCCATCACTTCTACCCTACCATGTCCTTCCTGCCCACTCACTGCCATCACGTTTACTCTACCATGTCTCTCCTGCCCCTCACTGCCCATCTCTTCTACCCTACCATGTCCTTCCTGCCCACTCACTGCCCCTCTCTTCTACCCTATCATGTCCCTCCTGCCCCTCACTGCCCCTCTCTTCTACTCTACCATGTCCTTCCTGCCCACTCACCGCCCATCTCTTCTACCCTATCTGTCCTATCCTATCTCTTTCTTTTCTACCCTATCTCTTCTACCCTATCGGTCCAACCCTATCTATCCTACTTTCTTTCCTACCCTATCTGTCCAACCCTATCTTTTCTATTATATCTCTTCTACCCCATCTGTCTTACCCTATCTGTTCTACCCTGTTCTGTCCTACCCTATCTGTCCTAATCTACCTGTCCTACCCTATCAGTTCTACCCTGTCCTGTTCTACCCTATTGTTCTATCCTATCTCTTCAATCCTATCTGTTTTACCATACCTGTCCTACCCTATCTGTTCTACCCTATGCTGTCCTACCCTATCTGTTCTACCCTAGCTTTACTACCCTATCTTTCCTACCCTACCAGTCTGTCTTACGCTATCTGTCCACTACTGTGCCTTACCGCATATCTTCAATCCTATCTGTTCTAACCTAGCTGTGCTACCCTATCTGATCTACCCTATATTCCACCTATCTGTCATACCCTATCGCTTCTACCCTATCTGCCCCACCCTATCGGTTCTACCCTATCTGTCTTATCCTGTCTGTTCTACTGTATCTGTTCTACCCTGTCTGTGCTATCCTATCTGTGTTATCATGTCTGTTCTACCGTACCTTTCCTATCCTATCTGTTTTTTCCTATCTGTCCCACTCTGCCTTACCCTATCTGTCCCAGTCCCCACTATTTTCTTTCATCGTCCCTCGGCACATTGTGCCGGACACTTCCATATCTTCTCTCTGCCTCACCCTCTGTGTCCCTATCCCCTCTGCCCCTGTGCAACTCTCTACCCTAAGACCATTCCATGTCCCACCACACCTCCCCTGCCCTATTCATGACCCTTTCTACCCCTACCCTCACCTGTTTCTCCTTCCCTGCCCATCCCCCTTTCTACTCCTACTCTCACCTGTTTCTCCTTCCCTGCCCATCTCCCTTTCTACCCCTACCCACACCTGTTTCTCCATCCCTGCCCATCACCCTTTCTACCCCTACCCACACCTGTTTCTCCTTCTCAGTCAACCCCCTTTCTACTCCTACCCACACCTGTTTCTCCGTCCCTGCCCATCACCCTTTCTACCCCTACCCACACCTGTTTCTCCTTCTCAGTCATCCCCCTTTCTACCCCTACCCACACCTGTTTATCCGTCCCTGCCCATCACCCTTTCTACCAATACCCACACCTGTTTCTCCTTCTCAGTCCATCACCCTTTCTACCCCTCCGCACACCTGTTTCTCCATCCCTGCCCACCACCCTTTCTACCCCTACCCACACCTGTTTCTCCGTCCCTGCCCATCACCCTTTCTACCCCTCCGCACACCTGTTTCTCCGTCCCTGCCCATCACCCTTTCTACCCCTACCCACCCCTGTTTCTCCGTCCGTGCCAATCCCTCTTTCTACCCCCACCCACACCTGTTTCTCCGTCCATGCCCATCACCCTTTCTACCCCTACCCACACCTGTTTCTCCTTCTCAGTCATCCCCCTTTCTACCCCTACCCATACCTGTTTCTCCGTCCCTGCCCATCACCCTTTCTACCCCTACCCACACCTGTTTCTCCTTCCCTGCCCATCACCCTTTCTACCCCTACCCACACCTGTTTCTCCTTCCCTGCCCATCCCCCTTTCTACGCCTACCCACACCTGTTTCACCTTCTATAGGATGTTGTCCTGGTTTGTAGTGGGTACCTTGGGTACTTACATCTTACACCAGGTCCAGTTATCCCTTATAAGTAGATTAGAGGAGTTCTAGCAGCTTAGGCTGATAGAGGTAGATGTAGCAGAGCAGCTTAGTCTGAACTAGGAGACATGCAAAGCTCATGCAATACCACTATAGTTACACAGTACTTATACACAAGTAAAGACAATACTCAGTGGTACCAAAAATAAAGGTAGTTTATTTTAGTGATACAAGGCCAAAAAAAACGTAGAAGCAATACTCGGTCTGGAGGTAAGTATTATACACAATATATACACTAGAGACCAAAATCAGGTAAGTAAATAGTCACAGAATAGTGCAAACAGTAGAAAATACAATAGGATGCAATAGGTCTAGGGGCAACACAAACCATATACTAAGAAAGTGGAATGCGAATCACAAATTCCCCACTAGGTAAGTGTAGTGTGTAGAGGGGCGCTGGGAGTGTAAGAAAACCACAAAGGTGAGTAAAATACCCCACCCTAGAGCCCAGGAAAGTAGGAGTAAAGTACTCCAAGTTTCCTCAGGACCCACTACAAGTTGTGCTAAGAGTTAGTGCAAGAACCAAGCAAGACTGCAAGCAACAAATGGTGGATTCCTGGACCTGAAGACCTGTAATGAGAGGAGACCAAGTCCGGAAGTCGCAGAAGATTCCGGGAAGGACAGGGGCCCCTGCCAACCTAGAAGATGGTGCAAAAGAGGATACTCCGGTTGGAAGAAGTCTGCAGAAGAGCACCAAAGAAGATGGCTGCGGGTTCCTGCGTGATGCAAAGGATGTCCCACGTGGATAAGTTGGATGCAGGCAAGTTGCAACGCTGGATTCGTCCAACAAGCCTTGGTTCATGCAATGTCGCAGTTTGCGTCACATTGGCGCTGCCTGGACCCAGGAGGGACCTGGGGACCTCATCTCAGACTGAGGAGGCATAGGGGGCTCCCAACACCGGAGGGAACCCACAGATGACCAGGCAGCACCCACGGAGGTCCCAGGACATGGGGACAAAGAAGGTGCAAATTGCTGTTGCTGGTGGAAACTTGCAAGCTGAATCTTAAGAGGTACCCACAGGAGAGACCCTAAATAACCCTGAGAGGGGGACTGGTTACCTAACCAGGTATGCACCTATCAGGAGGGGTCTCTGATGTCACCCACTGGCACTGGCCACTCAGAGAGCTCCAGAGTTTCCCCACACCTTGGAAAACAAATGGCTAACACCAGAGACACACTGGAGGAGCTCTGGGCAACACCCCTGGGGTGGTGATGGACAGGGAAGTGGTCACTCCCCTTTCCTTTGTCCAGTTTCGCACCAGAGCAGGGAATGGGGGTCCCTGAATGGGTGTAGACTGGCTTATGCAAGGAGGGCACCATCTGTGCCCTTCAAAGCATTTCCAGGGCTCTAGGAGGCTACCCCTCCCAAGCCTGTAACACATATTTCCACCCTCCTCCCAAAGGAAATGCTTTGTTCTGCCTTCCTGGGACTGGGCTGCCCAGACCCCAGGAGGGTAGAACCTTGTCTGTGAGGTGGCAGCAGCTGTAGCTGCAGTGAAAGCCTCAGAGAGCTGGTTTGGCAGTACTGGGGGTCCCCCAGGATGCATGGGAATGCCCCCCCAATACCACATTTGCAATGGGGGGACAATTCCATGAGCTTAGACTCCTTACATGGCCATATTCGGAGTTACCATTGTGAAGCTACATATAGGTATTGACCTATATGTAGTGCAAGTGTGTAATGGCGTCCCCACACTCACAAAGTCTGGGGAATTGGCCCTGGACAGCGTGGGGGCACCTTTGCTAGTGCAAGGGTGCCCTCACACTTAGGGCCTGATTCCGAGGCCGGCGGGCGGCGGTCGCCGCCCGCCTGGCGGGAACCACCATATGGCCGCTCCGCGGTCGAAAGACCGCGGAGGCCATTCAGGCTTTCCCGCTGGGCTGGCGGGCGACCGCCAGGAGGCCGCCCGCCAGCCCAGCGGGAAACCCCTCCCCACGAGGAAGCCGGCTCCGAATGGAGCCGGCGGAGTGGGTATGTGCGACGGGTGCAGTTTGCACCCGTCGCGTATTTCAGTGTCTGCATTGCAGACACTGAAATACTTTGTGGGGCCCTCTTACGGGGGCCCCTGCAGTGCCCATGCCATGGGCATGGGCACTGCAGGGGCCCCCAGGGGCCCCGTGGCACCCCCTACCGCCATCCTGTTCCTGGCGGGAGACCCGCCAGGAACAGGATGGCGGTAGGGGGTGTCAGAATCCCCATGGCGGCGGAGCGCGCTCCGCCGCCATGGAGGATTCTGTAGGGCAGTGGTAAACCAGCGGGAGACCGCCGGTTTACCCTTTCTGGCCGCGGCTGAACCGCCGCGGTCAGAATGCCCTTGGGAGCACCGCCAGCCTGTTGGCGGTGCTCCCGTGGTCGGTGACCCTGGCGGTCACCGGCCGCCAGGGTCAGAATGACCCCCTTAGTAACTTTGCACCTAGCCTTCAGCAAATGAAGGTTAGACATGTAGGTGACTCATAAGTTACTTAAGTGCGGTGAGAATGGTTGTGAAATAGTATGTGCACTATTTCACTCAGGCTGCAGTGGCAGTCCTATGAAAGGGTTTGTCTGAGCTCCCTGTGGGTGGCAAAATAAATGCTGCAGCCCATATGGATCTCCTGGAACCCCAATGCCCTGGGTACCTAGGACCATATACTAGGGACTTGTAAGGGGGGGTCCAGTGTGCCAATTGGAATTGGAATATGAAGTCACTAAACTATAGTGAGTAATTTGGAAGCGGAGAGAGCATAAGCACTGAGGTTCTGGTTAGCAGAGCCTCAGTGACACAGTTAAGCATACTGACAACTCACACATTAGGCCACAAACTATGAGCACTGGGGTCCTGGCTAGCAGGGTCCCAGTGAGACAGGCAAAACATACTGACAAACAGGTAGAAAGTGGGCGTAACATGCCAAGAAAGATGGTACTCTGAGTGGCCAGTGCCAGCAGGTGACGTCAGAGACCCATCCTGATAGGTGCTTACCTGATAAGGTAGCCAATCCCCGTCTCAGGGCTACTTAGGGTCTCTCCTGTGGGTTCTCTTCAGATTCTGCTTGCAAGTTTCCTTCAGGATTCCTCTGCAACAACTTCAGCTTCCCCTGACTTCGGATCGACCGCAGCCTGCTCCAAGAAACGCTGCAACTGCAACAAAGTATACATAAGAGATACTTTTCTTAAGCAACCTCAGCTCCAAGTCAGCAACTGCAACAGTTTCCTCGGTGTGCACGCTCTGAGGACTCCCTGTCTTCATCCTGCACCAGAAGGACTGAAGAAATCTCTTGTGGGGTGACGGAGTGACTCCCCTGCTCCAGCAGGCACCTTCCAAGACGATGACCAGTACCCTTGGACTCCTCTCACAGTGACGAGCGTGCGCCTAAGGACACAGAGGGTGGACATCATCGACATAGACTATCCTGAGGTCCTGTTGATGCAATTTGGAGGAGGTAAGACCTTGCCTTCCCAGAGAGCGATGGTACCCCTGTGTAGTGCGTCTTCTTCACCTCCTGAGGCCTCTATGCACTATTTGCAAATTTCCTTCGTGCACAGCCTGGCCCCCAGCACTCCATCCTGTGACGCTCAACTTGCTGAGTTGTTCTCCGGCGGTGAGGGACCTTCCTTTGTTGTGCTGCATCAACCGCGTTTTGCACCTCCTTTGTCCCCGTATCCTGAGAGGGGGATTGGCTACCTTCAACGAATTAAATCAGAGGGAACAACATTTCACACTGAGGGGCTATCCCCAAAGCATTATATGCAAAGCCAGCAACAGGATTAAAAAGACAAAACGGGGAAGTCTACTGACTGCATCCAAAAAGGAAAAGCCTAGAAAACATAGCAAATTATCTTTGATTACACCACATAGTGCTCTCAATCCACAGATCTACAAAATCCTGTACAAACATTGGTCTTTCCTACTAGCCGATAACACCCTCAAAATGGGCCTCACTCCTAAACCCAGAGTTACATATAGCAGAGGCTATACACTACGGGACTCGTTGTGTCATAGTTTCCTACCACCTAACACTACTGATATATGGTTATCCAAACCACCCTTCGGTTCTTACAAGTGTGGGCACTGTAATGTTTGTTGTTACATAAAAGACAAGATGGTCAGTTTTCATTACAATACCAAGACTCCATACAAGATTCACAAGTTCACCAACTGCAACACCAAGTATGTTGTATACTGTTTGATATGTGTGTGTGGCCGCATCTATGTTGGTAGTACCATCAGACCATTAAAAGAGAGAATTCAAGAACACATAAGGGCCATTCGGACAAACAACACCAACTACCCCTTTGCCACACACTACAACACTGCCCCTGGACAATGAGAAATCTTAGGCATGACTGTACATGGTATGGATACAGTAGGTGCACTACCACAGGGTGGTGACAAAACCCTGATCCTAAGACGTATGGAAAGCAAAGGCATCATCAAACCTAGGGCAGTAGAAGAGGGTCTAAACATAGGAACAGATCCACATGTGTTCCATTGACTAAAGTAAGATCTCGGATTGTTCTTTATATCTTGTGCCTAACCATATGAACAATTTATGTGATATGGTCTCTTCAACATAAACAAACTGCAAGGAAATGTTTCCCTTCATATCAGCCCTGATAGAAATCTGTGACACTATGGGGGTCATTACGACTCAAGCGGTCGGTGGTAATATGGAGGAAAGTACTTTCCTCCATATTATAACATTGGCGGTTTGGCTGAAGACAAACCGCCAATGTACCACACCGACCGCCATGGCGGTAACAGCCGCCGGGCTGGAGACATCAATCTCCAGCCCAGCGGCCATCACTTGACCGCCTGTGGGATTATGACCCCGCCTACCGCCATGGTTTTCATGGCTTCCTTACCTCCACGAAAACCATGGTGGTAGGCACTATCAGTGACAGGGCATCCCTTCCCTGTCACTGATAGAGGTCTTCCCCACCTGCCTCCCCCTCCACAGGTTCCCCCACCCCCTTACTCCCCAGACCCCTCCCTTCATACACGCCCTTCCCTTCACACATGCACACACGCATACACACACTCATTCCAACATTCATCCACGCATGCATACATCCATTCACACACACATCCGCACACACTGACATACATACACGCAGACACGCATTCACACAAATCAACAAACACGCACTCACACCCGCAAACATGCACACACATACAACACACAACACACACCCCCATATACGCACCCACATACACACACACACCCGCACGCACACACAACACCCCCCAACCCCCTGTAGGATCACCCACTTACCTTTGTGTAGAGGGTCCTCCGGCAGGAGACGGGACGGTGCGTCCGCCAGCAGAACACCTCCAGTCCGTATTATTCTCATAATATAGTCGGCGGCGGTCTACTGGTGTGGTGCTGCTGCTGGCAGCAGCACCACCTTACCGCCGGCATGGCCACAGCTGGACTTCCGCCATCCTTCTGGCGGAAATCCGGCTGTGGTCATAATACGGCGGACGGCTAGTAGCCGTGGCGACGGTCTTTTGGTGACCATCACCGTGGGGCTATAGGCGGTTTTTACCGCCAATGTCATAATGAGGGCCTATATTCTCACACACATCTGTGAAACTATTTTAAGACAAGCTTGAAAATTTACATCATATTATCAGGTTCTGAACATAGCGAAGGATAAACACAACCCTTTCTGACCTGTTCTTTATTTCTTGTGCCTATCCATAAAAATGATCCTTGTGATACGGTTTGTCTAATATAAACAAGCTGCAAGCGAATGATTCCCTTGTTTTAGCTCTCTTTGAACTCTGTGGTACTATGTTTCACACATACATGAGAAAATGTGTAGCGCACCAATAACATCTTTGAAAGTTTAGATTATGATGTCAGGTTAAATAGTTGAGAATCGTAGAATTCGACATCTGTATCCCATACATAAAATATACATACAGTTGCATACACTGCGTACACAACTTGGTACATATATTAAATTAACAATGGATGTATCACATCACTAATATATCGTCACAATTTCAGAGATATAGGGGGTCATTCCAACCCTGGCGGTCGGTGTAAAAGCGGCGGCCAACCCGCAAACAGGCAGGCGGCCAAAAAAATGGAATTCCGACCCTGGCGGGAACCGCCAACACAGCCCGCCACTTTAACACTCCGACCGCCACAGCGGTACAGACAAGCAGCGCGGCGGTCACCGCCAACAGACAGGCGGCAGACAATGTACCGCTCAGCCTATCACAACTCACCAATCCGCCACCTTTTCCGGGGCGGGAGCCCCACCGATAAAAACACGGCAGAAACATACTTCGAACGGGAAAACGCTCACCTCTACACACTCCACGAGGAATCTGGACAGCATGGAACCCGAACTACACATCCTACCAGCTATTGTCTACCTGCTCCTCTACCAGGAGCACGAACGCCGGCGCAGAAGACAACGGTGAGTACTGCACCTACGACACAGGGGAGGCAAAAAATTACGGGGACACACATACGCCACACACCCACCCCCACCCTCACCAACTACAACACACACATCAATGCAGAGCAACAAGTCAGAGTGACACCCCCTAACCCCCCCGGAAGAATGCAAAGACAAAATAAAATGATCATTAAAAATGAAGTATATTATAGCATAATTGAAGTTAAGTGAAATATGAAATATATAAATAAAATATATTACATCATGAACAATATATACATAGGTCAAAAGTCCGGGCCATATTGGCTATCATCCATTGTTCGTGGGCCAATGGGACTAAACACATGGGCAAAGCCCACACACGAGACCCGATTCAGGGGCATCAGATAGTAAAACTACAGGCACCTCAGGGGGAAGGGAAGGGGGGCACCTCAGCCAGTTGAGTCCACGACACCAGATCCACGAGGGGCCTCCATGCCCACTGTACCATCCTGGGGAGTGCAAAGCCACAGTCTCACAAGTCTCTACAGTGGGTGGGTTGCCCACTGTACCATCCTGGGGAGTGCAAAGCCACAGTCTCTCAAGTCTCTACAGTGGGTGGCTTGCCCACTGATCCATCCTGGGGAGTGCAAAGTCACAGTCCATCAAGTGGATTACAGACTCCACTGGTTCTGGAGGAGGCATGGTGCCCAGAGTGCTTCGTGAAGCCCTGGCCGACACAGATCCGGCCCTGCCAATGGGCCAGCGGTGCTTGAGATGAAGGGCCCAGCGGAGCGGTGCTTGACAGGAAGGGCCCAGCGGAGCGGTGCTTGAGATGAAGGGCCCAGCGGAGCGGTGCTTGAGATGAAGGGCCCAGCGGAGCGGTGCATGAGATGAAGGGCCCAGCGGAGTGGTGCTTGAGATGAAGGGCCCAGCGGAGCGGTGCTTGAGATGAAGGGCCCAGCGGAGCGGTGCTTGAGATGAAGGGCCCAGCGGAGCGGTGCTTGCCAGGAAGGGCCCAGCGGAGCGGTGCTTGAGATGAAGGGCCCAGCGGAGCGGTGCTTGAGATGAAGGGACCAGCGGAGCGGTGCTTGACAGGAAGGGCCCAGTGGAGCGGTGCTTGAGATGAAGGGCCCAGCGGAGCGGTGCTTGAGATGAAGGGCCCAGCGGAGCGGTGCATGAGATGAAGGGCCCAGCGGAGCGGTGCTTGAGATGAAGGGCCCAGCGGAGCGGTGCTTGACAGGAAGGGCCCAGCGGAACGGTGCTTGAGATGAAGGGCCCAGCGGAGCGGTGCTTGACAGGAAGGCCCCAGCGGAGCGGTGCATGAGATGAAGGGCCCAGCGGAGCGGTGCTTGAGATGAAGGGCCCAGCGGAGCGGTGCTTGACAGGAAGGGCCCAGCGGAGCGGTGCTTGAGATGAAGGGCCCAGCGGAGCGGTGCTTGACATGAAGGGCCCTGTTCAGCGGTGCTTGTCACGGCGGGCCCTGTTCAGCGGTGCTTGTCACGGCGGGGCCCAGTTTGGCGGTGCTTGTCACGGCGGGGCCCTGTTCAGCGGTGCTTGTCACGGCGGGGCCCTGTTCAGCGGTGCTTGTCACGGCGGGGCCCTGTTCAGCGGTGCTTGACATGTGTTCCCAGGGAACCAGATCGGGCCAATATTTTCCGCTCAGTCGCCATCCGACCTTTCGCTTGCAAGGCCCTCCTGTGCTGGAGTCCTGGGCCCCTGGGTGTCCTCCTTCACACCCGAAATGGGGCTGGTGGGGCCCTCCTGGGCAGCTCGCCTGCTGCCGGAAATGTCCGCCCTGCTGCCCTTGCCCTCCTTCGCCGATTCTCTGGGGCCCTTACCTCCCTTTGTGGATGTGCCAGGTTACGGTGCCAGGGTAGTGCCTTTGGGGGCTGCCATCTCTGGCCTCTTGCGCCGGCCCTTCCCTTTTTTAGTTTTTTTCCCAGGGGGTGGGCTGGCTGTCCCCTTGCTGCTGGCCGATGTTGCTGCCCTAGAAGCTGGTGGACTCCAATAGCCCTGGACTATGGTCCTTGTAGGTGCAGGGCTTGTGGTGGCTGAGGTGCTGTTTGGACTCTTACGAGATGGAGGGGGTGGGTCAGGTGATGCAAAGAGGTTAATTTTGGAGAGGAAAAACTTTTTAGGAGCAGTGGAAAGGGTAGGTGCAGTGGGTATGGGAGTGGAGGAAGAGGATGTGGTTGTAGGAGAGTGAAGTCTGGGGTCTATGGGTGCAGGTGCTTGTGACGGAGGCTGTCGTGAGGTGGATGGCTGTTGGGTGGGTGGCTGCCTGCGTTTGTGTGGTTTGGAAGAGGGGGTGACAGACACACTGGGAGAGGACACAGGGGAGGGGTAAATGGCAGTGGGGGTGGTGACTGCACGTGTGCGGAGTGTTCTGGTGGGTGTGGTGGTGATGGACGTACTGGCTGATGGTTGTGTGCATGCAGGTGTGAGCGGAGACGTCACAGGGAGGGAGGAGGGAGACGAGGAGGAGGGGGACACAGAGGAGGCAGTGGCTGTTGGCATGTCTGCATGTGGATGTTGCATGTGTGAATGCTTGTGTGATCTGTGGTGCTTATGTCTGGATGAGCTGCCCTTGGGTGTTGATGTGTGTGCAGGCTGGTCTGTAGGTGTGGCTGGGATAGGCAGAGGAACAGGGGAGTGGGACTGGGATGAGGAAATTGGAGGGGGGAGGCAGGAGACAGGGACAATGGCTGCCGTCAGTGCTGAGGCCAGAGCGTTGAACGATCGCTGATGGGCAGCCTGACCCGAATGAATGCCCTCCAGGTATGCATTGCTCCGGTGCACCTCCCTTTCTACACCCTGGATGGCATTCAAAAGGGTAGACTGCCCAACAATGAGCGTCTGGAGGAGGTCAATGATCTCCTCACTGAGGGCAGCAGGGGTAACTGGGGCAGGGCCTGAGGTGCTTGGGGCGAAGGAGATGCCCGCCTTCCTGGCCGAGCGGGCACGGGGCGAACGCTGAGGGGCTGCTTGGAGGGCGGAGCTGATGCGCGGGGTGGCGGCTGTACCTGTTGTAGCGGTGGGCACGGATGTTGCCGCCACCACAAGGGAGCTCCCTTCCGAGGACGTGTCTGTGTCGCTGACGTCTCCACGGGTCCCGGTTGTGGAGCTCCCCTCGCCCTCCGTCTCACTGGTGAACTCGGAGTCGGTTGCATGGCCCTCCGGGGCCATGTGAGATGCAGCTCCCTCGTGCTCCGATGCCACTTCTCCTCCGCCTGATGATGCTAATGCACACATGAACAGGAAGACCACAAAAAAGGGGGGGGGGAGAAAAAATGACATGTTGAGTGCATGCATTGGCGACACCGTTGGCGGAGAGGACAGACACAGAAGCCCCCTGCACTACGCCGCGCACTCGGTGTACACTACTCAATTATTGTGACTTGGCCTACAAGCCTATGGACGACAACTGCACACATAGGTGACCCAGGGCTATGGATAGCTGGACTTAGCACCCTACAGAGGTGGGGGGCGGGGGCACAGGGCCATGCCTTACGGAGGGGCCCAGCCTACAGAAATCGCCCTGGCCTAGAGATACCCACAGCCCTCCTCCCCCACCCAGACACCTCCACTGTGCGCTAACATAGCAGAATGTGCTGGTACTCACCCCCTTGTGTCTGCTGTGATGTCCTCACGCGCCCATCCAAATCGGGGTAGGCCATCGCCAGGATCCGGGACATCAGGGGGGTCAATTGACGGGAGCCACCCCTCCTACGTTGGGAAGCCATCCCCAGCAGAGCCTCCGCGGTCTTCCTGCTCCCGCGGCGGATGTCGTCCCACCTCTTGCGGCAGTGGGTGCCCCGTCTGTTGTGGACCCCCAGGGTCCGGATGTCCTTGGCGATGGCACGCCAAATGTCGATCTTCTGATGGGCGCTGACCTATGTGACATGGACAGGGTGGGAAAATAAATATCATCATTTTCTGCATGGTCGATGTGAGTGGCCCCCCCTCTCCAACCTTGCCATATGGCACATGCTCTCATCTGTCGTGCGATGCATGCCTCATTCGCTCCCCTCCCCACCATCTTTCATCCACCCCACTCAACACAGGCATTGCCCACAAAGCATGGTCCCAGTGTACTTACCTGTTGGTCTGGAGGACCGTAGAGTAGCGCATACTGGGGGAGGACCCCATCAACAAGTTTCTCCAATTCCTCAGATGTGAAGGCAGGGGCCCTTTCCCCAGTCGCAGCAGCCATTGTATCTTCCAGACCGAGGTCACAGCAGCACTTGCAGTATAGGTCCTCTCCTGTGGATGATCAGGTCTCGAGTGATTAAGCAGATAGAAGATGGCGGTCACGCCCGCGGCGGTGCGTACCTCGGCGGTGCGTACCGCGACCGCCGGCGCACATCGTCATTGGCTCCTGAGACCCATAGGGTTCAATGTTAACCAATGCTGCTTTGCGCCGCGGTCTTCGACCGCCACGGTGTGCCACGCCAGCGCATTGACCTCACATCCCATTGTCACACTTCACAGGTCAGACAGCCGCCATTTCAAGGCCCCACATGGCTTAATTTCTACTGCGTCACACAGGCCTTGCATTGCCACTCATACAAGCCATTCAATGCATAGCGAATCGTGTTCTGTGCAAGCTGTGGTTACGTACCTGTGGGTTGCTTGACTCTGTGCTCCATGTTGTCCTTCCTAGGCACCGTCTGCTGGGACTTGCGAGGAGATGGAGGAATGTTCCCGTGTACAGACCGCTGGTGCACCTGTCGACAATGGAAGAAAGACATGTCATACTGACATACAGACTTGACCGAGCCACTATACAGGAACTGTGTGCCCAGCTGGAGGCAGACCTGATGTCCCCCATTCGCCAACCCACAGGGATTCCCCCTCTGGTGCAGGTTCTGTCAGTACTCCATTTTTTGGCAAGTGGATCATTCCAAACAACAGTGGCCATATCATCAGGGATGTCTCAGCCTATGTTTTCTAAGGTTTTGTCTGCCCTGAAGAAATACATGCGGAGCTACATTGTTTTCCCTGAGGTGGGCGATTTGGCTACAGTGAAGGGTGATTTCTATGCCCTTGGCCATATCCCCAACATCATTGGTGCCATTGATGGGACCCATGTGGCTTTGGTTCCCCCCAGTGAAAGTGAGCAGGTGTACAGGAACAGAAAAAGTTATCATTCGATGAATGTCCAGGTGGTCTGTTTGGCTGACCAGTACATCTCCCATGTAATGCCAAGTTCCCTGGGTCAGTGCATGACGCGTACATGATGCGAAATAGCAGCATCCCTTACGTGATGGAACAGCTACAGAGACACCGTGTGTGGCTAATTGGTGACTCTGGTTACCCCAACCTGTCGTGGCTACTGACCCCAGTGAGGAATCCCAGGACAAGGGCAGAGGAACGGTACAATGAGGCCCATGGGCGTACTAGGAGGGTGATCGAGCGGACTTTCGGCCTTCTGAAGGCCAGGTTTAGGTGTCTCCATATGACAGGTGGGTCCCTATTCTACTCCCCGAAGAAGGTGTGCCATATCATCGTGGCCTGCTGTATGCTTCACAACCTGGCTTTGCGACGCCAGGTGCCTTTCCTGCAGGAGGATGGTCCAGATGGTGGTGTTGTAGCAGCTGTGGAGCCTGTGGAGAGTGAAGAGGAGGAAGACGACGGGGACGACACAGACAACAGGGACACAGTGATACAACAGTATTTTCAGTAGCACACAGGTACGAATCAACCCCGCCATTTTACATTTACTTAAAGTCTCCTGCCTCTCTACTGTCTGTGTTTCCCCCCAGTTCCTGTTAACTGAGATGTGACTTTCCCTTCCGTTTTCAGAGCTGTGGGCCCCACTGCGTGACCTCTGCTTTGTTTGCCCATGGACTACAGCTGTGTGACAGTGGTATGTTGTCATCACAATGTAACTGAACATTTTGGCTACGTTATGTCTAATACATTTGTTCAAAATACAAGCAGACTCCAGATTTTTGGAGTGCAATAAGTGATTTTATTAAAGTGCTAAATTTAGGGACATGATTGTAAAACGGTGATGGGTGATGGTGGAGTAATGTCCATGGCAGAGTCCAGTTTTCAGTCTCACAGGTGCATTGTCCATATGCCTGTGGAAGGATGGAGCAGGGGCAGTTTAAGTTTGGACAGGGTGACAATGTGGGACAGTGGGATGACATCAGGGGGTATCGTTTGCTGGCGGGGGTCTTGGCATCCTACTCTGTCTTCTTGTGAGATCTCAGGTACCGCTTGCGGGGTGGTTCTTCTTCTGCAGGAGGTGGGGTTCTGGTGGCCTGTCGTTGTGTGGGGGTCTCCTGTCCACTAGCGCCGGCAGAGGTGGTAGGCTGTTCCTGGTCCATGCTAGTGACAGGGGCCCTTTGTGGTGCCACATGGTCCTGCAATGTGGTGACTATCTGGTTAAGGGCCACGACGATGGTCCCCATTGCGGAACTAATGTTTCTCAGTTCCTCTCTGAACCCCATGTACTGTTCCTCCTGCAGTACCTGGATCTCCTGGAACCTGGCCAGTACCGTAGCCATCGTCTCCTGGGAGTGGTGGTATGCTCCCATGATGGAGGAGAGGGCCTCTTGGAGAGTCGGTTCCCTGGGCCTGTCCCCCCCTGTCGCACAGCAGCCCTCCCAGTTCCCCTGTTTCCCTGGGCCTCTGTCCCCTGGACCGTGTGCCCACTACCACTGCCCCCAGGTCCCTGTTGTTGTTGGGGTGGTGGGTCAACCTGGGTGCCCTGTAGTGGTGGACACACCGCTGATTGACGTGTCCTGGAGACAGAGGCATGGGCCCGCTGGGTGGGAGCTGTGCTGGTGTTCCCAGAGGGGGTTAGGTCTGCTGTAGCCTGTGGCTGTCTGTGGGGAACCGACTGTCCCGAGGTCCCCGATGGGCCGGGCTGGTCATCTGGGTCCAGGGAGACAGAGCTGCTGTCATCACTGGGGGCCTCTTCTGGGGGTGGGATGGACATCTCTGGACCCTCCTGTGCGGTGTGGTGGCGTTTGGGTCCTGCAGGGGTATAAGAGTATGGTTATTGCTTCTGTGTGTGCCATTTCGTGTAATGGGTGGGTGGTCGTGTACCCCAGTGCTGGCATTCCCTTGTGGGGGCTTTTGTGACGGTGGCTTGTGGGGGAGATGGGTATGTGCAGTGGGCATGCTTTGGTGATGGGTGTCCATGCTTTGGGGAGGCATGCAGGGCTAGGTTTTGGGATGGGTGGGTTGTGATGGTGAGCCATTTGCAAGGAGTTGGTGTGATGGGGGTGGGGGTGAGGGTGGGGGTATGATTTGGCATGCAGGTGGGGTGGGGGGAATGAAGTAGTGAAGATTTGACTTACCAGAGTCCATTCCTCCGCCTACTCCTGCGAGGCCCTCAGGATGCAGGATGTGCAAGAATTCCTCCTCCCATGCTGTGAATTCTGGGGGAGTAGGTGGGGGTCTGCCGCCAGTCCGCTGTACCGCGATGTTGTGCCTTGATACCATGGAACGCACCTTCCCCCGTAGGTCGTTCCACCACTTCCTGATGTCGTCCCGATTTCGTGGATGCTGTCCCACAGCGTTGACCCTGTCCACTATTCTTTGCCATAGCTCCATCTTCCTGGCAATGGTGGTGTGCTGCACCTGTGCCCCGAAGAGCTGGGGCTCTACCCGAACTATTTCCTCCACCATGACCCTGAGTTCGGCATCAGAGAACCTGGGGTGTCTTTGGGGTGCCATGGGGTGGTGTGGATGAGGTGAGGGTTGGTGTATGTGTTGTAGAGTGTGGTGAGTGTGGTGGTGTATGGTGTTTTGTGCGTGGATATTGTGTGGGTGATGTTGTGATTTGCCTCTGTGTGATGGTCTACTCTATGCTGTGCTGTCTCTCTCTGTCCTTCAGTCGCAATTGTGGTTGTAAGGGTTTGTGGGTGATGTGGGTGTGTGTTTTATATTTAATTGGGTGTGTGGGAGTGGTGTGTGTATGTGTCTCAGGTGTGTGTATTTTGAATTGTCCAATGTGGTAGTGTTTTGTAAAGGTGTGTGTATTTTGACCGCGGCGGTGTGTACTGCCAATGGAATACAGCAGTTGAAAGACCGCTTCGGGGATTTGTGGGTCGAAATGGCATGGGCGTATTTCTGTTGGCGTGACGGGGGAGGTTTGGTCATCGCCAGTTTTTCGCTGGCCGTTGCTGTGGCGGACTTTTGTTGATGTCGGGTTTTTGGCGGTTTGCCAGTTGCGGGTCAGAATGACCGTGGCGGTTTACCGCGACCGCGGCGGTGTTATGGCGGTCTTCTGACCGGCGGTAAGCGCCTTTTACCGCTGAGGTCAGAATGACCCCCATAGTGTGGTTACATGTCTCGATACTTTACTTTTTAATAAACAAATACCAGGCTAAACGATTTGTCAACGTTTTTCTTTTAAATATGGATACATACAATATAATCCACCATATGAGATACATACTTTGTTTCGAAACGCAAGCTACTGTAAACGGTGTTTCATGTAACCAATCCACTACAAGATGGCGCCCATGCCTTTTTCTCACTTTCTACAGACTAGTCCGCTTTCTATTTCTCTTAAATCACGTAAATAGCACACTCGTTTACTAACGCACCAGATACAACCAGTTCACTCTGACGCTTACACAGACGGTAAGGTGAGTTCGTTGATGTTCTGGATTGGGGGACGGGTGTAGCACGGCTATGCTTATGCTCTTACCGGCACTCTTGCTTTGAGCAAACTTCTAAATTTGGCACTACATACAGGTAACTCAGTATTTCACTCCAAATTGGCATACTGATCACCCTTTATAAGTCCCTAGTATATGGTACCTAGAAACCCAGGGCATTGGGGTTCCAGGGGATCCCTATGGGCTGCAGCATTTCTTTTGCCACCCATAAGGAGGCCATACAAAGGCTTCTACAGGACTGCCATTGCTACCTATGTGAAATGGTGCTTGCACTATTTCACAGCCATTTTCACTGCACCAGGTCACTTATAAGTCACCTATATAGCAGGTCTTCCAACCCTGAAGGCTGGGTGCAAAGAACCTGTGTGTGAGGGCACCCCTGCACTAGCAGAGGTGCCCCCACATCGTCCAGGCTCCTTCCTGGACTTTGTGAGTGCAGGGATGCCATTTTAAGTATGCAATGACATAGGTCCAGTGAGGAATCCCAGGACAAGGGCAGAGGAATGCTACAATGAGGCCAATGGGCAAACTAGGAGGGTTAAAGAGCGGACCTTCGGCCTTGTGAAGGCCAGGTTCCGGTGCCTCCATATAACAGGTGGATCCCTATTCTACTCACCAAAGAAAGTGTGCCAGACCATCGTGGCCTGCTGTATGCTTCACAACTTGGCTTTGCGATGACAGGTGCCTTTTCTGCAGGAGGATGGTCCAGATGGAGGTGTTGTGGCAGCTGTAGAGCCTGTGGACAGTGAAGAAGAGGAAGCAGAAGAAGAGGACATAGACAACAGGAACACGGTGATCCTGCAATACTTCCAGTGAGACACAGGTAAGAAGACAACACTGCCTGCTACATCTGATTTAAATCTTCTACCTCTCATCTGTCTGTCATTTTCACACAGTGTATGGACACTGAGTTGTCACTTTCCCTTACGATTTCACAGATGTGGGTCCCACTGTGTGACATCTGCTTTGTTTCCGCATGGACTAGAGCTGTGTGACATAGGTATGTTGACATTACATTTAATATAGCATTTTGCCACTGTTATTGCTAATACACATTTTCGAAAGCACAGACAGACACCTGATTGTTTTGTGATTTAAGGGTGTTTTTTTAAGTGCTCAATATTGGAGGGGGTTGTAAAATGTTCAGGGGTGATGGTGGAGGAATGTCCATGGCAGAGTCCAGTCTATTAGTCTCACAGGTGCATTGTCCAAAGGTACATAGGAAGTGGAGCTAGGGCAGTTTAAGTATGGACAGGGTGACAAAGTGGGACAGAAGGATGACAATCAGGGTGGTCTCATTTCTTGGCGGGGTCTTGGCATTGTTCTCTGTCTTTGTCCTGGATCTCAGGGACCGCTTGCGGGGTGGTTCTCTATCTGCAGGGGGTGGGGTGCTGGTGTGGTGGTCCTGTGGCGGTGCCTCCTGTCCACTAGGGCCGGCGGAGGTGGTGGTCAGTTCATCATCCAGGCTAGTGTCAGGGACCTCTTGTTGTGCCACAGTGTCCCTCCTGGTGTTGACGAGTTCCTTCAGCACCCCTACAATGGTGCCCAGGGTGGAATTGATTGATTTGAGTTCCTCCCTGAAGCCCAAATACTGTTCCTCCTGCAGACGCTGGGTCTCCTGAAACTTGGCCAGTACCGTTGCCATCCTCTCCTGGGAATGGTGGTAGGCTCCCATGATGTTGGAGAGGGCCTCGTGGAGAGTGGGTTCCCTGGGCCTGTCCTCCCCCTGACGCACAGCAGCCCTCCCAGTTCCTCTGTGTTCCTGGGCCTCTGTCCCCTGAACCGTGTGCCCTCTACCACTGCCCCCAGGTCCCTGGTGTTGTTGGGGTGGTGGGTTAGCCTGGGTTCCCTGTAGTGGTGGACACACTGCTGATTGACATGTCCTGGGGACAGAGGTATGGGCCCGCTGGGTGGGTGCTGTGCTGGTGTTTCCAGAGGGGGAAGCTCTGTAGTGGCCAGTGTGAGGGGAACTGACTGTCCTGAGGTCCCAGATGGGCCGGGCTGGTCATCTTGATCCAGTTGGACAGAGCTGCTGTCATCACTGTGGGCCTCTTCTATGGGTGAAGTGGACATATCTGGACCCTCCTGTCCGGTGACGTTGGGTAGGGGTCCTGCAGGGGTGTAAAGGCATGATTATTGCATTTGTGTGTGCCATGGTGTGCAATGGGTGGGTGACTGTGTACCCCAGTGCTTGCATTCCTGTGTAGGACCTTGTGTGATAATGGTTTCGGGGAGTGTATAGGTATGTGCAGTGGCCATGCTTTGGTGATGGGTGTCCATGCTTTGGTGTTACATGCAGGGCTTGGGTTTGGGATGGGTGGTTTGTGATATTGGGACATACATGAGGAGTTGGAGTGATGGGAGTGAGGGCGAGGGTGGGGGTATGTGATAGCATGCAGGTAGGGTGGGGGATGAAGTAGTTAAAGTTTTGACTTACTAGAGTCCATTCCTCCAGCTACTCCTGCAAGGCCCTCAGGATGCAGTAAAGCCAAGACCTGCTCCTCCCATGTAGTGAGTTCTGGGGGAGAAGGTGGGGGTCCGCCGCCAGTCCTCTGAACCGCAAGGTGGTGTCTTGAGACCACGGAACGCACCTTCCCCTGTAGGTCATTCCACCTCTTCCTGATGTCATCCCTAGTTCTTGGGTGCTGTCCCACTGCGTTGACCCTGTCCACGATTCTTCGCCATACCTCCATCTTCCTAGCTAAGGTGGTGTGCTGCACCTGTGATCTGAATAGCTGTGGCTCTACCCGGATGATTTCCTCCACCATGACCCTGAGCTCCTCCTCAGAGAACCTGGGGTGTCTTTGCGGGGCCATGGGGTGGTGTGGGTGATGTTTGGGGTGGTGTGTGTTGTGATGTGTGGGGTGATATTTAGAGGTGTGTTGTGTGAGGTGCTTGGATGTTGTGTGAGTGATGGTGTTGAGTGCCTGTGGATGCTAGTTTGTAGATGGTGGTGTATCTCTCTGGCCTTCAGTCGCAATTGTTGACGCAAGGGTTTGTGGGTGATGTGGGGGTGTGTTTTATATTGTATTGGGTGTGTGGGAGTGGTTTGTGTATGTGTATCAGGTGTGTGTATTTGTAATTGTCCAATGTGGTAGCGTTTTGTAAGTGTGTGTGTATTTTGAGCGCGGCGGTGTGTACCGCCAATGGAATACCGCGGTTGAAAGACCGCTGCATGGATTCGTGAGTCGTGATAGTGTGGGCGAATTCCTGTTGGCGTGACGGTGTCGGTTTTGTTATCGCCAGTTTATCACTGACCTTTGGTGTGGCGGACTTGTGTTGGTGTCTGGATTTTGGTGGATTCCGAGCTGTGGGTCATAATGAGTGTGGCGGAATTCCGCAGCCGCGGCGGTGTGTTGGCGGTCTTCTGCACGGCGGTAAGCGGCTTTTACCACCAATGTTGTAATGACCCCCAAAGTCTGTATTGCACCAAAGAAGACAGATGCGTGTTCCTGGTTGGTGCAGAAGATGTCCCACGCCGGATGGATGAATGCCGTCTTGTTTGCATCACTGGATTCTGCTAACAAGCCTTGGCGCATGCAAAACTCACGGTTAGTGGAAAATGGCGCTGCCTGGGGCCAGAAGGGGCCTGGTGGACTCCACCCAGGAGGGGGAGAAAGAGGTGGCTCTCAGCAACTCAGAGAGCCCTCAGAAGACCAGGCAGCATGCACAGGAGTCCCACAGCATGGGGACAAAGAAGGTGCAAATGGAGGCCCACGCAGCACGACACAAAAGATTCCCACGCTGCCGGAGAACCACTCAGGAAGCTGTGCGTCGCAGGATGGAGTGGCGGGGGCCTAAGCTGTGCTGTGCACGAAGAACTTGGAATGTCACACACAAGCCTTGGCAACTACAAGTCATGCGGCTCATGGGGTACTGTCTTGCGACGGGGAGACAAGCTCTTACCTCCACCAAAGATGGACAGCTGGACGTTGGGACTGCCGGAGTCACTTTAGTCTACCACCCGTGTTGCTGGATCCACGTCTGTTGTCTGGATAGCGGACCCAAGCCACCGGTCGTCGCTGCAGAGAGGTACCTGCTGAAGCAGGGAAGTGACTGCGTCACTCCACGGGAGATTCCTTCGGTTCTTCTGGTGCAGGCTGAAGACAGGAAGTCCTCTGAGGATGCACGACCTGGAAACTGTTGCAGTTTCTGGGGTCAGTAGCCATGATAGGTTGGGGTAACCAGAGTCACCTGCAAATGTCGAGGGACACCTGTTAGACATACACTAACTCATAGGGACATCCCCAGACACCTAGTCACACTGTATTTGGTTCATGTTGTAGGAAAGTACCATCTTGCCTGGCATGTTACCCCCATATTTCACTGTATATATGTTGTTTTAGTTTATGTGTCACTGGGACCCTGCCAGCCAGAGCCCCAGTGCTCATAAGTGTGCCCTGTATGTGTTCCCTGTGTGATGACTAACTGTCTCACTGAGGCTCTGCTAACCAGAACCTCAGTGGTTATGCTCTCTCTGCTTTCTAAATTGTCTCTAACAGGCTAGTGACCAATTTCACCAATTCACATTGGCATACTGGAACACCCTTATAATTCCCTAGTATATGGTACTGAGGTACCCAGGGTATTGGGGTTCCAGGAGATCCCTATGGGCTGCAGCATTTCTTTTGCCACCCATAGGGAGCTCTGACAATTCTTACACAGGCCTGCCACTGCAGCCTGAGTGAAATAACGTCCACGTTATTTCACAGCCATTTACCACTGCACTTAAGTAACTTATAAGTCACCTATATGTCTAACCTTCACCTGGTGAAAGTTGGGTGCTAAGTTACTTAGTGTGTGGGCACCCTGGCACTAGCCAAGGTGCCCCCACATCGTTCAGGGCAAATTCCCCGGACTTTGTGAGTGCGGGGACACCATTACACGCGTGCACTACACATAGGTCACTACCTATGTATAGCGTCACAATGGTAACTCCGAACATGGCCATGTAACATGTCTAAGATCATGGAATTGTCACCCCAATGCCATTCTGCCATTGGGGAGACAATTCCATGATCTCCAGAGTCTCTAGCACAGACCCGGGTACTCCCAAACTGCCTTTCCCGGGGTTTCACTGCAGCTGCTGCTGCTGCCAACCCCTCAGACAGGTTTCTGCCCTCCTGGGGTCCAGCCAGGCCTGGCCCAGGAAGGCAGAACAAAGAACTTCCTCAGAGAGAGGGTGTTACACCCTCTCCCTTTGGAAAAAGGTGTCAGGGCTGGGGAGGAGTAGCCTCCCCCAGCCTCTGGAAATGCTTTGATGGGCACAGATGGTGCCCATCTCTGCATAAGCCAGTCTACACCGGTTCAGGGATCCCCCAGCCCTGGTCTGGCGTGAAACTGGACAAAGGAAAGGGGAGTGACCACTCCCCTGACCTGCACCTCCCAGGGGAGGTGCCCAGAGCTCCTCCAGTGTGCACCAGACCTCTGCCATCTTGGAAACAGAGGTGCTGGTGGCACACTGAACTGCTCTGAGTGGCCAGTGCCAGCAGGTGACGTCAGAGACTCCTTCTGATAGGCTCTTACCTGTGTTGCTAGCCTATCCTCCTTCCTAGGTAGCCAAACCTCCTTTTCTGGCTATTTAGTATCTCTGCTTTGGGGAATTCTTTAGATAACGAATGCAAGAGCTCATCAGAGTTCCTCGGCATCTCTCTCTTCACCTTCTGCCAAGGGATCGACCGCTGACTGCTCAGGACGCCTGCAAAACCGCAACAAAGTAGCAAAGACGACTACTGCAACCTTGTATTGCTGATCCTGCCGCTTTCTCGCCTGTTTCCTGGTGGTGCATGCTCTGGAGGTAGTCTGCCTCCTTCTTGCACCAGGAGCTCTGAAGAAATCTCCAGTGGGTCGACGGAATCTTCCCCCTGCAACCGCAGGCAACAAAAGACTGCATCACCGGTCCCCTGGGTCCCCTCTCAGCATGACGAGCGTGGTCCCTGGAACTCAGCAACTCTGTCCAAGTGACTCCCACAGTCCAGTGACTCTTCAGTCCAAGTTTGGTGGAGGTAAGTCCTTGCCTCCCCACGCTAGACTGCATTGCTGGGTACCACGTGATTTGCAGCTGCTCCGGCTCCTGTGCACTCTTCCAGGATTTCCTTCGTGCACAGCCAAGCCTGGGTCCCCAACACTCTAACCTGCAGTGCACAACCTCCTGAGTTGTCCTCTGGCGTTGTGGGACTCCCTTTTGTGTCTTCGGGTGAGCTCCAGTTCACTCCTCTTCCAAGTGCCTGTTCCGGTACTTCTGCAGGTGCTGACTGCTTCTGTGAGGGCTCCCTGACTTGCTGGGCGCCCCCTCTGTCTCCTCATCCAAGTGGCGACATCCTGGTCCCTCCTGGGCCACAGCAGCATCCAAAAACCCTAACCGCGACCCTTGCAGCTAGCAAGGCTTGTTTGCGGTCTTTCTGCGTGGGAACACCTCTGCTAGCTTCTTCACGGGCTGGGACATCCATCCTCCAAAGGGGAAGTTTCTAGCCCTCTTCGTTCTTGCAGAATCCACAGCTTCTACCATCTGGTGGCAGCTTCTTTGCACCATCAGCTGGCATTTCCTGGGCTCCTGCCCACTCTCGACTTTGTCGCGACTCTTGGACTTGGTCCCCTTGTTCCACAGGCAATCTCGTCTGGAAATCCACTTTGGTTGCATTGCTGGTGTTGGTCTTCCTTGCAGAAATCCCCTTTCACGACTTCTGTGTTCTCTGGGGAATATAGGTGCACTTTACACCTACTTTTCAGGGTCTTGGGGTGGGCTATTTTTTCTAACCCTCACTGTTTTCTTACAGTCCCAGTGACCCTCTACAAGCCCACATAGGTTTGGGGTCCATTTGTGGTTCGCATTCCACTTTCAGAGTATATGGTTTGTGTTGCCCCTAAACCTATGTGCTCCTATTGCAATCTACTGTAACTTTACATTGCTTGCATTACTTCCTTTTGCTATTACTGCATATTTTTGGTATTGTGTACATATATCTTGTGTATATTTGGCATCCTCATACTGAGGGTACTCACTGAGATACTTTTGGCATATTGTCATAAAAATAAAGTACCTTTATTTTTAGTATATCTGTGTATTGTGTTTTCTTATCATATTGTGCATATGACACCAGTGGTATGGTAGGAGCTTTGCATGTCTCCTAGTTCAGCCTAAGCTGCTCTGCTATAGCTACCTTCTATCAGCCTAAGCTGCTAGAAACACCTCTTCTACACTAATAAGGGATAACTGGACCTGGTAAAGAGTGTAAGTACCCCTTGGTACCCACTACAAGCCAGGCCAGCCTCCTACACATGTCCTCACCTAAAAGCCACACACGGTGCCTCTGGAGTTGCCCCATCACATACGGGATGCTGCTATTCCGTAGAATATAAGCGTCATGCACTGAGCCAGGAAATTTGGCATTCACATGGGAGATGTACTGGTCTGCCAAACACACAATCTGCACATTCATCGAATGGTAACGCTTCTGGTTTCTGTACACCTGTTCACTGCTGCGGGGGGGACCAAGGCCACATGTGTTCCATCAATGGCACCTATGATGTTGGGGATAAGTTCCTGTAGGCAAATCCTCCACCTGAGGGAAAACGATGTAGCTCCGCATGTGTTTCAGCAGGGCAGACAACACTCTGGACAACACGTTGGAAAACATAGGCTGGGACATCCCTGATGCCATGGCCACTGTTGTTTGAAAAGACCCACTTGCTAGGAAATGGAGTACTGACAGCACCTGCACTTGAGGGGGGATTCCTGTGGGATGGCGGAGAACTGACATCAGGTCTGGCTCCAACTGGGCACACAGTTCCAGAATTGTGGTACGATCAAGTCTGTACGTGATGATCACATGTCGCTCCTCCATTGTCGACAGGTCCACCAGCGGTCTGTACACTGGAGGATGCCGCCATCTCCTCACATGCCCCAGCGGACGGTGCCTATGGAGGAGAACAGTGAGCAGAGAGTCAACCAACTCTGAGGTACGTAAACACAGCTTAATCGGAAAATATTAGCAAATCGACATATGCCTGTATTAGTGTTTAAGCAAGGCCTAGATATGTGTGACGCAGTCCAAAATAATGCCATGTGGGCCCATGAAATGGCAGCTGCCTGACCTGTAAAGTGGGACAAGGGGATATGAGGTAACTACGCTGGCGTCGTACACCGTCGTGGTAGGCGGTCGAAGACCGCCGCGCTATCCTGCATTGGTTAACATTGGACCCAATGGGTCCCAGGAGCCAATGACGATGTACGCCGCCGGTTACGGTATGCACCGCCGCGGACGTGACCGCCATTTTCTCTCTGTTCAATCACTTGATACCTGATCTTCGACAGGAGAGGACCTACACTGCAAGTGCTGCTGTGACCTCAGCATGGAAGAGACAATGGCTCGTGTGTCTGAGGAAAGGGCCCCTGCCTTCAGCACGGAGGAGTTGGAGAAACTAGTGGATGGGGTCCTCCCCCAGTACACGCTACTCTACGGTCCTCCAGACAAACAGGTGAGTACACTGTGAGAATGCTGTATGGGCAATGCCTGTGTGGAGTGGTGTGGATGAAAGATAGGGGGGGTGAGAATGAGGCGTGCATGAAACGACGGTGAGTGCATGTGCGTCATGGCAACGGTAGGGATGCGGGCCAATGACTGTGACGGTGTGGACGGTAATATCTTCTCCTTTTCCCCTGTACTATTCCTGTAGGTCAGCGCCCACCAGAAGAAGGACATTTGGCGTGCCATCGCCAAGGAAGTCCGGACCCTGGGGGTCTACCACAGACAGAGCACCCACTGACGGAAAAGATGGGAGGACATTCGCCGCTGGAGCAAGAAGACGGCGGAGGCCCAGCTGGGGATAGCCTCCCAACGTGGGGGGTGGGGCCCGTCGCACCATGACCCCCCTGATGATCAGGATCCTGGCGGTGGCGTACCCGGAGTTGGATGGGTGCTCAAGGGCATCACAGCAGCCACAAGGGGTTGAGTACACTCTCATTCTGCTGATTCAGCACGCATTATAGGTGTCTGGGTGGGGGAGGTGGGCTGTGGGTTCCCCTAGGCCAGGGTGAGTTTAGTATGCAAGGTACCTTCTGAAGGCAGGCCCTGTGGCACCCCACCCCACCTGTGTACAGAGCCAACTACACCTAGTCAGGCTCCTGTGACATCCATGTTTGCAGCAATCGGGCATAGCCTCGTAACCCATGTCCCTGGAATTGATTAGGGAACTCCAAGTGCACATCATAGTGCAGGGCATTTCTTTGGCTATAGTGTCCGCCAACGGTAGCGGTACTGCATGCACTCAACATGTCTTTCTTCTGTCTTCTCCCCCCTTTTTGTGGTCTCCCTATTCTTGTGTGCTTTAGCATCATCAGGCAGAGGACCAGTGGCACCGGACCATGAGGGAGCTGCTTCCCACATGGCCCTGGAGGGCACGAAAACGGAGTCTGAATTCACCAGTGGGACGGAGGGTGAGGGGAGCTCCACGGCGGGGACAGGAGCTGATATCAGCGATACGGACTCCTCCTCTGATGGGAGCTCCCTTGCGGTGGCGGGCTCATCTGTGCCCCCGCATCTACAAGTACAGCTGCCCCCCCTACCAGCACCGCCCTCCCAGCAGCCCCTCAGCGTGTGTCCCGTGCCCGCTCACCCAGGAGGGTGGACATCTCCTTCGGCCCAGGCACCTCCGCCCCTGCCCCTGTCACCCCTGCTGCCCTCAGTGAGGAGGCCATTGACCTCCTCAGGTCCCTCACTGTTGGGCAGTCTACCATTTTGAATGCCATCCAGGGTGTAGAGAGGCAGTTGCAACAAACCAATCCATACCTGGAGGGCATTCATTCTGGTCAGGCAGCCCATCAGCGAGCTTTTCAGACTCTGGCCTCAGCACTGATGGCAGCCATTGTCCCTGTCTCTAGCCTCCCCCCTCCAACTTCCTCCACCCAGACCCAAACCCCTGTACCTCAGCCTATCCCAAGCACACCATCAGACCAGCATGCACACACGTCAACACACAAGGGATGCTCTGGCAAACATAAGCACCACACATCCCACAGGCACTCACGCAAGCATCATACACATGCAGACACACCAACATCCACTGCCTCCACTGTGTCCCCCTCCTCCTTGTCCCCCTCCTCCTTGTCTCCCTCCTCCCTCCCTGTCTCGTCTCCACTCACACCTGCATGCACTACATCCTCAGCCCCTACGTCCATCACCAGCACACCCACCACTACAGCCCGCTCATGTGCAGTCACCACCCCCACTACCAATCACACATCCCAGGTGTCCTCTACCAGTGTGTCTGTGAGCCCACCTCCCAAGGTACATAAACGCAGCCACACACCCACCCAACAGCCATCCACCTCACGACAGCCTCCAGCCCATGCACCTTCACCCAAAGTCACCAAACGTACACATCCTACAACCACTACCTCTTCCTCCACTCCAAAACCCCCTCCATCTACCTGTCCCAGTGTTCCCCAAAAACTTTTCCTGTCCAACCTTGACCTCTTCCCCTCACCTCCCCCACCCCTTCAGTCTCCTAGGGCCCGCCTCTCCAGGTCCCAACCCAGCACCTCAGCCACAACATCTGCGGGACCAGTGGTGCCAGTAGTAACCTGCTTCTGGAGTGCACCAGGCAGCAGGGCAGCCAGTGTGGCAAGGAGCCAGAGCACGGACAGTCCCCCACCTGTAAAGCACAAAAAGTTGGCCAGTGCCCGGCGGGAGAGAGGAAAGAAATCAGCCACCAAAGCCGCTCCCAGGGGTACAGTTGGGAGTGTGGCGACAGCTGCGCCACCATCCAAGGTGGGGAAGGGGCACAGTAAAATCGGCAAGTCTGGGAAAATCTGCACAGCGGACAAGACCGCCACCAGCACCTCTGCCCAGGACACGGCCGCCACCACTGTGCCTCTCTTCTACCCTATCATGCCCTTCCGGCCCACTCACTGCCCCTCTCCTCTACCCTACCATGTCCTTCCTGCCCACTCACTTCCCCTCTCTTCTACCCTACCATGTCCTTCCTGCCCACTCACTGCCCCTCTCTTCTACCCTATCATGTCCCTCCTGCTCCTCACTGCCCCTCTCTTCTACCCTTCCATGTCCCTCCTGCCCACTCACTGCCCCTCTCTTCTACCCTACCATGTCCCTCCTGCCCACTCACTGCCCCTCTCTTCTATCCTTCCATGTCCTTCCTGTCCCTCACTGCCCCTCTCTTCTACCCTTCCATGTCCCTCCTGCCCCTCACTGCCCCTCTCTTCTACCCTATCATGTCCCTCCTGCCCACTCACTGCCCCTCTCTTCTACCCTACCATGTCCCTCCTGCCTACTCACTGCCCCTCTCTTCTACCCTATCATGTCCTTCCTGACCACTCACTGCCCCTCTCTTCTACCCTACCATGTCCCTCCTGCCCTTCACTGCCCCTCTCTTCTACCCTACCATGTCTTTCCTTCCCACTCACTGCCCCTCTCTTCTACCCTACCATGTCCTTCCTGCCCACTCATTGCCTCTCTCTTCTACCCTACCATGTCCTTCCTGCCCACTCACTGCCCCTCTCTTCTACCCTTCCATGTCCCTCCTGCCCAATCACTTCCCCTCTCTTCTACCCTACCATGTCCTTCCTGCCCACTCACTGCCCCTCTCTTCTACCCTACCATGTCCTTCCGGTCCCTCAGTGCCCCTCTCTTCTACCCTACCATGTCCTTCCTGCCCACTTACTGCCCCTCTCTTCTACCCTATCATGTCCCTCCTGCCCACTCACTGCCCCTCTCTTCTACCCTACCATGTCCTTCCTGCCCCTCACTGCCCCTCTCTTCTTCCCTACCATGTCCTTCCTGCCCACTCACTGCCCCTCTCTTCTACCCTACCATGTCCCTCCTGCCCACTCACTGCCCCTCTCTTTTACCCTACCATGTCCTTCCTGGCCACTTACTGCCCCTCTCTTCTATCCTAGCATGTCCCTCCTGCCCACTCACTGCCCCTCTCTTCTACCCTACCATGTCCTTCCTGCCCACTCACTGTCTCTCTGTTCTACCCTACCATGTCCATCCTGCCCCTCACTGCTCCTCTCTTCTACCCTACCATGTCCTTCCTGCCCACTCACTGCCCATGACTTCTACCCTACCATGTCCCTCCTGCCCCTCACTGTCCCTCTCTTCTACCCTACCATGTCCTTCTTGCCCACTCACTGCCCCTCTCTTCTACCCTATCATGTCCCTCCTGCCCCTCACTGCCCCTCTCTTCTACCCTATCATGTCCCTCCTGCCCCTCACTGCCCCTCTTCACTGCCTCTCTCTTCTACCCTCTCATGTCCCTCCTGCCCCTCACTGCCCCTCTCATCTACCCTATCATGTCCCTCCTGCCCCTCACTGCCCCTCTCTTCTACCCTATCTTGTCCCTCCTGCCCCTCTCTGCCCCTCTCTTCTACCCTACCATGTCCTTCCTGCTCACTAACTCCCCCTCACTGCCCCTCTCTTCTACCCTACCATGTCCTTCCTGCCCACTCACTGCCCCTCTCTTCTACCATACCATGTCCCTCCTGCCCACTCACTGTGCCTCTCTTCTACCCTATCCTGTCCCTCCTGCCCACTCACTGCCCATCTCTTCTACCCTACCATGTCCCTCCTGCCCCTCACTGCCCCTCTCTTCTACTCTATCATGTCCCTCCTGCCCACTCACTGCCCCTCTCTTCTACCCTATCATGTCCCTCCTGCCCCTCACTGCCCCTCTCTTCTACCCTATCATGTCCCTCCTGCCCTCACTGCCCCTTTTCACTGCCCCTCTCTTCTACCCTACCATGTCCTTCCTGCCCACTCACTGCCCCTCTCTTCTACCCTACCATGTCCCTCCTGCCCACTCACTGTCCCTCTCTTCTACCCTATCATGTCCCTCCTGCCCACTCACTGCCCATCTCTTCTACCCTACCATGTCCCTCCTGCCCCTCACTGCCCCTCTCTTCTACTCTATCATGTCCCTCCTGCCACTCACTGCCCCTCTCTTCTACCCTATCATGTCCCTCCTGCCCCTCACTGCCCCTCTCTTCTACCCTACCATGTCCCTCCTGCCCCTCACTGCCCCTCTCTTCTACCCTACCCTGTCCCTCCTGCCCCTCACTGCCCCTCTCTTCTACTCTATCATGTCCCTCCTGCCACTCACTGCCCCTTTCACTGCCCCTCTCTTCTACCCTATCATGTCCCTCCAGCCCCTCACTGCCCCTCTCTAATACCCTACCATGTCCCTCCTGCCCCTCACTGCCCCTCTCTTCTACTCTATCATGTCCCTCCTGCCACTCACTGCCCCCCTCTTCTACCCTATCATGTCCCTCCTGCCCCTCACTGCCCCTCTCTTCTACCCTATCATGTCCCTCCTGCCCCTCACTTCCCCTCTTCAATGCCCCTCTCTTCTACCCTATCATGTCCCTCCTGCCCCTCACTGCCCCTCTCATCTACCCTATCATGTCCCTCCTGCCCCTCACTGCCCCTCTCTTCTACCCTATCTTGTCCCTCCTGCCCCTCTCTTCTACCCTACCCTGTCCTTCCTGCCCACTCACTGCCCCTCTCTTCTACCCTACCATGTCCCTCCTGCCCACTCACTGCCCCTCTCTTCTACCCTATCATGTCCCTCCTGCCCCTTTCACTGCCCCTCTCTTCTACCCTATCATGTCCCTCCTGCCCACTCACTCCCCCTCACTGCCCCCCTCTTCTACCCTACCATGTCCTTCCTGCCCACTCACTGCCCCTCTCTTCTACCCTACCGTGTCCTTCCTGCCCACTCACTGCCCCTCTCTTCTACCCTACCATGTCCTTCCTGCCCACTCACTGCCCCTCTCTTCTATCCTTCCATGTTCTTCCCGCCCACTCACTTCCCCTCTCTTCTACCCTACCATGTCCCTCATGCCCCTCACTGCCCCTCTCTTCTACCCTTCCATGTCCCTTCTGCCCAATCACTGCCCCTCTCTTCTACCCTATCATGTCCCTCCTGCCCACTCACTGCCCCCCTCTTCTACCCTACCATGTCCTTCCTGCCCACTCACTGCCCCTCTCTCCTATCCTTCCATGTCCTTCCTGTCCCTCACTGCCCCTCTCTTCTACCCTTCCATGTCCCTCCTGCCCCTCACTGCCCCTCTCTTCTACCCTTCCATGTCCCTTCTGCCCACTCATTGCCCCTCTCTTCTACCCTACCATGTCCCTCCTCTCCACTCACTGCCCCTCTCTTCTACCCTTCCATGTCCTTCATTTCCCTCACTGCCCCTCTCTTCTACCCTATCATGTCCCTCCTGTCCCTCACTGCCCCTCTTCACTGCCCCTCTCTTCTACCCTATCATGTCCTTCCTGCCCACTCACTGCCTCTGTCTTCTACCCTTCCATGTCCCTTCTGCCCACTCACTGCCCCTCTCTTCTACCCTACCATGTCCCTCCTGCCCACTCACTGCCCCTCTTCACTGCCCCTAACTTCTACCCTATTATGTCCCTCCTGCCCCTCACTGCCCCTCTCTTCTACCCTACCATGTCCTTCCTACCCACTCACTGCCCCTCTCTTCTACCCTACCATGTCCTTCCTGCCCACTACTGCCCCTCTCTTCTACCCTACCATGTCCCTCCTGCCCACTCACTGCCCCTCTCTTCTACCCTATCATGTCCTTCCTGACGACTCACTGCCCCTCTCTTCTACCCTACCATGTCCTTCCTGCCCACTCACTGCCCCTCTCTTCTACCCTTCCATGTCCCTCCTGCCCACTCACTTCCCCTCTCTTCTACCCTATCATGTCCCTCCTGCCCCTCACTGCCCCTCTCTTCTACCCTATCATGTCCCTCCTGCCCCTCACTGCCCCTCTCTTCTACCCTATTATGTCCTTCCTGCCCCTCACTGCCCCTCTCTTCTACCCTACCATGGCCTTCCTGCCCACTCACTGCCCCTCTCTTCTACACTACCATGTCCTTCCTGCCGATCACTGCCCCTCTCTTCTACCCTACCATGTCCTTCCGGCCCACTCACTGCCCCTCTCTTATACCCTATCATGTCCTTCCGGCCCACTCACTGCCCCTCTCTTCTACCGTACCATGTCCTTCCTGCCCACTCACTTCCCCTCTCTTCTACCCTACCATGTCCTTCCTGCCCATCACTGCCCCTCTCTTCTACCCTATCATGGCCTTCCTGCCCACTCACTGCCCCTCTCTTCTACCCTACCATGTCCTTCTTGCCGATCACTGCCCCTCTCTTCTACCCTACCATGTCCTTCCGGCCCACTCACTGCCCCTCTCTTCTACCCTATCATGCCCTTCCGGCCCACTCACTGCCCCTCTCCTCTACCCTACCATGTCCTTCCTGCCCACTCACTTCCCCTCTCTTCTACCCTACCATGTCCTTCCTGCCCACTCACTGCCCCTCTCTTCTACCCTATCATGTCCCTCCTGCTCCTCACTGCCCCTCTCTTCTACCCTTCCATGTCCCTCCTGCCCACTCACTGCCCCTCTCTTCTACCCTACCATGTCCCTCCTGCCCACTCACTGCCCCTCTCTTCTACCCTTCCATGTCCCTCCTGTCCACTCACTGCCCCTCTCTTCTATCCTTCCATGTCCTTCCTGTCCCTCACTGCCCCTCTCTTCTACCCTATCATGTCCCTCCTGCCCCTCACTGCCCCTCTTCAATGCCCCTCTCTTCTACCCTATCATGTCCCTCCTGCCAGTCACTGCCCCTCTCTTTTACCCTACCATGTCCCTCCTGCCCACTCACTGCCCCTCTCTTCTACCCTTCCATGTCCTTCCTGCCCACTCACTGCCTCTCTCTTCTACCCTTCCATGTCCCTCCTGCCCACTCACTGCCCCTCTCATCTACCCTATCCTGTCCCTACTGCCCACTCACTGCCCCTCTCTTCTACCCTACCATGTCCCTCCTGCCTACTCACTGCCCCTCTCTTCTACCCTATCATGTCCTTCCTGACCACTCACTGCCCCTCTCTTCTACCCTACCATGTCCCTCCTGCCCCTCACTGCCCCTCTCTTCTACCCTACCATGTCTTTCCTACCCACTCACTGCCCCTCTCTTCTACCCTACCATGTCCTTCCTGCCCACTCACTGCCTCTCTCTTCTACCCTACCATGTCCTTCCTGCCCACTCACTGCCCCTCTCTTCTACCCTTCCATGTCCCTCCTGCCCACTCACTTCCCCTCTCTTCTACCCTACCATGTCCTTCCTGCCCACTCACTGCCCCTCTCTTCTACCCTACCATGTCCTTCCGGTCCCTCACTGCCCCTCTCTTCTACCCTACCATGTCCTTCCTGCCCACTCACTGCCCCTCTCTTCTACCCTATCATGTCCCTCCTGCCCACTCACTGCCCCTCTCTTCTACCCTACCATGTCCTTCCTACCCCTCACTGCCCCTCTCTTCTACCCTACCATGTCCTTCCTGCCCACTCACTGCCCCTCTCTTCTACCCTACCATGTCCCTCCTGCCCACTCACTGCCCCTCTCTTTTACCCTTCCATGTCCCTTCTGCCCACTCACTGCCCCTCTCTTCTATCCTAGCATGTCCCTCCTGCCCACTCACTGCCCCTCTCTTCTACCCTACCATGTCCTTCCTGCCCACTCACTGTCTCTCTGTTCTACCCTTCCATGTCCTTCCTGCCCACTCACTGCCTCTCTCTTCTACCCTTCCATGTCCCTCCTGCCCACTCACTGCCCCTCTCATCTACCCTATCCTGTCCCTCCTGCCCACTCACTGCCCCTCTCTTCTACCCTACCATGTCCCTCCTGCCTACTCACTGCCCCTCTCTTCTACCCTATCATGTCCTTCCTGACCACTCACTGCCCCTCTCTTCTACCCTACCATGTCCCTCCTGCCCCTCACTGCCCCTCTCTTCTACCCTACCATGTCTTTCCTGCCCACTCACTGCCCCTCTCTTCTACCCTACCATGTCCTTCCTGCCCACTCACTGCCTCTCTCTTCTACCCTACCATGTCCTTCCTGCCCACTCACTGCCCCTCTCTTCTACCCTTCCATGTCCCTCCTGCCCACTCACTTCCCCTCTCTTCTACCCTACCATGTCCTTCCTGCCCACTCACTGCCCCTCTCTTCTACCCTACCATGTCCTTCCGGTCCCTCACTGCCCCTCTCTTCTACCCTACCATGTCCTTCCTGCCCACTCACTGCCCCTCTCTTCTACCCTATCATGTCCCTCCTGCCCACTCACTGCCCCTCTCTTCTACCCTACCATGTCCTTCCTACCCCTCACTGCCCCTCTCTTCTACCCTACCATGTCCTTCCTGCCCACTCACTGCCCCTCTCTTCTACCCTACCATGTCCCTCCTGCCCACTCACTGCCCCTCTCTTTTACCCTTCCATGTCCCTTCTGCCCACTCACTGCCCCTCTCTTCTATCCTAGCATGTCCCTCCTGCCCACTCACTGCCCCTCTCTTCTACCCTCTCATGTCCCTCCTGCCCCTCACTGCCCCTCTCATCTACCCTATCATGTCCCTCCTGCCCCTCACTGCCCCTCTCTTCTACCCTATCTTGTCCCTCCTGCCCCTCACTGCCCCTCTCTTCTACCCTACCATGTCCTTCCTGCCCACTCACTCCTCCTCACTGCCCCTCTCTTCTACCCTACCATGTCCTTCCTGCCCACTCACTGCCCCTCTCTTCTACCCTACCATGTCCCTCCTGCCCCTCACTGCTCCTCTCTTCTACCCTACCATGTCCTTCCTGCCCACTCACTGCCCATCACTTCTACCCTACCATGTCCCTCCTGCCCCTCACTGCCCCTCTCTTCTACCCTACCATGTCCTTCCTGCCCACTCACTGCCCCTCTCTTCTACCCTATCATGTCCCTCCTGCCCCTCACTGCCCCTCTCTTCTACCCTATCATGTCCCTCCTGCCCCTCACTGCCCCTCTTCACTGCCCCTCTCTTTTACCCTCTCATGTCCCTCCTGCCCCTCACTGCCCCTCTCATCTACCCTATCATGTCCCTCCTGCCCCTCACTGCCCCTCTCTTCTACCCTATCTTGTCCCTCCTGCCCCTCACTGCCCCTCTCTTCTACCCTACCATGTCCTTCCTGCCCACTCACTCCTCCTCACTGCCCCTCTCTTCTACCCTACCATGTCCTTCCTGCCCACTCACTGCCCCTCTCTTCTACCCTACCATGTCCCTCCTGCCCACTCACTGTCCCTCTCTTCTACCCTATCATGTCCCTCCTGCCCACTCACTGCCCATCTCTTCTACCCTACCATGTCCCTCCTGCCCCTCACTGCCCCTCTCTTCTACTCTATCATGTCCCTCCTGCCACTCACTGCCCCTCTCTTCTACCCTATCATGTCCCTCCTGCCCCTCACTGCCCCTCTCTTCTACCCTATCTTGTCCCTCCTGCCCCTCACTGCCCCTCTCTTCTACCCTACCATGTCCTTCCTGCCCACTCACTCCTCCTCACTGCCCCTCTCTTCTACCCTACCATGTCCTTCCTGCCCACTCACTGCCCCTCTCTTCTACCCTACCATGTCCCTCCTGCCCCTCACTGCTCCTCTCTTCTACCCTACCATGTCCTTCCTGCCCACTCACTGCCCATCACTTCTACCCTACCATGTCCCTCCTGCCCCTCACTGCCCCTCTCTTCTACCCTACCATGTCCTTCCTGCCCACTCACTGCCCCTCTCTTCTACCCTATCATGTCCCTCCTGCCCACTCACTGCCCCTCTCTTCTACCCTACCATGTCCTTCCTACCCCTCACTGCCCCTCTCTTCTACCCTACCATGTCCTTCCTGCCCACTCACTGCCCCTCTCTTCTACCCTACCATGTCCCTCCTGCCCACTCACTGCCCCTCTCTTTTACCCTTCCATGTCCCTTCTGCCCACTCACTGCCCCTCTCTTCTATCCTAGCATGTCCCTCCTGCCCACTCACTGCCCCTCTCTTCTACCCTACCATGTCCTTCCTGCCCACTCACTGTCTCTCTGTTCTACCCTTCCATGTCCTTCCTGCCCACTCACTGCCTCTCTCTTCTACCCTTCCATGTCCCTCCTGCCCACTCACTGCCCCTCTCATCTACCCTATCCTGTCCCTCCTGCCCACTCACTGCCCCTCTCTTCTACCCTACCATGTCCCTCCTGCCTACTCACTGCCCCTCTCTTCTACCCTATCATGTCCTTCCTGACCACTCACTGCCCCTCTCTTCTACCCTACCATGTCCCTCCTGCCCCTCACTGCCCCTCTCTTCTACCCTACCATGTCTTTCCTGCCCACTCACTGCCCCTCTCTTCTACCCTACCATGTCCTTCCTGCCCACTCACTGCCTCTCTCTTCTACCCTACCATGTCCTTCCTGCCCACTCACTGCCCCTCTCTTCTACCCTTCCATGTCCCTCCTGCCCACTCACTTCCCCTCTCTTCTACCCTACCATGTCCTTCCTGCCCACTCACTGCCCCTCTCTTCTACCCTACCATGTCCTTCCGGTCCCTCACTGCCCCTCTCTTCTACCCTACCATGTCCTTCCTGCCCACTCACTGCCCCTCTCTTCTACCCTATCATGTCCCTCCTGCCCACTCACTGCCCCTCTCTTCTACCCTACCATGTCCTTCCTACCCCTCACTGCCCCTCTCTTCTACCCTACCATGTCCTTCCTGCCCACTCACTGCCCCTCTCTTCTACCCTACCATGTCCCTCCTGCCCACTCACTGCCCCTCTCTTTTACCCTTCCATGTCCCTTCTGCCCACTCACTGCCCCTCTCTTCTATCCTAGCATGTCCCTCCTGCCCACTCACTGCCCCTCTCTTCTACCCTCTCATGTCCCTCCTGCCCTCACTGCCCCTCTCATCTACCCTATCATGTCCCTCCTGCCCCTCACTGCCCCTCTCTTCTACCCTATCTTGTCCCTCCTGCCCCTCACTGCCCCTCTCTTCTACCCTACCATGTCCTTCCTGCCCACTCACTCCTCCTCACTGCCCCTCTCTTCTACCCTACCATGTCCTTCCTGCCCACTCACTGCCCCTCTCTTCTACCCTACCATGTCCCTCCTGCCCCTCACTGCTCCTCTCTTCTACCCTACCATGTCCTTCCTGCCCACTCACTGCCCATCACTTCTACCCTACCATGTCCCTCCTGCCCCTCACTGCCCCTCTCTTCTACCCTACCATGTCCTTCCTGCCCACTCACTGCCCCTCTCTTCTACCCTATCATGTCCCTCCTGCCCCTCACTGCCCCTCTCTTCTACCCTATCATGTCCCTCCTGCCCCTCACTGCCCCTCTTCACTGCCCCTCTCTTTTACCCTCTCATGTCCCTCCTGCCCCTCACTGCCCCTCTCATCTACCCTATCATGTCCCTCCTGCCCCTCACTGCCCCTCTCTTCTACCCTATCTTGTCCCTCCTGCCCCTCACTGCCCCTCTCTTCTACCCTACCATGTCCTTCCTGCCCACTCACTCCTCCTCACTGCCCCTCTCTTCTACCCTACCATGTCCTTCCTGCCCACTCACTGCCCCTCTCTTCTACCCTACCATGTCCCTCCTGCCCACTCACTGTCCCTCTCTTCTACCCTATCATGTCCCTCCTGCCCACTCACTGCCCATCTCTTCTACCCTACCATGTCCCTCCTGCCCCTCACTGCCCCTCTCTTCTACTCTATCATGTCCCTCCTGCCACTCACTGCCCCTCTCTTCTACCCTATCATGTCCCTCCTGCCCCTCACTGCCCCTCTCTTCTACCCTATCTTGTCCCTCCTGCCCCTCACTGCCGCTCTCTTCTACCCTACCATGTCCTTCCTGCCCACTCACTCCTCCTCACTGCCCCTCTCTTCTACCCTACCATGTCCTTCCTGCCCACTCACTGCCCCTCTCTTCTACCCTACCATGTCCCTCCTGCCCCTCACTGCTCCTCTCTTCTACCCTACCATGTCCTTCCTGCCCACTCACTGCCCATCACTTCTACCCTACCATGTCCCTCCTGCCCCTCACTGCCCCTCTCTTCTACCCTACCATGTCCTTCCTGCCCACTCACTGCCCCTCTCTTCTACCCTCTCATGTCCCTCCTGCCCCTCACTGCCCCTCTCTTCTACCCTATCATGTCCCTCCTGCCCCTCACTGCCCCTCTTCACTGCCCCTCTCTTCTACCCTCTCATGTCCCTCCTGCCCCTCACTGCCCCTCTCATCTACCCTATCATGTCCCTCCTGCCCCTCACTGCCCCTCTCTTCTACCCTATCTTGTCCCTCCTGCCCCTCACTGCCCCTCTCTTCTACCCTACCATGTCCTTCTTGCCCACTCACTCCTCCTCACTGCCCCTCTCTTCTACCCTACCATGTCCTTCCTGCCCACTCACTGCCCCTCTCTTCTACCCTACCATGTCCCTCCTGCCCACTCACTGTCCCTCTCTTCTACCCTATCATGTCCCTCCTGCCCACTCACTGCCCATCTCTTCTACCCTACCATGTCCCTCCTGCCCCTCACTGCCCCTCTCTTCTACTCTATCATGTCCCTCCTGCCACTCACTGCCCCTCTCTTCTACCCTATCATGTCCCTCCTGCCCCTCACTGCCCCTCTCTTCTACCCTACCATGTCCCTCCTGCCCCTCACTGCCCCTCTCTTCTACCCTACCATGTCCCTCCTGCTCCTCACTGCCCCTCTCTTCTACCCTATCATGTCCCTCCTGCCACTCACTGCCCCTTTCACTGCCCCTCTCTTCTACCCTATCATGTCCCTCCAGCCCCTCACTGCCCCTCTCTAATACCCTACCATGTCCCTCCTGCCCCTCACTGCCCCTCTCTTCTACTCTATCATGTCCCTCCTGCCACTCACTGCCCCTCTCTTCTACCCTATCATGTCCCTCCTGCCACTCACTGCCCCTCTCTTCTACCCTATCATGTCCCTCCTGCCCCTCACTTCCCCTCTTCAATGCCCCTCTCTTCTACCCTATCATGTCCCTCCTGCCCCTCACTGCCCCGCTCATCTACCCTATCATGTCCCTCCTGCCCCTCACTGCCCCTCTCTTCTACCCTATCTTGTCCCTCCTGCCCCTCTCTTCTACCCTACCATGTCCTTCCTGCCCACTCACTGCCCCTCTCTTCTACCCTACCATGTCCCTCCTGCCCACTCACTGCCCCTCTCTTCTACCCTATCATGTCCCTCCTGCCCCTTTCACTGCCCCGCTCATCTACCCTATCATGTCCCTCCTGCCCCTCACTGCCCCTCTCTTCTACCCTATCTTGTCCCTCCTGCCCCTCTCTTCTACCCTACCATGTCCTTCTTGCCCACTCACTGCCCCTCTCTTCTACCATACCATGTCCCTCCTGCCCCTCAGTGCCCCTCTCTTCTACTCTATCATGTCCCTCCTGCCACTCACTGCCCCTCTCTTCTACCCTATCATGTCCCTCCTGCCCCTCACTGCCCCTCTCTTCTACCTTATCATGTCCCTCCTGCCCCTCACTGCCCCTCTCTTCTACCCTATCATGTCCCTCCTGCCCCTCTCATCTACCCTACCATGTCCCTCCTGCCCCTCACTGCCCCTCTCTTCTACCGTATCATGTCCCTCCTGCCCCTCACTGCCCCTCTCTTCTACCCTACCATGTCCTTCCTGCCCACTCACTCCCACTCACTGCCCTCTCTTCTACCCTATCATGTCCCTCCTGCCCCTTTCACTGCCCCTCTCTTCTACCCTATCATGTCCTCCCTGCCCACTCACTGCCCATCTCTTCTACCCTACCATGTCCCTCCTGCCCCTCACTGCACCTCTCTTCTACTCTATCATGTCCCTCCTGCCACTCACTGCCCCTCTCTTCTACCCTATCATGTCCCTCCTGCCCCTCACTGCCCCTCTCTTCTACCCTATCATGTCCCTCCTGCCCCTCACTGCCCCTCTCTTCTACCCTATTATGTCCCTCCTGCCCCTCACTGCCCCTCTCATCTACCCTACCATGTCCCTCCTGCCCCTCACTGCCCCTCTCTTGCACCCTATCATGTCCCTCCTGACCACTCACTGCCCCTCTCTTCTACCCTACCATGTCCTTCCTGCCCACTCACTCCCCCTCACTGCCCCCCTCTTCTACCCTGCCATGTCCTTCCTGCCCACTCACTGCCCCTCTCTTCTACCCTACCGTGTCCTTCCTGCCCCCTCACTGCCCCTCTCTTCTACCCTACCATGTCCTTCCTGCCCACTCACTGCCCCTCTCTTCTATCCTTCCATGTCCTTCCCGCCCACTCACTTCCCCTCTCTTCTACCCTACCATGTCCCTCATGCCCCTCACTGCCCCTCTCTTCTAACCTTCCATGTCCCTTCTGCCCAATCACTGCCCCTCTCTTCTACCCTATCATGTCCCTCCTGCCCACTCACTGCCCCCCTCTTCTACCCTACCATGTCCTTCCTGCCTACTCACTGCCCCTCTCTTCTATCCTTCCATGTCCTTCCTGTCCCTCACTGCCCCTCTCTTCTACCCTTCCAGGTCCCTCCTGCGCCTCACTGCCCCTCTCTTCTACCCTTCCATGTCCCTTCTGCCCACTCACTGCCCCTCTCTTCTACCCTACCATGTCCCTCCTCTCCACTCACTGCCCCTCTCTTCTACCCTTCCATGTCCTTCATTTCCCTCACTGCCCCTCTCTTCTACCCTATCATGTCCCTCCTGTCCCTCACTGCCCCTCTTCACTGCCCCTCTCTTCTACCCTATCATGTCCTTCCTGCCCACTCACTGCCTCTGTCTTCTACCCTTCCATGTCCCTTCTGCCCACTCACTGCCCCTCTCTTCTACCCTACCATGTCCCTCCTGCCCACTCACTGCCCCTCTTCACTGCCCCTAACTTCTACCCTATTATGTCCCTCCTGCCCCTCACTGCCCCTCTCTTCTACCCTACCATGTCCTTCCTACCCACTCACTGCCCCTCTCTTCTACCCTACCACGTCCTTCCTGCCCACTACTACCCCTCTCTTCTACCCTACCATGTCCCTCCTGCACACTCACTGCCCCTCTCTTCTACCCTATCATGTCCTTCCTGACGACTCACTGCCCCTCTCTTCTACCCTACCATGTCCTGCCTGCCCACTCACTGCCCCTCTCTTCTACCCTTCCATGTCCCTCCTGCCCACTCACTTCCCCTCTCTTCTACCCTATCATGTCCCTCCTGCCCCTCAGTGCCCCTCTCTTCTACCCTATCATGTCCCTCCTGCCCCTCACTGCCCCTCTCTTCTACCCTATTATGTCCTTCCTGCCCCTCACTGCCCCTCTCTTCTACCCTACCATGGCCTTCCTGCCCACTCACTGCCCCTCTCTTCTACCCTACCATGTCCTTCCTGCCGATCACTGCCCCTCTCTTCTACCCTACCATGTCCTTCCGGCCCACTCACTGCCCCTCTCTTCTACCCTATCATGTCCTTCCGGCCCACTCACTGCCCCTCTCTTCTACCCTACCATGTCCTTCCTGCCCACTCACTTCCCCTCTCTTCTACCCTACCATGTCCTTCCTGCCCACTCACTGCCCCTCTCTTCTACCCTATCATGTCCCTCCTGCTCCTCACTGCCCCTCTCTTCTACCCTTCCATGTCCCTCCTGCCCACTCACTGCCCCTCTCTTCTACCCTACCATGTCCCTCCTGCCCACTCACTGCCCCTCTCTTCTACCCTTCCATGTCCCTCCTGTCCACTCACTGCCCCTTTCTTCTATCCTTCCATGTCCTTCCTGTCCCTCACTGCCCCTCTCTTCTACCCTATCATGTCCCTCCTGCCCCTCACTGCCCCTCTTCAATGCCCCTCTCTTCTACCCTATCATGTCCCTCCTGCCAGTCACTGCCCCTCTCTTTTACCCTACCATGTCCCTCCTGCCCACTCACTGCCCCTCTCTTCTACCCTTCCATGTCCTTCCTGCCCACTCACTGCCTCTCTCTTCTACCCTTCCATGTCCCTCCTGCCCACTGACTGCCCCTCTCATCTACCCTATCCTGTCCCTCCTGCCCACTCACTGCCCCTCTCTTCTACCCTACCATGTCCCTCCTGCCTACTCACTGCCCCTCTCTTCTACCCTATCATGTCCTTCCTGACCACTCACTGCCCCTCTCTTCTACCCTACCATGTCCCTCCTGCCCTTCACTGCCCCTCTCTTCCACCCTACCATGTCTTTCCTTCCCACTCACTGCCCCTCTCTTCTACCCTACCATGTCCTTCCTGCCCACTCATTGCCTCTCTCTTCTACCCTACCATGTCCTTCCTGCCCACTCACTGCCCCTCTCTTCTACCCTTCCATGTCCCTCCTGCCCAATCACTTCCCCTCTCTTCTACCCTACCATGTCCTTCCTGCCCACTCACTGCCCCTCTCTTCTACCCTACCATGTCCTTCCGGTCCCTCAGTGCCCCTCTCTTCTACCCTACCATGTCCTTCCTGCCCACTTACTGCCCCTCTCTTCTACCCTATCATGTCCCTCCTGCCCACTCACTGCCCCTCTCTTCTACCCTACCATGTCCTTCCTGCCCCTCACTGCCCCTCTCTTCTTCCCTACCATGTCCTTCCTGCCCACTCACTGCCCCTCTCTTCTACCCTACCATGTCCCTCCTGCCCACTCACTGCCCCTCTGTTTTACCCTTCCATGTCCCTTCTGCCCACTCACTGCCCCTCTCTTCTATCCTAGCATGTCCCTCCTGCCCACTCACTGCCCCTCTCTTCTACCCTACCATGTCCTTCCTGCCCACTCACTGTCTCTCTGTTCTACCCTACCATGTCCATCCTGCCCCTCTCTTCTACCCTACCATGTCCTTCCTGCCCACTCACTGCCCATGACTTCTACCCTACCATGTCCCTCCTGCCCCTCACTGCCCCTCTCTTCTACCCTACCATGTCCTTCCTGCCCACTCACTGCCCCTCTCTTCTACCCTATCATGTCCCTCCTGCCCCTCACTGCCCCTCTCTTCTACCCTATCATGTCCCTCCTGCCCCTCACTGCCCCTCTTCACTGCCTCTCTCTTCTACCCTCTCATGTCCCTCCTGTCCCTCACTGCCCCTCTCATCTACCCTATCATGTCCCTCCTGCCCCTCACTGCCCCTCTCTTCTACCCTATCTTGTCCCTCCTGCCCCTCTCTGCCCCTCTCTTCTACCCTACCATGTCCTTCCTGCCCACTAACTCCCCCTCACTGCCCCTCTCTTCTACCCTACCATGTCCTTCCTGCCCACTCACTGCCCCTCTCTTCTACCATACCATGTCCCTCCTGCCCACTCACTGTCCCTCTCTTCTACCCTATCATGTCCCTCCTGCCCACTCACTGCCCATCTCTTCTACCCTACCATGTCCCTCCTGCCCCTCACTGCCCCTCTCTTCTACTCTATCATGTCCCTCCTGCCCACTCACTGCCCCTCTCTTCTACCCTATCATGTCCCTCCTGCCCCTCACTGCCCCTCTCTTCTACCCTATCATGTCCCTCCTGCCCTCACTGCCCCTTTTCACTGCCCCTCTCTTCTACCCTCTCATGTCCCTCCTGCCCCTCACTGCCCCTCTCATCTACCCTATCATGTCCCTCCTGCCCCTCACTGCCCCTGTCTTCTACCCTATCTTGTCCCTCCTGCCCCTCACTGCCCCTCTCTTCTACCCTACCATGTCCTTCCTGCCCACTAACTCCCCCTCACTGCCCCTCTCTTCTACCCTACCATGTCCTTCCTACCCACTCACTGCCCCTCTCTTCTACCCTACCATGTCCCTCCTGCCCACTCACTGTCCCTCTCTTCTACCCTATCATGTCCCTCCTGCCCACTCACTGCCCATCTCTTCTACCCTACCATGTCCCTCCTGCCCCTCACTGCCCCTCTCTTCTACTCTATCATGTCCCTCCTGCCCTCTCTTCTACCCTATCATGTCCCTCCTGCCCCTCACTGCCCCTCTCTTCTACCCTACCATGTCCCTCCTGCCCCTCACTGCCCCCTCTTCTACCCTACCCTGTCCCTCCTGCCCCTCACTGCCCCTCTCTTCTACTCTATCATGTCCCTCCTGCCACTCACTGCCCCTTTCACTGCCCCTCTCTTCTACCCTATCATGTCCCTCCAGCCCCTCACTGCCCCTCTCTAATACCCTACCATGTCCCTCCTGCCCCTCACTGCCCCTCTCTTCTACTCTATCATGTCCCTCCTGCCACTCACTGCCCCCCTCTTCTACCCTCTCATGTCCCTCCTGCCCCTCACTGCCCCTCTCTTCTACCCTATCATGTCCCTCCTGCCCCTCACTTCCCCTCTTCAATGCCCCTCTCTTCTACCCTATCATGTCCCTCCTGCCCCTCACTGCCCCTCTCATCTACCCTATCATGTCCCTCCTGCCCCTCACTGCCCCTCTCTTCTACCCTATCTTGTCCCTCCTGCCCCTCTCTTCTACCCTACCATGCCCTTCCTGCCCACTCACTGCCCCTCTCTTCTACCCTACCATGTCCCTCCTGCCCACTCACTGCCCCTCTCTTCTACCCTATCATGTCCCTCCTGCCCCTTTCACTGCCCCTCTCTTCTACCCTATCATGTCCCTCCTGCCCACTCACTGCCCCTCTCTTCTACCCTACCATGTCCCTCCTGCCCCTCACTGCCCCTCTCTTCTACTCTATCATGTCCCTCCTGCCACTCACTGCCCCTCTCTTCTACCCTATCACGTCCCTCCTGCCCCTCACTGCCCCTCTCTTCTACCCTATCATGTCCCTCCTGCCCCTCACTGCCCCTCTTCACTGCCCCTCTCTTCTACCCTATCATGTCCCTCCTGCCCCTCACTGCCCCTCTCATCTACCCTACCATGTCCCTCCTGCCCCTCACTGCCCCTCTCTTCTACCGTATCATCTCCCTCCTGCCCCTCACTGCCCCTCTCTTTTACCCTACCATGTCCTTCCTGCCCACTCACTCCCACTCACTGCCCCTCTCTTCTACCCTATCATGTCCCTCCTGCCCCTTTCACTGCCCCTCTCTTCTACCCTATCATGTCCTCCCTGCCCACTCACTGCCCCTCTCTTCTACCCTACCATGTCCTTCCTGCCCACTCACTCCCCCTCACTGCCCCCCTCTTCTACCCTACCATGTCCTTCCTGCCCACTCACTGCCCCTCTCTTCTACCCTACCGTGTCCTTCCTGCCCACTCACTGCCCCTCTCTTCTACCCTACCATGTCCTTCCTGCCCACTCACTGCCCCTCTCTTCTATCCTTCCATGTCCTTCCCGCCCACTCACTTCCCCTCTCTTCTACCCTACCATGTCCCTCATGCCCCTCACTGCCCCTCTCTTCTAACCTTCCATGTCCCTTCTGCCCAATCACTGCCCCTCTCTTCTACCCTATCATGTCCCTCCTGCCCACTCACTGCCCCCCTCTTCTACCCTACCATGTCCTTCCTGCCTACTCACTGCCCCTCTTTTCTATCCTTCCATGTCCTTCCTGTCCCTCACTGCCCCTCTCTTCTACCCTTCCATGTCCCTCCTGTGCCTCACTGCCCCTCTCTTCTACCCTTCCATGTCCCTTCTGCCCACTCACTGCCCCTCTCTTCTACCCTACCATGTCCCTCCTCTCCACTCACTGCCCCTCTCTTCTACCCTTCCATGTCCTTCATTTCCCTCACTGCCCCTCTCTTCTACCCTATCATGTCCCTCCTGTCCCTCACTGCCCCTCTTCACTGCCCCTCTCTTCTACCCTATCATGTCCTTCCTGCCCACTCACTGCCTCTGTCTTCTACCCTTCCATGTCCCTTCTGCCCACTCACTGCCCCTCTCTTCTACCCTACCATGTCCCTCCTGCCCACTCACTGCCCCTCTTCACTGCCCCTAACTTCTACCCTATTATGTCCCTCCTGCCCCTCACTGCCCCTCTCTTCTACCCTACCATGTCCTTCCTACCCACTCACTGCCCCTCTCTTCTACCCTACCATGTCCTTCCTGCCCACTACTACCCCTCTCTTCTACCCTACCATGTCCCTCCTGCACACTCACTGCCCTTCTCTTCTACCCTATCATGTCCTTCCTGACGACTCACTGCCCCTCTCTTCTACCCTACCATGTCCTTCCTGCCCACTCACTGCCCCTCTCTTCTACCCTTCCATGTCCCTCCTGCCCACTCACTTCCCCTCTCTTCTACCCTATCATGTCCCTCCTGCCCCTCACTGCCCCTCTCTTCTACCCTATCATGTCCCTCCTGCCCCTCACTGCCCCTCTCTTCTACCCTATTATGTCCTTCCTGCCCCTCACTGCCCCTCTCTTCTACCCTACCATGGCCTTCCTGCCCACTCACTGCCCCTCTCTTCTACCCTACCATGTCCTTCCTGCCGATCACTGCCCCTCTCTTCTACCCTACCATGTCCTTCCGGCCCACTCACTGCCCCTCTCTTCTACCCTATCATGTCCTTCCGGCCCACTCACTGCCCCTCTCTTCTACCCTACCATGTCCTTCCTGCCCACTCACTTCCCCTCTCTTCTACCCTACCATGTCCTTCCTGCCCACTCACTGCCCCTCTCTTCTACCCTATCATGTCCCTCCTGCTCCTCACTGCCCCTCTCTTCTACCCTTCCATGTCCCTCCTGCCCACTCACTGCCCCTCTCTTCTACCCTACCATGTCCCTCCTGCCCACTCACTGCCCCTCTCTTCTACCCTTCCATGTCCCTCCTGTCCACTCACTGCCCCTCTCTTCTATCCTTCCATGTCCTTCCTGTCCCTCACTGCCCCTCTCTTCTACCCTATCATGTCCCTCCTGCCCCTCACTGCCCCTCTTCAATGCCCCTCTCTTCTACCCTATCATGTCCCTCCTGCCAGTCACTGCCCCTCTCTTTTACCCTACCATGTCCCTCCTGCCCACTCACTGCCCCTCTCTTCTACCCTTCCATGTCCTTCCTGCCCACTCACTGCCTCTCTCTTCTACCCTTCCATGTCCTTCCTGCCCACTCACTGCCTCTCTCATCTACCCTATCCTGTCCCTCCTGCCCACTCACTGCCCCTCTCTTCTACCCTACCATGTCCCTCCTGCCTACTCACTGCCCCTCTCTTCTACCCTATCATGTCCTTCCTGACCACTCACTGCCCCTCTCTTCTACCCTACCATGTCCCTCCTGCCCTTCACTGCCCCTCTCTTCTACCCTACCATGTCTTTCCTTCCCACTCACTGCCCCTCTCTTCTACCCTACCATGTCCTTCCTGCCCACTCATTGCCTCTCTCTTCTACCCTACCATGTCCTTCCTGCCCACTCACTGCCCCTCTCTTCTACCCTTCCATGTCCCTCCTGCCCAATCACTTCCCCTCTCTTCTACCCTACCATGTCCTTCCTGCCCACTCACTGCCCCTCTCTTCTACCCTACCATGTCCTTCCGGTCCCTCAGTGCCCCTCTCTTCTACCCTACCATGTCCTTCCTGCCCACTTACTGCCCCTCTCTTCTACCCTATCATGTCCCTCCTGCCCACTCACTGCCCCTCTCTTCTACCCTACCATGTCCTTCCTGCCCCTCACTGCCCCTCTCTTCTTCCCTACCATGTCCTTCCTGCCCACTCACTGCCCCTCTCTTCTACCCTACCATGTCCCTCCTGCCCACTCACTGCCAATCTCTTTTACCCTTCCATGTCCCTTCTGCCCACTCATTGCCCCTCTCTTCTATCCTAGCATGTCCCTCCTGCCCACTCACTGCCCCTCTCTTCTACCCTACCATGTCCTTCCTGCCCACTCACTGTCTCTCTGTTCTACCCTACCATGTCCATCCTGCCCCTCACTGCTCCTCTCTTCTACCCTACCATGTCCTTCCTGCCCACTCACTGCCCATGACTTCTACCCTACCATGTCCCTCCTGCCCCTCACTGTCCCTCTCTTCTACCCTACCATGTCCTTCCTGCCCACTCACTGCCCCTCTCTTCTACCCTATCATGTCCCTCCTGCCCCTCACTGCCCCTCTCTTCTACCCTATCATGTCCCTCCTGCCCCTCACTGCCCCTCTTCACTGCCTCTCTCTTCTACCCTCTCATGTCCCTCCTGCCCCTCACTGCCCCTCTCATCTACCCTATCATGTCCCTCCTGCCCCTCACTGCCCCTCTCTTCTACCCTATCTTGTCCCTCCTGCCCCTCTCTGCCCCTCTCTTCTACCCTACCATGTCCTTCCTGCCCACTAACTCCCCCTCACTGCCCCTCTCTTCTACCCTACCATGTCCTTCCTGCCCACTCACTGCCCCTCTCTTCTACCATACCATGTCCCTCCTGCCCACTCACTGTCCCTCTCTTCTACCCTATCATGTCCCTCCTGCCCACTCACTGCCCATCTCTTCTACCCTACCATGTCCCTCCTGCCCCTCACTGCCCCTCTCTTCTACTCTATCATGTCCCTCCTGCCCACTCACTGCCCCTCTCTTCTACCCTATCATGTCCCTCCTGCCCCTCACTGCCCCTCTCTTCTACCCTATCATGTCCCTCCTGCCCTCACTGCCCCTTTTCACTGCCCCTCTCTTCTACCCTACCATGTCCTTCCTGCCCACTCACTGCCCCTCTCTTCTACCCTACCATGTCCCTCCTGCCCACTCACTGTCCCTCTCTTCTACCCTATCATGTCCCTCCTGCCCACTCACTGCCCATCTCTTCTACCCTACCATGTCCCTCCTGCCCCTCAATGCTCCTCTCTTCTACTCTATCATGTCCCTCCTGCCACTCACTGCCCCTCTCTTCTACCCTATCATGTCCCTCCTGCCCCTCACTGCCCCTCTCTTTTACCCTACCATGTCCCTCCTGCCCCTCACTGCCCCTCTCTTCTACCCTACCCTGTCCCTCCTGCCCCTCACTGCCCCTCTCTTCTACTCTATCATGTCCCTCCTGCCACTCACTGCCCCTTTCACTGCCCCTCTCTTCTACCCTATCATGTCCCTCCAGCCCCTCACTGCCCCTCTCTAATACCCTACCATGTCCCTCCTGCCCCTCACTGCCCCTCTCTTCGACTCTATCATGTCCCTCCTGCCACTCACTGCCCCCCTCTTCTACCCTATCATGTCCCTCCTGCCCCTCACTGCCCCTCTCTTCTACCCTATCATGTCCCTCCTGCCCCTCACTTCCCCTCTTCAATGCCCCTCTCTTCTACCCTATCATGTCCCTCCTGCCCCTCACTGCCCCTCTCATCTACCCTATCATGTCCCTCCTGCCCCTCACTGCCCCTCTCTTCTACCCTATCTTGTCCCTCCTGCCCCTCTCTTCTACCCTACCATGTCCTTCCCGCCCACTCACTGCCCCTCTCTTCTACCCTACCATGTCCCTCCTGCCCACTCACTGCCCCTCTCTTCTACCCTATCATGTCCCTCCTGCCCCTTTCACTGCCCCTCTCTTCTACCCTATCATGTCCCTCCTGCCCACTCACTCCCCCTCACTGCCCCCCTCTTCTACCCTACCATGTCCTTCCTGCCCACTCACTGCCCCTCTCTTCTACCCTACCGTGTCCTTCCTGCCCACTCACTGCCCCTCTCTTCTACCCTACCATGTCCTTCCTGCCCACTCACTGCCCCTCTCTTCTATCCTTCCATGTTCTTCCCGCCCACTCACTTCCCCTCTCTTCTACCCTACCATGTCCCTCATGCCCCTCACTGCCCCTCTCTTCTACCCTTCCATGTCCCTTCTGCCCAATCACTGCCCCTCTCTTCTACCCTATCATGTCCCTCCTGCCCACTCACTGCCCCCCTCTTCTACCCTACCATGTCCTTCCTGCCCACTCACTGCCCCTCTCTTCTATCCTTCCATGTCCTTCCTGTCCCTCACTGCCCCTCTCTTCTACCCTTCCATGTCCCTCCTGCCCCTCACTGCCCCTCTCTTCTACCCTTCCATGTCCCTTCTGCCCACTCATTGCCCCTCTCTTCTACCCTACCATGTCCCTCCTCTCCACTCACTGCCCATCTCTTCTACCCTTCCATGTCCTTCATTTCCCTCACTGCCCCTCTCTTCTACCCTATCATGTCCCTCCTGTCCCTCACTGCCCCTCTTCACTGCCCCTCTCTTCTACCCTATCATGTCCTTCCTGCCCACTCACTGCCTCTGTCTTCTACCCTTCCATGTCCCTTCTGCCCACTCACTGCCCCTCTCTTCTACCCTACCATGTCCCTCCTGCCCACTCACTGCCCCTCTTCACTGCCCCTAACTTCTACCCTATTATGTCCCTCCTGCCCCTCACTGCCCCTCACTGCCCCTCTCTTCTACCCTACCATGTCCTTCCTACCCACTCACTGCCCCTCTCTTCTACCCTACCATGTCCTTCCTGCCCACTACTGCCCCTCTCTTCTACCCTACCATGTCCCTCCTGCCCACTCACTGCCCCTCTCTTCTACCCTATCATGTCCTTCCTGACGACTCACTGCCCCTCTCTTCTACCCTACCATGTCCTTCCTGCCCACTCACTGCCCCTCTCTTCTACCCTTCCATGTCCCTCCTGCCCACTCACTTCCCCTCTCTTCTACCCTATCATGTCCCTCCTGCCCCTCACTGCCCCTCTCTTCTACCCTATCATGTCCCTCCTGCCCCTCACTACCCCTCTCTTCTACCCTATTATGTCCTTCCTGCCCCTCACTGCCCCTCTCTTCTACCCTACCATGGCCTTCCTGCCCACTCACTGCCCCTCTCTTCTACCCTACCATGTCCTTCCTGCCGATCACTGCCCCTCTCTTCTACCCTACCATGTCCTTCCGGCCCACTCACTGCCCCTCTCTTCTACCCTATCATGTCCTTCCGGCCCACTCACTGCCCCTCTCTTCTACCGTACCATGTCCTTCCTGCCCACTCACTTCCCCTCTCTTCTACCCTACCATGTCCTTCCTGCCCACTCACTGCCCCTCTCTTCTACCCTATCATGTCCCTCCTGCTCCTCACTGCCCCTCTCTTCTACCCTTCCATGTCCCTCCTGCCCACTCACTGCCCCTCTCTTCTACCCTACCATGTCCCTCCTGCCCACTCACTGCCCCTCTCTTCTACCCTTCCATGTCCCTCCTGTCCACTCACTGCCCCTCTCATCTATCCTTCCATGTCCTTCCTGTCCCTCACTGCCCCTCTCTTCTACCCTATCATGTCCCTCCTGCCCCTCACTGCCCCTCTTCAATGCCCCTCTCTTCTACCCTATCATGTCCCTCCTGCCAGTCACTGCCCCTCTCTTTTACCCTACCATGTCCCTCCTGCCCACTCACTGCCCCTCTCTTCTACCCTTCCATGTCCTTCCTGCCCACTCACTGCCTCTCTCTTCTACCCTTCCATGTCCCTCCTGCCCACTCACTGCCCCTCTCATCTACCCTATCCTGTCCCTCCTGCCCACTCACTGCCCCTCTCTTCTACCCTACCATGTCCCTCCTGCCTACTCACTGCCCCTCCCTTCTACCCTATCATGTCCTTCCTGACCACTCACTGCCCCTCTCTTCTACCCTACTATGTCCCTCCTGCCCCTCACTGCCCCTCTCTTCTACCCCACCATGTCTTTCCTGCCCACTCACTGCCCCTCTCTTCTACCCTACCATGTCCTTCCTGCCCACTCACTGCCTCTCTCTTCTACCCTACCATGTCCTTCCTGCCCACTCACTGCCCCTCTCTTCTACCCTTCCATGTCCCTCCTGCCCACTCACTTCCCCTCTCTTCTACCCTACCATGTCCTTCCTGCCCACTCACTGCCCCTCTCTTCTACCCTACCATGTCCTTCCGGTCCCTCACTGCCCCTCTCTTCTACCCTACCATGTCCTTCCTGCCCACTCACTGCCCCTCTCTTCTACCCTATCATGTCCCTCCTGCCCACTCACTGCCCCTCTCTTCTACCCTACCATGTCCTTCCTGCCCCTCACTGCCCCTTTCTTCTACCCTACCATGTCCTTCCTGCCCACTCACTGCCCCTCTCTTCTACCCTACCATGTCCCTCCTGCTCACTCACTGCCCCTCTCTTTTACCCTTCCATGTCCCTTCTGCCCACTCACTGCCCCCCTCTCTTCTATCCTATCATGTCCCTCCTGCCCACTCACTGCCCCTCTCTTCTACCCTACCATGTCCTTCCTGCCCACTCACTGTCTCTCTGTTCTACCCTACCATGTCCATCCTGCCCCTCACTGCTCCTCTCTTCTACCCCACCATGTCCTTCCTGCCCACTCACTGCCCATCACTTCTACCCTACCATGTCCCTCCTGCCCCTCACTGCCCCTCTCTTCTACCCTACCATGTCCTTCCTGCCCACTCACTGCCCCTCTCTTCTACCCTACCATGTCCCTCCTGCCCACTCACTGCCCCTCTCTTTTACCCTTCCATGTCCCTTCTGCCCACTCACTGCCCCTCTCTTCTATCCTATCATGTCACTCCTGCCCACTCACTGCCCCTCTCTTCTACCCTACCATGTCCTTCCTGCCCACTCACTGCCCATCACTTCTACCCTACCATGTCCTTCCTGCCCACTCACTGCCATCACGTTTACCCTACCATGTCTCTCCTGCCCCTCACTGCCCATCTCTTCTACCCTACCATGTCCTTCCTGCCCACTCACTGCCCCTCTCTTCTACCCTATCATGTCCCTCCTGCCCCTCACTGCCCCTCTCTTCTACTCTACCATGTCCTTCCTGCCCACTCACCGCCCATCTCTTCTACCCTATCTGTCCTATCCTATCTCTTTCTTTTCTACCCTATCTCTTCTACCCTATCGGTCCAACCCTATCTATCCTACTTTCTTTCCTACCCTATCTGTCCAACCCTATCTTTTCTATTATATCTCTTCTACCCCATCTGTCTTACCCTATCTGTTCTACCCTGTTCTGTCCTACCCTATCTGTCCTAATCTACCTGTCCTACCCTATCAGTTCTACCCTGTCCTGTTCTACCCTATTGTTCTACCCTATCTCTTCAATCCTATCTGTATTACCATACCTGTCCTACCCTATCTGTTCTACCCTATGCTGTCCTACCCTATCTGTTCTACCCTAGCTTTACTACCCTATCTTTCCTACCCTACCAGTCTGTCTTACGCTATCTGTCCACTACTGTGCCTTACCGCATATCTTCAATCCTATCTGTTCTAACCTAGCTGTGCTACCCTATCTGATCTACCCTATATTCCACCTATCTGTCATACCCTATCGCTTCTACCCTATCTGCCCCACCCTATCGGTTCTACCCTATCTGTCTTATCCTGTCTGTTCTACTGTATCTGTTCTACCCTGTCTGTGCTATCCTATCTGTGTTATCATGTCTGTTCTACCGTACCTTTCCTATCCTATCTGTTTTTTCCTATCTGTCCCACTCTGCCTTACCCTATCTGTCCCAGTCCCCACTATTTTCTTTCATCGTCCCTCAGCACATTGTGCCGGACACTTCCATATCTTCTCTCTGCCTCACCCTCTGTGTCCCTATCCCCTCTGCCCCTGTGCAACTCTCTACCCTAAGACCATTCCATGTCCCACCACACCTCCCCTGCCCTATTCATGACCCTTTCTACACCTACCCTCACCTGTTTCTCCTTCCCTGCCCATCCCCCTTTCTACTCCTACTCTCACCTGTTTCTCCTTCCCTGCCCATCTCCCTTTCTACCCCTACCCACACCTGTTTCTCCATCCCTGCCCATCACCCTTTCTACCCCTACCCACACCTGTTTCTCCTTCTCAGTCAACCCCCTTTCTACTCCTACCCACACCTGTTTCTCCGTCCCTGCCCATCACCCTTTCTACCCCTACCCACACCTGTTTCTCTTTCTCAGTCATCCCCCTTTCTACCCCTACCCACACCTGTTTATCCGTCCCTGCCCATCACCCTTTCTACCAATACCCACACCTGTTTCTCCTTCTCAGTCCATCACCCTTTCTACCCCTCCGCACACCTGTTTCTCCATCCCTGCCCACCACCCTTTCTACCCCTACCCACACCTGTTTCTCCGTCCCTGCCCATCACCCTTTCTACCCCTCCGCACACCTGTTTCTCCGTCCCTGCCCATCACCCTTTCTACCCCTACCCACCCCTGTTTCTCCGTCCGTGCCAATCCCTCTTTCTACCCCCACCCACACCTGTTTCTCCGTCCATGCCCATCACCCTTTCTACCCCTACCCACACCTGTTTCTCCTTCTCAGTCATCCCCCTTTCTACCCCTACCCACACCTGTTTCTCCGTCCCTGCCCATCACCCTTTCTACCCCTACCCACACCTGTTTCTCCTTCCCTGCCCATCACCCTTTCTACCCCTACCCACACCTGTTTCTCCTTCCCTGCCCATCCCCCTTTCTACGCCTACCCACACCTGTTTCACCTTCTATAGGATGTTGTCCTGGTTTGTAGTGGGTACCTTGGGTACTTACATCTTACACCAGGTCCAGTTATCCCTTATAAGTAGATTAGAGGAGTTCTAGCAGCTTAGGCTGATAGAGGTAGATGTAGCAGAGCAGCTTAGTCTGAACTAGGAGACATGCAAAGCTCATGCAATACCACTATAGTTACACAGTACTTATACACAAGTAAAGACAATACTCAGTGGTACCAAAAATAAAGGTAGTTTATTTTAGTGATACAAGGCCAAAAAAAACGTAGAAGCAATACTCGGTCTGGAGGTAAGTATTATACACAATATATACACTAGAGACCAAAATCAGGTAAGTAAATAGTCACAGAATAGTGCAAACAGTAGAAAATACAATAGGATGCAATAGGTCTAGGGGCAACACAAACCATATACTAAGAAAGTGGAATGCGAATCACAAATTCCCCACTAGGTAAGTGTAGTGTGTAGAGGGGCGCTGGGAGTGTAAGAAAACCACAAAGGTGAGTAAAATACCCCACCCTAGAGCCCAGGAAAGTAGGAGTAAAGTACTCCAAGTTTCCTCAGGACCCACTACAAGTTGTGCTAAGAGTTAGTGCAAGAACCAAGCAAGACTGCAAGCAACAAATGGTGGATTCCTGGACCTGAAGACCTGTAATGAGAGGAGACCAAGTCCGGAAGTCGCAGAAGATTCCGGGAAGGACAGGGGCCCCTGCCAACCTAGAAGATGGTGCAAAAGAGGATACTCCGGTTGGAAGAAGTCTGCAGAAGAGCACCAAAGAAGATGGCTGCGGGTTCCTGCGTGATGCAAAGGATGTCCCACGTGGATAAGTTGGATGCAGGCAAGTTGCAACGCTGGATTCGTCCAACAAGCCTTGGTTCATGCAATGTCGCAGTTTGCGTCACATTGGCGCTGCCTGGACCCAGGAGGGACCTGGGGACCTCATCTCAGACTGAGGAGGCATAGGGGGCTCCCAACACCGGAGGGAACCCACAGATGACCAGGCAGCACCCACGGAGGTCCCAGGACATGGGGACAAAGAAGGTGCAAATTGCTGTTGCTGGTGGAAACTTGCAAGCTGAATCTTAAGAGGTACCCACAGGAGAGACCCTAAATAACCCTGAGAGGGGGACTGGTTACCTAACCAGGTATGCACCTATCAGGAGGGGTCTCTGATGTCACCCACTGGCACTGGCCACTCAGAGAGCTCCAGAGTTTCCCCACACCTTGGAAAACAAATGGCTAACACCAGAGACACACTGGAGGAGCTCTGGGCAACACCCCTGGGGTGGTGATGGACAGGGAAGTGGTCACTCCCCTTTCCTTTGTCCAGTTTCGCACCAGAGCAGGGAATGGGGGTCCCTGAATGGGTGTAGACTGGCTTATGCAAGGAGGGCACCATCTGTGCCCTTCAAAGCATTTCCAGGGCTCTAGGAGGCTACCCCTCCCAAGCCTGTAACACATATTTCCACCCTCCTCCCAAAGGAAATGCTTTGTTCTGCCTTCCTGGGACTGGGCTGCCCAGACCCCAGGAGGGTAGAACCTTGTCTGTGAGGTGGCAGCAGCTGTAGCTGCAGTGAAAGCCTCAGAGAGCTGGTTTGGCAGTACTGGGGGTCCCCCAGGATGCATGGGAATGCCCCCCCAATACCACATTTGCAATGGGGGGACAATTCCATGAGCTTAGACTCCTTACATGGCCATATTCGGAGTTACCATTGTGAAGCTACATATAGGTATTGACCTATATGTAGTGCAAGTGTGTAATGGCGTCCCCACACTCACAAAGTCTGGGGAATTGGCCCTGGACAGCGTGGGGGCACCTTTGCTAGTGCAAGGGTGCCCTCACACTTAGGGCCTGATTCCGAGGCCGGCGGGCGGCGGTCGCCGCCCGCCTGGCGGGAACCACCATATGGCCGCTCCGCGGTCGAAAGACCGCGGAGGCCATTCAGGCTTTCCCGCTGGGCTGGCGGGCGACCGCCAGGAGGCCGCCCGCCAGCCCAGCGGGAAACCCCTCCCCACGAGGAAGCCGGCTCCGAATGGAGCCGGCGGAGTGGGTATGTGCGACGGGTGCAGTTTGCACCCGTCGCGTATTTCAGTGTCTGCATTGCAGACACTGAAATACTTTGTGGGGCCCTCTTACGGGGGCCCCTGCAGTGCCCATGCCATGGGCATGGGCACTGCAGGGGCCCCCAGGGGCCCCGTGGCACCCCCTACCGCCATCCTGTTCCTGGCGGGAGACCCGCCAGGAACAGGATGGCGGTAGGGGGTGTCAGAATCCCCATGGCGGCGGAGCGCGCTCCGCCGCCATGGAGGATTCTGTAGGGCAGTGGTAAACCGGCGGGAGACCGCCGGTTTACCCTTTCTGGCCGCGGCTGAACCGCCGCGGTCAGAATGCCCTTGGGAGCACCGCCAGCCTGTTGGCGGTGCTCCCGTGGTCGGTGACCCTGGCGGTCACCGGCCGCCAGGGTCAGAATGACCCCCTTAGTAACTTTGCACCTAGCCTTCAGCAAATGAAGGTTAGACATGTAGGTGACTCATAAGTTACTTAAGTGCGGTGAGAATGGTTGTGAAATAGTATGTGCACTATTTCACTCAGGCTGCAGTGGCAGTCCTATGAAAGGGTTTGTCTGAGCTCCCTGTGGGTGGCAAAATAAATGCTGCAGCCCATATGGATCTCCTGGAACCCCAATGCCCTGGGTACCTAGGACCATATACTAGGGACTTGTAAGGGGGGGTCCAGTGTGCCAATTGGAATTGGAATATGAAGTCACTAAACTATAGTGAGTAATTTGGAAGCGGAGAGAGCATAAGCACTGAGGTTCTGGTTAGCAGAGCCTCAGTGACACAGTTAAGTATACTGACAACTCACACATTAGGCCACAAACTATGAGCACTGGGGTCCTGGCTAGCAGGGTCCCAGTGAGACAGGCAAAACATACTGACAAACAGGTAGAAAGTGGGCGTAACATGCCAAGAAAGATGGTACTCTGAGTGGCCAGTGCCAGCAGGTGACGTCAGAGACCCATCCTGATAGGTGCTTACCTGATAAGGTAGCCAATCCCCGTCTCAGGGCTACTTAGGGTCTCTCCTGTGGGTTCTCTTCAGATTCTGCTTGCAAGTTTCCTTCAGGATTCCTCTGCAACAACTTCAGCTTCCCCTGACTTCGGATCGACCGCAGCCTGCTCCAAGAAACGCTGCAACTGCAACAAAGTATACATAAGAGATACTTTTCTTAAGCAACCTCAGCTCCAAGTCAGCAACTGCAACAGTTTCCTCGGTGTGCACGCTCTGAGGACTCCCTGTCTTCATCCTGCACCAGAAGGACTGAAGAAATCTCTTGTGGGGTGACGGAGTGACTCCCCTGCTCCAGCAGGCACCTTCCAAGACGATGACCAGTACCCTTGGACTCCTCTCACAGTGACGAGCGTGCGCCTAAGGACACAGAGGGTGGACATCATCGACATAGACTATCCTGAGGTCCTGTTGATGCAATTTGGAGGAGGTAAGACCTTGCCTTCCCAGAGAGCGATGGTACCCCTGTGTAGTGCGTCTTCTTCACCTCCTGAGGCCTCTATGCACTATTTGCAAATTTCCTTCGTGCACAGCCTGGCCCCCAGCACTCCATCCTGTGACGCTCAACTTGCTGAGTTGTTCTCCGGCGGTGAGGGACCTTCCTTTGTTGTGCTGCATCAACCGCGTTTTGCACCTCCTTTGTCCCCGTATCCTGAGAGGGGGATTGGCTACCTTCAACGAATTAAATCAGAGGGAACAACATTTCACACTGAGGGGCTATCCCCAAAGCATTATATGCAAAGCCAGCAACAGGATTAAAAAGACAAAACGGGGAAGTCTACTGACTGCATCCAAAAAGAAAAAGCCTAGAAAACATAGCAAATTATCTTTGATTACACCACATAGTGCTCTCAATCCACAGATCTACAAAATCCTGTACAAACATTGGTCTTTCCTACTAGCCGATAACACCCTCAAAATGGGCCTCACTCCTAAACCCAGAGTTACATATAGCAGAGGCTATACACTACGGGACTCGTTGTGTCATAGTTTCCTACCACCTAACACTACTGATATATGGTTATCCAAACCACCCTTCGGTTCTTACAAGTGGGCACTGTAATGTTTGTTGTTACATAAAAGACAAGATGGTCAGTTTTCATTACAATACCAAGACTCCATACAAGATTCACAAGTTCACCAACTGCAACACCAAGTATGTTGTATACTGTTTGATATGTGTGTGTGGCCGCATCTATGTTGGTAGTACCATCAGACCATTAAAAGAGAGAATTCAAGAACACATAAGGGCCATTCGGACAAACAACACCAACTACCCCTTTGCCACACACTACAACACTGCCCCTGGACAATGAGAAATCTTAGGCATGACTGTACATGGTATGGATACAGTAGGTGCACTACCACAGGGTGGTGACAAAACCCTGATCCTAAGACGTATGGAAAGCAAAGGCATCATCAAACCTAGGGCAGTAGAAGAGGGTCTAAACATAGGAACAGATCCACATGTGTTCCATTGACTAAAGTAAGATCTCGGATTGTTCTTTATATCTTGTGCCTAACCATATGAACAATTTATGTGATATGGTCTCTTCAACATAAACAAACTGCAAGGAAATGTTTCCCTTCATATCAGCCCTGATAGAAATCTGTGACACTATGGGGGTCATTACGACTCAAGCGGTCGGTGGTAATATGGAGGAAAGTACTTTCCTCCATATTATAACATTGGCGGTTTGGCTGAAGACAAACCGCCAATGTACCACACCGACCGCCATGGCGGTAACAGCCGCCGGGCTGGAGACATCAATCTCCAGCCCAGCGGCCATCACTTGACTTGACTCCCTGTCACTGATAGAGGTCTTCCCCACCTGCCTCCCCCTCCACAGGTTCCCCCACCCCCTTACTCCCCAGACCCCTCCCTTCATACACGCCCTTCCCTTCACACATGCACACACGCATACACACACTCATTCCAACATTCATCCACGCATGCATACATCCATTCACACACACATCCGCACACACTGACATACATACACGCAGACACGCATTCACACAAATCAACAAACACGCACTCACACCCGCAAACATGCACACACATACAACACACAACACACACCCCCATATACGCACCCACATACACACACACACCCGCACGCACACACAACACCCCCCAACCCCCTGTAGGATCACCCACTTACCTTTGTGTAGAGGGTCCTCCGGCAGGAGACGGGACGGTGCGTCCGCCAGCAGAACACCTCCAGTCCGTATTATTCTCATAATATAGTCGGCGGCGGTCTACTGGTGTGGTGCTGCTGCTGGCAGCAGCACCACCTTACCGCCGGCATGGCCACAGCTGGACTTCCGCCATCCTTCTGGCGGAAATCCGGCTGTGGTCATAATACGGCGGACGGCTAGTAGCCGTGGCGACGGTCTTTTGGTGACCATCACCGTGGGGCTATAGGCGGTTTTTACCGCCAATGTCATAATGAGGGCCTATATTCTCACACACATCTGTGAAACTATTTTAAGACAAGCTTGAAAATTTACATCATATTATCAGGTTCTGAACATAGCGAAGGATAAACACAACCCTTTCTGACCTGTTCTTTATTTCTTGTGCCTATCCATAAAAATGATCCTTGTGATACGGTTTGTCTAATATAAACAAGCTGCAAGCGAATGATTCCCTTGTTTTAGCTCTCTTTGAACTCTGTGGTACTATGTTTCACACATACATGAGAAAATGTGTAGCGCACCAATAACATCTTTGAAAGTTTAGATTATGATGTCAGGTTAAATAGTTGAGAATCGTAGAATTCGACATCTGTATCCCATACATAAAATATACATACAGTTGCATACACTGCGTACACAACTTGGTACATATATTAAATTAACAATGGATGTATCACATCACTAATATATCGTCACAATTTCAGAGATATAGGGGGTCATTCCAACCCTGGCGGTCGGTGTAAAAGCGGCGGCCAACCCGCAAACAGGCAGGCGGCCAAAAAAATGGAATTCCGACCCTGGCGGGAACCGCCAACACAGCCCGCCACTTTAACACTCCGACCGCCACAGCGGTACAGACAAGCAGCGCGGCGGTCACCGCCAACAGACAGGCGGCAGACAATGTACCGCTCAGCCTATCACAACTCACCAATCCGCCACCTTTTCCGGGGCGGGAGCCCCACCGATAAAAACACGGCAGAAACATACTTCGAACGGGAAAACGCTCACCTCTACACACTCCACGAGGAATCTGGACAGCATGGAACCCGAACTACACATCCTACCAGCTATTGTCTACCTGCTCCTCTACCAGGAGCACGAACGCCGGCGCAGAAGACAACGGTGAGTACTGCACCTACGACACAGGGGAGGCAAAAAATTACGGGGACACACATACGCCACACACCCACCCCCACCCTCACCAACTACAACACACACATCAATGCAGAGCAACAAGTCAGAGTGACACCCCCTAACCCCCCCGGAAGAATGCAAAGACAAAATAAAATGATCATTAAAAATGAAGTATATTATAGCATAATTGAAGTTAAGTGAAATATGAAATATATAAATAAAATATATTACATCATGAACAATATATACATAGGTCAAAAGTCCGGGCCATATTGGCTATCATCCATTGTTCGTGGGCCAATGGGACTAAACACATGGGCAAAGCCCACACACGAGACCCGATTCAGGGGCATCAGATAGTAAAACTACAGGCACCTCAGGGTGAAGGGAAGGGGGGCACCTCAGCCAGTTGAGTCCACGACACCAGATCCACGAGGGGCCTCCATGCCCACTGTACCATCCTGGGGAGTGCAAAGCCACAGTCTCACAAGTCTCTACAGTGGGTGGGTTGCCCACTGTACCATCCTGGGGAGTGCAAAGCCACAGTCTCTCAAGTCTCTACAGTGGGTGGCTTGCCCACTGATCCATCCTGGGGAGTGCAAAGTCACAGTCCATCAAGTGGATTACAGACTCCACTGGTTCTGGAGGAGGCATGGTGCCCAGAGTGCTTCGTGAAGCCCTGGCCGACACAGATCCGGCCCTGCCAATGGGCCAGCGGTGCTTGAGATGAAGGGCCCAGCGGAGCGGTGCTTGACAGGAAGGGCCCAGCGGAGCGGTGCTTGAGATGAAGGGCCCAGCGGAGCGGTGCTTGAGATGAAGGGCCCAGCGGAGCGGTGCATGAGATGAAGGGCCCAGCGGAGTGGTGCTTGAGATGAAGGGCCCAGCGGAGCGGTGCTTGAGATGAAGGGCCCAGCGGAGCGGTGCTTGAGATGAAGGGCCCAGCGGAGCGGTGCTTGCCAGGAAGGGCCCAGCGGAGCGGTGCTTGAGATGAAGGGCCCAGCGGAGCGGTGCTTGAGATGAAGGGACCAGCGGAGCGGTGCTTGACAGGAAGGGCCCAGTGGAGCGGTGCTTGAGATGAAGGGCCCAGCGGAGCGGTGCTTGAGATGAAGGGCCCAGCGGAGCGGTGCATGAGATGAAGGGCCCAGCGGAGCGGTGCTTGAGATGAAGGGCCCAGCGGAGCGGTGCTTGACAGGAAGGGCCCAGCGGAACGGTGCTTGAGATGAAGGGCCCAGCGGAGCGGTGCTTGACAGGAAGGCCCCAGCGGAGCGGTGCATGAGATGAAGGGCCCAGCGGAGCGGTGCTTGAGATGAAGGGCCCAGCGGAGCGGTGCTTGACAGGAAGGGCCCAGCGGAGCGGTGCTTGAGATGAAGGGCCCAGCGGAGCGGTGCTTGACATGAAGGGCCCTGTTCAGCGGTGCTTGTCACGGCGGGCCCTGTTCAGCGGTGCTTGTCACGGCGGGGCCCAGTTTGGCGGTGCTTGTCACGGCGGGGCCCTGTTCAGCGGTGCTTGTCACGGCGGGGCCCTGTTCAGCGGTGCTTGTCACGGCGGGGCCCTGTTCAGCGGTGCTTGACATGTGTTCCCAGGGAACCAGATCGGGCCAATATTTTCCGCTCAGTCGCCATCCGACCTTTCGCTTGCAAGGCCCTCCTGTGCTGGAGTCCTGGGCCCCTGGGTGTCCTCCTTCACACCCGAAATGGGGCTGGTGGGGCCCTCCTGGGCAGCTCGCCTGCTGCCGGAAATGTCCGCCCTGCTGCCCTTGCCCTCCTTCGCCGATTCTCTGGGGCCCTTACCTCCCTTTGTGGATGTGCCAGGTTACGGTGCCAGGGTAGTGCCTTTGGGGGCTGCCATCTCTGGCCTCTTGCGCCGGCCCTTCCCTTTTTTAGTTTTTTTCCCAGGGGGTGGGCTGGCTGTCCCCTTGCTGCTGGCCGATGTTGCTGCCCTAGAAGCTGGTGGACTCCAATAGCCCTGGACTATGGTCCTTGTAGGTGCAGGGCTTGTGGTGGCTGAGGTGCTGTTTGGACTCTTACGAGATGGAGGGGGTGGGTCAGGTGATGCAAAGAGGTTAATTTTGGAGAGGAAAAACTTTTTAGGAGCAGTGGAAAGGGTAGGTGCAGTGGGTATGGGAGTGGAGGAAGAGGATGTGGTTGTAGGAGAGTGAAGTCTGGGGTCTATGGGTGCAGGTGCTTGTGACGGAGGCTGTCGTGAGGTGGATGGCTGTTGGGTGGGTGGCTGCCTGCGTTTGTGTGGTTTGGAAGAGGGGGTGACAGACACACTGGGAGAGGACACAGGGGAGGGGTAAATGGCAGTGGGGGTGGTGACTGCACGTGTGCGGAGTGTTCTGGTGGGTGTGGTGGTGATGGACGTACTGGCTGATGGTTGTGTGCATGCAGGTGTGAGCGGAGACGTCACAGGGAGGGAGGAGGGAGACGAGGAGGAGGGGGACACAGAGGAGGCAGTGGCTGTTGGCATGTCTGCATGTGGATGTTGCATGTGTGAATGCTTGTGTGATCTGTGGTGCTTATGTCTGGATGAGCTGCCCTTGGGTGTTGATGTGTGTGCAGGCTGGTCTGTAGGTGTGGCTGGGATAGGCAGAGGAACAGGGGAGTGGGACTGGGATGAGGAAATTGGAGGGGGGAGGCAGGAGACAGGGACAATGGCTGCCGTCAGTGCTGAGGCCAGAGCGTTGAACGATCGCTGATGGGCAGCCTGACCCGAATGAATGCCCTCCAGGTATGCATTGCTCCGGTGCACCTCCCTTTCTACACCCTGGATGGCATTCAAAAGGGTAGACTGCCCAACAATGAGCGTCTGGAGGAGGTCAATGATCTCCTCACTGAGGGCAGCAGGGGTAACTGGGGCAGGGCCTGAGGTGCTTGGGGCGAAGGAGATGCCCGCCTTCCTGGCCGAGCGGGCACGGGGCGAACGCTGAGGGGCTGCTTGGAGGGCGGAGCTGGTGCGCGGGGTGGCGGCTGTACCTGTTGTAGCGGTGGGCACGGATGTTGCCGCCACCACAAGGGAGCTCCCTTCCGAGGACGTGTCTGTGTCGCTGACGTCTCCACGGGTCCCGGTTGTGGAGCTCCCCTCGCCCTCCGTCTCACTGGTGAACTCGGAGTCGGTTGCATGGCCCTCCGGGGCCATGTGAGATGCAGCTCCCTCGTGCTCCGATGCCACTTCTCCTCCGCCTGATGATGCTAATGCACACATGAACAGGAAGACCACAAAAAAGGGGGGGGGGAGAAAAAATGACATGTTGAGTGCATGCATTGGCGACACCGTTGGCGGAGAGGACAGACACAGAAGCCCCCTGCACTACGCCGCGCACTCGGTGTACACTACTCAATTATTGTGACTTGGCCTACAAGCCTATGGACGACAACTGCACACATAGGTGACCCAGGGCTATGGATAGCTGGACTTAGCACCCTACAGAGGTGGGGGGCGGGGGCACAGGGCCATGCCTTACGGAGGGGCCCAGCCTACAGAAATCGCCCTGGCCTAGAGATACCCACAGCCCTCCTCCCCCACCCAGACACCTCCACTGTGCGCTAACATAGCAGAATGTGCTGGTACTCACCCCCTTGTGTCTGCTGTGATGTCCTCACGCGCCCATCCAAATCGGGGTAGGCCATCGCCAGGATCCGGGACATCAGGGGGGTCAATTGACGGGAGCCACCCCTCCTACGTTGGGAGGCCATCCCCAGCAGAGCCTCCGCGGTCTTCCTGCTCCCGCGGCGGATGTCGTCCCACCTCTTGCGGCAGTGGGTGCCCCGTCTGTTGTGGACCCCCAGGGTCCGGATGTCCTTGGCGATGGCACGCCAAATGTCGATCTTCTGATGGGCGCTGACCTATGTGACATGGACAGGGTGGGAAAATAAATATCATCATTTTCTGCATGGTCGATGTGAGTGGCCCCCCCTCTCCAACCTTGCCATATGGCACATGCTCTCATCTGTCGTGCGATGCATGCCTCATTCGCTCCCCTCCCCACCATCTTTCATCCACCCCACTCAACACAGGCATTGCCCACAAAGCATGGTCCCAGTGTACTTACCTGTTGGTCTGGAGGACCGTAGAGTAGCGCATACTGGGGGAGGACCCCATCAACAAGTTTCTCCAATTCCTCAGATGTGAAGGCAGGGGCCCTTTCCCCAGTCGCAGCAGCCATTGTATCTTCCAGACCGAGGTCACAGCAGCACTTGCAGTATAGGTCCTCTCCTGTGGATGATCAGGTCTCGAGTGATTAAGCAGATAGAAGATGGCGGTCACGCCCGCGGCGGTGCGTACCTCGGCGGTGCGTACCGCGACCGCCGGCGCACATCGTCATTGGCTCCTGAGACCCATAGGGTTCAATGTTAACCAATGCTGCTTTGCGCCGCGGTCTTCGACCGCCACGGTGTGCCACGCCAGCGCATTGACCTCACATCCCATTGTCACACTTCACAGGTCAGACAGCCGCCATTTCAAGGCCCCACATGGCTTAATTTCTACTGCGTCACACAGGCCTTGCATTGCCACTCATACAAGCCATTCAATGCATAGCGAATCGTGTTCTGTGCAAGCTGTGGTTACGTACCTGTGGGTTGCTTGACTCTGTGCTCCATGTTGTCCTTCCTAGGCACCGTCTGCTGGGACTTGCGAGGAGATGGAGGAATGTTCCCGTGTACAGACCGCTGGTGCACCTGTCGACAATGGAAGAAAGACATGTCATACTGACATACAGACTTGACCGAGCCACTATACAGGAACTGTGTGCCCAGCTGGAGGCAGACCTGATGTCCCCCATTCGCCAACCCACAGGGATTCCCCCTCTGGTGCAGGTTCTGTCAGTACTCCATTTTTTGGCAAGTGGATCATTCCAAACAACAGTGGCCATATCATCAGGGATGTCTCAGCCTATGTTTTCTAAGGTTTTGTCTGCCCTGAAGAAATACATGCGGAGCTACATTGTTTTCCCTGAGGTGGGCGATTTGGCTACAGTGAAGGGTGATTTCTATGCCCTTGGCCATATCCCCAACATCATTGGTGCCATTGATGGGACCCATGTGGCTTTGGTTCCCCCCAGTGAAAGTGAGCAGGTGTACAGGAACAGAAAAAGTTATCATTCGATGAATGTCCAGGTGGTCTGTTTGGCTGACCAGTACATCTCCCATGTAATGCCAAGTTCCCTGGGTCAGTGCATGACGCGTACATGATGCGAAATAGCAGCATCCCTTACGTGATGGAACAGCTACAGAGACACCGTGTGTGGCTAATTGGTGACTCTGGTTACCCCAACCTGTCGTGGCTACTGACCCCAGTGAGGAATCCCAGGACAAGGGCAGAGGAACGGTACAATGAGGCCCATGGGCGTACTAGGAGGGTGATCGAGCGGACTTTCGGCCTTCTGAAGGCCAGGTTTAGGTGTCTCCATATGACAGGTGGGTCCCTATTCTACTCCCCGAAGAAGGTGTGCCATATCATCGTGGCCTGCTGTATGCTTCACAACCTGGCTTTGCGACGCCAGGTGCCTTTCCTGCAGGAGGATGGTCCAGATGGTGGTGTTGTAGCAGCTGTGGAGCCTGTGGAGAGTGAAGAGGAGGAAGACGACGGGGACGACACAGACAACAGGGACACAGTGATACAACAGTATTTTCAGTAGCACACAGGTACGAATCAACCCCGCCATTTTACATTTACTTAAAGTCTCCTGCCTCTCTACTGTCTGTGTTTCCCCCCAGTTCCTGTTAACTGAGATGTGACTTTCCCTTCCGTTTTCAGAGCTGTGGGCCCCACTGCGTGACCTCTGCTTTGTTTGCCCATGGACTACAGCTGTGTGACAGTGGTATGTTGTCATCACAATGTAACTGAACATTTTGGCTACGTTATGTCTAATACATTTGTTCAAAATACAAGCAGACTCCAGATTTTTGGAGTGCAATAAGTGATTTTATTAAAGTGCTAAATTTAGGGACATGATTGTAAAACGGTGATGGGTGATGGTGGAGTAATGTCCATGGCAGAGTCCAGTTTTCAGTCTCACAGGTGCATTGTCCATATGCCTGTGGAAGGATGGAGCAGGGGCAGTTTAAGTTTGGACAGGGTGACAATGTGGGACAGTGGGATGACATCAGGGGGTATCGTTTGCTGGCGGGGGTCTTGGCATCCTACTCTGTCTTCTTGTGAGATCTCAGGTACCGCTTGCGGGGTGGTTCTTCTTCTGCAGGAGGTGGGGTTCTGGTGGCCTGTCGTTGTGTGGGGGTCTCCTGTCCACTAGCGCCGGCAGAGGTGGTAGGCTGTTCCTGGTCCATGCTAGTGACAGGGGCCCTTTGTGGTGCCACATGGTCCTGCAATGTGGTGACTATCTGGTTAAGGGCCACGACGATGGTCCCCATTGCGGAACTAATGTTTCTCAGTTCCTCTCTGAACCCCATGTACTGTTCCTCCTGCAGTACCTGGATCTCCTGGAACCTGGCCAGTACCGTAGCCATCGTCTCCTGGGAGTGGTGGTATGCTCCCATGATGGAGGAGAGGGCCTCTTGGAGAGTCGGTTCCCTGGGCCTGTCCCCCCCTGTCGCACAGCAGCCCTCCCAGTTCCCCTGTTTCCCTGGGCCTCTGTCCCCTGGACCGTGTGCCCACTACCACTGCCCCCAGGTCCCTGTTGTTGTTGGGGTGGTGGGTCAACCTGGGTGCCCTGTAGTGGTGGACACACCGCTGATTGACGTGTCCTGGAGACAGAGGCATGGGCCCGCTGGGTGGGAGCTGTGCTGGTGTTCCCAGAGGGGGTTAGGTCTGCTGTAGCCTGTGGCTGTCTGTGGGGAACCGACTGTCCCGAGGTCCCCGATGGGCCGGGCTGGTCATCTGGGTCCAGGGAGACAGAGCTGCTGTCATCACTGGGGGCCTCTTCTGGGGGTGGGATGGACATCTCTGGACCCTCCTGTGCGGTGTGGTGGCGTTTGGGTCCTGCAGGGGTATAAGAGTATGGTTATTGCTTCTGTGTGTGCCATTTCGTGTAATGGGTGGGTGGTCGTGTACCCCAGTGCTGGCATTCCCTTGTGGGGGCTTTTGTGACGGTGGCTTGTGGGGGAGATGGGTATGTGCAGTGGGCATGCTTTGGTGATGGGTGTCCATGCTTTGGGGAGGCATGCAGGGCTAGGTTTTGGGATGGGTGGGTTGTGATGGTGAGCCATTTGCAAGGAGTTGGTGTGATGGGGGTGGGGGTGAGGGTGGGGGTATGATTTGGCATGCAGGTGGGGTGGGGGGAATGAAGTAGTGAAGATTTGACTTACCAGAGTCCATTCCTCCGCCTACTCCTGCGAGGCCCTCAGGATGCAGGATGTGCAAGAATTCCTCCTCCCATGCTGTGAATTCTGGGGGAGTAGGTGGGGGTCTGCCGCCAGTCCGCTGTACCGCGATGTTGTGCCTTGATACCATGGAACGCACCTTCCCCCGTAGGTCGTTCCACCACTTCCTGATGTCGTCCCGATTTCGTGGATGCTGTCCCACAGCGTTGACCCTGTCCACTATTCTTTGCCATAGCTCCATCTTCCTGGCAATGGTGGTGTGCTGCACCTGTGCCCCGAAGAGCTGGGGCTCTACCCGAACTATTTCCTCCACCATGACCCTGAGTTCGGCATCAGAGAACCTGGGGTGTCTTTGGGGTGCCATGGGGTGGTGTGGATGAGGTGAGGGTTGGTGTATGTGTTGTAGAGTGTGGTGAGTGTGGTGGTGTATGGTGTTTTGTGCGTGGATATTGTGTGGGTGATGTTGTGATTTGCCTCTGTGTGATGGTCTACTCTATGCTGTGCTGTCTCTCTCTGTCCTTCAGTCGCAATTGTGGTTGTAAGGGTTTGTGGGTGATGTGGGTGTGTGTTTTATATTTAATTGGGTGTGTGGGAGTGGTGTGTGTATGTGTCTCAGGTGTGTGTATTTTGAATTGTCCAATGTGGTAGTGTTTTGTAAAGGTGTGTGTATTTTGACCGCGGCGGTGTGTACTGCCAATGGAATACAGCAGTTGAAAGACCGCTTCGGGGATTTGTGGGTCGAAATGGCATGGGCGTATTTCTGTTGGCGTGACGGGGGAGGTTTGGTCATCGCCAGTTTTTCGCTGGCCGTTGCTGTGGCGGACTTTTGTTGATGTCGGGTTTTTGGCGGTTTGCCAGTTGCGGGTCAGAATGACCGTGGCGGTTTACCGCGACCGCGGCGGTGTTATGGCGGTCTTCTGACCGGCGGTAAGCGCCTTTTACCGCTGAGGTCAGAATGACCCCCATAGTGTGGTTACATGTCTCGATACTTTACTTTTTAATAAACAAATACCAGGCTAAACGATTTGTCAATGTTTTTCTTTTAAATATGGATACATACAATATAATCCACCATATGAGATACATACTTTGTTTCGAAACGCAAGCTACTGTAAACGGTGTTTCATGTAACCAATCCACTACAAGATGGCGCCCATGCCTTTTTCTCACTTTCTACAGACTAGTCCGCTTTCTATTTCTCTTAAATCACGTAAATAGCACACTCGTTTACTAACGCACCAGATACAACCAGTTCACTCTGACGCTTACACAGACGGTAAGGTGAGTTCGTTGATGTTCTGGATTGGGGGACGGGTGTAGCACGGCTATGCTTATGCTCTTACCGGCACTCTTGCTTTGAGCAAACTTCTAAATTTGGCACTACATACAGGTAACTCAGTATTTCACTCCAAATTGGCATACTGATCACCCTTTATAAGTCCCTAGTATATGGTACCTAGAAACCCAGGGCATTGGGGTTCCAGGGGATCCCTATGGGCTGCAGCATTTCTTTTGCCACCCATAAGGAGGCCATACAAAGGCTTCTACAGGACTGCCATTGCTACCTATGTGAAATGGTGCTTGCACTATTTCACAGCCATTTTCACTGCACCAGGTCACTTATAAGTCACCTATATAGCAGGTCTTCCAACCCTGAAGGCTGGGTGCAAAGAACCTGTGTGTGAGGGCACCCCTGCACTAGCAGAGGTGCCCCCACATCGTCCAGGCTCCTTCCTGGACTTTGTGAGTGCAGGGATGCCATTTTAAGTATGCAATGACATAGGTCCAGTGAGGAATCCCAGGACAAGGGCAGAGGAATGCTACAATGAGGCCAATGGGCAAACTAGGAGGGTTAAAGAGCGGACCTTCGGCCTTGTGAAGGCCAGGTTCCGGTGCCTCCATATAACAGGTGGATCCCTATTCTACTCACCAAAGAAAGTGTGCCAGACCATCGTGGCCTGCTGTATGCTTCACAACTTGGCTTTGCGATGACAGGTGCCTTTTCTGCAGGAGGATGGTCCAGATGGAGGTGTTGTGGCAGCTGTAGAGCCTGTGGACAGTGAAGAAGAGGAAGCAGAAGAAGAGGACATAGACAACAGGAACACGGTGATCCTGCAATACTTCCAGTGAGACACAGGTAAGAAGACAACACTGCCTGCTACATCTGATTTAAATCTTCTACCTCTCATCTGTCTGTCCTTTTCACACAGTGTATGGACACTGAGTTGTCACTTTCCCTTACGATTTCACAGATGTGGGTCCCACTGTGTGACATCTGCTTTGTTTCCGCATGGACTAGAGCTGTGTGACATAGGTATGTTGACATTACATTTAATATAGCATTTTGCCACTGTTATTGCTAATACACATTTTCGAAAGCACAGACAGACACCTGATTGTTTTGTGATTTAAGGGTGTTTTTTTAAGTGCTCAATATTGGAGGGGGTTGTAAAATGTTCAGGGGTGATGGTGGAGGAATGTCCATGGCAGAGTCCAGTCTATTAGTCTCACAGGTGCATTGTCCAAAGGTACATAGGAAGTGGAGCTAGGGCAGTTTAAGTATGGACAGGGTGACAAAGTGGGACAGAAGGATGACAATCAGGGTGGTCTCATTTCTTGGCGGGGTCTTGGCATTGTTCTCTGTCTTTGTCCTGGATCTCAGGGACCGCTTGCGGGGTGGTTCTCTATCTGCAGGGGGTGGGGTGCTGGTGTGGTGGTCCTGTGGCGGTGCCTCCTGTCCACTAGGGCCGGCGGAGGTGGTGGTCAGTTCATCATCCAGGCTAGTGTCAGGGACCTCTTGTTGTGCCACAGTGTCCCTCCTGGTGTTGACGAGTTCCTTCAGCACCCCTACAATGGTGCCCAGGGTGGAATTGATTGATTTGAGTTCCTCCCTGAAGCCCAAATACTGTTCCTCCTGCAGACGCTGGGTCTCCTGAAACTTGGCCAGTACCGTTGCCATCCTCTCCTGGGAATGGTGGTAGGCTCCCATGATGTTGGAGAGGGCCTCGTGGAGAGTGGGTTCCCTGGGCCTGTCCTCCCCCTGACTCACAGCAGCCCTCCCAGTTCCTCTGTGTTCCTGGGCCTCTGTCCCCTGAACCGTGTGCCCTCTACCACTGCCCCCAGGTCCCTGGTGTTGTTGGGGTGGTGGGTTAGCCTGGGTTCCCTGTAGTGGTGGACACACTGCTGATTGACATGTCCTGGGGACAGAGGTATGGGCCCGCTGGGTGGGTGCTGTGCTGGTGTTTCCAGAGGGGGAAGCTCTGTAGTGGCCAGTGTGAGGGGAACTGACTGTCCTGAGGTCCCAGATGGGCCGGGCTGGTCATCTTGATCCAGTTGGACAGAGCTGCTGTCATCACTGTGGGCCTCTTCTATGGGTGAAGTGGACATATCTGGACCCTCCTGTCCGGTGACGTTGGGTAGGGGTCCTGCAGGGGTGTAAAGGCATGATTATTGCATTTGTGTGTGCCATGGTGTGCAATGGGTGGGTGACTGTGTACCCCAGTGCTTGCATTCCTGTGTAGGACCTTGTGTGATAATGGTTTCGGGGAGTGTATAGGTATGTGCAGTGGCCATGCTTTGGTGATGGGTGTCCATGCTTTGGTGTTACATGCAGGGCTTGGGTTTGGGATGGGTGGTTTGTGATATTAGGACATACATGAGGAGTTGGAGTGATGGGAGTGAGGGCGAGGGTGGGGGTATGTGATAGCATGCAGGTAGGGTGGGGGATGAAGTAGTTAAAGTTTTGACTTACTAGAGTCCATTCCTCCAGCTACTCCTGCAAGGCCCTCAGGATGCAGTAAAGCCAAGACCTGCTCCTCCCATGTAGTGAGTTCTGGGGGAGAAGGTGGGGGTCCGCCGCCAGTCCTCTGAACCGCAAGGTGGTGTCTTGAGACCACGGAACGCACCTTCCCCTGTAGGTCATTCCACCTCTTCCTGATGTCATCCCTAGTTCTTGGGTGCTGTCCCACTGCGTTGACCCTGTCCACGATTCTTCGCCATACCTCCATCTTCCTAGCTAAGGTGGTGTGCTGCACCTGTGATCTGAATAGCTGTGGCTCTACCCGGATGATTTCCTCCACCATGACCCTGAGCTCCTCCTCAGAGAACCTGGGGTGTCTTTGCGGGGCCATGGGGTGGTGTGGGTGATGTTTGGGGTGGTGTGTGTTGTGATGTGTGGGGTGATATTTAGAGGTGTGTTGTGTGAGGTGCTTGGATGTTGTGTGAGTGATGGTGTTGAGTGCCTGTGGATGCTAGTTTGTAGATGGTGGTGTATCTCTCTGGCCTTCAGTCGCAATTGTTGACGCAAGGGTTTGTGGGTGATGTGGGGGTGTGTTTTATATTGTATTGGGTGTGTGGGAGTGGTTTGTGTATGTGTATCAGGTGTGTGTATTTGTAATTGTCCAATGTGGTAGCGTTTTGTAAGTGTGTGTGTATTTTGAGCGCGGCGGTGTGTACCGCCAATGGAATACCGCGGTTGAAAGACCGCTGCATGGATTCGTGAGTCGTGATAGTGTGGGCGAATTCCTGTTGGCGTGACGGTGTCGGTTTTGTTATCGCCAGTTTATCACTGACCTTTGGTGTGGCGGACTTGTGTTGGTGTCTGGATTTTGGTGGATTCCGAGCTGTGGGTCATAATGAGTGTGGCGGAATTCCGCAGCCGCGGCGGTGTGTTGGCGGTCTTCTGCACGGCGGTAAGCGGCTTTTACCACCAATGTTGTAATGACCCCCAAAGTCTGTATTGCACCAAAGAAGACAGATGCGTGTTCCTGGTTGGTGCAGAAGATGTCCCACGCCGGATGGATGAATGCCGTCTTGTTTGCATCACTGGATTCTGCTAACAAGCCTTGGCGCATGCAAAACTCACGGTTAGTGGAAAATGGCGCTGCCTGGGGCCAGAAGGGGCCTGGTGGACTCCACCCAGGAGGGGGAGAAAGAGGTGGCTCTCAGCAACTCAGAGAGCCCTCAGAAGACCAGGCAGCATGCACAGGAGTCCCACAGCATGGGGACAAAGAAGGTGCAAATGGAGGCCCACGCAGCACGACACAAAAGATTCCCACGCTGCCGGAGAACCACTCAGGAAGCTGTGCGTCGCAGGATGGAGTGGCGGGGGCCTAAGCTGTGCTGTGCACGAAGAACTTGGAATGTCACACACAAGCCTTGGCAACTACAAGTCATGCGGCTCATGGGGTACTGTCTTGCGACGGGGAGACAAGCTCTTACCTCCACCAAAGATGGACAGCTGGACGTTGGGACTGCCGGAGTCACTTTAGTCTACCACCCGTGTTGCTGGATCCACGTCTGTTGTCTGGATAGCGGACCCAAGCCACCGGTCGTCGCTGCAGAGAGGTACCTGCTGAAGCAGGGAAGTGACTGCGTCACTCCACGGGAGATTCCTTCGGTTCTTCTGGTGCAGGCTGAAGACAGGAAGTCCTCTGAGGATGCACGACCTGGAAACTGTTGCAGTTTCTGGGGTCAGTAGCCATGATAGGTTGGGGTAACCAGAGTCACCTGCAAATGTCGAGGGACACCTGTTAGACATACACTAACTCATAGGGACATCCCCAGACACCTAGTCACACTGTATTTAGTTCATGTTGTAGGAAAGTACCATCTTGCCTGGCATGTTACCCCCATATTTCACTGTATATATGTTGTTTTAGTTTATGTGTCACTGGGACCCTGCCAGCCAGAGCCCCAGTGCTCATAAGTGTGCCCTGTATGTGTTCCCTGTGTGATGACTAACTGTCTCACTGAGGCTCTGCTAACCAGAACCTCAGTGGTTATGCTCTCTCTGCTTTCTAAATTGTCTCTAACAGGCTAGTGACCAATTTCACCAATTCACATTGGCATACTGGAACACCCTTATAATTCCCTAGTATATGGTACTGAGGTACCCAGGGTATTGGGGTTCCAGGAGATCCCTATGGGCTGCAGCATTTCTTTTGCCACCCATAGGGAGCTCTGACAATTCTTACACAGGCCTGCCACTGCAGCCTGAGTGAAATAACGTCCACGTTATTTCACAGCCATTTACCACTGCACTTAAGTAACTTATAAGTCACCTATATGTCTAACCTTCACCTGGTGAAAGTTGGGTGCTAAGTTACTTAGTGTGTGGGCACCCTGGCACTAGCCAAGGTGCCCCCACATCGTTCAGGGCAAATTCCCCGGACTTTGTGAGTGCGGGGACACCATTACACGCGTGCACTACACATAGGTCACTACCTATGTATAGCGTCACAATGGTAACTCCGAACATGGCCATGTAACATGTCTAAGATCATGGAATTGTCACCCCAATGCCATTCTGCCATTGGGGAGACAATTCCATGATCTCCAGAGTCTCTAGCACAGACCCGGGTACTCCCAAACTGCCTTTCCCGGGGTTTCACTGCAGCTGCTGCTGCTGCCAACCCCTCAGACAGGTTTCTGCCCTCCTGGGGTCCAGCCAGGCCTGGCCCAGGAAGGCAGAACAAAGAACTTCCTCAGAGAGAGGGTGTTACACCCTCTCCCTTTGGAAAAAGGTGTCAGGGCTGGGGAGGAGTAGCCTCCCCCAGCCTCTGGAAATGCTTTGATGGGCACAGATGGTGCCCATCTCTGCATAAGCCAGTCTACACCGGTTCAGGGATCCCCCAGCCCTGGTCTGGCGTGAAACTGGACAAAGGAAAGGGGAGTGACCACTCCCCTGACCTGCACCTCCCAGGGGAGGTGCCCAGAGCTCCTCCAGTGTGCACCAGACCTCTGCCATCTTGGAAACAGAGGTGCTGGTGGCACACTGAACTGCTCTGAGTGGCCAGTGCCAGCAGGTGACGTCAGAGACTCCTTCTGATAGGCTCTTACCTGTGTTGCTAGCCTATCCTCCTTCCTAGGTAGCCAAACCTCCTTTTCTGGCTATTTAGTATCTCTGCTTTGGGGAATTCTTTAGATAACGAATGCAAGAGCTCATCAGAGTTCCTCGGCATCTCTCTCTTCACCTTCTGCCAAGGGATCGACCGCTGACTGCTCAGGACGCCTGCAAAACCGCAACAAAGTAGCAAAGACGACTACTGCAACCTTGTATTGCTGATCCTGCCGCTTTCTCGCCTGTTTCCTGGTGGTGCATGCTCTGGAGGTAGTCTGCCTCCTTCTTGCACCAGGAGCTCTGAAGAAATCTCCAGTGGGTCGACGGAATCTTCCCCCTGCAACCGCAGGCAACAAAAGACTGCATCACCGGTCCCCTGGGTCCCCTCTCAGCATGACGAGCGTGGTCCCTGGAACTCAGCAACTCTGTCCAAGTGACTCCCACAGTCCAGTGACTCTTCAGTCCAAGTTTGGTGGAGGTAAGTCCTTGCCTCCCCACGCTAGACTGCATTGCTGGGTACCACGTGATTTGCAGCTGCTCCGGCTCCTGTGCACTCTTCCAGGATTTCCTTCGTGCACAGCCAAGCCTGGGTCCCCAACACTCTAACCTGCAGTGCACAACCTCCTGAGTTGTCCTCTGGCGTTGTGGGACTCCCTTTTGTGTCTTCGGGTGAGCTCCAGTTCACTCCTCTTCCAAGTGCCTGTTCCGGTACTTCTGCAGGTGCTGACTGCTTCTGTGAGGGCTCCCTGACTTGCTGGGCGCCCCCTCTGTCTCCTCATCCAAGTGGCGACATCCTGGTCCCTCCTGGGCCACAGCAGCATCCAAAAACCCTAACCGCGACCCTTGCAGCTAGCAAGGCTTGTTTGCGGTCTTTCTGCGTGGGAACACCTCTGCTAGCTTCTTCACGGGCTGGGACATCCATCCTCCAAAGGGGAAGTTTCTAGCCCTCTTCGTTCTTGCAGAATCCACAGCTTCTACCATCTGGTGGCAGCTTCTTTGCACCATCAGCTGGCATTTCCTGGGCTCCTGCCCACTCTCGACTTTGTCGCGACTCTTGGACTTGGTCCCCTTGTTCCACAGGCAATCTCGTCTGGAAATCCACTTTGGTTGCATTGCTGGTGTTGGTCTTCCTTGCAGAAATCCCCTTTCACGACTTCTGTGTTCTCTGGGGAATATAGGTGCACTTTACACCTACTTTTCAGGGTCTTGGGGTGGGCTATTTTTTCTAACCCTCACTGTTTTCTTACAGTCCCAGTGACCCTCTACAAGCCCACATAGGTTTGGGGTCCATTTGTGGTTCGCATTCCACTTTCAGAGTATATGGTTTGTGTTGCCCCTAAACCTATGTGCTCCTATTGCAATCTACTGTAACTTTACATTGCTTGCATTACTTCCTTTTGCTATTACTGCATATTTTTGGTATTGTGTACATATATCTTGTGTATATTTGGCATCCTCATACTGAGGGTACTCACTGAGATACTTTTGGCATATTGTCATAAAAATAAAGTACCTTTATTTTTAGTATATCTGTGTATTGTGTTTTCTTATCATATTGTGCATATGACACCAGTGGTATGGTAGGAGCTTTGCATGTCTCCTAGTTCAGCCTAAGCTGCTCTGCTATAGCTACCTTCTATCAGCCTAAGCTGCTAGAAACACCTCTTCTACACTAATAAGGGATAACTGGACCTGGTAAAGAGTGTAAGTACCCCTTGGTACCCACTACAAGCCAGGCCAGCCTCCTACACATGTCCTCACCTAAAAGCCACACACGGTGCCTCTGGAGTTGCCCCATCACATACGGGATGCTGCTATTCCGTAGAATATAAGCGTCATGCACTGAGCCAGGAAATTTGGCATTCACATGGGAGATGTACTGGTCTGCCAAACACACAATCTGCACATTCATCGAATGGTAACGCTTCTGGTTTCTGTACACCTGTTCACTGCTGCGGGGGGGACCAAGGCCACATGTGTTCCATCAATGGCACCTATGATGTTGGGGATAAGTTCCTGTAGGCAAATCCTCCACCTGAGGGAAAACGATGTAGCTCCGCATGTGTTTCAGCAGGGCAGACAACACTCTGGACAACACGTTGGAAAACATAGGCTGGGACATCCCTGATGCCATGGCCACTGTTGTTTGAAAAGACCCACTTGCTAGGAAATGGAGTACTGACAGCACCTGCACTTGAGGGGGGATTCCTGTGGGATGGCGGAGAACTGACATCAGGTCTGGCTCCAACTGGGCACACAGTTCCAGAATTGTGGTACGATCAAGTCTGTACGTGATGATCACATGTCGCTCCTCCATTGTCGACAGGTCCACCAGCGGTCTGTACACTGGAGGATGCCGCCATCTCCTCACATGCCCCAGCGGACGGTGCCTATGGAGGAGAACAGTGAGCAGAGAGTCAACCAACTCTGAGGTACGTAAACACAGCTTAATCGGAAAATATTAGCAAATCGACATATGCCTGTATTAGTGTTTAAGCAAGGCCTAGATATGTGTGACGCAGTCCAAAATAATGCCATGTGGGCCCATGAAATGGCAGCTGCCTGACCTGTAAAGTGGGACAAGGGGATATGAGGTAACTACGCTGGCGTCGTACACCGTCGTGGTAGGCGGTCGAAGACCGCCGCGCTATCCTGCATTGGTTAACATTGGACCCAATGGGTCCCAGGAGCCAATGACGATGTACGCCGCCGGTTACGGTATGCACCGCCGCGGACGTGACCGCCATTTTCTCTCTGTTCAATCACTTGATACCTGATCTTCGACAGGAGAGGACCTACACTGCAAGTGCTGCTGTGACCTCAGCATGGAAGAGACAATGGCTCGTGTGTCTGAGGAAAGGGCCCCTGCCTTCAGCACGGAGGAGTTGGAGAAACTAGTGGATGGGGTCCTCCCCCAGTACACGCTACTCTACGGTCCTCCAGACAAACAGGTGAGTACACTGTGAGAATGCTGTATGGGCAATGCCTGTGTGGAGTGGTGTGGATGAAAGATAGGGGGGGTGAGAATGAGGCGTGCATGAAACGACGGTGAGTGCATGTGCGTCATGGCAACGGTAGGGATGCGGGCCAATGACTGTGACGGTGTGGACGGTAATATCTTCTCCTTTTCCCCTGTACTATTCCTGTAGGTCAGCGCCCACCAGAAGAAGGACATTTGGCGTGCCATCGCCAAGGAAGTCCGGACCCTGGGGGTCTACCACAGACAGAGCACCCACTGACGGAAAAGATGGGAGGACATTCGCCGCTGGAGCAAGAAGACGGCGGAGGCCCAGCTGGGGATAGCCTCCCAACGTGGGGGGTGGGGCCCGTCGCACCATGACCCCCCTGATGATCAGGATCCTGGCGGTGGCGTACCCGGAGTTGGATGGGTGCTCAAGGGCATCACAGCAGCCACAAGGGGTTGAGTACACTCTCATTCTGCTGATTCAGCACGCATTGTAGGTGTCTGGGTGGGGGAGGTGGGCTGTGGGTTCCCCTAGGCCAGGGTGAGTTTAGTATGCAAGGTACCTTCTGAAGGCAGGCCCTGTGGCACCCCACCCCACCTGTGTACAGAGCCAACTACACCTAGTCAGGCTCCTGTGACATCCATGTTTGCAGCAATCGGGCATAGCCTCGTAACCCATGTCCCTGGAATTGATTAGGGAACTCCAAGTGCACATCATAGTGCAGGGCATTTCTTTGGCTATAGTGTCCGCCAACGGTAGCGGTACTGCATGCACTCAACATGTCTTTCTTCTGTCTTCTCCCCCCTTTTTGTGGTCTCCCTATTCTTGTGTGCTTTAGCATCATCAGGCAGAGGACCAGTGGCACCGGACCATGAGGGAGCTGCTTCCCACATGGCCCTGGAGGGCACGAAAACGGAGTCTGAATTCACCAGTGGGACGGAGGGTGAGGGGAGCTCCACGGCGGGGACAGGAGCTGATATCAGCGATACGGACTCCTCCTCTGATGGGAGCTCCCTTGCGGTGGCGGGCTCATCTGTGCCCCCGCATCTACAAGTACAGCTGCCCCCCCTACCAGCACCGCCCTCCCAGCAGCCCCTCAGCGTGTGTCCCGTGCCCGCTCACCCAGGAGGGTGGACATCTCCTTCGGCCCAGGCACCTCCGCCCCTGCCCCTGTCACCCCTGCTGCCCTCAGTGAGGAGGCCATTGACCTCTTCAGGTCCCTCACTGTTGGGCAGTCTACCATTTTGAATGCCATCCAGGGTGTAGAGAGGCAGTTGCAACAAACCAATGCATACCTGGAGGGCATTCATTCTGGTCAGGCAGCCCATTAGCGAGCTTTTCAGACTCTGGCCTCAGCACTGATGGCAGCCATTGTCCCTGTCTCTAGCCTCCCCCCTCCAACTTCCTCCACCCAGACCCAAACCCCTGTACCTCAGCCTATCCCAAGCACACCATCAGACCAGCATGCACACACGTCAACACACAAGGGATGCTCTGGCAAACATAAGCACCACACATCCCACAGGCACTCACGCAAGCATCATACACATGCAGACACACCAACATCCACTGCCTCCACTGTGTCCCCCTCCTCCTTGTCCCCCTCCTCCTTGTCTCCCTCCTCCCTCCCTGTCTCGTCTCCACTCACACCTGCATGCACTACATCCTCAGCCCCTACGTCCATCACCAGCACACCCACCACTACAGCCCGCTCACGTGCAGTCACCACCCCCACTACCATTCACACATCCCAGGTGTCCTCTACCAGTGTGTCTGTGAGCCCACCTCCCAAGGTACATAAACGCAGCCACACACCCACCCAACAGCCATCCACCTCACGACAGCCTCCAGCCCATGCACCTTCACCCAAAGTCACCAAACGTACACATCCTACAACCACTACCTCTTCCTCCACTCCAAAACCCCCTCCATCTACCTGTCCCAGTGTTCCCCAAAAACTTTTCCTGTCCAACCTTGACCTCTTCCCCTCACCTCCCCCACCCCTTCAGTCTCCTAGGGCCCGCCTCTCCAGGTCCCAACCCAGCACCTCAGCCACAACATCTGCGGGACCAGTGGTGCCAGTAGTAACCTGCTTCTGGAGTGCACCAGGCAGCAGGGCAGCCAGTGTGGCAAGGAGCCAGAGCACGGACAGTCCCCCACCTGTAAAGCACAAAAAGTTGGCCAGTGCCCGGCGGGAGAGAGGAAAGAAATCAGCCACCAAAGCCGCTCCCAGGGGTACAGTTGGGAGTGTGGCGACAGCTGCGCCACCATCCAAGGTGGGGAAGGGGCACAGTAAAATCGGCAAGTCTGGGAAAATCTGCACAGCGGACAAGACCGCCACCAGCACCTCTGCCCAGGACACGGCCGCCACCAGCACCGCTGCCCAGGACACGGCCGCCACCAGCCCTGCTGCCCAGGACACCGCCGCCACCAGCACCGCTGCCCAGGACACCGCCGCCACCAGCACCGCTGCCCAGGACACCGCCGCCACCATCCCCGCTGCCCAGGACACCTCCGCCACCATCCCCGCTGCCCAGGACACCGCCGCCACCAGCACCGCTGCCCAGGACACCGCCACCACCAGCACCGCAGGCCAGTGAGCGCCAAAGATTCCGACGCTACTGAGGCCGCCACAAGCAGGATGAAGCACTCTGGGCACAATGCCCCCTCCAGAACCAGTGGAGAATGTTATCCACTTGCGAGACTGTGGCTTTGCACTCCCCAGGATTGAACAGTGGGCAAACCACCCACTGTAGAGACTTGAGAGACTGTGGCTTTGCACTTCCCAGGATTGAACAGTGGGCATGGAGCCCCCTCGTGGATCTGGTGTCGTGCACTCATCCGGCTGAGGTGCCCCCCCTTCCCTTCCCCCTGAGGTGCCTGTTTTTTTCTATCTGATGCCCCAGCAGTGTTCTCTCCGTCTTGTTCGGGTATCTTGTGTGGGCCTCGCCCATGCCTTTTTGGTCCAGTGGTCCACGGACTATGATAGTGGAATACCTTTGACTTGTATTCTTGGTGTATATATTTGTTTATAGTGTACATATCTTTATATATGTATATATTTTTGATTACTGTATTTGATTATATTACAATAATTCGACTCATTTCCTTTTGTCCTTGCATTCTTCCAGGATGGGTTGGGGGGTGTAACTGTAATGTATCATGATGTATTAGTGTGTGTGTTGTAGTGGGTGAGGGTGGGAGTGTTGCGTGTTGCGTGTGTGTGTCACTGGTTTTTTACCCTCCCCTGTGTCATAGGTGCAGTACTCACCGTGGTCTTCGCCGCCGGCGTTCGTGCTCCTGGTAGAGGAGCAGGAAGATAAAGGCTGGGAGAATCTGGAGCTCAGGTTCCATGGCGTCCTGGTTCCTCGTGGGGTGTGTAGAGGTGAGCGTTTCCCCTTCCAAGTCCTGTTTCTGCCGTGTTTTTGTTTGCGGTGAATCCGCCCTGGAAAAGGTGGCGGATTGGACTGTTGTAATTCTGTGGGCGGTACATTGTCCTCCACCTGTCTGTTGGCGGTTACCGCTGCAGTGTTTGTTTGTACCGCCTTGGTGGTCGGAGTGTTAAAGTGGCTGTCTATGTTGGCGGTTTCCACCACGGTCGTAATTCAATTTTTTTTTTCGCCGGCCTGTTGGTGGTTTTACCGCCGCTTTAACACCGACCGCCAGGGTTGTAATGACCACCTTTTTTTGTCTTCTCACTGGTGGTTCTTCTTTTGCACCTTCTTCCGGGTTAGCAGGGGCTCCTGTTCTCCCTGGACTCTTCTGTGCTTCTTGGACTTGGTCCCCTTCTTCCACAGGTCTTCAGGTCGAGGAATCCATTGTTGGTGTCTTGCAGTCTCTTCTGGTTCTTGCACTATCTTCTATCATTACTTTTAGTGTGTTTTAAGAAACTTGCTGTGTTTTACTTCTGCTTTCCTGTGCTCTGGGGTTGGGTATTTTACTTACCATTGGTGTTTTCTTACACTCCCAGCACCCCTCTACACACTACACTTGCTTAGGTGGGAAACCAACTTTTGCATCTCACCATTTTAGTATATGGTTTGTGTTCCCCCAGGCCCATTGCAACCTATTGTGATTTTCACAATTTGCACTGTTTTCCTACTGTGTACTTACCTGTTTTTAGTTACTAGTGTATATATTGTGTGATTTACTTACCTCCTAAGGGAGTATAGACTCCAAAGTATTTTTGGCCTTGTGTCACTAAAATAAAGTACCTATAGTTTTGTAACACTGAGTATTGTATTTCATGTGTGTGAGTACTGTGTGACTATACTGGTATTGCAAGAGCTTTGCATGTCTCCTAGTTCAGCCTTGGCTGCTCAGCTACAGCTATCCCTAGAGAGCCCCAGCTTCTAGACACTGACTACATTTCACTAATAAGGGATAACTGGACCTGGTATAAGGTGTAAGTACCTTTGGTACCCACTACAAATCAGGCCAGCCTCCTACAGTCATGCCCTACATCATCATAACATCATCTTGATACATTCCTTGGGCCACTTTACTTACTAAGTGGTGTGCCATTTTAGGCTTATCATGGCCATTTCCTACAGAAACCTGCTTTTAAAAATGACAATAAAATTATTTCTGGTATTGAGATAACAGATCTTGAAAGATTTTCTGGCTATCTCTCTTATTCTATGGCAGGACCGGAGGCTCGGATTATGCTTCTCCTTCTTTGCTGTTTATTAACAAAACCATAGACAGCAGCCAATCAGAACATACTTAATAAAAAAAAAATACAAATCCCAGAAAAACCTGAGCTGACATAATTTCCCACACGTCAGCCCCAATTCCTCAGACTATGGGGGTGATTCTAACCCCGGCGGTCTTAGACCGCCGGGGCCAGGGTCGGCGGGAGCACCGCCGACAGACCGGCGGTGCCCCGCAGGGCATTCTGACCGCGGCGCTTCGGCCGCGGTCAGTGCAGGAAAACCGGCGGTCAGGATGAGGGCCTATATAAGCAGTGAGGAACCACAACGCGTCTTCTTTCTTTGCTGCTTAAGCATCAGATAAGTGCTGTCAACTTTTTCTTTTATTGTGTTTTATTGTGTAATGTGCACTGTTTCTTTCTGCATTTTTGCCAATCGGAGTAGCGCGGGGACGCGAGTGTTTGTATTCCGTCCCGCGCTCCTCCTGGGGCATCGCCGTATAGTTTAGGCGCCCGGCGGGGTGCCAGGAGGCTGAGGGGTGCGGCGTTTTGGCACCAATTAATTGGCCCTTCCTTTGGCTCGCTGCCCACGCAAAGCGCCATGGATCAGTTTCACTATTTGGACAGTGACAGCGAGCCCACGCTTGACTCGGCAGTCATTGAGTCAGCTCCAGAGTGCTTTCTCACAGTGGAGAATTGACGGCCATCCTACGCCCATAAGCCTGGGTTGGAAACTGGCTATTACAGGATATTTCCTGAGGGGGTTGTGGCGCTATAGCACCTGCTTGGACACAGATTGATAGATTGACAGCCTCCAGAGCGGCCCATAGATTATTGATGCAATTCTGAGCTCGGCCACAGAATTTGCTAATTTCAAGGGTCTGGCCATGGCAGAGAAGCAGTTTAATGAGCAGCCAGCTACCTATCAGGAGCAGGAAGACCTGCTGTTGGCGGAAGATATTGTCCATGCTTTGGACGCTTCAGTGGCTCAATCTGTTAACAGAGCCCTCGCTGTGGCCCTGCAGCCAATTGCTCAGCAATTGAAACGTTATGCCCTGACGGTCCCTCCTTACGGTCAGACTACCCCAGGGCCCTACGCTCCTCTGACGGACGGCCAAAATTCTCGCTCCTCCAATTGGCCTCATGCAGCTCCTTTAGCAAGACTGTTGCAATCTTTGGGCACAGATCACGAATACTATGCCCAACCCTCTACCAGCACCCAGGTTTTGCCTCCTCCTCCCGACATCTCCCGCTTCACTCCCTGGCTCTGACGAAGACTCTCCCCTGGCCCAAGCGCCAAAGACGTTCCCCTTCAGCCTCCACCCCGACTTGTGAGGTCCCAGAACACCCTTCTTCCCTTGATTTTGACCCTGAGGCCATAGTAAACCTGAGATCCTCAGACTGGACTCCCCTTCCTACGGTCTTGGATTACGTTTATTCTCGGCTCAGGAAACCCCTGGACAAGGACGTACGTGGCAGACTGAGGTCCGAATGCCCCTGCACAGACATTCCACATAAGGTGGCCCTTACACCCGAATTGGACCCTAACCTAGCCACTTTCATTAAGAGGTCCTCCAAAAACCCCAAAAAAGGCATCGACAGGTCCTGGAAAATGTGCCAGGACAAACTCCTCGACCTGACAGGGCCCCTCTGCAAGATCCTAGACCTGGCGGTGTCAGCTAAAGAATCTGGCACAGTCATCAACCCAGACACTTTGGCAGGTTAGGCACAGCAAGCATTATGTCTGCTCGGGAACGCGAACTGCGCCCTCTCCACTGAAAGAAGAAAGTCCATTTTAATTCGTATAGATCCCAAACTGACAGAGCTAGCCACGGCGGAACCAGGGCCTTTGGCGGACGGCCTCCTCTTCGGGGATAAGTTCGTCAAGGATTTGGGGAAGTTTGTCCACACCTTTACGGCGTTGGACAAAGCGCAAACTTCCATGAACAAGGTGTTTCACCAACAGATTTTTGCCAGGGCTGGCAGAAGTCGAGGGCATCCGGCCGGCCGCAATGCCTCTCGCGGCCCTCCCACAAGCTATACTTGTGGGAGTAGTACTGGGGGGCAGGACCAGTCAATTCTTACACAATTGAAGCCTTCTGATGTCCGATCACTGGGTGCTGGAGACGGTCTCAGGGTTCCATCTCGGGTTTTTTGGGACCATCCTCCAGTCTGTCATGTCTCCACGATCCTTTTTTCCTGTGTCGATCGCACCTTTGTTCAACAGGAGATAGATCAACTGTTGGACAAGGGTGCAATCGCCCCCTGCCACCCGGACCCTTCAGGGTTTTGCAGCACTATCTTTACAGTCAGCAAGAAAGGAGGGGGTTCCAGACTGGTGATAAATCTGAAAGATTTCAACAGTTGGATTATTTACCGACACTTCAAAATGGAAGGGATACATTTGCTCAGAGACACTATCAGAGAGGGCGACTAGATGGTCCAATTGGATGCCTATTTAACGATCCCGATCTATTCTCCACACAGAAAATACCTACAGTTTCAGTGGGACAATCAATGGTTCCATTTCCAAGTCCTTCCTTTCGGCCTTTCTTCGGCGCCTTGGTGCTTCACCAAGGTCATGCGCCCGGTGGTGGAGAACCTCAGATCCCAGGGGGTTCGGATGATTGTCCATCTCGCCGACATCCTCCTGATGGCACAGGACGTTCAGTAACTTATGCAACACCTCGAATGGACCATTCAACTACTTCAAGAGTTAGGTTTTCTGATCAATGTCTCCAAATCGGAGTTGACTCCTGCTCGACAGATGGACTTCCTGGGGTTCCAGATAGACTCTGTTACCTCCCTTCTGTCTTTACCGGTCCAGAAATTACGCTCAATCCAGAAGGAGATCCGGTCAGTCCTTCTCAAGGACAGGATTTCTCTCAGGATCTTGGCCAGAATAGAGGGCCTACTGGCGTCCTCCATTCAAGCCATATTTCCGGCCCCTTTACAGTACAGGGCGCTTCAACGTCTCAAGATCCACCATCTTCAGAGAGGTGTGAACTATTCAGAGCTCATAGACCTCACCCCAGAGACGCGCAACGAGTTGCAGTGGTGGCTAGATCACATGGCAGCCTGGAACGGCAGAGCCATATTCGGATCTCGCCCGTATGTTATCCTGGAATCTGACGCAAGCAAGTGGGGCTGGGGAGCTCTTTGTGGCGCCGTCTCCACTGGCGGTCGATGGTCTCGCGACGAAAGAGATCTTCACATCAATTGCTTGGAACTTCTAGCAGGTTCTTTTTCAATAAGAACTCTGGCACCACGTCCAGTTGTTGCATTCTTCTGCGAATGGACAACATTTCAGCGGTCCGTTATATCAACAAACTTGGAGGAACAAGGTCTCTGGCCCTTCTCCAAATTGCCAGAACATTTTGGCAATACTGCCTGCAGAATCGAATTTCTGTAATGGCGGAATACCTTCCAGGACAGCTCAATGTAGTGCTGGACTGGAATTCCAGATATCTCCAAGACCCCAGTGAGGGGAGACTCCAGCCGTCCATTTTTCAGGCATTACAGACGAGATGGGGTCAATGTCATATAGACCTCTTTGCATCTCGTCTTTCTTACCAGATAGACCGATTTTTTTCTTGGACACTGGACCCCTTGGCCATCACTTCAGATGCCTTCCTGCAGAATTGGACGGGCCCATTCCTCTATGCATTTCCGCCGTTCATCATGCTCCCGAGAGTAGCATCTGAGGTGATGCGACAGCGAGCGGAATTGATTCTAGTCTCTCCAACTTGGAGAGCACAGGCGTGGTTTCCTCTCCTGTTGGAGCTTTCCCGAGATCTTCCTGTCCAGATTCCGTTCAGCCCCAATCTGTTATTAAACCCGTTGGGGCAACCTCACCCCCTCATTGGTTCAGAACAAATTGCATCTCACGGCCTGGCGCATTTCGAGCAACGCTGGTATTTGCCGAACCTTTTGGAGAGCGATATCTCCTTCATCCCCGCCTCCTGGACAGACTCCACTCATAGAAGATATTTATCCACCTGGTGCAGGTGGGTGGGTTGGTGCAACCCACGGAACCTGGATCCCTTGGGGGCCCCATTAAAGATGTGATTAACTTCTTAGCTGAACTGGCTTCGGAAGGTTTGAGCTACTGCTCTTTTAATAATTACAAGTCAGCTGTATCTGCTGGACACATTTTTGTGGAAGGGAAACCCGTGGGGGAACATCCCATGGTGAGCAGAGTAATGAGAGGCATCCGGTTGTCTAAACCTCCTCAACCCAAGTATGCATTTTTATGGGATGTGGATATCAGTTGTCCGTAAAGCTGACTATTCTATTATGCCTCCTCTCCTGCAGGAGAGTGTCGGATGTTCGCGCTCTGGATATTGCAGGTAGAGTATATTCTCCTGAGGGTGTGACTTTCTCCATATCCCGGAGGACGAAAACTTTCTCAAGGCAAGTAACTTATCCTAGTTTATCTGAGTATCCTAAACTGTGTGTTGTGCAATGTGTGCGAGAATACGAAGATCGCACCAGGGAATTTCGACAACCTACTGGGGGTCCACTTTTGAGTGCTTTACAAAAGCCATTTCATCCTGTGTCCTCAGCTACATTGGCGCGCTGGGTGAAGTGGATTTTGTCAGAAGCTGGTATCACCACTTCCACTTTTGGGGCTCACTCTGTCAGGGGAGCAATGGCGTCCAAATCTCTCGGCCTTGGATCTCAACTGCAAGACATAATGAGAGCGGCAGACTGGTTGACAGATTCCACTTTTAAGAGATTTTATTATGAACCTATCCTTGATGTGGCTTCAATTGTGGTACATCAGCTTTAAACAAGCATAATCCGAGCCTCCGGTCCTGCCATAGAATGTAACATTTTACAGCATTCGTGTCAAGAATTTTTAATTCTATTAAGGACACGGAGGCGAGGATTATCCCGCCCTATTAGTAACCATACCCACCCTCTTATTGTCATGGGTAAATACTCGGTCTAATGTCTTATATTCTGAAGGTTGATGCCAAAGAATTGTTAGTCTTTTATGGTGCATGTGTTTTCAGTGACGTGATTAATTAAGGGATGGTGTGCCTAAGTTGCTTTTGGTTGTTATTTGAAGTAGTTTGTATTCAACAAATGTCTATGACGAGAATATTTCTTTCTTCTTTGCAGCTCCAGATCAGAAGACTGGATGACGGGAAGATTTCAGGCTTCCTACGCAGTACTGCAAGTTTTTGCGTCAAATCAAGTTCAGAGACTGTTCTCATGTTTAATTTGCCGCAGTTTTTTATGGGACTGGTGACATACGGTTTTATATGCAGAGCAAAGAAAAAGGACGCGTTATGGTTCTTCGCTGCTTATATAGTCTGAGGCATCGGGGCTGACGTACGGGAAATGATGTCAGCTCAGGTTTTTCTGGGATTTGTATTTTTTATTTTTATTAAGTATGTTCTGATTGGCTGCTGTCTATGGTTTTGTTAATAAACAGCAAGAATTAAAAATTCTTGACGCGAATGCTAGAAAATTTTACATTCCAGTTGGTGGAATACGTACCTCCCAAAAAGTGTGGACACCATCATCAAGAATCTACGGTATGTCCCTTTCTTCGTTGTCTTCTCCACCGTCTACTGTTTTTTACACAAATGGTATCATGGTGGCACTATAGACACTAATTTTAATCTCAAACGCATCCTATTACACCCACGGTTCTCTGGCCTACCGATCCAATGACACCAGGCATGTGCTCTGCATACGCATGATCTCTGGTTTCCTACCCTGCACACTCAACTGTTCGCTATCCTTCGTACTTAATAGGCATATCGTTCATACCACTAGATAGCATGATCACCTAAGAGGTTTTCTTCCTTCACCCAATTCTTGTAAATACACAACAAAATCTCCCTGTTACCGTCTGTTACGTACCTATTGTATTCTTTTCTTTGCATATTTGATCCTTGCAGCCTTGAGAAAGTCTAGATGACGAAACACTTGTCGGCTGCATTTTGGAATGTACTGTGTCTTGAGAAGAATAAACCCTAATCAACCGCGAAAACGCGTATTGGACTTTGGTGTATACTGTATCACCTATATGGACATTGTGGACTACGCCGGTGTGCCCTGGTATTCCTTGATAAGTAACCCTTCCATAGATGCGATGGCAGAGGGCAACAGGAAGGCTCCCAAGACTCAGGATATTCAGGTGAGAATTTTACCTTATTCAGAGATGATTTTGGAGGGAAAGATTCAGTTTTTTTGTACACAATTGGGTGCTTCTCACTCAGGACTCCTGGGTCCTCGAGTCTGTTCTGGGGTACAAGCTGGAATTCTATAGCTCCCCAGTTCAAACTTTTCCCCCTCGGGATCTGTATTTTTCCCGCGAGATCAAGAGCTCATAGCAGAGGAAGTTCTAACTCGGCTTCAAAAAGACACCATTTGCCTTTCTCCCCTTCACCCCATGAGATTCAGCAGCAACATTTTCTTGGTCAGCAAAGAGGCGGAGGCTCTCGTTTGGTGCTCAATCTAAAGAATTTCAAATAATGGATAGTATACAAGCATTTCAAGATGGAGGGTATTCACCTCCTTTGAGATCTGCTTCAAGAGGGCGACTGGATGGTCTAGTTGGATCTAAAGGACACATACCTTTTAGTCCCTATCTTTGCCCCTCACAGGCGCTTTCTTCAATTCTTCTGGTGAGGTCAATGGTACGAATACAAGGTTCTTTCCTTCGGTCTCTCATCAGCCCAATGGTGCCTCACCAAGCTGATGGGACCCGCAGTAGAAGCCCTTCGCTCCAGGAGCGTCAGGTTAATTGTTTATCTCGATGAGTTAATTCTGATGACCCAGGATCCCCAGACAGTTGCTGTCCATCTCTCTTGGACAATTCACCTATTACAGGAGTTGGGATTTGTCATCAATCAGCCAAAATCTTGTCTGATTTCCTCCCAATGGATGGAATTTTTGCGATTGCAGATAGATTTGGTGATTCTCCCCTCACAAAGGATTCAGAATATCAAGAAGGAGTTGAGGTCTGCCTTGCGAGACCAGACAATATCACTGAGGTCAGTAGCTCGGATTGTGGGCTTTTTAGCCTTGTCCATTCAGGTGATATTCCGGGCCCTCTTCAGTGCAGGACCCTTCAACGTCTCACGATACAATACCTGCAGAAGGGGTTGTTGTATTAAGATCAGATTCAGCTCTCGCCAGAGGCCAGGGTGGAAATGAATTGGTGGTTGATCCACACGGAGGCCTGGAATGGCAGGGCGATTTCTGGCAACGCCCCAGATGTCATTCTGGAATCGGATGCCAGCAGGTGGGGTTGGGGCACCAGATGCGGTACCCTCTCCACTGGAGGTTGCTGGTCAGAGCCCGAACTTCAACTGCTTATATACTGCCTGGAGTTGTTGGAAGGTTCCTTTGCGATCAGGAGCCTTTCCCCTGCCAGGTCGGATTGTTCCATTCTGCTGAGAATGTACAATATTTCAGCAGTTCGCTATCTAAAAAGACTGAAGGGGTATGAAATCTCGGATGTTGGCAGAGATTGCCAAAAATAATTTGCATAATTGTCTACAACATTGGATTTCGGTCATGGCGGAGTATCTTCTGGGATGAAGAATTCAGTGGTGGACTGGTATTCCCGTCACCTCCAAGATTTCAGCAATTGAATGTTGCACCCGAAAGTCTTAGTTCACCTCAGTCCCTTTTGGGGGCCTTGTTTAGTGGGCCTTTTTGCCTCTCGACTCAATCGTCAAATTCCTGTCTTCTTCAGTTGGCACCTGGACCCGGAGGCTCTGGGGAACGGTTGTGTTCTTGCAGGACTGGTCCACCCACAAGGGGTATGCATTTCCTCCATTCAATATGATTCCCAGGGTTCTTGCCCAGGTATGTTGTCAGAAAGCTGAACTTGTCTTAGTAACGTTGCTGTGGAAGGCGCAGCTCTGGTTCCCCTTGGTTCTGGAGATGTCTCGCAGCATTCCACTTCTGATTCGTCATCCACAGAATCTGTTACTGGACCCAGCAGGCCTTCCACAACCACTGATTATTTCAGATCAGCTGAACTTGGTGGCCTGGAGGGTTTCAGTAGTAGATGGAAATTGCCAAGCATTTAGTCTCAGGCTTCTGCTTACATCGACCAAGCCTGGTCCAGTAATACCCATAAACGATATGCTTCAGCATGGCGCAGATGGTTTTGTTGGAGTAATGAAAGGGGTTTTGATCCCTCTCAGGCAGATGTTTGTTTCGTAATCAATTTCTTGTCCTCCTTGGCAGAATCGGGACTGGCTTAAAGGTCTGTGAACAATTACAGATCCGCTGTTTCAGCAGGCCACGTTCCTGTTAATGGTAAACCTGTTGGCTAGGATCCTTTGGTATGTAAACTGCTGAGGGGTATTTATTTCTCCATTCCCCGTCTAACTAAATACACTTCCTTGTGGGATGTAAACATAGTGCTCCCGGTTTTGAAATTCTGACCTGATAATACTTGTCTCGTAAGCAGCTGTCAGCTAAGTTAACTATGTTGTTGTGCCTGATTTCTTGCAAAAGAGTTTCAGATGTGTGGACTTTGGACCCCAAGGGGCACCAGTTTTCCCTGGAAGGAGTAAGTTTTTCCATTTCCTGCAGGACCAAGACTAATATTAGGTTAGTATCTTATCTGTCTTTCCCCATTGATTATAAACTCTGTGTGGTGCAGCGTCTCAAGGCTTATGAGACCACTACCAGTGAGTTTTGCCTGGATCCTAATGGGCAACTGCTTATTGCATTACAGAAGCCTTTCAAACCAGTTTCATCTGCCACTTTGGCTAGATGGATGTGTTGGCTACTCTCTGAAACAGGCGTTGACGTCTTCGTTTTTGGAGCTCATTCTGCTATGGCGTCAAAGTCCTTTGCTTTAGGGTCTCGTCTACAGGATTTCATGAAAGCAGCGGACTGGCCATCTGAATGCACTTTTAAGTCACTCCATTATAAGCCAATTGTGGATGTGGCGTCGGTGGTGGTGACACAGCTTTGAACATGCCTAATCGGAGCCCCCAGTCCTGAAATAGAATGTAGCTGTTGTGTCAAGAATTTTCATTTCTATTAAGGACTCGGAGGCAAATAATATCCCACCCTGATGATAGATGTATTGAACTTCGTCAGGTCTAAGTATGTTTATGCTATTTCAAATGCCTTTTGATTGTACAAATTGTTCATTTCTCACCTGTTTATGCGTATTGACTAGGCGTCAGGGAGCAGCTTTTACGGCTCTTCTTTTTGATCTTTGGGCAATGAACAAAAGCAAACTTGAGGAGTCGTCTGTCCTGCCAAGGTTCTGCGGTCGTTGGAGATCTTTGTTAGCGTGTCAGCCCTTATTTGGTCCTTTATTACGCTAATTTATAGAGGGACGCGTTAAAGGACCAATAGACCTTTTGAGTATGCTTAAAGTGATTCCACCACAAGTCCTTAATTCAATGCAAATACAACATCATAACCAATGAAACATCATCAAATACATCTCTGGACTCATTAATCTTGAAGCACCATGACCCATTTGGCCATGAATAACCACACCTTTTAGTAAAGTTAATATTTTTATTTCCCTAGATTAACAATGCTAATATCACGTAAATTAGTCTCAAAATCAAGTGATAAACATACATAAACAACACTGGCTAACAGAATCTTCTAAAGAATCTCAATTTAGCCAAAGCATTAACTGTTAGGCATTCAAGAATCACGGTACAAATTAATAGCTAATAACTGCGCAACAGAAATGACACATCTAGATTCAGCATATGAATAACATCAACTCTTTGTTAATTGCAATTCGTTAATATTTCTGGGTCTCCTTAACTATCCTTCTGATTAGAATAGCATTGTTTGGGCTTCATGCAAAACAATTTTTGTCAAAAGTTAATTTGGAAAAACATCTAACTATGGCTCTATCAAAATAGCGGTTGGTACGTAGAAACAATGAAACTAAAATCTACAACTGAAACAACAGCGTTTTGTTATACCTCTCCTCAATATGGATCGGCAAACTGTGATTTTCTTTGTCAGTTGGACGCCCGTTTGATCATCTTAAGCAAAAGGGCAATGAAAGGGAATGGCTTAGACACAGGGGACTCTCAGCAATCTGAACAATCTTTAAGGAACAGCATTCACCATTAACCATCAAGCTATAGAGTTAAAGTTAGGAACTGTTCAGCTCCTCAAACAGAACATCTACGTGGAAAATCAGAATAGAAAAAGCCTACTTCTCCTCTGCGCAGCCGGGCTAAGCTAAAATCTCCTAAAGAACTCCCACATTATAATTGGTCAGAAAATTGTATGTTTACAGTTAATCCAATAGAAATTGAACCCCAACTCTAATATATAAGTAAACTGTTTTTCACACGTCAATGATTGGCTCTTCTTCTCCTGTTCCCATCGTCAGACTCGTTGGGTAAGTTTCTTCTAACAATTCATACTCCAGTCACTGCATCCATTGTTGGATCCTGGGAACATCTCTGTCTCATTCATCAAACTCTACAAAGTAGCGACTTCTAGTACAAGACATTCTAGTAAGCAGTTCTCAAGAGAAAGTTAAAGACATCTGCTAAACGTTTGGTCAACACAGTCTGAACAATAAATCAATTTTTCTCTGGACATACATTCCCACGGTTTTTATTCAAACATTGCTGCTTAATATGAGGTTGTGCAGACTAGGCCCAAACCTTGCTTACTTAAGGCCTATGATTAATAAGCAAATACATAACATAAAATAATGAATACAACACACTACTACAATTTCTCTACACATACACTTGGAATAATAATTAATATGCATTCACTAAAAGCATTACGTATGTTACTGCAGCCACTCAAGTGGGCATATTTTCCAAGTCGCACATTATTTTCTCTATTAGCCTAATTCTATGCAAATTCTTGACCAATAGTACACTAAATTCATTAGCAATAAATTCAGCATTTCAATGTCGACTCTTTCTTGGTTGCCGAGTTTGGACAGCTTTCTGCAGGGATCCTGCGGTTCTTGTCATGGTTGGATGGATTCCAGACAGACGGCAAATTAGGATTTCTTATTTTTCCATTTTGGGTTCCAGGTATGGTGTCCTGAGGATTGCCCAAGGTTGTTTCTATGGGACTGAAGATCTTGTTCTAGTTATGGACTAATGTTACAAATGCAGTGTGTTAATCGTGTCTAGTTCTGCAAAGAAAAAGGAAATGTTTCGATGTGACCAGGTTTTATAGGGGGGATATTCTATGGTTGGTCATGTGACTATGATGTTTTACTGGGAAGTGTAGTGTTTTAAAATGTTTTGTTTTATAGGCTGCTGAGAAAATAATGCATAGAAAGAGAACCATAATCATCGTCTTCTTGTTCTTAATAGAATTGAAATTTCTTGACGCAGCAGCTAAAAAAGTTTACATTGTACTGGACTGGTATTATTTGAAGAAGCGGAGATGGCCGCTACCATGCTGGGAGCTGTAGTCACAGTCTGCAGCGTCACCACCGTGCATGCTGGGAGCTGTAGTCACAGTCTGCAGTGTGCCCTGCTAGCATGCTGGGAGCTGTAGTCACAGTCTGCAGCGTCACCACCGTGCATGCTGGGAGTTACAGTCACAGTCTGCAGTGTGCCCAGCTGGTATGCTGGGAGCTGTAGTCACAGTCTGCAGTGTCACTACCGTACATGCTGGGAGCTGTAGTCACAGTCTGCAGTGTGGCCTATGCATACTGGGAGCTGTAGTCACAGTCTGCAGCATGGCCTGCTTGCATGCTGGGAGCTGTAGTCAGTATGCAGCATCATCCGCTAGCATGCTGGGAGCTGTAGTCACAGTCTGCAGCGTCACCCACTAGCATGCTGGGAGCTGTAGTCACAGTCTGCAGCTTCACCGCATGCATGCTGGGAGCTATAGTAAGTCTGCAGCGTGGCCCGCTTGCATGCTGGGAGCTGTAGTCACAGTCTGCAGCGTCACCCGCTAGCATGCTGGAAGCTGTAGTCACAGTCTGCAGCATCACCTTCCTGCATGCTGGGAGCTGTTGTCACAGTCTGCAGCGTCATCCGCTTGTACGCTGGGAGCTGTAGGAACATTCTGCAGTGTCACCTGCTTGCATGCTGGGAGCTGTAGTCATAGTCTGCAGCGTCACACGCTTGCATGCTGGGAGCTGTAGTCACAGTCTGCAGCATGGCCCACATGCATGCTGGGAGCTGTAGTCACAGTCTGCAGCATCACCCGCTAGCATGCTGGGAGCTGTAGTTGCAGTCTGCAGCGTCACCTGCTTGAATGCTGGGGGCTGTAGTCACAGTCTGCAGTGTCAGCCGCTAGCATGCTGGGTGCTGTAGTCAGTCTGCAGCATGGCCCCTTTGCATGCTGGGAGCTGTAGTCACAGTCTGCAGCATCGTCTGCTTGCATGCTGGGAGCTGTAGTCACAGTCTGCAGTGTCAACTGCATGCATGCTGGGAGCTGTAGTCACAATCTGCAGCTTCACCTTCCTGCATGCTGAGAGCTGTAGTCACAGTCTGCAGCGTCACCCGCTTGTATGGTGGGAGCTGTAGGCACATTCTGCAGCATCACCTGCTTGCGTGCTGGGAGCTGTAGTCATAGTCTTCAGCGTCACACGCTTGCATGCTGGGAGCTGTTGTCACAGTCTGCAGCATGGCCCGCATGCATGTTTGGAGCTGTAGTCACAGTCTGCAGCATTACCCGCTAGCATGCTAGGAGCTGTAGTTGCAGACTGCAGCATCACCTGCTTGCATGCTGGGAGCTGTAGTCCCAGTGTACAGGGTGGTCCTCTAGCATGCTGGGAGCTGTAGTCACAGTCTGCAGCATGGCCCACTTACATGCTGGGAGCTGTAGTCACAGTCTGCAGCGTCACGCGCGTGCATGCTGGGAGCTGTAGTCACAGTCTGCAGCATCACCTTCCTGCATCCTGAGAGTTGTAGTCACAGTCTGCAGCGTCACCCGCTTGTATGCTGGGAGCTGTAGGAACATTCTGCAGCTTCTCCTGCTTGCGTGCTGGGAGCAGTAGTCAAAGTCTGCAGCATCACACGCTTGCATGCTGGGAGCTGTAGTCACAGCCTGCACTGTGACCCGCTAGCATGCTAGTAGTCAATCTGCAACATGGCCCCTTTGCATGCTTGGAGCTGAAGTAACAGCTTGCATGCTTGGAGCTGAAGTAACAGTCTGCAGCATCGCTGGCTAGCATTCTGGGAGATGTAGTCACAGTCTGCAGCGTCGCCCGCTTGCATGCTGGGAGCTGTAGTCAGTCTGCAGCATGGCCTGCTGGCATGCTGGGAGCTGTAGTCATGGTCTGCAGCGTCACACGCTTGCATGCTGGGAGCTGTAGTCACAGTCTGCAGCATGGCCCACATGCATGCTGGGAGCTGTAGTCACAGTCTGCAGCATCACCTGCTAGCATGCTGGGAGCTTTAGTTGCAGTCTGCAGCATCACCTGCTTGCATGCTGGGCGCTGTAGTCAGTCTGCAGCATGGCCCCTTTGCATGCTGGGAGCTGTAGTCACAGCCTGCAGCATCGTCTGCTTGCATGCTGGGAGCTGTAGTCACAGTCTGAAGTGTCACCCGCTTGCATGCTGTGAGCTGTAGTTGCAGTCTGCAGTGTCACCCGCGTGCATGCTGGGAGCTGTAGTCACAATCTGCAGCGTCACCTTCCTGCATGCTGAGAGCTGTAGTCACAGTCTGCAGCGTCACCCGCTTGTATGGTGGGAGCTGTAGGCACATTCTGCAGCATCACTTGCTTGCGTGCTGGGAGCTGTACTCATAGTTTTCAGCGTCACACGCTTGCATGCTGGGAGCTGTTGTCACAGTCTGCAGCATGGCCCGCATGCATGTTTGGAGCTGTAGTCACAGTCTGCAGCATTACCCGCTAGCATGCTAGGAGCTGTAGTTGCAGTCTGCAGCGTCACCTGCTTGCATGTTGGGAGCTGTAGTCCCAGTGTACAGGGTGGTCCTCTAGCATGCTGGGAGCTGTAGTCACAGTCTGAAGTGTCACCCGCTGGCATGCTGGGAGCTGTAGTCACAGTCTGCAGCATCACCCGCGTGCATGCTGGGAGCTGTAGTCACAGTCTGCAGCGTCACCTTCCTGCATGCTGGGAGCTGTAGTCACAGTCTGCAGCATCACCCGCTTGCATGCTGGGAGCTGTAGTCACAGTCTGCAGCATCACCTTCCTGCATGCTGGGAGCTGTAGTCACAGTCTGCAGCGTCATCCGCTTGTACGCTGGGAGCTGTAGGAACATTCTGCAGTGTCACCTGCTTGCATGCTGGGAGCTGTAGTCACAGCCTGCAGCATCGTCTGCTTGCATGCTGGGAGCTGTAGTCACAGTCTGAAGTGTCACCCGCTTGCATGCTGTGAGCTGTAGTTGCAGTCTGCAGCGTCACCTTCCTGCATGCTGAGAGCTGTAGTCACAGTCTGCAGCGTCACCCACTTGTATGGTGGGAGCTGTAGGCACATTCTGCAGCATCACCTGCTTGCGTGCTGGGAGCTGTACTCATAGTTTTCAGCGTCACACGCTTGCATGCTGGGAGCTGTTGTCACAGTCTGCAGCATGGCCCGCATGCATGTTTGGAGCTGTAGTCACAGTCTGCAGCATTACCCGCTAGCATGCTAGGAGCTGTAGTTGCAGTCTGCAGCGTCACCTGCTTGCATGTTGGGAGCTGTAGTCCCAGTGTACAGGGTGGTCCTCTAGCATGCTGGGAGCTGTAGTCACAGTCTGAAGTGTCACCCGCTGGCATGCTGGGAGCTGTAGTCACAGTCTGCAGCATCACCCGCGTGCATGCTGGGAGCTGTAGTCACAGTCTGCAGCGTCACCTTCCTGCATGCTGGGAGCTGTAGTCACAGTCTGCAGCATCACCCGCTTGCATGCTGGGAGCTGTAGTCACAGTCTGCAGCATCACCTTCCTGCATGCTGGGAGCTGTAGTCACAGTCTGCAGCGTCATCCGCTTGTACGCTGGGAGCTGTAGGAACATTCTGCAGTGTCACCTGCTTGCATGCTGGGAGCTGTAGTCATAGTCTGCAGCGTCACACGCTTGCATGCTGGGAGCTGTAGTCACAGTCTGCAGCATGGCCCACATGCATGCTGGGAGCTGTAGTCACAGTCTGCAGCATCACCCACTTGCATGCTGGGAGCTGTAGTCACAGTCTCCAGCGTGGCCAGCTTGCATGTTGGGAGCTGTAGTCACAATCTGCAGCTTCCCTTGTGTGCATGCTGGGAGCTGTAGTCCCAGTCTGCAGTGTCACCAGCTAGCATGCTGGGAGCTGTAGTCCTAGTCTGCAGTGTCACCCGCTTGCATGGTGGGAGCTGTAGTTGCAGTCTGCAGCGTCACCCGCTCCCATGCTGGGAGCTGTAATGACAGTCTGCAGCGTGGCCCGCTTGGATGCTGGGAGCAGTAGTCGCAGTCTGCAGCATCACCCGCTAGCATGCTGGGAGCTGTAGTCCCAGTGTTCAGGGTGGTACTCTAGCATGCTGGGAGCTGTAGTCACAGTCTGCAGCATCGCCTGCTTGCATGCTGGGAGCTGTAGTCAAAGTCTGCAGTGTCACCCGCTTGCATGCTGGGAGCTGTAGTTGCAGTCTGCAGCATCACCAGCGTGCATGCTGGGAGCTGTAGTCGCAGTCTGCAGCGCCACCTGCTTGCATGCTGGGAACTGTAGTCACAGTCTGCAGCGTCACCTTCTTGCATGCTGAGAGCTGTAGTCACAGTCAGCAGCGTGGTCCTCTAGCATGCTGGGAGTTGTAGTGACAGTCTGCAGCGTCACAGCGTGCAAGCTGGGAGTGGTACTCACAGTCTGCAGCGTGGCCCGCTTGCATGCTGGGAGCTGTAGTCAGTCTGGTTCCACAGCCGAGAAGGGCGCTGCGCATACTGATTGCGCAGGAGCGCACAGCCCGTCGGGACACGTTGTAGGAAGTTGGCTCTGTATGTACTATTTCAAAGTAAGAAATAGCATGCACAGACTCCAAGGGTTCCCCTTAGAGGTAAGATAGTGGCAAAAAGAGATAATTCTAATGCTCTATTTTGTGGTAGTGTGGTCGAGCAGTAGGCTTATCAGAGGGTAGTGTTAAGCATTTGTTGTACACACACAGGCAATAAATGAGGAACACACACTCAAAGGCAATTCCAAGCCAATAGGTATTTATATAGAAAAATATATTTTCTCAGTTTATTTTAAGAACCACAGGTTCAAGATTCACAAACAATACTTTAAATGAAAGGTATTTCACTCAGGTATCTGAGGAACTTTGAATCATCACAATCACATGTACAGTTTTGGCAAAAATGCAATAAGCTATTTTAAAATTGGACACAGTGCAAAATTCAACAGTTCCTGGGGGAGGCAAGTATTTGTTAGTTTTTCAGGTAAGTAAAGCCCTTACAGGGTTCAAAGTTGGGTCCAAGGTAGCCCACCGTTGGGGGTTCAGGGCAACCCCAAAGTTACCACACCAGCAGGTCAGGGCCGGCCAGGTGCAGAGGTCAAAGTGGTGCCCAAAACGCATAGGCTTCAATGGAGAAGGGGGTGCCCCGGTTCCAGTCTGCCAGCAGGTAAGTACCCGTGACTTCGGAGGGCAGACCAGGGGGGTTTTATAGGGCACCGGGGGGGACACAAGTCAGCACAAAAAGTACACCCTCACCGGCACAGGGGCAGCCGGGTGCAGAGTGCAAACAGGCGTGGGGTTTGCAATAGGTTTCAATGGGAGACCCAGGGGTCACTTCTGCCATGCAGGCAGGCAAGGGGGGGGGCTCCTCGGGGTAGCCACCACCTGGGCAAGGGAGAGGGCCACCTGGGGGTCGCTCCTGCACTGGAGTTCGGATCCTTCAGGTCCTGGGGGCTGCGGGTGCAGTGTGTTTCCCAGGAGTCGGGTTCTTTGAAGCAGGCAGTCGTGGTCAGGGGGAGCCTCTGGATTCCCTCTGCAGGCGTCGCTGGGGGGGCTCAGGGGAGTCAACTCTGGCTACTCACAAGGTCGCAGTCGCCGGGGAGTCCTCCCTGTAGTGTTGGTTCTCCGCAGGTCGAGCCGGGGGCATCGGGTGCAGAGTAGAAAGTCTCACGCTTCCGGCGGGAAACGTGTGGTCCTTAAAAGTTGCTTCTTTGTTGCAAAGTTGCAGTTTCTTTGGAACAGGGCCGCTGTCCTCTGGAGTTCTTGGTTCTTTTAGATGCACGGTAGTCCTCTGAGGCTTCAGAGGTCACTGGACCCTGGAGGACGCGTCGCTGTTGCAGTTTTTCTTGAAGTGGGGAGACAGGTCGGTAGGGCTGGGGCCAAAGCAGTTGGTGTCTCCATCTTCTCTGGAGGGCTTCAGGTCAGCAGTCCTTCGTCGTCGTCAGGTTGCAGGAATGTATCTTCCTAGGTTCTGGGGGCCCCTAAATACTCAATTTAGGGGTGTGTTTAGGTCTGGGGGGTTAGTAGCCAATGGTTACTAGCCTTGAGGGTGGCTACACCCTCTTTGTGCCTCCTCCCTGAGGGGAGGGGGGGCACATGCCTAATACTATTGGGGGAGTCCTCCATCAGCAAGATGGAGGATTTCTAAAAGTCAGAGTCAACTCAGCTCAGGACACCTTAGGGGTTGTCCTGACTGGCCAGTGACTCCTCCTTGTTTTTCTCATTATCTCCTCCGGCCTTGCCGCCAAAAGTGGGGCCGTGGCCGGAGGGGGCGGGCATCTCCACTAGGTGGGATGCCCTGTGGTGCTGTAACAAAGGGGGTGATCCTTTGAGGCTCACCGCCAGGTGTTACAGTTCCTGCAGGGGGAGGTGAGAAGCACCTCCACCCAGTATAGGCTTTGTTACTAGCCACAGAGTGACAAAGGCACTCTCCCCATGTGGCCAGCAACATGTCTGGTGTGCAGCAGGCTGGCAAAACTAGTCAGTCCACACTGGAAGTCGGGTATGTTTTCAGGGGGCATCTCTAAGATGCCCTCTGGGTGTATTTCACAATAAAATGTACACTGGCATCAGTGTGCGTTTATTGTGCTGAGAAGTTTGATACCAAACTTCCCAGTTTTCAGTGTAGCCATTATGGTGCTCTGGAGTTTGTGTTTGAGAGACTCCCAGACCATATACTCTTATGGCTACCCTGCACTTACAATGTCTAAGGTTTTGCTTAGACACTGTAGGGGCATAGTGCTCATGCACATATGCCCTCACCTGTGGTATAGTGCACCCTGCCTTAGGGCTGTAAGGCCTGCTAGAGGGGTGATGTACCTATGCCACAGGCAGTGTGAGGTTGGCATGGCACTCTGAGGGGAGTGTCATGTCGACTTTGTCATTTTCTCCCCACCAGCACACACAAGCTGTGAGGCAGTGTGCATGTGCTGAGTGAGGAGTCTCTAGGGTGGCATAAGACATGCTGCAGCCCTTAGAGACCTTCCCTGGCATCAGGGCCCTTGGTACCAGGGGTACCAGTTACAAGGGACTTACCTGGGTGCCAGGGTGTGCCAATTGTGGAGACAAAAGGACAGGTTAGGGAAAGAACACTGGTGCTGTGGCCTGGTTAGCAGGCCTCAGCACACTTTCAAACCATAACTTGGCATCAGCAAAGGCAAAAAGTCAGGGGGTAACCATGCCAAGGGGGCATTTCCTTACACACGTGGTTCTCTCCTCCTTTTAAAACGGGCTGTTGAGGAACAAATTCTATACCAGGACCGGAGGCTCAGATTATGCTTCTCCTTCTTTGCTGTTTATTATTTAGCAAAAACACAGCAGCCAATTAAATACAACTTTACAAAAAACTACAACTCCCATAACCCTGACGCCAATCCTCACTACCAGTGGGGGTCCATACTGCCACATATCTGTTCTAGCCGCCGTACTTCCTCCTCTTTCTTTGCTGCTCGAAGTACAGATAGGTGCCTTATTGTCTTCTCAGAGTGTTTCTTAGCGTTTAGCTTAACTTCTTGCTTTTCAGCCGTACTGCGGTGAGCGGAGTCTTCCGCGCAGGTACGCGCTGCCCGACACTATAGTGCGCCTCGCGGGGTGCCAGGAGGCAGAGGGAAGGAGCGCTAACAGTGCGAGGACGCCAGTGCTACCTTCAGCTCACCCGCACGCGCGCTCCTCGGGCATTTCATATCACTGGCAGCTAGCTCACGCCGAGAGACCCGGCTGTCATTGGGTTGGCTCCCAATTGATTCTCCGGTTGAGCAGAAGCGTCCCCCACACGCCCACTCACCAGGGCTGTATAATTGGCCATCACAGGCTTTTCCTGAGGGGGAAGATTTACTTTTTCTCCACATATATACATACTGCTGTATATAATCCTCCAAGAGAAGGTTCTAGAAGTTTCTGCTTCTTCCTCATTTGTTGCCTCCTGCATGGCCAGGTCATGCTCGGGGATTCCCCCGTCTATTGTCCTCTAACAAGAGTTCCTTCATAACAGCTCTGTACTCCAGCTGCCAAGATCGAGCGACAGACGCTAGAACACACAGTTTTCTTTAACGAACAGGAGGACCTACTCCTGGCTGAGGATATTGTCCATGCCCTGGACGCTTCAGTTGCGCAATCTGTGAACCGGGCTCTGGCAGTTGCGCTTCAGCCTATCGCCAGGCAACTTAAGTGCTATGCATTGACGGTTCCTCCCTATGTTAACCCCATGCCCATTTCCTCCAAGAGTCAGGAGAAGGTCTCCCCACCCCCAGGACCTGAATGGCCCCACTCCACGCACATGGCCCGGCTCTCCCAGTCTCTGTCGCCCTCCGACCACCAATATTCAGCGCAACCGTCCACCAGCGCCCAGGCCCTCTCCTACCCCTTTCCTGACGATGCCTCTGACCCCTCCTTGTCCCAGTCAGGTTCCGACAGTGAGTCAATTCCCCACAAGCGACGCAGACACTCCTTTGATAGACATCATGTCCCCACTCCCTCTGATGTTTCCGGCCCTTCGTCTGCCCTCAGTTTTAATCCTGACTACATCATTCACCCCAGGTCATCAGACTGGGTCACCCTCCCTGCAGTGACGGATTATGCCCATGCCTGCATCAGGAAGCCCCTAGACAACAACATCTAGAGTCGCCTTTGGTCTGAATGTCCACGTCCTGACATCCCCGACAAAATGGCTATGACACCAGAGCTGGACCCAAATTTAGCGACATTCCTAAGGCGCTCCACAAAGGACTCCAAAAAAGGCATTGATAGGTCCTGAAGTCCTGCCAGGACAAAGTTCTGGACCTCTCTGGTCTATTATGTAAGATATTGGACTTAGCAGTGGCAGTGAAGGAGTCCGGCTCACAGGTGGTCCCTGACACTCTAGCCGGATGGGCGCAGCGCACTCTCTGCCTATTGGGCAACGTGAACTGCGCTATCTCCATAGAAAAGAGGAAATCCATCCTGCTTCGGATAGACCCGAAGTTAGCAGATCTTGCAAGTGCAGAACCGGGACCCCTTGCCGATGGCCTCTTATTTGGCAACAAATTTGTAAAGGATTTGGGTAAGTTTGTCCATACATTTACTGCGCTGGATAAGGTCCAAACCTTGATGAACAAAGTCTTTCAGAATCGGGTTTTTGCCAGGGCCGGCAAACTTCGAGGGTGCCTGTCGAGCCGTGCTGCCTCCAATAGCCCTCAGTCCTCCTACAACACGACAGGCAAGGGATTCTCAGCTCCCCGAAACACCTTTTACCTGGCCAGACCCAAAGCAGACTGTGCCCGCTTCAAGAGAGGTGGTTTCAAGCCCAACTACATCTCTGGATCCAACACTCAAGGTAAGCTTGATCTCACCTGCTCAGCTAGCACTAGGGGGGAGGACCATGTTTTTCCTAGACAACCAGGCGGTATTGACATAGGACCAATGGGTTCTAGAGACGGTTGCAGGTTTCCACCTAGGATTCTTTGGAGTACCCCAACAAAGATCCTTGCCACCCTCTATCCGTTTTTCCCAACTAGATCTAACTTTTATTCAGCAAGAAGTCCAACAGTTGTTACTCAAGGACGCAACTGCTCAGTGTCAGCCGGATCCTTAAGGCTACTACAGAAATATTTTTACAGTAAACAAGAGAGGTGGAGGGTCGCACCTCGTGATCAATCTGAAGGAGTTCAATACCTGGGTTCTATATCGACATCTCAAGATGGAAGGGATACATCTGCTCAGGGACATTCTGAGGAACGGTGACTGGATGGTACACCTTGATCTCAAAGATGCTTATCTCACAATCCCAATATTTACCCCTCACAGGAAATATCTGAAATTCCAGTGGGACAACCAATGATTTCACTTCAAGGTTCTCCCGTTCGGCCTTTCTTCCGCATCCTGGTGTTTCACCAAGGTTATGCGTCCTGTAGTGGAGAGTCTTCGAGCCAAAGAGGTCAGGATGATCGTCTATCTCGACGATATGCTGCTGATGGCACAAGATGCTCATCTCCTCATGCAACATTTATGTTGGACCATTCACTTGCTTCAAGAGCTAGGATTTCTGATCAATGTGAAGAAATCCGCTTTGACACCATCCTGCCAGATGGAATTCCTAGGTTTCCAGATCAAATCTATTTCTCCTCTCCTATCACTTCCAGCCGAGAAGTTACAATCAATTCGGAAGGAGATCAGGTCCACTCTCTAGAAAGACAAGATATCCCTAAGAGTTCTAGCCAGGATAGTGGGGCTTTTAGCGTCTTCTATACAAGCCATATTTACAGCGCCCCATACATTACAAGGCACTACAGCGGCTGAAAATTCATCACGTCCAAAAGGGTCTTTCGTACACAGAACTAATCACTCCCACGCGAGAGATGCGGTGCGGCCTTCAATGGTGGCTCGGCCACATGGCAGCATGGAACGGCAGGGCAATTTTCGTTACTCGCCCAGATATCATTCTGGAATCCGACACCAGCAAGTGCGGCTGGGGAGCCAGATGTGATTCTGTCTCTACCGGAGGGCGTTGGTCCCCCGAAGAGTCGCAGTTACACATAAATTGCTATGAGCTTTTGGTAGGTTCTTTTGCCATAAAAACTCTGGCTCCTCGCTCCAATTGTTGTTGCGTTCTGCTGCGCATGGACAACGTCTCAGCAGTACAATACATCAACAAGCTAGGTGGGACAAGGTCTCGGGTCCTAGCAGAGATAGCAAAGGCGTTTTGGCATTATTGTCTTCAGAACCAGATCTCAATAACAGCAGAGTACTTGCCAGGTCGGTGCAATATGGTAGCGGACTGGAACTCCAGATTCCTCAGGGATTCCAGCGAGTGGAAACTCCATCCCCCTGTATTTCGGGCCCTCCAAACCAGGTGGGGACAGTGTCACATAGACCTCTTTGTGTCTCGCCTCTCCCACCAGCTGCAATGGTTCTATTCATGGAGACCAGATCCCCTGGCAATGGCTACAGATGCCTTTCTCCAACAGTGGACAGGACCACTCCTGTATGCTTTCCCCCCCTTTGTGATGATACCCAAGGTGGCGTCTCAGTCGGTCAAGCAGAAAGCAGAATTAATTCTGATCACTCCCTTTTGGCGAGCTCAGCCGTGGTTTTCAATTCTTCTGGAAATGTCCAGAGAATGTCCAGTCCAAATTCCCCCAATCCCAGAATTATTGCTGGACCCAGCGGGGCAGACACATCCTCTTGTGATCCAAGACAAATTGCATCTCATGGCTTGGCGAATTTCAGGCAACGTTAGCGTCTGCCAGGCCTTTTGGAGCAATCTACTTCTTTCATATCAGCGTCTTGGTCAGACTCCACCCATAGATGTTATGCCTCAGCATGGTGCCGATGGGTGGGTTGGTGCAACTCTCGGAGTTTGGATGCCTTGGGGGCCCCAGTTGTTACCCTAGTCAATTTTAATTTTTTTGACGGAACTAGCATAGGAAGGACTATGTTTCTGCACAGTAAATAACTACAGATCCGCTATATCAGTGGGTCATGTATTTCTAGACGGGAAACCAGTAGGGGAGTGTCCTCTTGTGTCTAGCGTCATGAAAAGGTATCCGATCGGCTGACCCTCCTCACCCGAAGTACACGCATCTGTGGGATGTAAATATCATCCTCAATTTCTTGCGACACTGGCCTTGTAATGCGGGTTTATCCAGAAAACAGTTATCAGCCAAATTGACAATCTTATTGTGTTTGGTATCATGCCGAGGGGCGTCTGATGTGAGAGCTTTAGATATTTCTGGTTGTGTGTTCCTCCCATATGGAGTAACTTTTTCGATTTCCAAGAGAACGAAGAATGGTTCAAGGCAAGTAACCTATCCTAGCTATCCAGATGATTCTAAACTATGTGTGGTACAGTGTTTAAAAGAGTATGAGGACCATACCAGGGAGTTTCGTCAACCTCCTGGGGGTCAATTGTTCATTACAATTCAGAAACCCTTTCGCCCAGTATCTTCTGGGACCTTAGCTCGCTGGGTAAGATGTATTCTGTCTGAGGCAGGAATAGATACTTCTGTCTTTGGAGCCCACTCGGTAGGGGTGCCATGGCATCAAAATCTTTTTCTCTCGGTTCTCAGTTACAGGAGGTAATGAGGGCTGCAGACTGGTCATCCGAATCAACATTTAAGACGTTTTATCATAAACCAGTTTTTGATGTAGCCTCGGTTGTTTTGCAACAGCTTTAAAAAATGCATAATTCGAGCCTCCGGTCCTGCTATAGAATGAAACATTTTCGAGCATATGCAATAAGAACTTTCAATTCCATGAAGGACACGGAGGCGAGGATTATCCCACCCAATGGATGTATTTTATCCTCCCAGTTATGTTATATCAGTTTAGTGTTCAGTATTGGTTCATGTGATTCAATGCCATTGTGATATCATGGTCTTGTAACTCTTGATTTATTTGATGCAATGGAAATACATTTTTTTTTCTAATATTGCACGGTGGATTGCATGTATTCACAGAATTATACAACTGTGTATTACGTACACTTTTTCTTCTATTCCAGCATCCGATCAGAAGTCGTTGTGATGCGATTAATGAGGAATACCTCTTCTTTCCGCTATGGCGCTCTGACATTTTGAAGAATCAACCGTTTCATTGTTGGATCCAATGCCAAGTTTTCATTAAGACTCTAAAATTTTCTAGCATTTACATCAAGAATTTTCAATTCCATTAAGGACACGGAGGTGAGGATTGTGCTTCTCCTTCTTTGCTGTTTATTACACAAGCAACACACAGCAGCCAATCAAAACGTGTCTGTTCAAAAACCTACAAATCCCAAATGTCCGAGCTGACATCAGTTCCTCTACGTCAACCGATGTATCAGATTATATAAGCAGCGAGGAACCATAATGCGTCCTCTTTCTTTGCTCTGAACATAAGAATTGTATACAACCAGTCCGATGAAACACGATGCAGGTCTAAACATCATAAAGAACAGTCTCTGAACTTGATCAGACGAAGAAACTTGTGGCTCTGCATAGAAAAACTGAAATCTTCTTGTCATCAGTGCTTTAAATGGGCCGGTACTCTCCGGTACTGAGTACCGGCACTTTTTTATTTTGAGAGGGAGAGTACCGGCATATCTCGAGCAAAACGTAATACTTTTAATCGGAGAGTACCGGCACTTCTCAGAAACAAGCAGGTACTCTATTACAGAGTACCTGCACTTCTATTTTTCCATTTAAAGCACTGCTTGTCATCCAGTCTTCTGATCTGGAACTGCAATGGAAGAAAGAATTATTCTTGTCATAATCATCTGTTGAGTACAAACGTCTTCATAAAACAATCCGATAATGATCTTAGGTAAACCATCATGCACCTATTCACGTCAGTGTAACACATGTAATGCAATTGACTAAATTTTTTTACATTAACCTTCAGAGTATAAGACGTCAGATAGAGTAATTACCCATGACAATAAAAGGGTGGGTATGGTTACTAATAGGGCGGGATAATCCTCGCCTCCGTGTCCTTAATAGAATTAAAAATTCTTGACACGAATGCTGGAAAATGTTACATTCTATGGCAGGACCGGAGGCTCGGATTATGCTTGTTTAAAGCTGATGTACCACAATGGAAGCCACATCAAGAATAGGTTTATAATAAAATCTCTTAAAAGTGGAATCTGTCGACCAGTCTGCTGCTCTCATTATGTCTTGTAGTTGAGACCCTGGGGCATAAGATTTGGACGCCATTGCCCCCCTGACAGAGTGAGCACCAAAGGTGGAAGTGTCAATTCCAGCCTCTGACAGAATCCACTTCACCCAACATGCCAATGTAGCTGAGGACACAGGATGAAATGATTTCTGCAAAGCAATCAGAAGTTGACCCCCAGCAGATTGTTGAAATTCTCTGGTTCGATCTTCGCACTCTCACACACATTGCACAACACACAGTTTAGGATTCTCAGAAAAACTAGGATAAGTTACTTGCCTTGAGAAAGTTTTTGTTCTCGGGAACATGGAAAAAGTCACTCCGTCAGGAGAATATACTCTATCTGCGATATCCAAAGCACGAACATCTGACATTCTCCTGCAGGAGAGGAGGCATAATAAAATAGTTAGCTTTGCAGACAACTGTTTTCTGTATAAATCTGCATTGCATTGCCATCTCTGCAAAAATTTTAGGATGATATCTACATCCCATAAAAATGTATACTTGGGTTGAGGAGGATTAGTTAATCGGATACCCCTCATTACTCTGCTCACCATGGGATGCTCTCCCACTGGCTTCCCTTCAATAAAAGTGTGTCCAGCAGAGATAGCTGATCTGTAATTATTGACTGAGAAGTAACTCAAATCTTCTGAAGCCAGTTCAGCCAAGAAGTTAATTACGTCTGTAATGGGGGCCCCCAAGGGATCCAGGTTCCATGGATTGCACCAACCCACCCACCTGCACCAGGCAGATAGAGATCGCCTATGAGTGGATTCTGCCCAGGAGGCGGAGATGAAGGGTTCGGCAAACACCAGCATTGCCCGTAATGCGCCAGGCCATGAGTTGTAATTTGTTCTGCATAATTAGGGGATGAGGTTGTCCCAACGGGTTTAATAACAGATTGGGGCTGATCGGGATCTGAACTGGAAGATCTCAGGATAGCTTCACAGAAGAGGAAACCATGCCTGTGCTCCCCAAATTGGTGAGACTAGAATCAATTCCGCTTGCTGTTGTACCACCTGAGATGCTACTCTCGGAAGCATTATGAATGGAGGAAACGTATAAAGGAGTGGGCCCGTCCAATGTTGCAGGAAGGCATCTGAAGCAAGGGGTCTGGTCTCCAAGAACAGAACTGGTCTACTTGGTACGAAAGACGGGATGCAAAGAGGTCTATATGACATTGACCCCATCTCGTCTGTAACACCTGAAAAATGGACAGCTGGAGATTACACTCGCTGGGATCTTGTAGATATCTGGAATTCCAGTCCGCTACTACATTGAGTTGGCCTGGATGGTATTCCGCCATTACAGAAAATCGATTCCGCAGGCAGTATTGCCAGAATGTTTTGGCTATTTGGAGAAGAGCCTGAGACTTTGTTCCTCCGAGCTTGTTGATATAACGGACCGCTGAAATGTTGTCCATGCAAAGCAGCACGCAACAACTGGACCGCAGTGCCAGAGTTCTTATCGCAAAGGAACCTGCTAGAAGTTCCAAGCAATTGATGTGAAGATCTGCTTCGTCGTGAGGCCATCGACCGCCAGTGGAGACAGTGCCACAACGAGCACCCCAGCCCCACTTGCTGGCGTCGGATTCTAGGATAACATTCGGGCGACATCAGAATATGGCCCTGCCGTTCCAGGCTACCATGTGATCCAGCCACCACTGCAATTCGTTGCTTGTCTCTGGTGTGAGGTCTCTGAGTTCTGCGTAACTCACACCCCTCTGAAGATGACGGATCTTGAGGCGCTGTAGCGCTCTGTAATGTGAAGGGGCCGGAAATATGGCTTGGATCGACAACGCCAGTAAGCCCACTACTCTGGCTAAGATCATGAGAGAAATCCTGTCCGTGAGTAGGACTGACCGGATCTCCTTCTGGATTAAGTGTAATTTCTGGACCGGTAAAGACAGAAGGGAAGTAACAGAGCCTATCTGAAATCCCAGGAACTCCATCTGGTGAGCAGGAGTCAACTCGGATTTGGAGGCATTGATCAGGAAACCTAATTACTGTAAGAGGTGAATGGTCCATTTGAGGTGCTGCATAAGGGACTGAACGTCCTCTGCCATCAGGAGGATGTCGTTGAGATAGACAATCATCACCAAGGCGCTGAAGAAAGGCTGAAAGGAAGGACCTTGAAATGGAACCATTGTTTGTCCCACTGAAACTGTAGATACTTTCTGAGAGGGGAAAAAATTGGCATCGATAAATAGGCATCCTTGAGGTCCAGTCGGACCATCCAGTCGCCTTCTCTGAGAGTGTCCCTGAGTAAATGTATCCCCTCCATTTTGAAGTGTCTATCAATAATCCAATTGTTGAAATCCTTCAGATTTATTACCAGCCGGGAACCCCCTCCTATCTTGCTCACTGCAAAGATATTGCTGCAAAACCCCGATGGGTCTGGTCGGCAGGGAGCGATCGCACCTTTGTCCAGCAGTTGGTCTATTTCCTGCTGAATAAAGGTGTGGTCTAGACAGGAAAAAAGGATTGGTTGAGGCATGACAGCTTGGAGGGGTGTCCCAAAAAACGCTAGATGGAACCCTGAGATCATCTCCAGCACCCAGTGGTTGGATGTTAGGAGATTCCAATTGTGTAGAAATTGACCGGTCCTGCCCCCTAATACTACTGAAGAAGGGGCTATCAGCCTTACCTTGAGTGGTGGTGTTAAAGTTGGTGTTGTATTGGGGATGGAAGCTGCGATTGAAGCGGCCACGTCCAGCTTGTGCTTTCGCTGGGTAGAAGGTGTTTTTGTCTTGGGCTGTGTAGCCTCTTCAGGTTTGACGTAGAGGAACTGAAGTCAGCTCGGAAATTTGGGATTTGAAGTTTTTTTAAAAGACACATTTTGATTGGCTGCTGTGTGTTGTTTGTGTAATAAACAGCAAAAAAGGAGAAGCATAATCCGAGCCTCGGGTCCTGCCAAAGAATGTCTGTTCATCACCTTGAGACTTTTTTTTCCTCACTGCAAAGAAAAAGGAGGAAGTATGGCAGCAAGAACAGATATGTGGCAGTATGGACACCCATTGGTAGTGAGGATTGGCATCAGGGTTATGGGAGTTGTAGTTTTTTGTAAAGTTGTATTTAATTGGCTGCTGTAATTTTGCAAAACAATAAACAGCAAAGAAGGAGAAGCATAATCCTCGCCTCCGTGTCCTTAATAGGATTGAAAATTTAATTTCAGGACCGGAGGCTCAGATTATGCTTCTCTTTCTTTACTACTCATTAAAACAGCAGCCATTCACAAAACAGAAAAATATAAACTACATTTCCCATGTTGCACATCTCCATGTCACCACCAATCATGCCTCTCCAGGCCCTATAAGAGCCCCGAACAACATCCTGAAGTCCTCTTTCTTTGCTGCTCCAGCATAAGATAAGTGCCTTTCACGTTGTTCTCTTAACGTGTTTCCTTCAGCGCCTGATTTCGTGCCGCGCTCATGATTTTTTCCTGCCAGCGCATTGCGGTCTTGGTGGGCTTTGTTGGTTGCATAGGCAACATTCCTCTCTGATCTATGCGCGGCACGCTGGTTTCCTCTTCAGCGCGGGGAGCGCTGATTGTCCATTCCTCATCAGCGTGCGGCGCACGGAGAGTGCATTCCTCTTCAGCGCGCAGCACGCTGGTTTTCTTCTTCAGCGCGGGGATCGCTGATTGCTGTCTCAGCACGCGGCGTCCCTCGGGTGCAGGTCAGGAATTATTCTCAGGCACTGCGCGGCGCGCCGAGAGGTTATATTCTAATATTTTAATATTTCCTTACCTTGCAAGTTCTTTCCTTTCCCGCAGGCAGCGATCCTGCTGTGGCCGGGAGCCTTCCCTTGTCGGGCCCGGGCAGAGAGCCGTACATTAGCACGTAGCCCAATTGGGCTCTTTTTTAGTAGGATTGGGCTATGCGCTGTCGTACCTTCGTTTCTCCTCCTCTGGCACTGACAGGATGCCGGGAATTGACACATTTTTCAAATTCCGGGCTTCCCGTCAGTGTTCTCGACGCCATCTCAGGCTGCAATAATTGAGTTGGCCCTGAAAAGGAGTGGAGTGCACGCTCGTGTATTAATTGATTTTCCTCATTTCTTCTGGCTCTCAAGACGTCCTCCGTGTTGGGGGGCTGTAATAATCAGAGTACAGCTTTTGCTGAGGAGTCATTTATTATTTTCTCTTGCACTAGGGGTGACTCCACCCTTGAATCCTGAGTGACCTCCGTTTCTGGGGTACTCTCTGTGCACACTGTTTGTGGCAGTTTGTGAAAATGACCGATTGGGGGCCCTTTGTGGAGGAGGAGTATGGGTGTTATGATGAAGACGGTCAGTTTCTGGGCGACGGTCTGTCCGAGGCGGTCAATGCTTCGGTTCAGCAGTCGGTCAGCAGGGCCTTGGAGGTTTCTGTTCCTCGACAGATCAGTCAAGCGTTGGTGGTGGCGCTAAAGCCTTTCACGCAGCAGTTGGAGGCCTTCGCTGAGAAGCAAAGTCTTGTTCCCTTTTGTAGGAAGTTGGCTCTGTATGCGCTTTTGCAAAGTAAGGAATAGCATGCACAGAGTCCAAGGGTTCCCCTTAGAGGTACGATAGTGGCAAAAAGAGATAATTCTAATGCTCTATTTTGTGGTAGTGTGGTCGAGCAGTAGGCTTATCAAAGGAGTAGTGTTAAGAATTTGTTGTACACACACAGGCAATAAATGAGGAACACACACTCAGAGACCTATTCCAGGCCAAAAGGTTTTTGTATAGAAAAATATATTTTCTTAGTTTATTTTAAGAACCACAGGTTCAAGATTTACAATCAATACTTCAAATGAAAGGTACTTCACTTAGGTATCATAGGTACTTTGAATCAACAAAATAGCATGTACAGTTTTGGCAAAAATGGCAATAAGCTATTTTAAAACTAGACAGTGGAAATTTCAACAGTTCCTGGGGGAGGTAAGTATTTGTGTATTTGTTAGTTTTGCAGGTAAGTAAACCTCCTACAGGGTTAAAAGTTGGCTCCAAAGTAGCCCACCGTTGGGGGTTCAGGGCGACTCCAAGGTTACCATACCAGCAGCTCAGGGCCGGTCAGGTGCCCAAAACACATAGGCTTCAATGGAGAAGGGTGTGCCCCTGTTCCAGTCTGCCAGCAGATAAGTACCTGCGACTTCGGAGGGCAGACCAGGGGGGTTTTATAGGGCACCGGGGGGGACACAAGTCAGCACAAAAAGTACACCCTCAGCGGCACAGGGGCGGCTGGGTACAGAGTGCAAACAGGCATCGGGTTTGCAATAGATTTCAATGGGAGACCCAGGGGTCTCTTCAGCGAAGCAGGCAGGCAAGGGGGGGGGGGGCTCCTCGGGGTAGCCACCACCTGGGCATGGGAGAGGGCCACCTGGGGGTCGCTCCTGAACTGGAGCTCAGATCCTTCAGGTCCTGGGGGCTGCGGGTGCAGTGTCTTTACAAGGCGTTAGTTTCTTGGAAGCAGGCAGTCATGGTCAGGGGGAGCCTCTCGATTCCCTCTGCAGGCGTCGCAGGGTGGTGCTCAGGGGGGTCAACTCTGGCTACTCACAGGGTCGCAGTCGCCGGGGAGTCCTCCCTGGAGTGTTGTTTCTCTGCAGGTCGAGCCGGGGGCGTCGGGTGCAGAGTGGAAAGTCTCACGCTTGCGGCAGGAAACGTGCAGTCCTTTAAAAGTTGTTTCTTTGTTGCAAGTTGTAGTTTTTGTGGAACAGGGCCGCTGTCCTCAGGAGTTCTTGGTCCTTTAAGATGCAGGGTAGTCCTTTGAGGCTTCAGAAGTCGCTGGACCCTGGGGGACGCGTCGCTGTTGCAGTTTTTCTTGAAGGGGGAGACAGGCCGGTAGGGCTGGGGCCAAAGCAGTTGGTGTCTCCGTCTTCTCTGCAGGGCTTCAGGTCAGCAGTCCTTCGTCGTCGTCAGGTTGCAGGAATGTATCTTCCTAGGTTCTGGGGGCCCCTAAATACTCAATTTAGGGGTGTGTTTAGGTCTGGGGGGTTAGTAGCCAATGGTTACTAGCCTTGAGGGTGGCTACACCCTCTTTGTGCCTCCTCCCTGAGGGGAGGGGGGCACATCCCTAATCCTATTGGGGGAATCCTCCATCAGCAAGATGGAGGATTTCTAAAAGTCAGAGTCACCTCAGCTCAGGACACCTTAGGGGATGTCCTGACTAGCCAGTGACTCCTCCTTGTTTTTCTCATTATCTCCTCCGGCCTTGCTGCCAAAAGTGGGTCCGTGGCCGGAGGGGGCGGGCATCTCCACTAGCTGGGATGCCCTGTGGTGCTGTAACAAAGGGGGTGAGCCTTTGAGGCTCACCGCAAGATGTTACAGTTCCTGCAGGGGGAGGTGAGAAGCACCTCCACCCAGTACAGGCTTTGTTACTAGCCACAGAGTGACAAAGGCACTCTCCCCATGTGGCCAGCAACATGTCTGGTGTGTGGCAGGCTGGCAAAACTAGTCAGCCCACACTGGAAGTCGGGTATGTTTTCAGGGGGCATCTCTAAGATGCCCTCTGAGTGTATTTCACAATAAAATGTACACTGGCATCAGTGTGCATTTATTGTGCTGAGAAGTTTGATACCAAAGTTCCCAGTTTTCAGTGTAGCCATTATGGTGCTGTGGAGTTCGTGTTTGACAGACTCCCAGACCATATACTCTTATGGCTACCCTGCACTTACAATGTCTAAGGTTTTGCTTAGACACTGTAGGGGCATAGTGCTCATGCACCTATGCCCTCACCTGTGGTATAGTGCACCCTGCCTTAGGGCTGTAAGGCCTTCTAGAGGGGTGACTTATCTATGCCATAGGCAGTGTGAGGTTGGCATGGCACCCTGAGGGGAGTGCCATGTCGACTTAGTCATTTTCTCCCCACCAGCACACACAAGTTGGCAAGCAGTGTGTCTGTGCTGAGTGAGGGGTCCCCAGGGTGGCATAAGACATGTTGCAGCCCTTAGAGACCTTCCCTGGCATCAGGGCCCTTGGTACCAGGGGTACCAGTTACAAGGGTCTTACCTGGATGCCAGGGTGTGCCAATTGTGGAGACAAAGGCACAGTTTTAGGGAAAGAACACTGGTGCTGGGCCTGGTTAGCAGGCCTCAGCACACTTTCAAATCATAACTTGGCATCAGCAAAGGCAAAATGTCAGGGGGTAACCATGCCAAGGAGACATTTCCTTACAGGGGGTTTCTGAGCAACATTTTCCTGGTCGAGAAGAAGGACAAGCGGTTCCATCCAGTGATAAACCTCAAGGCGTTCAACGAATGGTTGGTTTATCGCCATTTCAAGATGGAGGGAATCCATCTTCTCAGGGATCTTTTGTGTCAAGGGGACTGGATTATCCATTTGGATCTCAAGGATGTGTATCTTATGGTCCCCATTTTCCATCCTCACCGCAGGTTTCTACAGTTTCAATGGAGGAATCAGGTCTACGAGTTCACGTGTCTCCCGTTCGGCCTTTCGTCAGCACCTTGGTGCTTCATGAAACTGCTGAAGCCAGTGGTCTAGTTTCTGCGGGCTCTGGGTGTAAGACTGATTATTTACTTGGACGACCTCCTTTTGATGGACCATTCCAGGTCGCAACTGTTGTCTTACGCGAACATGACTATTGCACTTCTGCAGGACCTGGGTTTCATGATCAATTCGGAGAAGTCCTCTCTGTGCCCGTCTCAATCCACAATGTTTTTGGGGTTTGTGGTGGACACGACGTCCGCAACGCTGCGACTTCCGGAGCACACGGTCTCCAAGATAAAGAAGGAGATTGCCAAGGTGCTCCGCAGGGACAGGACCTCCCTCCGGCAGATTGTCAGGATTGTGGGGCTTCTGTCGTCGTCTATCCAGGCTATATTTCTGGGCCCCCTCCATTACAGGGCCCTGCAACGTCTGAAAGCTTCTTATCTCCGGAAAGATCATACCTATTCAGCTCTGGTGGAGCTCTCTTCGGAGGCTCGCCTAGAGATGCAGTGGTGGTTGAGCCACATAGATGCATGGAATGGCAAGGCCATTTTTGGTTCTCTCCCCGACTTGGTGATAGAATCGGATGCCAGCAGACTGGGCGGGGAGCCAGGTGTGGTCAGATATCTATGGGAGGTCAGTGGACTTCGGAGGAGCTGAACCTGAACATCAATTGCCTGGAGCTTCTTGCGGGGTCGTTTGCGATTCGATCTTTGACACGAGACAAGATCTCCTGTTGTGTCCTTCTTTGGATGGACAATATCTCGGCTGTTCAGTATATCAACAGACTGGGGAGCACTCGGTCCAAGGTCTTGGCGGACCTAGCAAAGGATTTCTGGAATTACTGTCTTCAGAGACCGATTTCGGTTACAGCGGAATATCTTCTGGGGATCCAGAATCAGGTGGCAGATTGGAATTCCCGTTACTTCAAGGATTCCAGCGACTGGCGCCTGGATCCGGGGACCTTTTGGTCTCTGATGGATCATTGGGGTCCTTGCTCTGTGGACCTGTTTGCCTCCCGCTGGAATGCTCAGCTTCCGACTTATTTCAGTTGGAAGCCCGATCCGGGGGCGAGCGCAGTGGATGCATTCTTGCAGGACTGGTCGAACGATCTGTTAATCTCCAGAGTGGTGGCTCAGGTTCGTCCCTGATCCTGATATCTCTGATCTGGAAGGCTCAGCAGTGCTTCCCCACTCTTCTGGAGTTGTCTTGGATGGCTCCTCTCAGACTCCCGTGTGTACCGGGAGTCCTCCAAGACCCGCGGGTCGCCATCATCCTCTGGTGCTTCAAGGTCACCTCGATCTCATGGCTTGGAGGATCTCAGGGGATGTTGGGAAAAAGTCTGCCTTTCACAGGAAGCTACAGCCCTTATCAGACAGGCGTGAGCTCCAGGTACTATCAAGTGATATAGATCGGCTTGGAACAGATGGGCTCGTTGGTGTCTGGAGAGGGAGGTGGATCCTGTGGGGGCCCCCATTGAGTTAGTAGTCAATTTTTTGGCAGTACTTTTTACATCTAGTCTGAGTTACTGTACTATTAACTCTTTTCGTTCTGCGATTTCGGCGGGACATAATACCATCAATGATGTCCCGGTGGGGGAACACCCCTGGGTGAGTAAGCTCTTGAAAGGGGCTCGTTTGTCCTGACCTCAATACTCGGGGTTATGGGATGTTAACAAGGTTCTCAATTGTCTCTCCTCTTGGCCAGACAATCATAATCTATCCAGAAAATAGATTTCTGATAAATTGGCGATGCTTCTGTGCCTTGTTTCTTGCAAACGTGCTTCCGACGTGCAGGCTTTGGAGCTACCAGTTGTTCCTGTGGGATCCTCCTTACAGGTTTATGGTATTTGTATCTGTAATGTTTGGTTATTTATGCATTTTTCGATGTCTCAATTTGGCTGCTCTTGCTATGCATTACGTTGCTTTGTGTATTTTATTGTTTATTACAGGATTGGGCACTCTGGCTTGAGTAGTGTGTATGAAGGATGTCTATTCCTGTGTCTGATCTCTTTCTTGTTTTGTAGGAGGTGATTCTAAAGGAGATTGAAGTCGCGAGTTCCTTAACTTCCTTCAGTGAAGAAGAGGAAGGACTGCGCCCGTCAGTTATATATATACTGTTCGTTATGGACAGTGGATTGGTTATGGGTTGTCATGGTTACCTGTGGGCATCATGGGGTTTCAAGTTTTGGTTTTGAGCATGTTTGAACTTTGAACCTGCTTTTGTTAATAAAAGTGAAGAAAGGACTGCATAATCCTCACCTTCGTGTCCTTAATAGAATGAAAAATGTCCTAGCTATCGTGAAGGAAACTTTCAATTCTATTAAGGACACAGAGGCGAGGATTATGCAGTCCTTTCTTCACTTTTATTAATAACAGCAAAGTTCAAAAACATCAAACTTCAACTCCCATGATGCCCATAAGAAACCATGACAACTAATAACCAATCCACAGTCCATAACGATGTGTATATAAATAACTGACGGGCGCAGTCCTTCCTCTTCTTCGCTGAAGGAAGTTAAGGAACTCGCGACTTCAATCTCCTTTAGAATCACCTCCTACAAGACAAGGAAGAGATCAGACACAGCAAGAGACCTACTTCAAACATAATGCTCCAATAAGAGTGAACAAATAGTAGTTAAAAAATACATCCATAAACATAATGCAGAAATACAGCCATAATGAAGCATCAGAAATGCATAAGTAGTCAAACATCACCAAAGAAAATTACCATACACCTGCAAAGAGGGCTCCAATGTCACAAACTGGCAGCTCAATCTCGGGTGGGTAAGACTAATATAGTATATGGGCGGGATAATCCTCGCCTCCGTGTCCTTAATAGAATTGAAAGTTTCCTTAGCGATAGCTAGGACATTTTTCATTCTATAGCAGGACCAGGGGTGAGGATTATGCAGGTTCAAAGCTTACTTACCACCAACGAGGTGGCCTCATGGAGTGGTTTAAAATAAAACTTCTTAAAAACCGACTCTGAAGACCAATCAGCCGAACTCATAATGTCCTCCAAAAGCCCACCTACCAAAATGGCCTTGGAAGCCATAGCACCTCTAGTAGGATGAGCCCCAAAACGTCTAATGTCAATGCCAGATTCTGACATAACCCAACGAACCCACCTAGCAATGGTAGGCAAAGACAGTGCCTTAAATGGCTTCTTGACAGCAATCAAAAGATGCCTCTCTCCGGGAGGTCTAACCTCCTCCGTGACCGCTTCATAGGTCTGTAGGCATCTCACCACGCATAACCTAGGATGAGAATCAAAACTGGGATAAGTTACAAACCTGGTTCCTGTCTTAGTCCGTTGGGAAACAGTGAAAGTAACCCCGTCTGGGGTGAAGACCCTGGCGGACACATCCAAAGCCCGCACGTCGGAAACACGTTTGCAAGAGACCAGGCACAAAAGCATCGCCAATTTTGCGGAAAGTTGCTTCCTGGATAGCTAACAATTATCCGGCCAAGAGGATAAAAAATTAAGAACCTGGTTCACGTCCCATAACCCCAAGTAATGAGGTTCGGGAGGACGGGACAAACTAACCCCTTCCTAGAGTTTACTCACCCAGGGGTGTTCCTCCACCGGAACATCATTGATAGCATTATGTCCTGCCGAGATCGCAGAACAAAAAGAGTTAATAGTACAATAACTCAGACCAGATGAAAAAAGTTCAGCCAAAAAATTGACCATTAATTCAGTTCAATGGGGGCCCCCACGGGATCCACCTCCCTCTCCAGACACCAACTGGCCCACCTGTTCCAAGCTGATCTATATCGCTTGATAGTACCTGGGGCCCACACCTGTCTGATAAGGGCTGTAGCTTCCTGTGAAAGGCAGGCGTTTTCCCAAGGTCCCCTGAAATCCTCCATGCCAGGAGATCGAGATAACCCTGAAGCACCAGAGGATGATGGCGACCCTGAGGGTCCTGGAGGACTCCCGGAACACAAGGGAGTCTGATAGGAGCCATCCAAGACAACTCCAGAAGAGTGGGGAACCACGGCTGAGCCTTCCAGATCGGCGATATCATTATCAGGGACGCCCGCTGGCGACGCACCTGAGCCACCACTCTGGGGATCAACAAGAACAGAGGGAAAGCATAACACTGATCGTTCGACCAATCCTGCAAGAAAGCATCCACTGCGCTCGCCCCCGGATCGGGTTTCCAACTGAAATAAGTGAGAAGTTGGGCATTCCATCGGGATGCAAACAGATCCACAGAACAAGGTCCCCAATGGTCCATCAGAGACCAAAATATCTCCAGATCCAGAAGCCAATCGCTGGAATCCTTGCGGAACCGGGAATTCCAATCCGCCACATGATTTTGAGTCCCCGGAAGATATTCCGCTGTGATGGAAATCTGTCTCTGAAGACAATAGTTCCAGAAATCCTTCACCAAGTCTGCTAAGAGCTTGGAGCGAGTGCCCACCAGTCTGTTGATATACTGAACAGCTGATATATTGTCCATCCGAAGAAGGACACAACAGGAAATCCTGTCTCGTGTCAAAGAGCGGATCGCAAATGACCCCGCTAGAAGCTCCAGGCAGTTGATGTGTAGGTTCAACTCCTCCAAGGTCCACTGACCTTCCATGGAGATCTGACCACATGTGGCTCCCCAGCCCAGTCTGCTGGCAACCGATACGATCACCAGGTCGGTGAGAGAACCGAAAATGGCCTTGCCATTCCATGCCTCCATGTGGTCCAACCACCACTGCATCTCAAGGCGAGCCTCCGAAGAGAGCTCTACCAGAGCTGAATAGGTATACCCTTTCCGGAGGTGAGAAGCTTTCAGACGCTGCAGGGCCCTGTAATGGAGAGGACCTGGAAATATAGCCTGGATCGATGACGACAGAAGTCCCACAATCCTGGCAATCCAAATGTATCGACCAATCCCCTTGACACAAAAGGTCCCTGAGAAGATGGATACCCTCCATCTTGAAATGACGATAAACCACTGTAGGAGGCTGGACTGGCTTGTAGTGAGTACCAAGGGGTACTTGCACCTTGCACCAGGCCCAGTTATCCCTTATTAGTGTATAGGGTGTCTAGCAGCTTAGGCTGATAGATAATGGTAGCTTAGCAAAGCAGCTCAGGCTGAACTAGGAGACGTGTGAAGCTACTACAGTACCACTTAGTGTCATATGCACAATATCATAAGAAAACACAATACACAGTTATACTAAAAATAAAGGTACTTTATTTTTATGACAATATGCCAAAGTATCTTAGAGTGTACCCTCAGTGAGAGGATAGGAAATATACACAAGATATATATACACAATAGCAAAAATATGCAGTATAGTCTTAGAAAACAGTGCAAACAATGTATAGTTACAATAGGATGCAATGGGGAAACATAGGGATAGGGGCAACACAAACCATATACTCCAGAAGTGGAATGCGAACCACGAATGGACCCCAAACCTATGTGACCTTGTAGAGGGTCGCTGGGACTATTAGAAAATAGTGAGAGTTAGAAAAATAACCCTCCCCAAGACCCTGAAAAGTGAGTGCAAAGTGCACTAAAGTTCCCCTAAGGACAAAATAGTCGTGTTAGAGGGAGAATGCAAGGAAAACACAAATCAGCAATGCAACAACGATGGATTCCTGTCTGAGGGTACCTGTGGAACAAGGGGACCAAGTCCAAAAGTCACAAGCAGCTCGGAGATGGGCAGATGCCCAAGAAATGCCAGCGGTTGGTGCAAAGAAGCTCTTACTAGGCTGAAGAACTGTGAATACTGCAGGAACGACAAGGGCTAGAGACTTCCCCTTTGGAGGATGGATCCCCCACGCCTTGGAGAGTCGTGCAGAAGTGTTTTCCCGCCGGATGGATGCCAACAAGCCTTGCTACACGCAAATCGTGCGTTTGGCGTTTTTGGACGCTGCTGGGGCCCAGGAGGGACCAGGAGGTCGCAAATTGGACCTGCAGAGAGAGGGGACGTCGAGCAAGACAAAGAGCCCTCACTGAAGCAGGTAGCACCCGGAGAAGTGCCAGAAACAGGCACTACGAGGATGCGTGAAACGGTGCTCGCCGAAGTTGCACAAAGGAGTCCCACGTAGCCGGAGACCAACTTAGAAAGTCGTGCAATGCAGGTTAGAGTGCCGTGGACCCAGGCTTGGCTGTGCACGAAGGATTTCCGCCGGAAGTGCACAGGGGCCGGAGTAGCTTGCAAAGTCGCGGTTCCCAGCAATGCAGCCCAGCGAGGTGAGGCAAGGACTTACCTCCACCAAACTTGGGCTGAAGAGTCACTGGACTGTGGGGGTCACTTGGACGGTGTCGCTGGATTCGAGGGACCTCGCTCGTCGTGCTGAGAGGAGACCAAAGGGACCGGTAATGCAGCTTTTTGGTGCCTGCGGTTGCAGGGGGAAGATTCCGTCGACCCACGGGAGATTTCTTCGGAGCTTCTGGTGCAGAGAGGAGGCAGACTACCCCCACAGCATGCACAAGCAGGAAAACAGTCGAGAAGGCGGCAGGATCTGCGTTACAGAGTTGCAGTAGTCGTCTTTGCTACTATGTTGCAGGTTTGCAGGCTTCCAGCGCGGTCAGCGGTCGATTCCTTGTCAGAAGGTGAAGAGGGAGATGCAGAGGAACTCGGCTGAGCTCATGCATTCGTTATCTAAAGTTTCCCCAGAGACAGAGACCCTAAATAGCCAGAAAAGAGGGTTTGGCTACCTAGGAGAGAGGAAAGGCTACTAACACCTGAAGGAGCCTATCACAAGGAGTCTCTGACGTCACCTGGTGGCACTGGCCACTCAGAGCAGTCCAGTGTGCCAGCAGCACCTCTGTTTCCAAGATGGCAGAGGTCTGGAGCACACTGGAGGAGCTCTGGACACCTCCCAGGGGAGGTGCAGGTCAGGGGAGTGGTCACTCCCCTTTCCTTTGTCCAGTTTCGCGCCAGAGCAGGGGCTAAGGGGTCCCTGAACCGGTGTAGACTGGCTTATGCAGAATTGGGCACCTCTGTGCCCAACAAAGCATTTCCAGAGGCTGGGGGAGGCTACTCCTCCCCTGCCTTCACACCATTTTCCAAAGGGAGAGGGTGTCACACCCTCTCTCAGAGGAAGTTCTTTGTTCTGCCATCCTGGGCCAGGCCTGGCTGGACCCCAGGAGGGCAGCTGCCTGTCTGAGGGGTTGGCAGCAGCAGCAGCTGCAGTGAAACCCCAGGAAGGGCAGTTTGGCAGTACCAGGGTCTGTGCTACAGACCACTGGGATCATGGGATTGTGCCAACTATGCTAGGATGGCATAGAGGGGGCAATTCCATGATCATAGACATGTTACATGGCCATATTCAGAGTTACCATTGTGAAGCTACATATAGGTAGTGACCTATATGTAGTGCACGCGTGTAATGGTGTCCCCGCACTCACAAAGTTCAGGGAATTGGCTCTGTGCCAGGGTGCCCTCACACTAAGTAACTTTGCACCTAACCTTTACCAGGTAAAGGTTAGACATATAGGTGACTTATAAGTTACTTAAGTGCAGTGTAAAATGGCTGTGAAATAACGTGGACGTTATTTCACTCAGGCTGCAGTGGCAGGCCTGTGTAAGAATTGTCAGAGCTCCCTATGGGTGGCAAAAGAAATGCTGCAGCCCATAGGGATCTCCTGGAACCCCAATACCCTGGGTACCTCAGTACCATATACTATGGAATTATAAGGGTGTTCCAGTAAGCCAATGTAAATTGGTAAAAATGGTCACTAGCCTGTTAGTGACAATTTGAAAGTAATGAGAGAGCATAACCACTGAGGTTCTGGTTAGCAGAGCCTCAGTGAGACAGTTAGGCACCACACAGGGAACATATACATGCACACCTATGAGCACTGGGGCCCTGTGTGACAGGGTCCCAGTGACACATACATATAGGCCACAAACCTATGAGCACTGGGGTCCTGACCAGCAGGATCCCAGTGACACATAACAAACATACTGAAACCATAGTGTTTTCACTATGAGCACTGAGGTCTGGCTATCAGGATCCCAGTGAGACAGTGAAAACAGTGACAAACACCCTGACATACACTCACAAACAGGCCAAAAGTGGGGGTAACAAGGCTAGAAAGAGGCTACCTTCTCACACAACCCCCCCCCCAAACGAAGGACAATAAGGCTAACCTTGGCCAGTTGAGACTTTATTGTCTAAGTGGTGATAAGTAGAGAGTAGCTCTGCAATAGACTGGTTACTCCCTTTATCATCCACTATATGGTTACTTCCCTGTGGGGATGTAAACTACCCTGTTTGAAGTTTTTTAGCTAGCCAACAATGTGAAGATGTATTTTCAGAGTTTCTATCAGTAAGTTTTAGTTTAGAGCAGTGGGAATTATCCACTGAACCTATTTGTAATGATGGAAATGCCAGACAGGGATGCTGTCTCAGTAAAGCCATAGCTGGGCAACAACTTTGTCCATTTGGCTGGAAGAGAGAACAGGGATGCTGTTTCTCTTGAGTTGGAGCAGGGCAGGGATGCTGTCCTATCAGCTCCACACTAGGGCAGGGATGCTGTCCTAAGTGTTGTGAGGCAGTGCAGAGTTTCTGCACTAAAGTTTCTCTGGGAGGGTTGGAGGGATGCTCCATGTTAACTAAAATGGTGCTCTTTTTCTCACCAATGTTAGTTATCCCACAGAGAGGTACTTCCACCTCAGGGAGTACAGTTTTGCCAACTGATGATTCCCTTGGAACAGGTGCCACCCCAGGAGAGGTTTCTCCCACCACAGGAATGGTATCCTGAATGGTAGGGTGGTTAGGGGATACTGTGATACCCTTTTTACCTGTTGATGGAGAGGGATCCTGAGTTTTCAGGCCTTCTCTCCTTTGCTTTTTCATTTCACTTGAAATGAGAGGGAACAATTCCTCAGGGATGCCCAGCATGGCTGCATGGGCATAAAACTCTACATCAGCCCAACCTGAGGCCTCTAGGTCATTACCTAAGAGACAGTCTACAGGTAAGCTAGGTGATACCACCACCTGCTTAGGGCCAGTAACTCCACCCCAACTAAACTGAATTATAGCTAAGGGAAGAAACTTAGTGGAGTTATGGACATCAATAATCTTATACTGTTGTCCAATGATGTGTTGTTCAGGAGGCACTAGGTTTTCAGTCACCAAAGTGAAACTGGCACCTGTGTCCCTGTAGGCCAAGGCCTCAACACCATTTATTGAAACTGTCTGCTTGTATTTATCCATTGTAAGGGGACAAGCAGCCAGTGTGGCAATGCCAATGCCACTAGGTGTGACAGAAACTGTCTTGGGACTGATTACATCAGTTTCCACTATGGACCCATAAGTGAACCCAACTACACCCTTTGCTTGACTGTTGCCAGCAGTCCCACCACTAGTACCACTACTGCTAGGGGCACTAGAGCTTGATGTATTAGTGGTGGTAGGCTCAGGGGGTTTACCTGGACAGGACTTATCCCCTGGCCTATGGCCTCTATTTTTACACACAAAGCACCAAGGCTTTTTAATGTGTGCAGGTTGGGAAGAAGAGGAAGAATTTGTTTTATCCCCACCCTCTGAAGAGTGTTTAAGATTTGAAGTGGGATCTTTGGTTTTACCCTTATCCCCATGCTTATCTTGAGATTTTTCACCATCTTTCTTCTTATTGCCATCTTTGTCACCCCCTGTATGAACTTTTCTGTTCACCCTTGTTCTGACCCATTTGTCTGCCTTCTTTCCCAATTCTTGGGGAGAGGTCAGATCAGAGTCTACCAGGTACTGGTGCAACAAATCAGACACACAATTATTAAGTATATGCTCTCTCAGGATTGTGTTATACAGGCTTTCATAATCAGTAACTTTACTGCCATGTAACCACCCCTCCAAGGCCTTCACTGAATGGTCAATGAAATCAACCCAGTCTTGTGAAGACTCCTTTTTGGTCTCTCTGAACTTTATCCTGTACTGTTCAGTGGTTAAGCCATAACCATCCAGGAGTGCATTCTTAAGAACTGTAAAATTATTGGCATCACTTTCTTTCACAGTAAGGAGTCTATCCCTACCCTTTCCACTAAATGATAGCCATAGGATAGCAGCCCACTGCCTTTGAGGGACATCCTGTACAACACAGGCCCTCTCAAGTGCAGCAAACCACTTGTTAATGTCATCCCCCTCCTTATAAGGGGGAACTATCTTGTGCAGATTCCTGGAATCATGCTCTTTTGCAGGATGACTATGGGGAATACTGCTGCTGCCACCATGGGTATCTAAACCCATCTTCTGTCTTTCCCTCTCTATTTCTAAAGACTGTCTATCCAAATCCAGCTGTTGCTTCTTGAGCTTCAGTCTGGTTTGCTCCACTCTCAATCTATTGAGCTCCCTTTCTAACAATCTGTCATCAGGGTGGGTGGGAGGGACATTTCTAGATACAGAGGTATGATGGGAATGAACAGAAGGAGACCTGTCCCTTACAAGGGGCACCCTAACAGCTTGGCTACCAGCATAATGTGAGAGCACATCATCAGTATGATGTGATTCAACCTCTGTACCAACTATGCTAGACTGTCTAGTAATGGGCAGGCTGAGAAGTTTCTTTCCTGAACCTTTTCCTGGGGGAGTCCCTGGATCAGATTGAGAACCATTAGCTACTTTTTCTACAGATTGGGCACTTATGGCCTTATCCTGTACTCTAAGCATATTAATTAACAGTTCTAAGGAAGGATTCTTCCCTACACTCAAACCTCTCTCTATGCAGAGACTCCTTGCTCCTTTCCAGCTAAGGTGATCATATGCAAGTTTGGACAGTTCAACTTTTTGGCCTGTGCCAGACATTTTTAGAGAGAGTTAAAGTGATAGACAAAGAGAAAAAAGTTTTCAGAACTTTTTGGAAAGACAGAAAAAACTTTTTAAACTTTTAAGAACTTTTTGAAAGTATAGAAGTACTTTTCAGCACTTAGAAAAGAGTGAAAAGAGGAAATGCAAAACTTTTTGGCTATGTGTATATACACTGACCTTGTTTTGTATATTTTTCTCTTATGAAAAGTACAATGACAAGAGTGGTAAGTAGTCTCAAAGCACTTATCCCACCGCTGCACAACCAATGTAGGAGGCTGGACTGGCTTGTAGTGAGTACCAAGGGGTACTTGCACCTTGCACCAGGCCCAGTTATCCCTTATTAGTGTATAGGGTGTCTAGCAGCTTAGGCTGATAGATAATGGTAGCTTAGCAAAGCAGCTCAGGCTGAACTAGGAGACGTGTGAAGCTACTACAGTACCACTTAGTGTCATATGCACAATATCATAAGAAAACACAATACACAGTTATACTAAAAATAAAGGTACTTTATTTTTATGACAATATGCCAAAGTATCTTAGAGTGTACCCTCAGTGAGAGGATAGGAAATATACACAAGATATATATACACAATAGCAAAAATATGCAGTATAGTCTTAGAAAACAGTGCAAACAATGTATAGTTACAATAGGATGCAATGGGGAAACATAGGGATAGGGGCAACACAAACCATATACTCCAGAAGTGGAATGCGAACCACGAATGGACCCCAAACCTATGTGACCTTGTAGAGGGTCGCTGGGACTATTAGAAAATAGTGAGAGTTAGAAAAATAACCCTCCCCAAGACCCTGAAAAGTGAGTGCAAAGTGCACTAAAGTTCCCCTAAGGACAAAATAGTCGTGTTAGAGGGAGAATGCAAGGAAAACACAAATCAGCAATGCAACAACGATGGATTCCTGTCTGAGGGTACCTGTGGAACAAGGGGACCAAGTCCAAAAGTCACAAGCAGCTCGGAGATGGGCAGATGCCCAAGAAATGCCAGCGGTTGGTGCAAAGAAGCTCTTACTAGGCTGAAGAACTGTGAATACTGCAGGAACGACAAGGGCTAGAGACTTCCCCTTTGGAGGATGGATCCCCCACGCCTTGGAGAGTCGTGCAGAAGTGTTTTCCCGCCGGATGGATGCCAACAAGCCTTGCTACACGCAAATCGTGCGTTTGGCGTTTTTGGATGCTGCTGGGGCCCAGGAGGGACCAGGAGGTCGCAAATTGGACCTGCAGAGAGAGGGGACGTCGAGCAAGACAAAGAGCCCTCACTGAAGCAGGTAGCACCTGGAGAAGTGCCAGAAACAGGCACTACGAGGATGCGTGAAACGGTGCTCGCCGAAGTTGCACAAAGGAGTCCCACGTAGCCGGAGACCAACTTAGAAAGTCGTGCAATGCAGGTTAGAGTGCCGTGGACCCAGGCTTGGCTGTGCACGAAGGATTTCCGCCGGAAGTGCACAGGGGCCGGAGTAGCTTGCAAAGTCGCGGTTCCCAGCAATGCAGCCCAGCGAGGTGAGGCAAGGACTTACCTCCACCAAACTTGGGCTGAAGAGTCACTGGACTGTGGGGGTCACTTGGACGGTGTCGCTGGATTCGAGGGACCTCGCTCGTCGTGCTGAGAGGAGACCAAAGGGACCGGTAATGCAGCTTTTTGGTGCCTGCGGTTGCAGGTGGAGGATTCCGTCGACCCACGGGAGATTTCTTCGGAGCTTCTGGTGCAGAGAGGAGGCAGACTACCCCCACAGCATGCACAAGCAGGAAAACAGTCGAGAAGGCGGCAGGATCTGCGTTACAGAGTTGCAGTAGTCGTCTTTGCTACTATGTTGCAGGTTTGCAGGCTTCCAGCGCGGTCAGCGGTCGATTCCTTGTCAGAAGGTGAAGAGGGAGATGCAGAGGAACTCGGCTGAGCTCATGCATTCGTTATCTAAAGTTTCCCCAGAGACAGAGACCCTAAATAGCCAGAAAAGAGGGTTTGGCTACCTAGGAGAGAGGAAAGGCTACTAACACCTGAAGGAGCCTATCACAAGGAGTCTCTGACGTCACCTGGTGGCACTGGCCACTCAGAGCAGTCCAGTGTGCCAGCAGCACCTCTGTTTCCAAGATGGCAGAGGTCTGGAGCACACTGGAGGAGCTCTGGACACCTCCCAGGGGAGGTGCAGGTCAGGGGAGTGGTCACTCCCCTTTCCTTTGTCCAGTTTCGCGCCAGAGCAGGGGCTAAGGGGTCCCTGAACCGGTGTAGACTGGCTTATGCAGAATTGGGCACCTCTGTGCCCAACAAAGCATTTCCAGAGGCTGGGGGAGGCTACTCCTCCCCTGCCTTCACACCATTTTCCAAAGGGAGAGGGTGTCACACCCTCTCTCAGAGGAAGTTCTTTGTTCTGCCATCCTGGGCCAGGCCTGGCTGGACCCCAGGAGGGCAGCTGCCTGTCTGAGGGGTTGGCAGCAGCAGCAGCTGCAGTGAAACCCCAGGAAGGGCAGTTTGGCAGTACCAGGGTCTGTGCTACAGACCACTGGGATCATGGGATTGTGCCAACTATGCTAGGATGGCATAGAGGGGGCAATTCCATGATCATAGACATGTTACATGGCCATATTCGGAGTTACCATTGTGAAGCTACATATAGGTAGTGACCTATATGTAGTGCACGCGTGTAATGGTGTCCCCGCACTCACAAAGTTCAGGGAATTGGCTCTGTGCCAGGGTGCCCTCACACTAAGTAACTTTGCACCTAACCTTTACCAGGTAAAGGTTAGACATATAGGTGACTTATAAGTTACTTAAGTGCAGTGTAAAATGGCTGTGAAATAACGTGGACGTTATTTCACTCAGGCTGCAGTGGCAGGCCTGTGTAAGAATTGTCAGAGCTCCCTATGGGTGGCAAAAGAAATGCTGCAGCCCATAGGGATCTCCTGGAACCCCAATACCCTGGGTACCTCAGTACCATATACTATGGAATTATAAGGGTGTTCCAGTAAGCCAATGTAAATTGGTAAAAATGGTCACTAGCCTGTTAGTGACAATTTGAAAGTAATGAGAGAGCATAACCACTGAGGTTCTGGTTAGCAGAGCCTCAGTGAGACAGTTAGGCACCACACAGGGAACATATACATGCACACCTATGAGCACTGGGGCCCTGTGTGACAGGGTCCCAGTGACACATACATATAGGCCACAAACCTATGAGCACTGGGGTCCTGACCAGCAGGATCCCAGTGACACATAACAAACATACTGAAACCATAGTGTTTTCACTATGAGCACTGAGGTCTGGCTATCAGGATCCCAGTGAGACAGTGAAAACAGTGACAAACACCCTGACATACACTCACAAACAGGCCAAAAGTGGGGGTAACAAGGCTAGAAAGAGGCTACCTTCTCACAACCACCCATTCGTTGAACGCCCTGAGGTTTATCACTGGGCGAAATCCTTTGTCCTTCTTCTCGACCAGGAAAATGTTGCTCAGAAACCCCCTCAGATGGAGGGGAGTCGGGACAATGGCTCCCTTGCCCAGAAGAAGTTGGATTTCCGAATCGATCAACAGTGAATCCTGTACACTGAACCGAATGGGAGGATGGCGAACCGGTTGAACAGGTGTCCCATAGAACCCTATGCGAAAACCTGAGACCGTCTCTAAAACCCAAGGGTCAGACGTAAGCTGGGCCCAATTGTTTGCGAAGAGAGCAATCCTGCCTCCCAGCTCTAGAGGGTAAGAAAGAGGGGTGCTCACCTGTACTTCCTCCTTGGGAATTGGAATTTCCACGTTGGAAACGCGAAGAGCGTCCTCGGCCAGAACCCCTGTTGGGGAACAAGGTTCCCTGACGGCCGTCACTCCAGCCGTTGTTGCGCTTGCCTTGGGTTCTGGAGGGGCCTGACTGCTGAGAGCGGCCGGAGGAGTGACCCTTTCCTCTTCCGGCCCCGCCGAAAACCTTTCCGGGAAATATCTTGCGCATCAAGGATTGCGCTTTATCCAAAGCGGAGAAAAGTAGATAAGAATCGCCCAAGCTCCTTCACAAAGGGATCCCCAAAGAGATTGCCCTAGGCTATCGTGCCAGCCTCAGATGTTGCCAGCTCCCCCAACTTAGGGTCGATCTTTATCAGGAGAGAGTGCTGTCTCACTGTGGAAATGGCACAATTGGCATTGCCTAATAGACACACTGCCCTTTGTGCCCATCCAGCTACTAGATCTGCCTGCAAGGGTTCCCCCGCAGCCTTGGCCGAATCCGGCAACTCATTAATCTTCGTTAGGAGGCCCAACACATCCAACAGTTTGTCTTGGCACGACCGCCAAGAACGATCGATCCCCTTCTTGGGATCGCGCGTGTACTTCTAAAAGAAAGTACATAACTTTGGGTCCAAAACAGGTGTTGCAACCACCTTGTCCCCCAGCACTGGCCGAGGACATTCCGCCCGCAAGCGGGCCAGGACCCCTTGCTCCAAGGGGTGGCATATAGTTTTAGCCACATAGGCCGCCACTTTAGGATTGGGGACCCATTCAGAGGACCGAGGGTGATAAATGTCCTCAGGGTCAAACATGTCTGAATCCCAACCTTCTTCCTCCACACTAGAGGTGTTCGCAGATGGGCGCCAAGGCCTTCCCACGATGCGACCCTCATCCGATAAGCCCTCGTCATCGGAGTCACCTCCCCCCGAATGGGGTGATCCCACAAAGGGATCCAGTGCCAGGGCAGCAGTGCTGCCATGCTCTCCGGGTGAGACATCCTCCCGGCAGGGTACAGGGTCTAGCGTTCGCGCACTCTTGGCAAAGGCCTCCCTTAACCGGGCGAACCCCTCCAGGTGCCCCGCGTCATGCTTCCTAGAGGAAGAAGGGACCTTAGATGTACTGGCCCGAGGGTCCGAATCCCCCAAAACACTCGCTGAGTGGGACACCTTCTGCATAAGCTTGTCTACCCTATCCTGCAGGGGTGCTAAGGCTTTCGCCACCGCCTGCGAAACTAGTTTGTCCATCCCCTCAGGAAGGTGTCGCTGAGAAGGCCAAACTTCCTCCGACCCCAAAGATGGGTCGTAAGCATGGTCAAGAAAAGAATCCACTGAGGGGGTAGAGGAAGACATTGCACTCAAAGTACCCAACTCAGCACCCAAAAAATACAGGGGAAAGACCCAGAGTAACCAGCAGCAAATCGTCACTTACCCCACCAAGGGGCGTCAATAAAGAGGGGTGAGAGTACCAATAGATAACACCCAACCTAAATTCAATGGGCAGCCCCCCTGCCGTGCTTCAAGAATAAGATGACAGCACCAAATATATATAAGTGCTTAAAATCACTGTAGTAACGTCCCAGAAGGGAAATATGAATGCAGGAGAACCTGCTCCTACCGCTACGCGGTGTCGGCAAGGGTTGGGAGCCTAAGCGGCAAGCAACCCCGAGGGCGGGTGCTTGCATGGCTCGGAAAACGATCGGAAAAACCCAGCACGCGAAGTGCTGCTTTCCCAGATCGGGAGCGCGATAAACGCACCCTAGCGGCGACAGGTCGTCACCGCACAACGCGCTCAGGCGAGAGCCTGCCGCGCAAAATGTCAAACACAGGAATGCGAGGAATGCAGCTATGTTCCCCACACCTGGCGCGCACAGAAAACAAAGCGCTGACAGCGAGAAGCGATCCTCAAGATCTTAGCAAAATCTAAAGAGCAATAAACGCTAAAGCGCAAGCAACCCCGATTCCCCAAAAGCGAGAAGGAGCAAGGACTTAACTGACGGGCAGCAGTAAAGAAAGAGGAAGGACTGCGCCCGTCAGTTATTTATATACGCATCGTTATGGACTGTGGATTGGTTATTAGTTGTCATGGTTTCTTGTGGGCATCATGGGAGTTGAAGTTTGATGTTTTTGAACTTTGAACTTGCTGTTATTAATAAAAGTGAAGAAAGGACTGCATAATCCTCGCCTCCGGTCCTGCTATAGAATTAAAAGTTTCCTTCACGGTAGCTAGGAAATTGAAACATTTCCTAGCTATCGTAAAGGAAACTTTCAATTCTATTAAGGACACGGAGGCGAGGATTATGCAGTCCTTTCTTCACTTTATTGACAACAGCAAGTTCAAAGTTCAAACACATTAAACTTCAACTCCCATGATGTCCACAAAAAAAACGTGACAACGAGTGACCAATCCTAAGTCCATAACGATGCGTATATAAATAACTGGCGGGTGCAGTCCTTCCTCTTCTTCACTGAAGAAAGTTAAGGAACTCGCGACTTCAATCTCCTTTAGAATCACCTCCTACGGGACAAGGAAGAGATCAGACACAGCAAAAGACCAAACTCAAAAGTAAACTCCAAAGAGAGTGAACAAATAGTAAGTAAAACACATACATAAATATATATAACTATAGCCATAACAAAGCATAAGAAATGCGTACAATATTCAAACAACACCAAGAAAAATACCATACACCTGCCAAGAGGACTCCGATGTCACCAACCGGCAGCTCAATCCCGGGTGGGTAATACTAATATAGTATATGGGTGGGATAATCCTCCGTGTCCTTAATAGAATTGAAAGTTTCCTTCACAATAGCTAGGAAATTTTTCATTCTATAGCAGGACCGGAGGCGAGGATTATGGAGGTTCAAAGCTTACTTACCACCAACGAGGCGGTTTCATGGAGTGGTTTAAAATAAAACTTCTTGAAAACCGACTCCGAATGCCCACCGACCAAAATGGCCTCGGAAGCCATGGCCCCTCTAGTAGAGTGAGCCCCAAAATGTCTAATGTCATTGCCAGATTCTGACATAACCCAACAAACCCACCTAGCAATGTTAGGCGAAGACACTGCCTTAAACGGTTTCTTGACAGCAATCAAAAGCTGCCTCTCCCCGGGAGGTCTAACCTCCTCCGTGACTGCTTCATAGGTCTGAAGGCATCACACCACGCATAACCTAGGATAAGAATCAAAACTGGGATAAGATACAAACCTGGTACCTGTCTTAGTCCGTCGGGAAACAGCGAAAGTAACCCCTTTTGGGGTCAAGACCCTGGCAGACACATCCAAAGCCCGCATGTAGGAAGTTGGCGCTCTATGTACTATTTCAAAGTAAGAAATAGCATGCACGGAGTCCAAGGGTTCCCCTTAGAGGTAAGATAGTGGCAAATAGAGATAATTCTAATGCTCTATTTTGTGGTAGTGTGGTCGAGCAGTAGGCTTATCAGAGGGTAGTGTTAAGCATTTGTTGTACACACACAGGCAATAAATGGGGAACACACACTCAAAGACAATTCCAGGCCAATAGGTTTTTTATATAGAAAAATATATTTTCTTAGTTTATTTTAAGAACCACAGGTTCAAGATTTACAAACAATACTTTAAATGAAAGGTATTTCACTTAGGAACTTTAGGAACTTTGAATTAGCAAAATAGCATATACAGTTTTCACACAAATGGCAATAAGCTATTTTAAAACTGGACACTGCAATTTTCAACAGTTCCTGGGGGAGGTAAGTGTTTGTTAGTTTTGCAGGTAAGTAAACCACCTACAGGGTTGAAAGTTGGGTCCAAGGTAGCCCACCGTTGGGGGTTCAGAGCAACCCCAAAGTTACCACACCAGCAGCTCAGGGCCGGTCAGGTGCAGAGGTCAAAGTGGTGCCCAAAACGCATAGACTTCAAAGGAGAAGGGGGTGCCCCGGTTCCAGTCAGCCAGCAGGTAAGTACCTGCATCTTCGGAGGGCAGACCAGGGGGGTTTTGTAGGGCACCGGGGGGGACATAAGTCAGCACAAAAAGTACACCCTCAGTGGCACGGGGGCGGCCGGGTGCAGTGTGCAAACAGGCGTCGGGTTTGCAATGTAGTTCAATGGGAGACCCAGGGGTCTCTTCAGCGATGCAGGCAGGCAAGGGGGGGGCTCCTCGGGGTAGCCACCACCTGGGCAAGGGAGAGGGCCACCTGGGGGTCGCTCCTGCACTGGAGGTCAGATCCTTCAGGTCCTGGGGGCTGCGGGTGAAGTGTCCTTACCAGGCGTCGGGTTCTTAGAAGCAGGCAGTCGCGGTCAGGGGGAGCCTCTGGATTCCCTCTGCAGGCATCGCTGTGGGGGCTCAGGGGGGGTCAACTCTGGCTACTCACGGGCTCGCAGTCGCCAGGGAGTCCTCCCTGTAGTGTTGGTTCTCCACAAGTCGAGCCGGGGGCATCGGGTGCAGAGTGCAAAGTCTCACGCTTCCGGCGGGAAACGTGTGTTCTTTCAAAGTTGCTTCTTTGTTGCAAAGATGTTTCTTCTTTGGAGCAGAGCCGCTGTCCTCTGGAGTTCCTGGTCCTTTTAGATGCAGGGTAGTCCTCTGAGGCTTCAGAGGTCGCTGGACCCTGTGGAACGCGTTGCTGTTGCAGTTTTTCTTGAAGTGGGGAGACAGGCCGGTAGAGCTGGGGCCAAAGCAGTTGGTGTCTCTGTCTTCTCTGCAGGGCTTTCAGGTCAGCATTCCTTCTTTGTCTTAGGTTGCAGGAATCTAGTTTCCTAGGTTCTGGGGAGCCCCTAAATACTGAATTTAGGGGTGTGTTTAGGTCTGGGAGGGAAGTATCCAATGGCTACTGTCCTTGAGGGTGGCTATACCCTCTTTGTGCCTCCTCCCTGAGGGGAGGGGGGCACATCCCTATTCCTATTGGGGGAATCCTCCAAAATCAAGATGGAGGATTTCTAAAGGCAGGGGTCACCTCAGCTCAGGACTCCTCCTTGTTTTTCACAGTATCTCTCCTGGACTTGCCGCCAAAAGTGGGGGCTGTGTCCAGGGGGCGGGCATCTCCACTAGCTGGAGTGCCCTGGGGCATTGTAACACGAAGCCTGAGCCTTTGAGGCTCACTGCTAGGTGTTAGAGTTCCTGCAGGGGGGAGGTGTGAAGCACCTCCACCCAGAGCAGGCTTTGTTTCTGTCCTCAGAGAGCACAAAGGCTCTCACCACATGGGGTCAGAAACTCGTCTCTCAGCAGCAGGCTGGCACAGACCAGTCAGTCCTGCACTGAACAATTGGTTAAAATACAGGGGACATCTCTAAGATGTCCTCTGTGTGCATTTTTTAATAAATCCAACACTGGCATCAGTGTGGGTTTATTATTCTGAGAAGTTTGATTCCAAACTTCCCAGTATTCAGTGTAGCCATTATGGAGCTGTGGAGTTCGTTTTTGACAGACTCCCAGACCATATACTCGTATGGCTACCCTGCACTTACAATGTCTAAGGTTTTGCTTGGACATTGTAGGGGCATAGTGCTCATGCACCTATGCCCTCACCTGTGGTATAGTGCACCCTGCCTTAGGGCTGTAAGGCCTGCTAGAGGGGTGACTTACATATGCCACAGGCAGTGTGAGGCTGGCATTGCACCCTGAGGGGAGTGCCATGTCGACTTAGTCATTTTATCCCCACCAGCACACACAAGCTGGCAAGCAGTGTGTATGTGCTGAGTGAGGGGTCCCTAGGGTGGCATAAGACATGCTGCAGCCCTTAGAGACCTTCCCTGGCATCAGGGCCCTTGGTACCAGGGGTACCAGTTACAAGGGACTTACCTGGGTTCCAGGGTTGTGCCAATTGTGGAGACAATGGTACATTTTATGTGAAAGAACAGTGGTGCTGGGGCCTGGTTAGCAGGGTCCCAGCACACTTCTCAGTCAAGTCAGCATCAGTATCAGGCAAAAAGTGCAACAGAGAGCCATTTCCTTACACAAGCCCCCCCCCCCCCCCCAGCCCACAGGCCAGGAGACTCAGCCAAAGCTAGGAGAGTCTTCCTAGTCTGTCAGGCGAGGAAGAGTAGAGGAAATAGGCTGGTTTGTTGCAGGGCCTACTCTGCCTTACATCCTCCTGTTCAGGTCATTCCCTCTGGGGAACTGACCCACTTCCACAGTGATAGGACCTAGTCTGAATTGCCTCTTGTCTGTGCCTTTAATGTCTTCACCCATTCTCTTTATTTTGGGGTTAGAGGTATCCACCTCTGCTAATCTTATCTTAGCCAGGGTCACCCCTAGCTTACCCAAAGAGGTTACCCAGAGTTGGAGTAACCCCACCATGACCAACAGAGTCAGGGGGCCTAACGTGCTATGTGGCATGGGGTCAGACCACCATGCCAAGGATAGTGCAGCCATAAAGGCTAACACCCAGCAGAGGCCACTGACAGCTGTCAGTGCCCAGAACCCCACCTTTAGCGCTTCACCTACAAGGGAAGGGGCTAAGTTACAGGCTTCTTTGGGTTCAGGGTGCCTGTCTGCTGTATTAGAGTGGAGGGTTACTACATCTTGTAGTAAACACCCTTCTTCCACTCTTTCTTCTGTTAGCTGAGGAGCCACCCACTCAGGCTTAACAGTTGCCTGACTAGCCAGAACTTCTTGTGGGTCAGGTTGGACTTTACCAGTGCCACTTTTGCAGTTCTACCCTACTGGAGCAGAATCTCCTTGGCTTGCTGGAACCTTGGCTAAAGGGTGTCCACCCTTCCTACACTGTTTTCTTTTCTTTTTCTTCTGGGGCCTGCTTGCAGTTACTGCAGGGGCAGGACCTCCAGAATCCTTGGGAGAGGACTGGCACTGGACCAGTTCCTCTCTTGGGCTCTGACTAACCTCTGGGTAGTCCTTTCCAAGGAGACAATCAAGGGGGAGGTCTGTACTGACTACCACCCTTCTCCAGCTAAAAGTCCCACCCACTTCTATGGGCACAAAAGCCACAGGCCTATCAGTGACCCTGTCTGGGCTAACTCTTACTCTGGCAGTCTCACCTGGGATGTACTGGTTTGAGAACACCACCCTGTCATGCACAATAGTGTGACTGGCACAAGTGTCTCTCAGGGCAGTGGCTGGGATTCCGTTCACCAGTAGGGGATGGAAGTGTCTTCTTCCCTCTGGAATCTCCAACTCACCTGTTGGGCCCTTTTTCCAGTTGAAGGCTATGAAGACCTCCTCATCTGAGGAGTCATCCCCAATGGCTACACTGGTTACCCCTGGGATTTTGCCAGGGGGTTTGTTTTTGGGACAGGAAGTGTCCTTGGTGTGGTGCTCTGTCTGTCTACAGTTTTGGCACCAGTTCTTACCCTGGTACCCACCTTTGTTTTGGGTTGTGTCTTGGGGCCCACCCACCTGGTCTGGTTTTTGGGGGCCTACAGAGGACTCTTTTTCTTTATTTCTAGTGTCACCCACTTTCTCCTGGGGAGGCTTTGTAACTCCTTTCTTTTGGTCACCCCCAGTGGAAGTTTTGGTTACCCTAGTCTTGACCCAGTGGTCTGCCTTCTTTCCCAATTCTTGGGGAGAAATTGGACCTAGGTCTACCAGATACTGATGCAACTTTTCATTGAAGCAGTTATTTAAAATGTATTCTTTCATAAACAAATTATAAAGCCCAACATAGTCATGCACTTAATTTCCAGTTACCCAACCATCCAGTGTTTTCACTGAGTAGTCAACAAAATCAACCCATGTCTGGCTCGAGGATTTTTGAGCCCCCCTGAACCTAATCCTGTACTCCTCAGTTGAGAATCCAAAGCCCTCAATCAGGGTAGCCTTCATGAGGTCATAGGATTCTGTATCTTTTCCAGAGAGTGTGAGGAGTCTATCCCTACACTTTCCAGTGAACATTTCCCAAAGGAGAGCACCCCAGAGAGATCTGTTTACTTTTCTGGTTGCACAAGCCCTCTCAAAAGCTGTGAACCATTTGGTGATGTCATCGCCATCTTCATATTTAGTTACAATCCCTTTGGGGATTTTTAGCATGTCAGGAGAATCTAACCCTATTAAAATTGCTGCCACCATTGATGGGACCTAAGCCCATCTCTTGTCTTTCCCTTTCTATGGCTAGGAGCAGTCTCTCCAAAGCCAATCTTTTGGCCATCCTGGCTAACAGGAGGTCATCTTCATTGAGGCTGCCCTCAATGCTTGCAGAGCTGTTGTACTCTCCTGTGAGAGAAGCAACATCTCTGACTATCACTTGTGGAGACAGGGTTGGAGAAACCCTGGGCTCCCTATCTAGGACTGGAGGTGGGAAATCCTCCACATCACTAGCTTCCCCCTCTGTGAGGGCATCATCAGAGGGGTTGTTTTTAGCAAACTCTGCCAAAAGCTCCTGGAGCTGTACTTTGGTAGGGTTTGAACCAGTCTTTGGGGGTCATTCCAACCCTGGCGGTCGGTATTAAAGCTGTGGCCAAACCGCAAACAGGCTGGCGGGAAAAAAAATGGAATTCCGACCCTGGCGGAAACCGCCAACAGCGACCGCCACAACAACACACCGCCCGCCACGGCGGCACAAACAAACAGCGCGGCGGTCACCGCCAACAGACAGGCGGGAGACAATGCACCGCCCACTCTATCACAACCTACCAATCCGCCACCTTTTCCGGGGCGGTAGCCCCGCCGATAAAAACACGGCGGAAACAGACATTTCGAAGGGAAAACGCTCACCTCCATACAGCCCACGAGGAATCAGGACAGCATGGAACCCGAACTCCACATAATACCCGCGATAGTGTTCCTACTCCTCTACCAGGAGCACGAACGCCGGCGCAGAAGACAACAGTGAGTACTGCACCTACGACACAGGGGAGGGGGGAGGGGAAATTAATACGGGAACACACATACGCGACACACCCACCCTCACCCTCACCCACTACAACACACACATCAATGCATAGCAACACATCAGAGTGACACCCCCCAAACCCCCCGGAAGAATGCAAATACTAAAGGAAATGATTCTAATCATTGGAATATATTGTAATACTGCCAAAAAAATATATATACACATCAAAAACTCTTATATACATAAATGTACAAGTCCGAGCATTGTAGCAGGCATTGTTCGTGGACCACTGGGCCCAAATCACATGGGCAAAGCCCACACAGGATACCTGACTCCAACGGAGAGAACACTGCAGGGGCATCAGATAGCAAAACTATAGGCACCTCAGGGGGAAGGGAAGGGGGGGCACCTCAGCCAGATGAGTGCACGACGCCAGATCCACGAGGGGCCTCCATGGCCACTGTTACATCCTGGGGAGTGCAAAGCCACAGTCTCACAAGTCCAGACAGTGGGTGGGCTGCCCACTGTTACATCCTGGGGAGTGCAAAGCCACAGTCTCACAAGTGGATAACAGTCTCCACTGGTTCTGGAGGGGGCCTGGTGCCCAGAGTGCTTCGTGCAGCCCTGCCCGACACAGATGCGGGCCAGCCCCTGCCGCTCATGGGCCAGCGGTGCTTGAGATGAAGGGCCCAGTTCAGCGGTGCTTGAGATGAAGGGCCCAGTTCAGCGGGGCTTGAGATGAAGGGCCCAGTTCAGCGGTGCTTGAGACGGCGGTGACCAGCGCAGCGGTGCTTGAGATGGTGGTGCCCAGCGCAGCGGTGCTTGAGACGGCGGTGCCCAGCGCAGCGGTGCTTGAGATGAAGGGCCCAGTTCAGCGGTGCTTGAGACGGCGGTGCCCAGCGCAGCGGTGCTTGAGACGGCGGTGCCCAGCGCACTGGTGCTTGAGATGAAGGGCCCAGTTCAGCGGTGCTTGTGATGAAGGGCCCAGTGCAGCGGTGCTTGAGACGGCGATGCCCAGTGCAGCGGTGCTTGAGACGGCGGTGCCCAGCGCAGCGGTGCTTGAGATGAAGGGCCCAGTTCAGCGGTGCTTGAGATGAAGGGCCCAGTTCAGCGGTGCTTGAGACGGCGGTGCCCAGTGCAGCGGTGCTTGAGACGGCGGTGCCCAGTTCAGCGGTGCTTGAGACGGCGGTGCCCAGCGCAGCGGTGCTTGAGACGGCGGTGCCCAGCGCAGCGGTGCTTGAGATGAAGGGCCCAGTTCAGCGATGCTTGAGATGAAGGGCCCAGTTCAGCGGTGCTTGAGACGGCGGTGCCCAGCGCAGCGGTGCTTGAGATGAAGGGCCCAGTTCAGCGGTGCTTGAGATGAAGGGCCCAGTTCAGCGGTGCTTGAGACGGCGGTGCCCAGCACAGCGGTGCTTGAGACGGCGGTGCCCAGCACAGCGGTGCTTGAGACGGCGGTGCCCAGCACAGCGGTGCTTGAGATGAAGGGCCCAGTTCAGCGGTGCTTGAGATGAAGGGCCCAGTTCAGCGGTGCTTGAGACTGCGGTGCCTAGCGCAGTGGTCCTTGAGATGAAGGGCCCAGTTCAGCGGTGCTTGAGATGAAGGGCCCAGTTCAGCGGTGCTTGAGACGGCGGTGCCCAGCGCAGCGGTGCTTGAGATGAAAGGCCCAGTTCAGCGGATCCGGCCATGGCGGGGAGGTCATTTGCCACCTGTCCTGTGACTGGCGGGGCCCTCCTGGGCTGCAGTGCCGGGCCTGTTGGTGGCCTCCTGCCCACCTGGGATGGGGCTGGCGGGCCCTCCTGGTCAGCTGGGCTGATGGCGGTGTTGTCGGGCGTGCTGCCCTTCCCAGCCTTCCCTGATCGCCTGTGGCCCTTCCCCACCTTGGGCGGTGTGCCAGCTGTCTCCCCACTTCCTGCCGCAGCCATGGTAGGGGTTTTAGTCCCTGGTGTTTTCACCCTCTCGCGCCGGCCACTGCCTATCTTGGGATGTTTCTCCGGGGTTGGGCTGCCCGTGCCTTGGCTTCGTATTGAACTGGCTGCCCTGGAGGGTGGGGCACTCCACAGTCCATGGCAGACTGTGATGACAGGGGCCGGTTTTGTCGTGGCTGAGGTGCTGACTGTAGTCCTATGACATGGACGGGGTGGGGGACTTGGAGGAAAGAGGTTGAGTTTGGACAGGAAAAGCTTTTTAGGAGCAGTGGGACGGGTAGGTGTAGTGGGTATGGGAGTGGAGGAAGAGGTTGTGGTTGTAGGAGTTTTAACTCTGGTGTCTTTGGGTGCAGGTGCTTGGGCTGGAGGCTGTCGTGAGGTGGATGGCTGTTGGGTGGGTGGCTGCCTGCGTTTGTGTATCTTGGAAGAGGGAGTCACAGACACACTGGGAGAGGACACAGGGGACATGTAAATGGTAGTGGGGGTGGTGCATGCACATGTGCGTGGGGTGCTGGTGTGTGTGCTGGTGATGGACGTAGTGGCTGAAGATGTTGTGCATGCAGGTATGAGTGGAGACGTGACAGGGAGGGAGGAGGGAGACGAGGAGGAGGGGGACACAGTGGAGGCAGTGGGTGTTGGTATGTCTGTATGTGGATGTTGCTTGTGTGAATGCCTGTGTGATGTGTGGTGCTTATGTCTGGCTGAGCTTCCCTTGGGTGTTGAGGTGTGTGCAGGCTGGTCTGATGGTGTGTCTGGGGTAGGCAGAGGTACAGGGGATAGGGTATGGGTGGAGGAAGTTGGAGGGGGTAGGCTAGAGACAGGGACAATGGCTGCCATCAGTGCTGAGGCCAGAGTCTGGAACGGTCGCTGAAGGGCAGCCTGACCAGAATGAATGCCCTCCAGGTATGCATTACTCTGGTGCACCTCTCTTTCAACACCCTGGATGGCATTCAAAATGGTAGACTGCCCAACAGTGAGCGTCCTCAGGAGGTCAATGATCTCCTCACTGAGGGCAGCAGGGGTGACTGGGGCAGGGCCTGAGGTGCCTGGGGCGAAGGAGATGCCCACCTTCCTGGGTGAGCGGGCACGGGGCAAACGCTGAGGGGCTGCTGGGAGGGCGGTGCTGGTGCGGTGGGTGGCGGCTGTACCTGTTGTTGCGGGGGCACAGATGTTGCCGCCACCACAAGGGAGCTCCCTTCAGAGGACGAGTTGGTGTCACTGATGTCTGCCCGAGTCCCCGCTGTGAAGCTCCCCTCGCCCTCTGTCCCACTGGTGAATTCGGAGTCTGTTGCATCGCCCTCCATGGCCATGTGGGATGCAGCTCCCTCGTGCTCCGATGCCACTGCCCCTCCGCCTGATGATGCTAATGCACACATGAACAGGAAGACCACAAAAAGGGCGGGGGGAGAAAATAAAGACATGTTGAGTGCATGCATTGGCGACACCGTTGGCGGACAGGACAGACACAGAAGCCAACTGCACTACGCCGCGCACTTTGGGTCGACTACTCAATCCGTGGGATATGGCCTACAAGCCTATGGACGACATCTGCACACATAGATGACACAGGGCCATGAATAGCTGTACTTGGCACCCTACAGAGGTGGGGGCGGGTGCACAGGGCCATGCCTTACGGAGGGGCCTAGCCTACAGAAATCGCCCTGGCCTAGGGAAACCCACCCAGACACCTCCACTGCGCGCAAAGTCACCAGGATGAGAGTGTACTCACCCCCTTGTGTCTGCTGTGATGTCCTCACGCGCCCATCCAAATCGGGGTAGGCCACCGCCAGGATCCGGAACATCAGGGGGGTCAAAGTCCGACTGGCACCCCTCCCACGTTGGGAGGCCATCCCCAGCTGAGCCTCCGCCGTCTTCCTGCTCCAGCGGCGGATGTCCTCCCATCTCTTCCGGCAGTGGGTGCCCCGTCTGCGGTGGACCCCCAGGGTCCGGACGTCCTTGGCGATGGCACGCCAAATATCGATCTTCTGGTGGGCGCTGACCTATGTGAAATGTACAGGGGGAGAAAAATAGTCAACACCTTCTGCACGCTCAATGTGAGTGGCCCCCCATCCCTACCCTTGCCATGTGTTACATGCTCTCACCGTCGTTTGATGCATGCCTCAATCGCTCCCCTCCCCACCATCTTTCATCCACCCCACTCAACACAGGCATTGCCCACAAAGCATGGTCCCAATGTACTTACCTGTTGGTCTGGAGGACCGTAGAGTAGCGCGTACTGAGGTGAGGACCCCATCCACAAGTTTCTCCAATTCCTGAGCAGTGAAGGCAGGGGCCCTTTCCCCAGTCGCATGAGCCATTGTCTCTTCCAGACCGAGGTCACAGCAGCACTTGCAGTGTAGGTCCTCTCCTGTCGAAGATCAGGTATCGAGTGATTAAGCAGATATAAAATGGCGGCCACGCCCGCGGCGGTGCGTAACGCGACCGCCGGCGCACATCGTCATTGGCTCCTGAGACCCATAGGGTCCAATGTTAACCAATGCTGCTTAGCGCTGCGGTCGTCGACCGCCTACCGCCATGGTGTGCCACGCCAGCGCAGTTACCTCACATCCCATTGCCGCACTTCACAGGTCAGGCAGCTGCCATTTCAGGGGCCCACATGGCTTACTTTCTATTGCGTCACACATACCTAGGCCTTGCATCAACACTCATACAAACCATACAATGGAATGAGAATCGTGTGATGTGCAAGCTGTGGTTACGTACCTGTGGGTTGATTGACTCTGTGTTCGCTGTTGTCCTTCATAGGCACCGTCCGCTGGGACATGCGAGGAGATGGCGGAATCTTCCCGTGTACAGACCGCTGGTGGACCTGTCGACAATGGAGGAAAGACATGTCATACTGACATACAGGCTTGACCGAGCCACTATTCATGAACTGTGTGCCCAGCTGGAGCCAGACCTGATGTCACCAATTCGCCAACCCACAGGGATCCCCCCTCAAGTGCAGGTGCTGTCAGTGCTCCATTTCTTTGCAAGTGGGTCATTTCAAACAACAGTGGCCATATCATCAGGGATGTCCCAGCCTATGTTTTCCAAGGTGTTGTCCAGAGTGTTGTCTGCCCTGCTGAAACACATGCAGAGCTACATCGTTTTCCCTGAGGTGGGGGATTTGCCTACAGTGAAGGGTGATTTCTATGCCCTTGGACATATCCCCAACATCATAGGTGCCATTGATGGGACCCATGTGGCTTTGGTTCCCCCACAGAGGAGTGAACAGGTGTACAGAAACAGGAAGAGTTATCATTCGATGAATGTGCAGATGGTGTGTTTGGCAGACCAGTACATCTCCCATGTTAATGCCAAGTTCCCTGGCTCAGTGCATGACGCCTACATCATGCGGAATAGCAGCATCCCTTACGTGATGGGTCAACTCCAGAGGCAACGTGTGTGGCTAATTGGTGACTCTGGTTACCCCAACCTGTCATGGCTACTGACCCCAGTGAGGAATCCCAGGACCAGGGCAGAGGAACGGTACAATGAGGCCCATGGGCGAACTAGGAGGGTGATCGAGCGGACCTTCGGCCTCCTGAAGGCCAGGTTCCGCTGCCTCCATATGACAGGCGGATCCCTATTCTACTCACCAAAGAAGGTGTGCCAGATCATCGTGGCCTGCTGTATGCTTCACAACCTGGCTTTGCGACGACAGGTGCCTTTTCTGCAGGAGGATGGTCCAGATGGTGGTGTTGTAGCAGCTGTGGAGCCTATGGAGAGTGAAGACGAGGAATCCAAAGAAGACGACATAGACAACAGGAACACAGTAATACAGCAGTATTTTCAATGACACAAAGGTAAGAATCCACACCGGCATATTACATATACTTAAACACTACTACCTCTCTACTGTCTGTCCTTTTCCCCCAGTGTATAGTAACTGAGTTGTGACTTTCCCTTCCGATTTCAGAGATGTGGTCCCCACTGCGTGACATATGCTTTGTTTCCACATGGACTACAGCTGTGTGACAGTGGTATGTTGGCATCACAATGTAAATAAGCATTTTGGCACTGTAATGTCTAATACATTGGTACAAAATCACAGCCAGACTCCTGATTGTTTTGTGCAATAACTGTGTTTATTACAGTGCTCTATATTGGTGGGTGGTTGCAAATCGGTGAGGGGTGATGGTGGAGGATTGTCCATGGCAGAGTCCAGACTATTTGTATCACAGGTGCATTGTCCAAATGGCTGTGGGAAGTGGAGCAGGGGCAGTTTAAGGATGGACAGGGTGACAATGTGGGACAGTGGGATGACAATCAGGGAGGTATCCTTTCCTGGCGGGGGTCTTGGCATCTTACTCTGTCTTCTTCCTGGATCTCAGGGCCCACTTGCGGGGTGTTTCTCCTTCTGCAGGGGGTGGGGTGCTGGTGGCCTGTTGGTCCCGTGGCGGGGCCTCCTGTCCACTAGCGCCGGCAGAGGTGGTAGGCAGTTCTTGGTCCATGCTAGTGTCAGGGGCCCTTTGTGGTGCCACAGTGTCCCGCAATGTGGTGACTACCTGATTCCGAGCCCCTACAATGGTGCCCAGGGCGGAACTGATGGTTCGTAGTTCCTCCCTGAACCCCAAATACTGTTCCTCCTGCAGGAGCTGGATCTCCTGAAACCTGGCCAGGCCCGTCGCCATCGTCTCCTGGGAATGATGGTAGGCTCCCATGATGGAGGAGAGGGCCTTGTGGAGAGTGGGTTCCCTTGGCCAGTCCCCCCCCTGTCGCACAGCAGCCCTCCCAGTTCCCCTGTTTCCCTGGGCCTCTGTCCCCTGAACTGTGTGCCCACTACCACTGCCCCCAGGTCCCTGTTGTTGTTGGGGTGGTGGGTTAACCTGGGTTCCCTGTAGTGGTGGACACACCGCTGATTGACGTGTCCTGGGGACAGAGGTATGGGCCCGCTGGGTGGGTGCTGTGCTGGTGTTCCCAGAGGGGGGAAGGTCTGCTGTGGCCTGTGGCTGTCTGAGGGGAACCGACTGTCCCGAGGTCCCCGATGGGCCGGGCTGGTCATCTAGATCCAGGTCGACAGAGGTGCTGTCATCACTGTGGGCCTCTTCTGGGGGTGTAGTGGACATTTGTGGACCCTCCTGCGCGGTGACGTGGCGTTCGGGTCCTGCAGGGGTATAAAAGGATGGTTATTGCATATGTGTGTGCCATAGCGTGCAAAGGGTGGGTGCCCGTGTACCCCAGTGCTGGCATTCCTGTGTGGGGGCTTTTGTGACAGTGGTTTGGGGGGGTATGGGGATGTGCAGTGGGCATGCTTTGGTGATGGGTGTCTATGCTTTGTGGTCGCATGCGGGGCTTGGGGTTGGGATGGGTGGGTTGTGATGGTGAGACTTTTGCAAGGAGTAGGTGTGATGGGGGTGAGGGTGGGGGTATGAGTTGGCATGCTGGTGGGGTGGGGGGGATGAAGTAGTGAAGATGAGACTTACCAGAGTCCATTCCTCCAGATACTCCTGCGAGGCCCTCAGGGCGCAGGACCGCCAAGACCTGCTCCTCCCATGTTGTAAATTCTGGGGGAGGAGGTGGGGGTCTGCCGCCAGTCCGCTGCACGGCGATGTTGTGTCTGGATACCATTGAACGCACCTTCCCCCGTAGGTCGTTCCACCGCTTCCTGATGTCGTCCCTATTTCTTGGGGGCTGTCCCACAGCGTTGACCCTGTCGACTATTCTGCTCCATAGCTCCATCTTCCTGGCAATGGTGGTGTGCTGCACCTGTGTCCCGAAGAGCTGTGGCTCTACCCGTACAATTTCCTCCACCATGACCCTGAGTTCATCCTCAGAAAACCTGGGGTGTCTTTGCGGTGCCATGGGGTGGTGTGGGTGATGTGTGGGGTGGATTGTGTGGGGCTAAGTGTGGTGATGTGTATGGGTGTGTTGTGTGAAGTACGTGGTAATATTGCTGGGTGAATGTAATATGCGCGTCTGGGTGCTCGGTTCTTTATTTCTCTGTTAGTGATCCCGATTCTCTAGGAGTGGAGGTTTGTGGGTGATGTGGGTGTGTGTTTTATATTTAATTGGGTGTGTGGGAGTGGTGTGTGTATGTGTATCAGGTGTGTGTGTTTCGAATTGTCCAATGTGGCTGTGTTTTGTAAGTATGCGTGTATTTGAGCACAGCGGTGTGTACCGCCAATAGAATACTGCGGTTGAAAGACCGCCGCGTGGATTCGTGTGTCGTGATAGTGTGGGCGTATTTCTGTTGGTGTGACGGTGGAGGTTTGGTCATCACCAGTTTCTCGCTGGCCTTTGGTGTGGCGGACTTTTGTGGATGTCTGTATTTTGGCGGATTGCCTGTTGTGGGTCAGAATGACCGTGGCGGTTTACCGCGGCCGCGGCGGTATGTTGGCGGTCTTCTGACAGCGGTAAGCGGCTTTTACCACCAGGGTTGGAATGACCACCTTTATCTTTTTGATTTTGCAGAGAGACCTTAACTCTCACATCCTAAGATGCAGGTAAGGGGTAAGGTTGAGTTCCATCATTATCTCTTCTGCAGCAGACATTTTGTTTCTAAAAGTTGGAATACTTTTTAAGAATCTAAAACTATCTCTAGAACTTAATTCAAACTTTTACAAAACTTTTAAACTCTAGAAGAAATGCTAACAGGGACTAAAACAAGGCCCTAGCAGTACTTTTAAAAATTTAGAAAAATAGCTAAAATTTAAAAAATCAGTTTCTAATGAAAATTTTTGGAATTTAGTCGTGTGATCAGGTATTGGCTGAGTAGTCCAGCAAATGCAAAGTCTTGTACCCTACCGCTGATCCACCAATGTAGGAAGTTGGCTCTGTATGTACTATTTCAAAGTGAGAAATAGCATGCACAGAGTCCAAGGGTTCCCCTTAGAGGTAAGATAGTGGCAAAAAGAGATAATTCTAATGCTCTATTTTGTGGTAGTGTGGTCGAGCAGTAGGCTTATCAGAGGGTAGTGTTAAGCATTTGTTGTACACACGCAGGCGATAAATGGGGAACACACACTCAAAGACAATTCCAGGCCAATAGGTTTTTATATAGAAAAATATATTTTCTTAGTTTATTTTAAAAACCACAGGTTCAAGATTTACAAACAATACTCTAAATGAAAGGTATTTCACTTAGGAACTTTAGGAACTTTGAATTAGCAAAAAAGCATATACAGTTTTCACACAAATGGCAATAAGCTATTTTAAAACTGGACACAGTGCAATTTTCAACAGTTCCTGGGGGAGGTAAGTGTTTGATAGTTTTGCAGGTAAGTAAACCACCTACAGCAGTGGTTCCCAACCTGTGGTCCGGGGACCCCTGGGGGTCCGCGAAGCCTCCTCAGGGGGTCCGCGACTGCTTAGAAAATTAAATAATATTAACAGATTAGGTCCCAGCAGTCAGTGTAGGGGGGTCCCCGGATTCCAATAATGATTCAGTGGGGGTCCCTGGGTTCCAGTAATGATTAAGTGGGGGTCCACAGAAGTAAAAAGGTTGGGAACCACTGACCTACAGGGTTCAAAGTTGGGTCCAAGGTAGCCCTCCGTTGGGGGTTCAGAGCAACCCAAAAGTTATCACACCAGCAGCTCAGGGCCGGTCAGGTGCAGAGGTCAAAGTGGTGCCCAAAACACATAGGCTTCAATGGAGAAGGGGGTGCCCCGGTTCCAGTCGGCCAGCAGGTAAGTACCCGCGTCTTCGAAGGGCAGACTAGGGAGGTTTTGTAGGGCACCGGGGGGGACACAAGTCAGCACAAAAAGTACACCCTCAGCAGCACGGGGGCGGCCGGGTGCAGTGTGCAACAGGCGTCGGGTTTGCAATAGGATTCAATGGGAGACCCAGGGATCTCTTCAGCGAAGCAGGCAGGCAAGGGGGGGGGGCTCCTCGGGGAAGCCACCACCTGGGCAGGGGAGAGGGCCACCTGGGGGTCGCTTCTGCACTGGCGGTCGGATCCTTCAGGTCCTGGGGGCTGCGGGTGCAGTGTCTTTACCAGGCGTCGGGTTCTTTGAAACAGGCAGTCGCGATCAGGGGGAGCCTCTGGATTCCCTCTGCAGGCGTCGCTGTGGGGGCTCAGTGGGGTCAACTCTGGCTACTCACTGGCTCGCAGTCACCGGGGAGTCCTCCCTGTAGTGTTGTTTCTCCACAAGTCGAGCCGGGGGTGTCGGATGCAGAGTGTAAAGTTTCACGCTTCCGGCGGGAAACGTGTTCTTTAAAAGTTGCTTCTTTGTTGCAAAGATGTTTCTTCTTTGGAGCAGAGCCGCTGTCCTCGGGAGTTCTTGGTCCTTTTAGATGCAGGGTAGTCCTCTGAGGCTTCAGAGGTCGCTGGACCCTGTGAAACGCGTCGCTGTTGCAGTTTTTCTTGAAGTGGGGAGACAGGCTGGTAGAGCTGGGGCCAAAGCAGTTGGTGTCTCCGTCTTTTCTGCAGGGCTTTCAGGTCAGCAGTCCTTCTTCGTCTTAGGTTGCAGGAATCTAGTTTCCTAGGTCCTGGGGAGCCCCTAAATACTGAATTTAGGGGTGTGTTTAGGTCTGGGAGGGCAGTAGCCAATGGCTACTGTCCTTGAGGGTGGCTACACCCTCTTTGTGCCTCCTCCCCGAGGGGAGGGGGGGCACATCCCTATTCCTATTGGGGGAATCCTCCAAAATCAAGATGGAGGATTTCTAAAGGCAGGGGTCACCTCAGGTCAGGACACCTTAGGGGCTGTCCTGACTGGTGGGTGACTCCTCCTTGTTTTTCTCATTATCTCTCCTGGACTTGCCGCCAAAGGTGGGGGCTGTGTCCAGGGGGCGGGCAACTCCACTAGCTGGAGTGCCCTGGGGTGCTGTAACAAAGAGGGTGAGCCTTTGAGGCTCACCGCCAGGTGTTACAGTTCCTGCAGGGGGAGGTGAGAAGCACCTCCACCCAGTACAGGCTTTGTTACTAGCCACAGAGTGACAAAGGCACTCTCCCCATGTGGCCAGCAACATGTCTGGTGTGTGGCAGGCTGCTAAAACTAGCCAGCCTACATGGATAGTCGGTTAAGGTTTCAGGGGGCACCTCTAAGGTGCCCTCTGGGGTGTATGTTACAATAAAATGTACACTGGCATCAGTGTGCATTTATTGTGCTGAGAAGTTTGATACCAAACTTCACAGTTTTCAGTGTAGCCATCATGGTGCTGTGGAGCTCGTGCAGAACAGACTCCCAGACCATATACTCTTATGGCTACCCTGCACTTACAATGTCTAAGGTTTTTTTTTCGTTTCAGCTTTATTTTGGCAAAACAATACCATAAAAGCATACTGACAAAATTCTTACATTTCTAAAAAAGAGCGAAAGCACTTTTGAAAAAGACGATAAAGTCAGATCAAGACCAGAACTCCCTCAGGGCCATACAGTACAAATAGGCAGTTGTGGATATGAGTGTTATAAAAGTAAACAATTTTTCGATAAAAACACTATAAAAATATACAATACACATCATCATACAAATCACCATATAAATATTATAAAATACCTATAAATATAAATCTTTATACAAAAACAGTTAAGATTGCTATCTCACTAATAGTAGCAATAACTATGTACTAGCACAAATAGTGACCATTATAAAAATAGGGTACATGCTTTTTGGAAGAATAATTGCCTCTAGCATATCAAAATGCCTCTAAAAATCTTGGCAATGTGCATACCGTCATCACATGAGGGGTTGTTTAGCTAATTTTTGAGGGGTGATTGACAGTCCCTAGGACCCAACGTATTCTTTCTTCCATGCGTGCCTATATTCATTTAGAAGCCATAAAAGGGTACAAGCAGGTGATACAAAAGGCACATAATTCCAACAGCAACTAATATTCACTTAACTACTAAAAAAACAAGTTATCTGATGTTGGTCTTAAAGACAATGGATAAGAATCAAGTACAGTATTTCATTTATAAAACCCATAAAATTTACCTCCCGTGCCATCAGGCACTTATTTGCTTAGGTGAGGGGGGAATTTTTAAAATAAGAGTGGATAAGTAACTGGATCCAAGAACTAGTTTCATAGGTGTCAATGACCATTCTAGATAACTTAAGAAACCTCCCAATGACTACGGTCCTTATGCCAGGGGGCAAAAAAAAAGATATTATGATTTGAGTACTTCCCGGGCATTGTCGATATCCCCTGGGCTAAATATGTCCTTGGCTGATTGTATATCCCAAGGCCATTGGATTACAAAAGGTGGCTCCCAATTATCAGTTTGGGGACCGTGGATTGACTATGGGAGATATACCTGAGTTAAAGCGCCTATAACCTCAGGCCCGCCTTGTCTCTAATGAATGAGATTGCAAGTAGAAACCGGCTTAGACCAAGAACAACATATGGTATCGTGCTGGATCTCAAGAATCTTGCAGCTTCATTGCAGTTCCTGATTCCAACGTTCCTGCAGATAGGTCGGATCCATTTCCTCCTTGGTTTTTCGTAAGCAATGCAGTTTAAAAGAACATGATCCATCGTTTCTGGAGTCTCCATATTACACAACTCACAGGTTGCCTCATGACTACTCCCATTCAGGAGGCCCCATTTAAAGGTAAAGGCCTTAACCTGGAGAATCCCATATCGAAGCTTCATATATAAAACTTTTGCTCGTCTAGGTTGGATAGTATCTATCCATTCCTCAGCACTCGGTAATGGTTTGAAATCCAGGAAACTTAAGGTTAGTCTGCCAAGATCCATGCTATAGGAAGGGCTATTAAGGGTGAAGTCCCAAAATACTTGCTTTAGTCGGATCTTGGATTGAGTTGTGAGTGTATACGGTTCATCCCAATAGAATTTCAGCCCTAGATTGTAAAAACATTGCCTGATATAGTGAAGCCACGGGAGGGAGATGGCCTTGTCCAAACCCATGATCTCAGTTAGTGCTTGCCTGTATTGGATCAATTCAGGGGTTGTCCAAAGTCTACACCAGTAAAGCAGGGGCCTCAGGGCTGCCAATTTGCCTATTTGTTTCATGTTAATGTCATAGGCTAAGAGGATCAACGGAGTAGATGGAGGGAGACCCAGTACCCCCCTCATAAAATCATTTTCCTGAGTAACCAATGGAGTTAGTTTTGTGAACCCCCAGAGTTCAGCGCCATAAAGAGCAGCGGCCTGTGCTTTGCACCTATAGATCTCAAATACTGGTGACACAATGCTCGACCTTGAGCGTTTGTAATTTTTACTAATTGCCATGGAGCTATGAGTTAAGGAGATAGCAGCTTTATTGATGTGCGGTGCCCATGACAATTTGGCATCAAGCAATATCCCTAGGTAGTTGAAATTTTTTACTCGTTCCAGTGCCTGCCCTCTAACCCGAATGTTCCTCTTAAGTGCTTTATGGGGGTTAACAGTCAGGTATTTGGTCTTATTTGTATTTATTTCTAATCCTTCAAGCTGCAATACTCACTGAATTTATCTAATAGAGATTGCAAGCCCATGGGAGTTTGAGATAATAGAATGGTATCATCTGCAAAAGGGAGGGCGGGACTGGATCATCGTTCAATCTTGGTGAATCATGGTTACTTTGTTTCAAATAATGAACCAGATCATTGATGTATAATGAGAAAAGTGTTGGGGCCAGCACACAGCCCTGTCTCACCCCCCTCTTGATAGGTATTGGGTCTGTCAACTCTCCCTATGGCCCCCACCGAACTTTTGCAAATGTATTTTCATGTAACCTCTCCAGCTGGCCCAGGAGGTTCCCTGGCATGCCCTGTTTTCCTAGTGCTGCCCATAAGGAGTCCCTTGGCACCAGATCAAAGGCTGCACGCAGATCCACAAACGCAATATAGAGGTGACCTTTCCTTAGTCTAGTATATTTCCACATTATTGTCAGTAGCCTAAAGGCCTGGTCGACTGTACTCGTCTGCTGTCTAAAGCCTGCTTGGTATATAGTCATTATGCTGTTCTCTTCTATCCAGGTACTAATTCTATTCAGGATCTGTCTAGCGTAAATTTTTTGCATGACATCTATGAGGCTGATTGGTCTATAGTTCCCAGCGTCTTCCCTGGATCCTTTTTTGTAGATTGGAATTATTTCTGCCCCTTTCCATGTCTCGGGTATTGGGCCTCCCCTTGCTAAAGCGTTACTTAAAAGGTTCAGATAAGGTGCCCAAATTTCTATGTTATGTTTGAACATATCCCCCGGGATCTTATCCAAACCGGGGGCTTTTCCTGGCTTGATTGCTTCAATGGCAATCACCGTCTCCTCCAGACCAAATTGTAGCTCGGGTAAAATGCCCCAAGTAGCTAAGGTTTTATGTCTTGAGGGATAGAAATCGAGGGTGGGGGGGTCAGAGTAAAGATGTGTAAAGTAGTTAACCCATGTTTTGGGATCTATATGATGATCTGTGGTAAATATCCCCTCTTTGCTGCCATGGGTAACTATTTTCCAGAAGATCCTTGTATCATTGCTTTTTGCTGCTTCCAGCAGGTCTTGCCATTTTTGGTCCTCCCAGTTGCTTTGGGCAGTAGCCAGCGTTTTCTTGTAGCTGGCCCTTGCCTGTTGTACGGCTAATTGGTTTTTTTGCTTTAGTGCCTCTATCAGTACTCTTTTCCTTTCCCTACATTTGGTAGTATACCATGGACTGCTTGGGGTGAATTGGACCTTCTCCTTTTTATGCTTGTTCTCTGGCTGTTTGGTCAGGACGGATCTTAGTGCAATACTCAATGAATGGTGGATAGCCGTAATAGGGATGTCACTAGGTTTATTTTCTGCATAAGGCTCCAGGAGATCAGAAAATATGTTGTAAATATTTGTCATTGTATCCTGATTGCCTAGTATTGCTGGCCATTTTACAACCCTTCTATTGTTACTGAGGGTGGGTTGTAGCTCCACCTTGTCGTGTTCAGTATATTTCAAGTCCAAATCTAGGAGGTGGGCCCTGAGTTCAATTATTAGCGGGAAGTGATCGCTATCCCTTCTTTTATCAATTTTAAAATTCGCTAATCTTCCCCATGTACTTATACTATGCAGAATGTAGTCTATTTTTGAAGTTGAGTTGCCTCTCTGGAAAGTATCCAGATTAAGGCCTCCTTCACCCACTCTGCCATTGCACGCCCTCAGTCCGTGGTTTAATGTAAGGCCCATGAGTTGCAGTGCGGCCACTGTGCCTGGGACAGTTTTTTCTATTGTTAGGTAAGGAATTGCTCTCATTCGATCTTCCTCTTCTGCTAAATGTTCGAATCCAGTTATAGGTTCATAATTACAGTTAAGGTCACCCCCTATCATAATTGTCTCTCCTACTGGGATTTTTTTGAGCAGGTCATCTAGTAGAGTTATTTCAGGAGACTCCAAGTTTGTCCTTCTAGGTCTTATATATACATTGAACAAGTGGGTTATTATCTTATTTTTTTTCCCCACTACCAACCATAAGATGTCCTCTGACTCAGTGGCCTGCATACATATCTCGACATTTAATGAGATTTTCGCCCATACAACCAACCCCCCAGGCGGTCTCCCTCTGGCAGCTGAAGTTGCACTAATAAAGTAGGTTTTATATCCTAATTTATACGGTGGATCTTTAAGCCACGTCTCTTGAAAGAGACAGACATGATATCGATCAATATAGTCCTGCCATTCTGGGTCTATAAGCTTATTTTTTAGGCCGGCTACATTCCATGAGATCATAGTGATAAGACCCCTTCCGTTTAGGGTCGTAACATTGGAAGCAGGATTCAGATAGGTTGTTGAGACTTTCCTACTATGCAAAGGCTCCACTACACTCCCTGCCCCTGTAGCATGAAAATCTTTCCCTACGTGGGGCTCATCTACTGTTAGGTCCCCATTGGGTCCCACTTGTGCCTGATCTATCTGGATTAGTCAATCTACTCTTTCAAGATTGGAATCACCATTTCTCTTTTGCAATCCCTCATTGTGATTGTACTTATGCCTCTGGACTCGGAGTTTGGTAATTAATGGATCCGAACTAAACCTCATGGCATTAAAATTGGGGGCGGGGGTTCTCTGTTCCATGTCAATCAAGCCTCTGGTTAATCTTCCATCCTTAAATGTTAGTGCAATAACGTCAAGTTGCCCCTTCTCTCCAGGGATTCTTTCTGCCCCCCTGATATCTGAACGAATTATGGATAGACAGTGTCTTTTAGCCCTAATCCAATGTGTAAGCTTATTTTTTAAGGAGTCCTCGTCTTCTCTGCTATTTAGGGGCAATTTTGGAACATTTAACAGATAAACAACATTGGTCCTAATAAGAAACCTATCCTCCACAGAATATGGATTCCATATAGTGTATTGATTATAATCATTAGATACTTGCGAATAGGGGTTCAGAGTAGGTTCCAAATTTCCTTTTTGGGATCCTTTTGCCAAACGGGGATCTCTTCGTGGATTCCCTGTTCCTTGGCATAAATCACTAGCATTTCTTCTAGGGAAGTTGTGTGAGCCAATATTCTCCCCATTAACCCCTATCATGCATCCCTGTGGTTGATGTACAATCTTAGCTGTAGCTGGATTAGGGTTGGGGTTAGTGATCAAATTTTGAGAACATGTGGGTTTACCTTGTAGATGGAACGATATTGGGGGGGACTCCTTTTCGCACTGAGCTCTATGGGTACCCCTACCCCCCTCCTTTTCCACAATATCTGTTAAGGTTCTTACTTCAAGTTTCAAGTCCCTAACTTCCTGGATTAATCCGGTGATTAGATCATAAAGGTCTGCTATAGATCTTGTTTTGTGTTTTAGAGGGTTTACTGGTTCTAAGTTGAGAGGAGAGGTCCTCTCACTATCTAACTGTACAGTTGGGATAAATGGGTGTATCTCATCCACAGATTCCCCCTCTTGTGCATTCTGTACATTACTACTATCGAGTTCTGCCAGGACTGCATATTTATTGGAGCACATAGCTTCACACTCCTGCGTATGGCTCTTCTTCCTAGTATTATTGAAGGTGCATGGGTATTTGGATCTAGTTGTAGCAACTTTAGGACTGCCAGTCCTAATATCGGATGATGCCTCCCCCTCTTGCTGGCAAACAATCTCTATCACTTTATCTTCCACTGGTTCGATTTTCTTCGTGTAATAGGAGGTAATCTTTTTATCGGGACCCTACCGAATAGTGGCCCTACTACATAGTAGTGACTCTACCTCCTCGATAAGATGATCTATTTCAGCTATTGTGCAGTTCTCCCCCGCATTCCTAATTTTTTTTACAGATTTCTCCTTCCCCCTTGGGGGTTCTGATGCCTTGCGTTTTCCCATAGCTTGAACTGCCTATGTTGTGTTTCGGCTCTGTGAACCAGTCCACAATATATAATTTATAAAAGAGGATAGAAGAAGGGCTGGTGGGGATAGACCTAGTTTGTACAATTATCTTCTCGTAAGACAACGATAACTATACATTTTCCACTATAGATATAAACAGACCTCTTGCAAAGTGTGAAAAAGTGTAAAAGGGCAGAGGCCCAACCTAGCCCCTCTCCAATATCTATTAGGTAATGATAAAAGCGTTGCAACAATAGGTGGAGAATACCGTCCTAAGGCCCTCTGTAGGAAGACCTATTTAGGAGTAAATGTCAACACAGTACCTTCAGGCAGCCATACATGTAGGTTGCCTAATCCATACAACTTTGGATGAATGTCAGGGGGGTGGCCCAGCCCTGCCTCTTCCGGGCAAGGACGGGCAAGGACGGGCAAGGACGGGCAAGGACGGGCAAGGACGGGCAAGGACGGGCCCGCCCTTGGCCCGGGCGCGTCCCGCGCGGCGGGAGCGCTGTTTTAGTTTTAGTTTTAAAGGGCTCCTGCCCCTGACACACCTCCTTGGACCTCTGACGCGCTTCCCGCGGCGGCAGGAGCGCTGTTTTAGTTTTAAAGGGCTCCTGCCCCTGACACACCTCCTTGGACCTCTGACGCGCTTCCCGCGGCGGCGGGAGCGCTGTTTTAGTTTTAAAGGGCTCCTGCCCCTGACACACCTCCTTGGACCTCTGACGTGCTTCCCTAAGGTTTTGCTTAGACACTGTAGGGGCATAGTGCTCATGCACTTATGCCCTCACCTATGGTATAGTGCACCCTGCCTTAGGGCTGTAAGGCCTGCTAGAGGGGTGACTTATCTATACTTTATAGACAGTGTGAGGTTGGCATGGCACCCTGAGGGCAGTGCCATGTCGACTTAGTCGTTTTATCCCCACTAGCACACACAAGCTGGCAAGCATTGTGTCTGTGCTGAGTGAGGTGTCCCCAGGGTGGCATAAGACATGCTGCAGCCCTTAGAGACCTTCCCTGGCATCAGGGCCCTTGGTACCAGGGGTACCAGTTACAAGGGACTTACCTGGATGCCAGGGTGTGCCAATTGTGGAAACAAAGGTACAGGTTAGGGAAAGAACACTGGTGCTGGGGCCTGGTTAGCAGGCCTCAGCACACTTTCAAATCATAACTTGGCATCAGCAAAGGCAAAAAGTCAGGGGGTAACCATGCCAAGGAGGCATTTCCTTACAGGGGCCCATTCAGAGGACCGAGGGTGATAAATGTCCTCAGGGTCAAACATGTCTGAATCCCAACCTTCTTCCTCCACACTAGAGGTGTTTGCAGATGGGCGCCAAGGCCTGCCCACAATGCGACCCTCATCCGATGAGCACTCATCATCGGAGTCACCTCCCCCCGAATGGGGTGATCCCACAAAGGGATCCAGTGCCAGGGCAGCAGTGCTGCCATGCTCTCCGGGTGAGCCAACCTCCCGGCAGGGTACAGGGTCTAGCGTTCGCGCACTCTTGGCAAAGGCCTCCCTTAACCGGGCGAAACCCTCCAGGTGCCCCGCCTCACGCTTCCTAGAGGAAGAAGGGACTCTAGATGTACTGGCCCGAGGGTCCGAATCCCCCAAAACAGTTGCTGAGTGGGACACCTTCTGCATGAGCTTGTCCACCCTATCCTTTCGCCACCGCCTGCGAAACGAGTTTGTCCATCACCTCATGAAGGTTACCCTGAGGCGGCCAAACCTCCTCTGCCACCAAAGATGGGGTGTAAGCGTGATCCAAAAAAGAATCCACTGAGGGGGAAGAAGAATTAATTGCACTCAATGAACCCAACTCAGCACAAAAAATATGGGAAGGACCCAGAGGAACCAGCAGAAAATCGCCACATACCCCACCAAGGGGTGTCAATAAGAGGGGTGAGAGTTCAAAAGATAACAACCAACCAAAATACAATGGGCAGCCCCTTGCCGTGCTCCAAGAAACTTGTGACAGCAGCAACTGAAAATGCGTGCTTAAACCCACAGTAGTGAGGTCCCAAAAGGGAAATCTGAGCGCAGGAGGACCTGCTCTTACCACTATGCGGTGTCGCAAGGGTTGGGAGCCAAAGCGGCAAGCGACCCTGAGGGCGGGCGCTCGACGGGGACTCAGCGTGCGAAGCGCTGCCTCCCCTAGGTGAGCGCCCCTGGTGGCACCAGGCCGTCACCGCGCCTGCCGCGCAACGTGTCCAAACCGGGAACGCGAGGAATGCACACAAAGCGCTGACAATCCCCCGAAAACCAGAAGGAGCGAGGACTTAACCGAGGGCAGCAGGGGAGAGAGGAAGGACTGCGCCGCCAGCTACTTATACGCGCATGTTATGGACCGCGGATGGCTCACTCGTTGTCGTGCTTTTTTGTGGACATCATGGGAGTTGAAGTTTAATGTGTTTGAACTTTGAACATGCTGTTGTCAATAAAGTGAAGAAAGGACTCATAATCCTCGCCTCCGGCCCTGCTATACAACTTTCATTCTTATCACATACGCTCGAAAAGCCTTCAGCGCTACATCCCCCGAGGGCTCCCTCCGGCCGTGCATCACGCGCCTGCGCGCGGGGCGCGCCAGTCACCCCACGCTTGCGTCTGATGCTATTTCCGGTGACACTTGGCTCGCTTCTGGCTTTCTTCTGCGTACGGCTGGCCTTGGAGACTACTTCCGTTACCGCGCGCGTGCTGGGTGTTGTAGTGTCCTGGCGCTGCTTCCGGTGGCGAGCGGCTCGCCGGGAGGTGTAGTCCGGTCACCACTGTCCTCCCAGGAGCGCCGCACCCTGGCCGCCTGTGCCCTTGGCGCTGCTTCCGGTGGCGCGCGGCTCGCCGGGAGTTGTAGTCCTCTTCTGGCTCTCTTCTGCGTACGGCTGGCCTTGGGAACTACTTCCGTTACTGCGTGCGTGCTGGGTGTTGTAGTGTGCTGCCGCTGCTTCCGGTTGCGCGCGGCTCGCCGGGAGCTGTAGTCCGCCCACCACTATCCTCCTAGTCCGCCCTTGCCCTTGGTGCTGCTTCCGGTGCCGGTGTCCCCGTCTCTGCCATGCAGCTCTCTGTGGTCCGCCGCCTGCTCCGGCTCCGCGCCCCCCTCTGCCAGGCCCGGCGAGCGCTGGCGGCAGAGGCGGCCCCCGGGGGCCCGCAGCCCATGAGCTTCACCTTCTGCTCCCCGGCGGAGGTGAGGGTGCTGAGGGCAAGGTGGGGGCTCAGAGGGGGGCCGAAAGCAGGGGGGGCTCAGAGGCGGCGAGGGGGGCTCAGAGGCAGTGCTTTGGATGGGGGGGCAGGGGAAGTGCTGATTGCAGGGGGGCTCAGGGGCAGTGCTGAAGACTGGGGGGGGGCTCAGAGGGGTGCTGAGGGCAGAGGGGGGTGCTGAGGGAGCTCAGGAGCGGTGCTGAAGCGGCAAGGGGGGCAGAGGCAGTGCTGAAGACTGGGGGGGGCTCAGAGGGGTGCTGAGGGCAGAGGGGGGTGCTGAGGGAGCTCAGGAGCGGTGCTGAAGCGGCAAGGGGGGCAGAGGCAGTGCTGAAGACTGGGGGGGGCTCAGAGGGGTGCTGAGGGCAGAGGGGGGTGCTGAGGGAGCTCAGGAGCGGTGCTGAAGCGGCAAGGGGGGCAGAGGCAGTGCTGAAGACTGGGGGGGGCTCAGAGGCGATGCTGAGAGCAGGGGGGCACAGGGGCAGTGCTGCAGGCAGGGGGGCACAGGGACGGTGTTGAGGGGGCTCTTAGAGGGGTGCTGAGGGCAGAGGGGGGCTCACGGGAGGTGCCGAGCTTGGGGGAGAGGTAGTGCTGAGGGCAAGGGGGTTCTCAGAGGCGGTCCTGAGGGGAGAGGGGGGCTTAGAGAAGGTGCTAGGTAGGGGGGGCCTCAGAGGCGGTGCTGAGGGGGTAGGCTGGTATGCATTGTGTGCACAGCATGCCAACATACAGGATTCAGAGAGTAGATTTTCTGTTTTTGAAGCTTAAAATGGTGATTTTAAAGGTTTCTCATGTCTGATATTTGCCTTCACTTAATTGAAAGTCACTGGGGACAATTCACCCCCCCCCCGTTCCCTTTTCCATTATTTCTTCCTGATTCCAGATGTGTGGCAGGTATGGTCTATGTTTGACTCCAGTAAATGTTAATTAAAAACGAGGGCTGCCCCTGCAGAGGAGACTGGAGGCTGCTATGGGGGAGAAGGGATGTGGGTAGTGTTAGCACTTGAAACTCACCGGCATCCAGCCTTGGGCTTTCCTTCTTGAAATTATTGTTTTCATTTTTGGTAGTCTAATTTGTTTATATGATATTAACCAGGGCAAAATTTTCAGCATCTTTAAGTGACGCACAGCTCAACCGTTGAGTGGCATAATCTGTTCTAGAGGCTCTTGTTCATGCAAAGGCCCAAGCAGCGTGCAAATCTGTGGTATTTGACGGCTGTTGATGTTTCCTCTTTTCCTCCAGGTCTTCTTCAATGGCGCAAGTGTGAAGCAAGTGGATGTGCCCACCTTGACTGGAGCCTTTGGAATCCTCCCCGCTCACGTTCCAACCCTCCAGGTCCTGACCCCTGGCGTCGTCACAGTGTTCAGTGATGAAGGGGTTGCTTCCAAGTACTTTGGTGAGGAAGTGGAGCGTGTTGACATGTAGTAGCTGGTGTGTGTTACCCACATACTCTGGGGTATTAAGCAGCCTGGAGACAGGTGCCCTGAGTACTTAATGCGGGCTGGTTGAGGGTTGCCGCTCCACATTACTCATGCCCTCTGCGCCTGGCGTTGGTCACCCATTGAGAACCAGATGCACCCGAAGATTGGAGATTCATCTGAAAACCCTAGTTGATACTGTCCAGATGGATACCAGAGTCTAAACATGACCACTTTATCTTGTTTGACCCTGCTAAGTTTTTGATGGCCCAGTTTGTCAGGAATGCTATTTCTCTCATTCATTTATCAATCTGACACTCTGTTGTCTTGCGCAGTTCTTTGTGAGGTAGATGTTTGCCATGTACTGTGAGCTCTGACTCTGCTCTTTACAATCTCCTTTCTGATGTAAGATGTCAGGTTCTTTGTACCCTTAGCCTGAGCTAGGTGGGGTTCACGAGTTTGAGGTTTGCCGGTGACTCTGCACCTTACCTTGCTGTTTGTGTGTTGCAGTGAGCAGCGGCTCGGTTACGGTCAACGCAGACTCCTCGGTGCAGCTGCTGGCAGAGGAAGCTTATCCTATAGACATGCTTGACATCAACGTAAGTAAATCCCAGATCCTTAAAAGGTTTTTCCAGTTAATTGGAAGAGGGGTAAGCGTGGGGAATGATGCGTGGGCTGGTAGCTGCAGCGCAGACACACTGCTGGGGCACATTGCACCCCAGCCCGCCTTCACTTCCCCCATCTGTGTTGTGGTTTGCAGAGTCTGTGGTCACAGTTCTGGTGACCTCTGTCTCAGGGGAAGTAGCCGAGGGCTCATGAGTTACTGCTTTCAGCTTAGGATCTTTGAGTTCAGAAGCATCAGACCGTTTCTGCCTGTGAGCAGATCAATCCCAGAATCTGTTTCATTTGATCTGATTTTCAGTTTAAGTGTCATAAACATGCATAACAGTTTATTTTTAAAGAAATACTTTCAACACTTTAGAATACTCCAGGCTGGGGAGTGCGCTTTAAGATGCTGCACAGAGGCGTCTCTTTCCCATGGAAGATGGTTACCGCTGCCTGCTCAGCACCAGGCCACTCCCGGTTACTTCTTCCAACTATGTACGCTAGGGGCAGAATTTGAAAGACAAGTTTTTTTCCTTTATTCAATTTGTATTTTGAAAGCACAATCTAAACTCAGGCTGATCATGTCTCTTATCGGAAGGCCGTGCCACAATTGCGGAGTGCATGTGGAGAAGTGTGGCACAATGGTTAGAGCGGCAGACCCTGATGCAGAGATCTGGTCCAGGACCAGGGTTCAATTCCCACCTCGGTGGGTCTTGGGCTCAATTCCCTTGGACCAGATAATTCTCGCCTCAGTGCCTAATCTAATTAATGGGTCCCACTCTGCAACTCTGGGCAATAGCTTGCTTAATCTCCACAACGGCCCTCACAGTGATTGGATGCTTGGCTTCACCGTGGGGCTGTCCAGGAGTGGGTGCCTCACAGGGAAAAGTCAGGAGGGGTTCCACAGTGGTATGCATACAGCGCCTTGAGACCCTAACGGGTGAGTAGTGCGCTATACAAGTGCACAGTTTACAGTTTTTTTTATCAGAAGTGTGGCTGTGGGCACACTCTGTAAAGCTATCAGCAGCTGCTGCCAGCTCTGATCACAAGGGATGCAAAGCATATTCACCTTAGGACATGCACTGTTCTAAATCCGTCTTTACCAACTCCTCTGAGGGCAAATAGATATCCACTAGTCAGGGCTTTATGGAGCCCAGTCCCTGTCACCATACAACACCTAGGGATATGTGGCCCTCTGCCGTTACTGACAGACAATGCCACCAGTTGATGTTACTTGAACAAATTGACAAAATCAAGAACACTTGAGGAAAGATCACAAAATTCGGCATTGTGTTGCCACAGAACCTCCAGTTCCAAGCAGTTAATCGGTCGGGCTTCGGAACAGGTAGGCAGACCCGCTGAGGGCATCCTCCGGAAGACCCTGAGTGGGCGCAGACCTGTGTGATTGGAGACACCCTCTCTAAGCGGGGAGTGGTAAATCTTGGCCCGGTTATCACCAAAGCAGTCAGTTCTCAGATACATCAGTCAAATGTTTGCACTTTCCTTTCCTGCCAGCTCCGGTTCTTCCATAATGCCTCAGTCCGCAAGAACATAGGTGATCTCCTCTGACCGACTCGTTGCACCATCAGTGCTCTTAACTTCCTTTCCCCACCTCGAGCTCTGGGTGGAAGCTTCTGTGAAGGCAGGCTCGCCTGGCGGACAGACATTACATTGCTCAGTGGTTGAGATGGGTCCCTGGCTCCAGAGGCCTTCAAGAAGAGTGACGGTGGCGTAGCGTCGCTCCGTGAGACAAATCTTCCCTCAAGTGACTAAGGGGCCCCAGTGGCGCCCCCCCCCTCGCCCTGTCAAGAAACCTTCCCTGCCACTGAGCGTAAGCGCCAGAGCTGAAGCCATCGAAGCCCAGCGTGGTACGGGTCCTGGAAGGCGTCATTTTTAGTGCCTGGAACATCAGATAAGGAGTGGATGAGGTCCACACTTTTTACACTCTCGGGCCACAGATCCTCCATATTCCGCTGCAAAAGTGTGGTTTAAAACGTAATAGCTTCCCAAAAGTCATATCAATTTTTCACTTTAATTGCTTGGTTTTCTGCCAGCGATACTTTAAAATAAATGGTGAGTGCAAACTAGTTGGTTTCAAAACAGTAAATGAACCTGATGGATGCCTGTTACCAAAAAGCCAAGCGGCCTCTGCTGATGACACCTAAATCTCACTCCAAGAGAAACAAGCATTTGCAATGCAATAGGTCTCTCATTTGCTTGAGTTAGAGCTATTGGTGTTGTAAATGCATAACTGGACTTTTGTTGCCGCATAAATTGGTCAACCCTGCTGCATAATTTGGTCCTCTCTGCCACATAATTCCTGTGTCTCTGCATATAACTAGAGCACTTCCATTTACCTTCTTCCTCTATCTGCAGCAAAATATGAAAATATTGCCCTTTTTTTTTTTATATATGTAATTATTAGGGTTCCCCTAAACTTGTTTGGGGTCCCAGCGGTGACCTAGGCAGAAAGAGCAATGCTTGGAATAGCTCCTAGAGAAACCATAATAAAAATAGCATGAAAACAGAATGTCAGAAAGTAATGCATTGTAACCATATATGCAGCCCCTAGAGAGCGTAATGCCTTACAGATTTTCTGCCCTAGCATGCCTACTGCAATACTATTACAAACAAGGCCCTTAAAACACAAACTACTCCCAGCTGTAAAAAAGAAATGCCCCACAAAGCATTATGGAGAATATTGTAGTATCGCCTCTACCACTGTGCCGGGAGAGCCCTTTTGAGTATTTCTGTGCTTGTTTTTCCAGTGTTAAATGCTCCTGTTCGTATATTTTACAACTGCTAAACTTGTTAAGTGGTACTCCTGTAAAGCACTCCTCAGATTGAGGTCGCACTATTTGAAACTTCACGCAGTCATGTAAAGTGCTCCTCAGATTGAGGTTGCGTATATTAAACTTCAAGTAGTTCTGTAAAGCGCTCCTCAGATTGAGGTCGCGTATATTAAACTTCAAGTAGTTCTGTAAAGCGCTCCTCAGATTGAGGTTGCGTATATTAAACTTCACGCAGTCCTGTAAAGCACTCCTCAGATCGAGGTCGCTTATATGAAACTTCACGCAGTCCTGTAAAGCACTCCTCAGATTGAGGTCGCTTATATGAAACTTCACGCAGTCCTGTAAAGCACTCCTCAGATTGAGGTCGCTTATATGAAACTTCACGCAGTCCTGTAAAGCGCTCCTCAGATTGAGGCCGCGTATATGAAACTTCAAGTAGTTCTGTAAAGCGTTCCTCAGATTGAGGTCGTGTATATGAAACTTCAAGTAGTTCTGTAAAGCGCTCCTCAGATTGAGGTTGCGTATATTAAACTTCACGCAGTCCTGTAAAGCACTCCTCAGATTGAGGTCGCTTATATGAAACTTCACGCAGTCCTGTAAAGCGCTCCTCAGATTGAGGTCGCTTATATGAAACTTCACGCAGTCCTGTAAAGCGCTCCTCAGATTGAGGCCGCGTATATGAAACTTCACGCAGTCCTGTAAAGCGCTCCTCAGATTGAGGTCGCTTATATGAAACTTCACGCAGTCCTGTAAAGCGCTCCTCAGATTGAGGCCGCGTATATGAAACTTCAAGTAGTTCTGTAAAGCGTTCCTCAGATTGAGGTCGCGTATATAAAACTTCAAGTAGTTCTGTAAAGCGCTCCTCAGATTGAGGTCGCGTATATGAAACTTCACGCAGTCCTGTAAAGCGCTCCTCAGATTGAGGTCGCGTATATGAAACTTCACGCAGTCCTGTAAAGCGCTCCTCAGATTGAGGCCGCGTATATGAAACTTCACGCAGTCCTGTAAAGCGCTCCTCAGATTGAGGTCGCTTATATGAAACTTCACGCAGTCCTGTAAAGCGCTCCTCAGATTGAGGCCGCGTATATGAAACTTCAAGTAGTTCTGTAAAGCGCTCCTCAGATTGAGGTCGCGTATATGAAACTTCACGCAGTCCTGTAAAGCGCTCCTCAGATTGAGGTCGCGTATATGAAACTTCACGCAGTCCTGTAAAGCGCTCCTCAGATTGAGTTAGTTTATATGAAACTTCACGCAGTCCTGTAAAGCGCTCCTCAGATTGAGGTCGCGTATATGAAACTTCACGCAGTCCTGTAAAGTGCTCCTCAGATTGAGGCCGCGTATATGAAACTTCACGCAGTCCTGTAAAGTGCTCCTCAGATCGAGTTTGCGATATATGATCCTTTTTAAAAAAAAAAAACAATCTTAAATAAGAAATAACCCCCTTCCAGTTTGCTGCCTTAGTGCGCAGACACCCTAAAGAAACAGCGGCAGGCCCTAAACAAGTGAGAGAAAGAAACCGCATACAGCCACGCAGAGCAGCGAGGCAAAAGCAAAACATTGTGGGCCACACTGAAGTATATGGCTGATCGTGCAATAATCCATGTAACAGAGTCAGTCTCCAAGGCGGTAACAAAGCAGCCTTAAGGCAGGACAAAGGTAAAGCATTTACCTACGAAATCAAGGGAAATTTAAAAGGCAGGCTCAGGAACGAATGAAAGTGTGTGGAGTGAAATGGGCATGCTGCAGGCCCACAGATGTAGATTATATGTCGAGAGACCGCGCTCGTGCATTGCCTTGCTATTATGGCCCTTATGAGAAATGCCCCTGCTTCTGATGTCTACAGAGCGGCCCTTGAAGAAGCTGGTTTTGTGCATAACATAAATCGCCTGTACGGAAACTAAAACACGCCTCGGTGGACTAGGGTTTGTGCCTTTGATTGCTTCATGTACAGCCCTCCTTTCTACTGGTTCACCCTCTTCCCGGTTAGAGGCGAGAACTTGTTGTTCTCTTTTAGTGTCAATAAAGAGCCCATGATGAGGGAAAAACATTTTAATGTGTAATCTTAGTTCTCCATTGTAGTTGTCTCTGGTGATTTCCACCCTCACAGTCCAGCCAGCAGTTTGCACGGATATTGGTTTGTGTTTCTTTACCAGCACATTTCTGTTAAAATGAACTCGCCCCACTGTGCTGCCTGGAACTGGAGCTCTTATGTGCTTTAAAGCTGCACCACCAGCATTTTTCTCAGTTAACAATGTCTATATGCAGTATTTCCTGCTCTGTGATTTGTTTTTTATTTGTAATTTTTTTTTTTTTTTTTTTTCAGCTCATTCAGTTTTTCTTTTCATCATCATTAATGTTGTTGTAATGCTAAACTGGATTGCTAAATTGTTTTATTTAAAAATAAAATGTAGCACCTCTTGCAGGTATCTTTGGTGAGATCGTTTCTAGCATGAAAAGCTCATGTATTGGACGGTGTAGTGGGATCCTGCTTGTAAACAGATCTTATTGTGTTAGTGAATTCAAGAAAGGATGTTTGCGAAGGAGGAATACCATTCCAAGAATAACTTTTCCCTCTTCCTCAGGCTGCAAAGGCGAACTTGGAGAAGGCGCAGACTGAGCTGTCAAGCGCAGCGGACGAGGTGGCCAAAGCAGAGGCCCAGATCACTTTGGAGGCCACCCAGGCCATCGTGAAAGCCCTGGAGTGATGTAAGTGGTCCCTGGGTGCAGGCGGGAGTACATGGTGCATACAGTACTTGGAAGACTTGTGCATGGCGCATGCCTGGCAGTGTTCCTGGGTACGTGGGACCTGGAAACACTTTGAGCCTGTGGCACGGAGGGGCGAGTGTTTGGTGGGTGTGTATAGGACTTGTAAGATTCATGTGCCTTAGGTTATGTGCAGGACCCAGAAAAAACCTTGCACGATCTGTCTTGAAGGAGAGGTGCCTCTCCTGGCTCTTGCCTTGTGTGTCCCTTCTTTCTGTGTGGATGCAGAAGACCTGACGATTGCCACGTACGTGCTGCATATGCCATGTGTTTGTCACTTTGCTCTGATATCTGGACACGGACATTTCACATTTAAACTTTTTTCTTTTCTTTCTTCCTCAGACTCCTCAAGCCCAGCTGCGCCCTACATGGTGCCTCCGCTCCATTCCCCTTTGTACAGAGTATTATATTGTAGACTGACGAGACAATAAATGAAAAAAGACCTATTTCAGTCTGGTTTATTTTGTCTTTGTACGGTGTCAAGGTTTGTTTAGATGAGGACAATGCTCTACAGTCCTCTGTGTCCTTCCTTCTCCTGGTCTCTCCTGTGACCTTGGGCCACCTCCTGGCTCTTACTGCTCGATCTGCGCGTCCTGCTTCGTCTTAATCACTGCCTGTGTGCCTCCCTGTGCCCTGGTGTTCCCTGCACCTCAGTGCCCAAGTGCCTACCTCGTGTCCTGATGCTGCCTCCCTGTGCCCTGGTGTTTCCTGCCCCTCACTGCCCAGGTACCTACCTCGTGTCCTGATGCTGCCTCCCCTGGTGTTCCCTGCCCCTCACTGGCCGTGTGCCTACCTCGTGTCCTGTTGTGCCTCCCTCCCCGTGCCCTGGTGTTCCCTGCCCCTCACTGCCCATGTGCCTACCTCGTGTCCTGATGATGCCTCCCTCCCCGTGCCCTGGTGTTGCCTGCCCCTCACTGGCCGTGTGCCTACCTCGTGTCCTGATGCTGCCTCCCTCCCCGTGCCCTGGTGTTCCCTGCCCCTCACTTGCCGTGTGCCTACCTCGTGTACTGATGCTGCCTCCCTCCCCGTGCCCTGGAGTACACTGCCCATGTGCCTACTTCATGCCCTGGTGTTCCCTGCCCCTTACTGCCCGTGTGCCTACTTAGTGTCCCGATGCTGCCTCCTTCCCCGTGCCCTGGTGTTTCCTGCACCTCATTGCCCGTGTGCCTACCTCATGTCCTGATGCTGCCTCCCTCCCCGTGCCCTGGAGTTCCCTGCCCCTCACTGCTAGTGTGTCACAAGGTCCTTTCCTCGGGATCTGCACGTCGCTGAACAAAAGGCCCACCTCCCGGCATCATCAACTCAGAAAGCCATTATAGCACAGAGTTATGATGAAGCCAGTCGGGAGGAGGGGAAATAGGGAAGGGAACAGCAGGGAGAGAGATCTGAAAAGTAAAGGTTAGAACAAATATGCATTTACTCATTTATCGTCTCTTGACTAAATGCGTCTCCAAGATATCAAGTGGAGATCTCTTCTGAAATTAGGGCAAAGCCCCTTCTTTGAAACATGGAACAAAAGTAAAACACGATCTCAGAATCAAGAGATGGCAAGAACTTTGAACTATGATTATACACAGAATATCAATCTTGTAATATCTATGTATTCGCAACATAAACCTTTGATCATGACTTAGAAAATCTCAAAGAATAAAATATGCTTTTCACATCTTAAGCTTTTCAAAGAACAATGAAAACTATGATTTGCTTATCTCCAGAAATATCTTCACATTCACAACCATAAATGCCAAAAGGTTTTACTCATTGAACTTAAAGCGCTTTACTTAATAATACCAGAAAGCGCTTTTACTCAGTAACTTGCATCACTTAGATTGTTATGCCAAGAACCTTTTCCTCCTGTGAATTGAAGCTCTTACGTCTATGAACTAAAGCGCCTGAATTATTGTGCCAAGAGTGCTTTACGTCTAAGAACTGAAGCACCTGAATTGTCGTGCCAAGAGCGCTTTACATCTGTGAACTGAAACACCTTGAATTACTGTGTACAAAGCGCGTTATTTCTGTGCACTGAAACGCTTTGGACTACTGTGCCAAAAGAGCGCTTTACTCTTGGAAGTAATAACTTCCTCCAAACTGGGATTCAGCAAGACCTTACCGCTACAAGTACGACCTACTTGTTTTGGTATGCACCAGGGACTTTGATTAGACAAGACTCTGCCATTCAGGAACTCTGCTCCAGATAAACCCCCACTAGGTCTGGCTGCATCGAAGTCTTCAAAATAGTGATCAACGTGCTTGGGTGTGGCTGGCTATTTATAGGCCTGCCACACCACAAGATGGCTGCTGCCTCTAAAAACATGGGAATTTTAGTCCCTTCATAGAATAGCGTTGATAAGTGCATCTTGTCCACCGATGCCCTGAACCTACAGCTCTATGAGTTTTGCCACAGGGCAGACAACGCTGATGGTCACCTTTGGAACAAGAGGGGATGAAAAGTGGTGTGCATAAAGCGCCGGAGAGTCGCGCAGCTGAGTCTCGGGCGAGACCTGGACCGCGCCTGGCCTTATTCCTGACATCGTGTGCCTACTTCGTTCCCTGGTGTTCCCTGCCCCTCACTTCCCGTGTGCCTACTTCGTTTCCTGATGCTGCCTTCTTCCCGTACCCTGGTGTTCCCTGCCTGTGTGCCTACTTCGTGTCCTGATGCTGCCTCCTTCCCCGTGCCCTGGTGTTGCCTGCTTCCTGCCCCTCACAGCCCGTGTGCCTGCTCAGTGTCCGCCTGTCTGTTGTCTGTTCACAGTTGAAGGTGCCTTTCTTTGTTCCCTAAAACTTAGATACAGATTTTTTTTTTAAATAACGGTTGTGGAGCTTGTGCCTTCTGTTGGTGTCCGGTGTATAGGAAGATAATGTTGCAGCCTTTTTGTTGTGTAGAAGGTGCACCTTGTGACCTCGTTGGCATTTGATACCGGGAACAGGTCCGAGTCTATCGTTACTTGTAGGTTTCGCCCTTCTCATTGGGTAGCTGGCAAGCATCACGCTCCCTGTGCCTCGTGTCGGTAGGCTGGTGTTTGTCCAGTTCTACAGGTCGTGATCTGCTGGTTACTCACCATTCCTTCAAGTTAGGTGCACAGGAAATCACTGAATCTTGACATTAGGTTTTTCTGGCCCGCATATGATATAAGCATCTTCTGCGTGGTTGCAACATGCCAGGTTGAACAGTCCGATCAGGTGTGTTAAGGGGGTATGGTAGATGTGGATAGGGGAAGACAGATGTTTGACCCATGATGGACTCCATAGCGCCTGGTGGCGGCAGACATTAAAGCGTGGTCTTTTATTATGTATCATTTTATGGCGTTTTCAGGAATTCTGCGATGGAGTCTGCAGTAGGGTCGTGAGCAGAAGCTGCGGCAGCCACTCTCTCCTTGTCACTGTGAGTGTAGAGTATCTCGTGGCCACGGGGACTGACTGCTCCTATGAAGGTCTCCTCAGACTCTGTTTCCGGGAGGCGGTCTCTAGCTCGAGGAAGGAACAAGCAAAGGTGAGATCTTCCAGCAGGGATTCTGCGTCGCCCTGAGTGGAGTCACGGGGGTAACATCAACCTGGTAATGCAGTGACTGCTCACACCATCACCTGATCTTAGTCCCCCTTCTGGCGCCTGGCATGGTTGGTGTCTGTTGTTCCTGTTGAGGTCTTCCTCTGGGGGATTGTCTTTAGTTCAGTTACTCCACGGGGCTCACTGACAGGTTTTCTCACTCTCCGGGTGTTTGAGTTTGATTGAGTGTGCTGAGGCCTCCTAACCAGGCGCCAGCACCAGTGTTCTTTCCCTAAAACTGTACCTTTGTCTCCACAATTGGCACAACCCTGGCACTCAGGTAAGTCCCTTGTAACTGGTACCAAGGGCCCTGATGCCAGGGAAGGTCTCTAAGGGCTGCAGCATGTCTTATGTCACCCTAGGGACCCCTCACTCAGCACAGACACACTGCTTGCCAGCTTGTGTGTGCTGGTGACTAATTCGACATGGCACTCCCCTCAGAGTGCCATGCCCACAACCAACTGCCTGTGACATAGGTAAGTCACCCCTCTATCGGGCCTTACAGCCCTAAGGCAGGGTACATTATAACACAGATGAGGCATAGCTGCATGAGCAATATGCCCCTACAGTGTCTAGGTCAATTAGACATTGTAAGTGCAGGGTAGCCATAAACAGTAAATGGTCAGGGAGTTTGTCAAACACGAACTCCACAGTTCCATAATGTCTACACTGAAAACTGGGAAGTTTGGTATCGAACCTCTCAGCATAATAAATCCACACTGATGCCAGTGTGAGATTTATTGAGAAATGCACTCAGAGGGCATCTTAGAGATGCCCCCTGCATGCCAGCCCAACTGCTAATGCTAGGCTGAACGGTCTCTGCCAGCCTGCCACTTCCAGGCTAGTTTCTGGCCACATGGGGTGAGTGCCTTTGTGCACTCTGTGACCAGGAACAAAGCCTCTCCTGGGTGGAGGTGCTTCACGCCTCCCCCTGCAGGAACTGTAACTGGCGGTGTGCCTCAAAGGCTCAAGCCTGGTGTTACAACGCCCCAGCGCACTTCAGCTAGTGGAGAGGCCTCCCCCCCCGGACACAACCCCCACTTTTGGCGGCAAGTCCGGAGGAGTTAATGAGAAAAACAAGGAGCCACTCCAGCCAGTGTCTAGAGCTGAGGTGACCCTCTTCCTTGAAAAATCCTCCACCACCTTGGCATGGAGGATTTAGCCCAATAGGATTAGGGATGTGCCCCCCTCCCCAAAGGGAGGAGGCACAAGGAGGGTGTAGCCACCCTCAGGGACAGTAGACATTGGCTACTGCCCTCCAGCCCTAAACACACCCCTAAATCTATTATTGAGGAGTGACCCTGAACCCAGGAAATCCGATTCCGGACGACCTAACAAGAAGGAGGACTGCTGACTTGAAAACCCTGCAGAGGAGGAGACGAGAACTGCTTTGGCTCCAGCCCTACCGGCCTGTCTCCAGATTCAGAGAACCTGCAACAGTGACGCATCCAGCGGGCCCAGCGACCTCTACTGACTCAGAGGACCGCCCTGCAAGTCCAAAGAACCAAGAAACTCCTGAGGACAGCGGCTCTGTCCAAAGCAACAAAGAAGAAACCATCTTTAAAACCACTCCCACCTCACTCCTAAAGCGTGAGTCTCCCCCCCCCCCACTCTGCACCCGATGCCCCCGGCCTGTGTCCAGAGAAACCAACTCCGCAGAGGGGACCCCCAAGTGACTCCAACGACGTGTCCACCTTGAGACGACCTCCCTGCACCCCAAGACGACGCCTGCAGAGAGAATCTAGAGGACCCCCCTGACCTCGACTGCCTGGTAACAAAGAACCCGACGCTGTCCAACTTGCACAGTACAGCCAGGCGACCGCTCCCGTACAGCCAGGCGACCGCTCCCGTACAGCCAGGCGACAGCTCGTCCCCTATGGATGTATTTTAGAATTGTAGAATGAAGCTGTATTCTGTCCACTCTTTAGATATCTCAGGTTGATCCCTGAAAGTGCTGGTTCCCTAGAGCCGGCGACAGCTCCACACAGCCGGTGATAGCTTGTGACACAGCAAGCGACTACTCCTGTACAGCCAGGCGACAGCTGTCCGCTGCAGTCATGAGTTGCTGCTGGAGATCCGGATGAGGTGAGGCAGAAGTTCTGCCCCCAGCCCAAACAGGCAGCAGTCTTAAACTGTCACCTTTTACCTGGATGCCAGGGCTGGACATAAACTGTAAACATACTAATGCTTCTGTAGCCACTGAGTGAAATACGTCCAAGAGAAGGTTGTTCTATAGGAGCTTTGTCCTAGAAGAGAACCTTTAGTGTCCGAGTGCTGGTTTCCTTTTGGGTCAGACTTAGCCTCCAAAATTAGAAACTGCTCCCAGGTGCCCTTGCACTCTGTATGGAGCTGGGGTGCAGTAGGCTTTCCCATGGTCCTGTTGTAGTGACTGGGGCAGAGAGTCGTAGGTGCCTTCCTCTTTCTGTTGTACTTCCCCTTTTGTTGATTTATGATTGTGGTGTCACATTGCCATATCTCTCAGGGTGTGCATGAACCTCGACCCTTCCCTCCTCCTCCGTACTGTGACCCCTGTACAGCTTGTTTGTCACAACACCCCTTGGGTGCGTCATTGCAGATGTCACCGAGGTAACCAGGTTACTCTGGGTTGTGCTTGACTGGCTAACCCTGGAGATCCTTGATACCCCTGCCTTCCCCTCATCCACTTCACCATCACTACCACAGGTCATTGTGCTCCCCAACACCACCCTCAAACATCCACCACTCCACACTTAATGTTCAGGGTGCTGCACCAGACTTCTAAAGTCTTTGGTTTTATGAAGTGGAGAGCTGTGGAGGAGGTAATAGCAGCTGTAGGTGCTGAAGACGTGATTGCAGTTTACCGCATGCACGTGCTCCGGTGCTGACTGGTCCCCATGACTTATTATTACTGGGGAACCCCTCAGCTGCCTCTGGGTGGTTAAAGATTCCTTAATTGCCTAACGTGCTTTCTTCAGAGCTGCTGTGATTCAGGACACCAGGTCTAATGACTTCCTGCAGAAGTCCTGACCGTGGCTTTGACAAGCTGTACCACTCTGCCTGGTGTGGTGTTGATAATCGTGAAACCCTCTAGGCGTGGTCCACCTTTCATCCAGGCATGGGTAGGAAAGTACCCTCTTTTTGGCATGGTTACCCCCACTTTTTGCCTGCTGTCTGTGTTTAGACAGTGTTCACTAGGATTTTGCTAACGAGGGCCCCAGTGACTTTACACTCTCCCTCTAAATTTGGTTGTTCCTGACTTTGTACACCCCACATATGGCATACTGGTGCCCCCATGTAAGGCCTTATATATGGTACTTAGGTATCCAGGGCATTGTGGCACCAGAGGCTCCCCATGGGCTGCAGTATGTATTGTGCCACCCATGGGAGCCTATGCAAAATGCGTCTGCAGGCCTGCCATTGCAGCCTGCGTGAAAGGGTGCATGCACCCTTTCACTACACGTCACTGTAAGTCACCCCTTTGGCAGCAGTAGCAGCACCCCCCCCCCTTGCTTTCGCCGCCCCCCCCTCCCCTTCTCGGTGCCTTGAAACCCTCGTGGGTGAGTAGTGCGCTTTACAAATCCCCTTATTGATTGTCATTGCAGCCTGCGTGAAAAAGTGCATGCACCCTTTCACTACAGGTGACTGTAAGTCACCACTATGACAGGCCCTCCTAGCCCAGAGAGCAGGGTGCAAGTACCTGTGTGTGAGGGCACCTCTGCATGAGCAGAGGTGCCCCTACAATCTCTAGCTCCATGGTCCTGGACTTTGTAAGTACCCGTATACTGGACACAGGTCACTACCTGTGTCAAGCTACATAATTGTAACTCCGAACCTAGGAATGTTTGGTATCAAACATGTTGGCATCATACCTCAATACTGTTGCCAGTATTGGTTGTATGATTCCATTCACTCTGCAGGCTCCATAGAGGAGCCCCAGCTTTGTTCCTTCCAGTTTGCGGGGGTTTCTGCTGTCATCTTATAGACAGGTTTCTGCCCTCCTGCTGCTTGGCCAGCACAATCCCAGGACGGAAGAAGAAAGGATTTCCTTTGGGAGTGGGAGGCAGCACCTCCTCCCTATGGAAAAAAGGTGTTACTTGGCTTGGGAGGGGTAGCTTCCCCAAGCCACCGGTATGCTTTGAAGGGCACATTTGGTGCCCTCCTTACAGGAACCGGTTTGCACCAGCCTAGTGACCCCGGTTCCTGGTCTGGCATGAAACAAGATAATGGAAAGTATAGTGAACACTCCCCTGTCCATCACCACCCCAGGGGTAGTGCCAAGAGCTCCTCCAGGTGGCCACTTGACTCTGCCATCTTGAATCCAAGGTAGGCAGAGGCCCCTGGGAGCATCTGAGTGGCCAGGTCAGGTAGGTGAAGTCGCAAGTAGCTGTCCAACTTGCGAGACGATAAGTCCTTGCAGGGCAGTACCCCTGTGCACTGCGACTCTTGCAGCTACTGAGGCTTGTTGACCTTCCTTCCACAGGATCTTCAGGCTCCGTGTAGCCCCAGCCTTGAGCACTCTTCCCTGCAAAGCACAGTCTCCTGCCTGCCGCTCAAGCTACGTGGACTCCTCTCCAGCTGTGCTGAGTGGGCCTCACTGGGACTCCTGTGCCTGCTGCCTGTGGGGGCTGCATCCTCGACTTGTAACTCTCCTCACTGCTGAAGGTCGCTTGGGACTCCCCTCCATGGGTTGAGTCCACCTGGAAAATCCTGGTCCCCACCAGCTCTGCAACTCTTCATCTGCTACTCTTGCCTTTGCCACGGCTTGTTGGTGGTACATCCACACCACTGACTAACTACAACTCTTCTTCCAATGCGGTACATCAACTGCATCACTCCTGGAACTCTTCTCCTGCACTGCATAGCCGACTCCTGCTCCTCCATCTACAGATGGGTGGATAATGGCTCCTGCCCCAACCGGACACTCCAACTCAAACTGGAATTGGTCCCCTTCTTTTACAGAGCCTTTTCTGTCAGGATCCACCTTCTGTTCGTTCCAGTTTTGCTTGGGTCTTGCACAGTCCTTTTCCAAAGTTTACCTGTGGGTTTGGGGAAACAACAGGTACTTACCTCTTCTCTCCTGGTCGCTGGGGGGCTCTCTGGTACTTACTTACAGATTCCACTTCCTTGGGTGGGGGACTGACTTTCGCGTTCCACTTAGTATATGGTTTGGTCATCCCCTCGGAATGCCGTTATTTTCAGATATTTCATGGTTTTCTGTTGCTTTCTATGCCAATTCCTGACTTCTAATGTGTATATAATAGTGTGTGTACTCACCTGCTTGTAGAGTATTTCCTATACAGTATTTTAGTATTTGTGTTACCATAGTAAAGTACCTTTATTTTTGTAACACTGGGTGGTTGTTTTATGTGTGTAAGTGCTGTGTGACTACAGTGGTATTGGATGAGCTTTGCATGTGTCCTAGAAACGTCTTGGCTGCTCATCACAGCTACCTCCAGAGAGCCCTGGTTTCCTTGACACTGTAGGCACCTCACTAATAGGGGATACCTGGTATAAGGTGATAACACCATAGAGGCTCACCATACACCAGGCCAGCTTCCTACAGCATGCTGAACCGAAGTACCACCAGTTGGCTCCCACCCAATAGTGTTGGCGGCTAATGCCTCTTCATCAGGCGATGTGTGGACCTGAGGTGTTTGTAACAGATAATAGTTCATGGGATTCCAACCGAGCTCCTGGTGTGGCGCTGTGTACTGGCCACTCCCCTGTAAAGGTCCAACCAATTGTTTGTAAAGGCGGTGCTTACCTTGTGTGTGGCGGACATCTATGTGCGTTTCCTTGTCTTAAACCTATGGACTGAAAAGTGATTGTTCGGTCACCTGATAAACTTCCCCCTTTTTTGTGTGTTTGTGGTGGATGAGACAACCTGCCCCTTGCCTCTTGTTAGAATATGTCCCCTTAGTGCAGTGAAACCGCCCCTCTTTGGCTGGCAGCAGGAGCTCTGTGGCTTGACCACTCTGGCTGCATTAAAAATAATGACCTTCCCTTTTCCAGGTATGACCACAGCTGTAGTAACCAAATCGTGATAAGAACAAAGGGTAAGATACAGATTTTCAGTGTTAAAAAGTGGGTCCTTAGTTGGCATAGGTATGCACCCTGTCCAAGGAGGGACCTCAGTCCTAGTCAGGGTAAGTTATAACACAACCCAAACAATCCTGTGATCACCCTCTGGTAGCTTGGCACAAAGCAGGCAGGCTTAACTTAGAAGGCAGTGTGTAAAGTATTTGTGCAATAACTCATACAGTAAGACAGTGAAAACACCACACAAATACACTACACAGGTTTAGAAAATAGCTAATATTTATCTGAATAAAATAAGCTCAAAACGACAAAAATCCAATATGCACAAGTTGAGATTCACTTTTTAAAGGTTTAAAAGAGTCTCAATCCTTAAGAATCAGTTGTTGAATCTTTGTAACACAGTACCTGTGATGTGTAAAAAATAATGACGCATGGGGCTGCAGAGGAGGAGATGCGTTGAAAAGTAAAGGGCTGTGTCTGATTTTCTGGCGCAGCATAGATGATCCATCGTTCCACCCTGCAAGGTGATGCATCAATGTCCAGGATCGCAGCTTTGATTCCTCGCTGCGATGCATGGACGATGCATTAAATCCTGGATGTGCTAGCGCTGCGTCAGTCCAGTAGGCGTTGGGGGGATTTTTCAGCCGCGGGGTAGGTGCTGTGTCGGATTTCCAGGTGCGAGTCCAGTGCTATGTTCCAGTCAGCGTTGCAGTGATTTTCCAGCCGTGATGCGGGTGCTGCGTTGATTTCTGCAGGCGCTGCGTTGATTTTCCGATGCACGAGGACTTCCTGAAGGGATGAAGTGTCTGATTTGGTGGGGTAAGAGACCCAGTTTATATTCACAGTGGAAGACGAATGTGTGTTTTTCACTACCAGGTCATGTAAAACCCTTAAGTACATGTCCTGTCTTTTAGCCACATAGCACCCTACCCTATGTGTTTCCTTGGGCCTACTTTAGGACTGGTACATGTAGAAAGAGGGACATCTTAAGGCTTGGCAAGTAGTTTTGAATGCCAAGTCGAAGTGGCAGTGAAACTGCACACACAGGCCTTGCAATGGCAGGCCTGAGGCATGGTTAAGGGACTACTTATGTGTGTGGCACAATCAGTGCTGCAGGCCCACTTGTAGCATTTAATTTACAGGCCCTGGGCGCACGTAGTGCCTTTATTAGGGACTTACAGGTAAATTAGATATGCCAGTTGGGTGAGAACCAATATTACCATGTTTTTAGCACTTTAGCACTGGGTAGCATTGAAAAAGTGTCCAGAGTCCTAAAGCCAACAGAAATTAGGTCAGAGGAGCAAGGCAAAACTTTTGGGATGACTCTTTAGAGAGGGCTATTTTCCAACACACAGGAATGGGGGAAGAGTTTTAACTTGTAATAAAACTGTAGTTGAAAAGACATTCAACTCAGTTTAGGACTAAAGTTTGTAAGCTACAAAGGCATTGCTGGCTACAGACAAACCTGGGCCTTGTGACCCAACAAGAGAACTGAATTGTACAGTGTGTAGAGCAGCTAAACCCTGATGTCAAAAAGTTCTCTCTACCGCCAAGATGAGGAAAGATCTGAGTGGATGTGGCCTCACTGGTGTGAGCCAAGAGGACCAGCGTAAACCAAACACAGCTGACTAAAGATCTGCGTAGAGGTGACCTCAATGAAGCGAGTTAAGAGGGCCTGCGTAAACCCAGGTGAGCAAAGATCTGAGTGGAGGTGGCCTTAGTGAAGTCAGCCGAGAGGACCTGCGTAAACCCAGGTGAGCAAAGAGCTGAGTAGAAGTAGCCTCAATGGAGTCAGCCGAGACGACCTGCGTAAACCCAGGTAGGCAAAGAGCTTAGTAGGAGTGGTCTCACTGGAGGCAGCCAAGAGGACCTGCGTAAACCCAGGTGAGCAAAGAGATAAGTGGAGGTGGCCTCAGTGGAGTGAGCCGAGAGGACCTGCGTAAACCCAGGTGAGCAAAGAGCTGAGTGAAGGTGGCCTCAATGGAGTGAGCCGAGAGGGCCTGCATAAACCCAGGTGAAAAAAGAGCTGAGTAAGAGTGCCCTCACTGGAGTGAGCTGAGAGGAGGTGAGTACAGTCCAGCTGACTAAAGATATGAGTGCGGGTGGCCTCAGTGGAGTCAGCCGAGAGGACCTGCGTAAACCCAGGTGAGCAGAGAGCTGAGAAGGAGTGGCCTCAGTGGAGTCAGCTGAGAGGACCTGCGTAAAACCAGGTGAGCAAAGAGCTGAGTGGAGGTGGCCTCAGTGGAGTCAGCCGAGAGGACCTACGTAAACCCAGGTGAGCAAAGAGCTGAGTAGGAGTGGTCTCAGTGGAGTCAGCCGAGAGGACCTGCGTAAACCCAGGTGAGCAAAGAGCTGAGTGGAGGTGGTCTCAGTGGACGCAGCCGAGAGGACCTGCGTAAACCCAGGTGAGCAAAGAACTGAGATGAGGTGGAGTGAGCCGAGAGGACCTGCGTAAACCCAGGTGAGCAAAGAGCTGATTGGAGGTGGCCTCAGTGGAGTGAGCTGAGAGGACCTGCGTAAACCCAGGTGAGCAAAGAGCTGAGTAGGAGTGGCCTCAGTGGACTCAGCCAAGAGGACCTGCGTAAACCCAGGTGAGCAAAGAGCTCAGTGGAGGTGTCCTCAGTTGAGTTAGCCGAGAGGACCTGCGTATACCCAGGTGAGCAGAGAGCTGAGAAGGAGTGGCCTCAGTGGAGTCAGCTGAGGGGACCTGCGTAAAACCAGGTGAGCAAAGAGCTGAGTGGAGGTGGCCTCAGTGGAGTCAGCAGAGAGGACCTGCGTAAACCCAGGTGAGCAAAGAGCTGAGTGGAGGTGGCCTCATTGGAGTGAGCCGAGAGGACCTGCGTAAACCCAGGTGAGCAAAGAGCTGAGTGGAGGTGGTCTCGGTGGAGTGAGCCGAGAGGACCTGCGTAAACACAGGTGAGCAAAGAGCTGAGTGGAGGTGGCCTCAGTGGAGTGAGCCGAGAGGACCTGCGTAAACCCAAGTAGGCAAAGAGCTGAGTAGCAGTGGCCTCAGTGGAGTCAGCCGAGAGGACCTGCGTAAACCCAGGTGAGCAAAGAGCTGAGTGGAGGTGGCTTCAGTGGAGTGAGCCAAGAGGACCTGCGTAAACCCAGGTGAGCAAAGAGCTGAGTAGAGGTGGTCTCAGTGGAGTGAGCCGAGATGGCCTGCGTAAACCCAGGTGAGCAAAGAGCTGAGTGGAGGTGGCCTCAGTGGAGTGAGCCGAGAGGACCTGCGTAAACCCAGGTAGGCAAAGAGCTGAGTAGGAGTGGCCTCAGTGGAGTCAGCCGAGAGGACCTGTGTAAACCCAGGTGAGCAAAGAGCTGAGTGGAGGTGGCCTCATTGGAGTGAGCCGAGAGGACCTGCGTAAACCCAGGTGAGCAAAGAGCTAAGTGGAGGTGGTCTCAGTGGAGTGAGCCGAGAGGACCTGCGTAAATCCAGGTGTGCAAAGAGCTGAGTGGAGGTGGTCTCGATGGAGTGAGCCGAGAGGACCTGCGTAAACCCAGGTGAGCAAAGAGCTGAGTGGAGGTGGCCTCATTGGAGTGAGCCGAGAGGACCTGCGTAAACCCAGGTGAGCAAAGAGCTGAGTGGAGGTGGTCTCAGTGGAGTGAGCCGAGAGGACCTGCGTAAACCCAGGTGAGCAAAGAGCTGAGTGGAGGTGGCCTCAGTGGAGTGAGCCGAGAGGACCTGCGTAAACCCAGGTAGGCAAAGAGCTGAGTAGCAGTGGCCTCAGTGGAGTCAGCCGAGAGCACCTGCGTAAACCCAGGTGAGCAAAGAGCTGAGTGGAGGTCGCCTCAGTGGAGTGAGCCGAGAGGACCTGCGTAAACCCAGGTAGGCAAAGAGCTGAGTAGCAGTGGCCTCAGTGGAGTCAGCCGAGAGGACCCGCGTAAACCCAGGTGAGCAAAGAGCTGAGTGGAGGTGGCTTCAGTCAGCCAAGAGGACCTGCGTAAACCCAGGTGAGCAAAGAGCTGAGTGGAGGTGGCCGCAGTGGAGTGAGCCGAGAGGACCTGCGTAAACCCAGGTAGGCAAAGAGCTGAGTAGCAGTGGCCTCAGTGGAGTCAGCCGAGAGGACCTGCGTAAACCCAGGTGAGCAAAGAGCTGAGTGGAGGTGGCCTCAGTGGACGCAGCCGAGAGGACCTGCGTAAACCCAGGTGAGCAAAGAACTGAGAGGAGGTGGAGTGAGCCGAGAGGACCTGCGTAAACCCAGGTGAGCAAAGAGCTGATTGGAGGTGGCCTCAGTGGAGTGAGCTGAGAGGACCTGCGTAAACCCAGGTGAGCAAAGAGCTGAGTAGGAGTGGCCTCAGTGGAGTCAGCCAAGAGGACCTGCGTAAACCCAGGTGAACAAAGAGCTGAGTAGGAGTGGCCTCAGTGGAGTCAGCCAAGAGGACCTGCGTAAACCCAGGTGAGCAAAGAGCTGAGTGGACGTGTCCTCAGTGGAGTCAGCCGAGAGGACCTACGTAAACCCAGGTGAGCAGAGAGCTGAGAAGGAGTGGCCTCAGTGGAGTCAGCTGAGGGGACCTGCGTAAAACCAGGTGAGCAAAGAGCTGAGTGGAGGTGGCCTCAGTGGAGTCAGCCGAGAGGACCTGCGTAAACCCATGTGAGGAAAGAGCTGAGTGGAGGTGGCCTCATTGGAGTGAGCCGAGAGGACCTGCGTAAACCCAGGTGAGCAAAGAGCTGAGTGGAGGTGTCCTCAGTGGAGTCAGCCGAGAGGACCTACGTAAACCCAGGTGAGCAGAGAGCTGAGAAGGAGTGGCCTCAGTGGAGTCAGCTGAGGGGACCTGCGTAAAACCAGGTGAGCAAAGAGCTGAGTGGAGGTGGCCTCAGTGGAGTCAGCCGAGAGGACCTGCGTAAACCCAGGTGAGGAAAGAGCTGAGTGGAGGTGGCCTCATTGGAGTGAGCCGAGAGGACCTGCGTAAACCCAGGTGAGCAAAGAGCTGAGTGGAGGTGGTCTCGGTGGAGTGAGCCGAGAAGACCTGCGTAAACACAGGTGAGCAAAGAGCTGAGTGGAGGTGGCCTCAGTGGAGTGAGCCGAGAGGACCTGAGTAAACCCAGGTAGGCAAAGAGCTGAGTGGAGGTGGCTTCAGTCAGCCAAGAGGACCTGCGTAAACCCAGGTGAGCAAAGAGCTGAGTGGAGGTGGCTTCAGTCAGCCAAGAGGACCTGCGTAAACCCAGGTGAGCAAAGAGCTGAGTGGAGGTGGCCTCAGTGGAGTCAGCCGAGAGGACCTGCGTAAACCCAGGTGAGCAAAGAGTTGAGTGGGAGTGGTCTCAGTGGAGTGAGCCGAGAGGACCTGCGTAAACCCAGGTGATCAAAGAGCTGAGTGGAGGTGGCGTCAGAGCATGAGCCGAGAGGACCTGCGTAAACCCAGGTGAGCAAAGAGCTTGAGTGTAGGTGGCCTCAGTGGAGTCAGCTGAGAGGACCTGCATAAACCCGGGTAGGCAAAGAGCTGAGTAGGAGTGGCCTCAGTGGAGTCAGCCGAGAGGACCTGCGTAAACCCAGGTGAGCAAAGAGCTGAGTGGAGGTGGCTTCAGTGGAGTGAGCCAATAGGACCTGCGTAAACCCAGGTGAGCAAAGAGCTGAGTGGAGGTGGTCTCAGTGGAGTGAGCCGAGATGGCCTGCGTAAACCCAGGTGAGCAAAGAGCTGAGTGGAGGTGGCCTCAGTGGAGTGAGCCGAGAGGACCTGCGTAAACCCAGGTAGGCAAAGAGCTGAGTAGGAGTGGCCTCAGTGGAGTGAGCCGAGAGGACCTGCGTAAACCCAGGTGAGCAAAGAGCTGAGTGGAGGTGGCCTCATCGGAGTGAGCCGAGAGGACCTGCGTAAACCCAGGTGAGCAAAGAGCTGAGTGGAGGTGGTCTCAGTGGAGTGAGCCGAGAGGACCTGCGTAAATCCAGGTGAGCAAAGAGCTGAGTGGAGGTGGTCTCGATGGAGTGAGCCGAGAGGACCTGCGTAAACCCAGGTGAGCAAAGAGCTGAGTGGAGGTGGTCTCATTGGAGTGAGCCGAGAGGACCTGCGTAAACCCAGGTGAGCAAAGAGCTGAGTGGAGGTGGTCTCAGTGGAGTGAGCCGAGAGGACCTGCGTAAACCCAGGTGAGCAAAGAGCTGAGTGGAGGTGGCCTCAGTGGAGTGAGCCGAGACGACCTGCGTAAACCCAGGTAGGCAAAGAGCTGAGTAGCAGTGGCCTCAGTGGAGTCAGCCGAGAGGACCTGCGTAAACCCAGGTGAGCAAAGAGCTGAGTGGAGGTGGCCTCAGTGGAGTGAGCCGAGAGGACCTGCGTAAACCCAGGTAGGCAAAGAGCTGAGTAGCAGTGGCCTCAGTGGAGTCAGCCGAGAGGACCTGCGTAAACCCAGGTGAGCAAAGAGCTGAGTGGAGGTGGCTTCAGTCAGCCAAGAGGACCTGCGTAAACCCAGGTGAGCAAAGAGCTGAGTGGAGGTGGCCTCAGTGGAGTCAGCCGAGAGGACCTGCGTAAACCCAGGTGAGCAAAGAGTTGAGTAGGAGTGGTCTCAGTGGAGTGAGCCGAGAGGACCTGCGTAAACCCAGGTGATCAAAGAGCTGAGTGGAGGTGGCGTCAGAGCATGAGCCGAGAGGACCTGCGTAAACCCAGGTGAGCAAAGAGCTTGAGTGTAGGTGGCCTCAGTGGAGTCAGCTGAGAGGACCAGCGTAAACCCGGGTAGGCAAAGAGCTGAGTAGGAGTGGCCTCAGTGGAGTCAGCCGAGAGGACCTGCGTAAACCCAGGTGAGCAAAGAGCTGAGTGACGGTGGCTTCAGTGGAGTGAGCCAAGAGGACCTGCGTAAACCCAGGTGAGCAAAGAGCTGAGTGGAGGTGGTCTCAGTGGAGTGAGCCGAGAGGACCTGCGTAAACCCAGGTAGGCAAAGAGCTGAGTAGGAGCGGCCTCAGTGGAGTCAGCCGAGAGGACCTGCATAAACCCGGGTAGGCAAAGAGCTGAGTAGGAGTGGCCTCAGTGGAGTCAGCCGAGAGGACCTGCGTAAACCCAGGTGAGCAAAGAGCTGAGTGGAGGTGGCTTCAGTGGAGTGAGCCAATAGGACCTGCGTAAACCCAGGTGAGCAAAGAGCTGAGTGGAGGTGGTCTCAGTGGAGTGAGCCGAGATGGCCTGCGTAAACCCAGGTGAGCAAAGAGCTGAGTGGAGGTGGCCTCAGTGGAGTGAGCCGAGAGGACCTGCGTAAACCCAGGTAGGCAAAGAGCTGAGTAGGAGTGGCCTCAGTGGAGTGAGCCGAGAGGACCTGCATAAACCCGGGTAGGCAAAGAGCTGAGTAGGAGTGGCCTCAGTGGAGTCAGCCGAGAGGACCTGCGTAAACCCAGGTGAGCAAAGAGCTGAGTGGAAGTGGCTTCAGTGGAGTGAGCCAATAGGACCTGCGTAAACCCAGGTGAGCAAAGAGCTGAGTGGAGGTGGTCTCAGTGGAGTGAGCCGAGATGGCCTGCGTAAACCCAGGTGAGCAAAGAGCTGAGTGGAGGTGGCCTCAGTGGAGTGAGCCGAGAGGACCTGCGTAAACCCAGGTAGGCAAAGAGCTGAGTAGGAGTGGCCTCAGTGGAGTGAGCCAAGAGGACCTGCGTAAACCCAGGTGAGCAAAGAGCTGAGTGGAGGTGGCCTCATCGGAGTGAGCCGAGAGGACCTGCGTAAACCCAGGTGAGCAAAGAGCTGAGTGGAGGTGGTCTCAGTGGAGTGAGCAGAGAGGACCTGCGTAAATCCAGGTGAGCAAAGAGCTGAGTGGAGGTGGTCTCGATGGAGTGAGCCGAGAGGACCTGCGTAAACCCAGGTGAGCAAAGAGCTGAGTGGAGGTGGCCTCATTGGAGTGAGCCGAGAGGACCTGCGTAAACCCAGGTGAGCAAAGAGCTGAGTGGAGGTGGTCTCAGTGGAGTGAGCCGAGAGGACCTGCGTAAACCCAGGTGAGCAAAGAGCTGAGTGGAGGTGGCCTCAGTGGAGTGAGCCGAGACGACCTGCGTAAACCCAGGTAGGCAAAGAGCTGAGTAGCAGTGGCCTCAGTGGAGTCAGCCGAGAGGACCTGCGTAAACCCAGGTGAGCAAAGAGCTGAGTGGAGGTGGCCTCAGTGGAGTGAGCCGAGAGGACCTGCGTAAACCCAGGTAGGCAAAGAGCTGAGTAGCAGTGGCCTCAGTGGAGTCAGCCGAGAGGACCTGCGTAAACCCAGGTGAGCAAAGAGCTGAGTGGAGGTGGCTTCAGTCAGCCAAGAGGACCTGCGTAAACCCAGGTGAGCAAAGAGCTGAGTGGAGGTGGCCTCAGTGGAGTCAGCCGACAGGACCTGCGTAAACCCAGGTGAGCAAAGAGTTGAGTAGGAGTGGTCTCAGTGGAGTGAGCCGAGAGGACCTGCGTAAACCCAGGTGATCAAAGAGCTGAGTGGAGGTGGCGTCAGAGCATGAGCCGAGAGGACCTGCGTAAACCCAGGTGAGCAAAGAGCTTGAGTGTAGGTGGCCTCAGTGGAGTCAGCTGAGAGGACCAGCGTAAACCCGGGTAGGCAAAGAGTTGAGTAGGAGTGGCCTCAGTGGAGTCAGCCGAGAGGACCTGCGTAAACCCAGGTGAGCAAAGAGCTGAGTGACGGTGGCTTCAGTGGAGTGAGCCAAGAGGACCTGCGTAAACCCAGGTGAGCAAAGAGCTGAGTGGAGGTGGTCTCAGTGGAGTGAGCCGAGAGGACCTGCGTAAACCCAGGTAGGCAAAGAGCTGAGTAGGAGCGGCCTCAGTGGAGTCAGCCGAGAGGACCTGCGTAAACCCAGGTGAGCAAGGAGCTGAGTGGACGTGGCCTCAATGGAGTGAGCCGAGAGAACCTGCGTAAACCCAGGTGAGCAAAGAGCTGAGTGGAGGTGGTCTCACTGGAGTGAGCCGAGAGGACATGCGTAAACCCAGGTGAGCAAAGAGCTGAGTGGAGGTGGAGTCAGCCGAGAAGACCTGCGTAAACCCAGGTGAGCAAAGAGCTGAGTGGAGGTGGCCTCATTGGAGTGAGCCGAGAGGACCTGCGTAAACCCAGGTGAGCAAAGAGCTGAGTGGAGGTGGCCTCAGTGGAGTGAGCCGAGAGGACCTGCGTAAACCCAGGTAGGCAAAGAGCTGAGTAGCCGTGGCCTCAGTGGAGACAGCCGAGAGGACCTGCGTAAACCCAGGTGAGCAAAGAGCTGAGTGGAGGTGGTCTCAGTGGAGTGAGCCGAGAGGACCTGCGTAAACCCAGGTGAGCAAAGAGCTGAGTGGAGGTGGCCTCAGTGGAGTCAGCCGAGAGCACCTGCGTAAACCCAGGTGAGCAAAGAGCTGAGTGGAGGTGGCCTCAGTGGAGTGAGCCGAGAGGACCTGCGTAAACCCAGGTAGGCAAAGAGCTGAGTAGCAGTGGCCTCAGTGGAGTCAGCCGAGAGGACCCGCGTAAACCCAGGTGAGCAAAGAGCTGAGTGGAGGTGGCTTCAGTCAGCCAAGAGGACCTGCGTAAACCCAGGTGAGCAAAGAGCTGAGTGGAGGTGGCCGCAGTGGAGTGAGCCGAGAGGACCTGCGTAAACCCAGGTAGGCAAAGAGCTGAGTAGCAGTGGCCTCAGTGGAGTCAGCCAAGAGGACCTGCGTAAACCCAGGTGAGCAAAGAGCTGAGTGGAGGTGGCCTCAGTGGAGTGAGCCGAGAGGACATGCGTAAACCCAGGTGAGCAAAGAGCTGAGTGGAGGTGGCCTCAGTGGAGTGAGCCGAAAGGACCTGCGTAAACCCAGGTAGGCAAAGAGCTGAGTAGCCGTGGCCTCAGTGGAGACAGCCGAGAGGACCTGCGTAAACCCAGGTGAGCAAAGAGCTGAGTGGAGGTGGTCTCAGTGGAGTGAGCCGAGAGGACCTGCGTAAACCCAGGTCAGCAAAGAGCTGAGTGGAGGTGGTCTCAGTGGAGTGAGCCGAGAGGACCTGCGTAAACCCAGGTGAGCAAAGAGCTGAGTGGAGGTGGCCTCAGTGGAGTGAGCCGAGAGGACCTGCGTAAACCCAGGTAGGCAAAGAGCTGAGTAGCCGTGGCCTCAGTGGAGACAGCCGAGAGGACCTGCGTAAACCCAGGTGAGCAAAGAGCTGAGTGGAGGTGGTCTCAGTGGAGTCAGCCGAGAGGACCTGCGTAAACCCAGGTGAGCAAAGAGCTGAGTAGGAGTGGTCTCAGTGGAGTGAGCCGAGAGGACCTGCGTAAACCCAGGTGATCAAAGAGCTGGGTGGAGGTGGCCTCAGTGGAGTCAGCTGAGAGGACCTGCGTAAACCCGGGTAGGCAAAGAGCTGAGTAGGAGTGGCCTCAGTGGAGTCAGCCGAGAGCACCTGCGTAAACCCTGGTGGGCAAAGAGCTGAGTGGAGGTGGCCTCAGTGGAGTGAGCCAAGAGGACCTGCGTAAACCCAGGTGAGCAAAGAGCTGAGTGGAGGTGGTCTCAGTGTAGTGAGCCGAGAGGGCCTGCATAAACCTAGGTGAGTAAAGAGCTGAGTGGAGATGGCCTCAGTGGAGTGAGCCGAGAGGACCTGCGTAAATCCAGGTAGGGAAAGAGCTGAGTAGGAGTGGCCTCAGTGGAGTCAGCCGAGAGGACCTGCGTAAACCCAGGTGAGCAAAGAGCTGAGTGGAGGTGGCCTCATTGGAGTGACCCGAGAGGACCTGCGTAAACCCAGGTGAGCAAAGAGCTGAGTGGAGGTGGCCTCAGTGGAGTCAGCCGAGAGGACCTGCGTAAACCCAGGTAGGCAAAGAGCTGAGTAGCTGTGGCCTGAGTGGAGACAGCCGAGAGGACCTGCGTAAACCCAGGTGAGCAAAGGGCTGACTGGAGGTGGCTTCAGTCAGCCGAGAGGACCTGCGTAAACGCAGGTGAGCAAAGAGCTGAGTGGAGGTGGCCTCAGTGGAGTCAGCCGAGAGGACCTGCGTAAACCCAGGTGAGCAAAGAGCTGAGTGGAGGTGGCCTCAGTGGAGTCAGTCGAGAGGACCTGCGTAAACCCAGGTGAGCAAAGAGCTGAGTAGGAGTGGCCTCAGTGGAGTGAGCCTAGAGGACCTGCGTAAACCCAGGTGAGCAAAGAGCTGAGTGGAGGTGGCCTCAGTGGAGTGAGCCGAGAGGACCTGCGTCAACCCAGGTCAGCAAAGAGCTGAGTGGAGGTGGCCTCAGTGGACTGAGCCGAGAGGACCTGCGTAAACCCAGGTGAGCAAACACCTGAGTAGGAGTGGCTTCAGTGGAGGCAGCCGAGAGGACCTGCGTAAACCCAGGTGAGCAAAGATCTGAGTAGGAGTGGTCTCAGTGGAGTGAGCCGAGAGGACCTGCGTAAACCCAGGCAGGCAAAGAGCTGAGTGGAGGTGGCCTAAGTGGAGTGAGCCGAGAGGACCTGCGTAAACCCAGGTCAGCAAAGAGCTGGGTGGAGGTGGCCTCATTGGAGTGAGCCGAGAGGACCTGCGTAAACCCAGGTGAGCAAAGAGCTGAGTAGCAGTGGCCTCAGTGGAGTCAGCCGAGAGGACCTGCGTAAACCCAGGTGAGCAAAGAGATGAGTGGAGGTGACCTCAGTGGAGTGAGCCGAGAGGACCTGCGTAAACCCAGGTGAGCAAAGAGCTGAGTAGCAGTGGCCTCATTGGAGAGAGCCGAGAGGACCTGCGTAAACCCAGGTGAGCAAAGAGCTGAGTGGAGGTGGCCTCAGTGGAGTGAGCCAAGAGGACCTGCGTAAACCCATGTAGGCAAAGAGCTGAGTAAGAGTGGCCTCAGTGGAGTCAGCCGGGAGGACCTGCGTAAACCCAGGTTAAAAAAGAGCTGAGTAAGAGTGGCCTCACTGGAGTGAGCTTGAGAGGAAGTGAGTAGAGTCCAGCTGACCAAAGATATGAATGCAGGTGGCCTCAGTGGAGTCAGCCGAGAGGACCTGCGTAAACCCAGGTGAGCAAAGAGCTGAGTGGAGGTGGTCTCAGTGGAGTGAGCAGAGAGGACCTGCGTAAACCCAGGTGAGCAAAGAGCTGAGTGGAGGTGGCCTCAGTGGAGTGAGCCGAGAGGACCTGCGTAAATCCAGGTAGGGAAAGAGCTGAGTAGGAGTGGCCTCAGTGGAGTCAGCCGAGAGGACCTGCGTAAACCCAGGTGAGCAAAGAGCTGAGTGGAGGTGGCCTCATTGGAGTGAGCCGAGAGGACCTGCGTATACCCAGGTGAGCAAAGAGCTGAGTGGAGGTGGCCTCAGTGGAGTCAGCCGAGAGGACTTGCGTAAACCCAGGTAGGCAAAGAGCTGAGTAGCAGTGGCCTGAGTGGATTCAGCCGAGAGGACCTGCGTAAACCCAGGTGAGCAAAGAGCTGAGTGGAGGTGGCCTCAGTGGAGTGAGACAAGAGGACCTGCGTAAACCCATGTGAGCAAAGAGCTGAGTGGAGGTGGCCTCAGTGGAGTCAGACGAGAGGACCTGCGTAAACCCAGGTGAGCAAAGAGCTGAGTGGAGGTCGCCTCAGTGGAGTGAGACAAGTGGACCTGCGTAAACCCAGGTGAGCAAAGAGCTGAGTGGAGGTGGCCTCAGTGGAGTGAGACAAGAGGACCTGCGTAAACACATGTGAGCAAAGAGCTGAGTGGAGGTGGTCTCAGTGGAGTGAGATGAGAGGACCTGCGTAAACCCAGGTGAGCAAAGAGCTGAGTGGAGGTGGCCTCAGTGGAGTGAGCCGAGAGGACCTGCGTAAACCCATTTAGGCAAAGAGCTGAGTAAGAGTGGCCTCAGTGGAGTGAGATGAGAGGAAGTGAGTACAGTCCAGCTGACCAAAGATATGAGTGCAGGTGGCCTCAGTGGAGTCAGCCGAGAGGACCTGCGTAAACCCAGGTGAGCAAAGATCTGAGTGGAGGTGGCCTCAGTGGAGTCAGCCGAGAGGACCTGCGTAAACCCAGGTGAGCAAAGAGCTGAGTAGGAGTGGTCTCAGTGAGTGAGCCGAGAGGACCTGCGTAAACCCAGGTGAGCAAAGAGCTGAGTGGAGGTGGCCTCAGTGGAGTGAGCCGAGAGGACCTGCGTAAACCCAGGTAGGCAAAGAGCTGAGTAGCAGTGGCCTCAGTGGAGTGAGCCGAGAGGACCTGCGTAGACCCAGGTGAGCAAAGAGCTGAGTGGAGGTGGCCTCAGTGGAGTGACCCAGAGGACCTGGGTAAACCCAGGTGAGCAAACACCTGAGTAGGAGTGGCTTCAGAGGAGGCAGCCGAGAGGACCTGCGTAAACCCAGGTGAGCAAAGATCTGAGTAGGAGTGGTCTCAGTGGAGTGAGCCGAGAGGGCCTGCGTAAACCCAGGTAGGCAAAGAGCTGAGTAGCAGTGGCCTCAGTGGAGTCAGCCGAGAGGACCTGCGTAAACCCAGGTGAGCAAAGATCTGAGTGGAGTTGGCCTCAGTGGAGTCAGCCGAGAGGACCTGCGTATACCCAGGTGAGCAAAGATCTGAGTGGAGGTGGCCTCATTGGAGTGAGCCGAGAGGAGCTGCGTAAACCCAGGTGAGCAAAGAGCTGAGTGGAGGTGGTCTCAGTGGAGTGAGCCGAGAGGACCTGCGTAAACCCAGGTGAGCAAAGAGCTGAGTGGAGGTGGCCTCAGTGGAGTGAGCGGAGAGGACCTGCGTAAACCCAGGTAGGCAAAGAGCTGAGTAGCAGTGGGCTCAGTGGAGTCAGACGAGAGGACCTGCGTAAACCCAGGTGAGCAAAGAGCTGAGTTGAGGTGGCCTCAGTGGAGTGAGCTGAGAGGACCTGCGTAAACCCAGGTGAACAAAGAGCTGAGTGGAGGTGGTCTCAGTGGAGTGAGCCGAGAGGACCTGCGTAAACCCAGGTGAGCAAAGAGCTGAGTGGAGGTGGCCTCAGTGGAGTGAGCCAAGAGGACCTGCGTAAACCCAGGTAGGCAAAGAGCTGAGTAGCAGTGGCCTCAGTGGAGTCAGACGAGAGGACCTGCGTAAACCCAGGTGAGCAAAGAGCTGAGTGGTGGTGGCCTCAGTGGAGTGAGCTGAGAGGACCTGTGTAAACCCAGGTGAGCAAAGAGCTGAGTGGAGGTGGCCTCAGTGGAGTGAGCCGAGAGGACCTGCGTAAACCCATGTAGGCAAAGAGCTGAGTAAGAGTGGCCTCAGTGGAGTCAGCCGAGAGGACCTGCGTAAACCCAGGTGAAAAAAGAGCTGAGTAGGAGTGGTCTCAGTGGAGTGAGCCGAGAGGGCCTGCGTAAATCCAGGTAGGCAAAAAGCTGAGTAGGAGTGGTCTCAGTGGAGTGAGCCGAGAGGGCCTGCGTAAACCCAGGAAGGCAAAGAGCTGAGTAGCAGTGGCCTCAGTGGAGAAAGCCGAGAGGACCTGCGTAAACCCAGGTCATCAAAGATCTGAGTGGAGGTGGCCTCAGTGGAGTCAGCCGAGAGGACCTGCGTAAACCCAGGTGAGCAAAGAGCTGAGTGGAGGTGGCCTCATTGGAGTGAGCCGAGAGGACCTCCGTAAACCCAGGTGAGCAAAGAGCTGAGTGGAGGTGGTCTCAGTGGAGTGAGCCGAGAGGACCTGCGTAAACCCAGGTGAGCAAAGAGCTGAGTGGAGGTGACCTCAGTGGAGTGAGCCGAGAGGACCTGCGTAAACCCAGGTAGGCAAAGAGCTGAGTAGCAGTGGCCCCAGTGGAGTCAGACGAGAGGACCTGCGTAAACCCAGGTGAGCAAAGAGCTGAGTGGAGATGGCCTCAGTACAGTGAGACAAGAGGACCTGCATAAACCCATGTGAGCAAAGAGCTGAGTGGAGGTGGTCTCAGTGGAGTGGGCCGAGAGGACCTGCGTAAACCCAGGTGAGCAAAGAGGTGAGTGAAGGTGGCCTCAGTTTAGTGAGCCGAGAGGACCTGCGTAAACCCATGTAGGCAAAGAGCTGAGTAAGAGTGGCCTCAGTGGAGTCAGCCGAGAGGACCTGCGTAAACCCAGGTGAGCAAAGAGGTGAGTGAAAGTGGCCTCAGTGGAGTGAGCCGAGAGGACCTGCGTAAACCCATGTAGGCAAAGAGCTGAGAAGGAGTGGCCTCAGTGGAGTCAGCTGAGAGGACCTGCGTAAAACCAGGTGAGCAAAGAGCTGAGTGGAGGTGGCCTCAGTGGAGTCAGCCGAGAGGACCTACGTAAACCCACGTGAGCAAAGAGCTGAGTAGGAGTGGCCTCAGTGGAGTCAGCTGAGAGGACCTGGGTAATCCCAGGTGAGCAAAGAGGTGAGTGGAGGTGGCCTCAGTGGAGTGAGCCGAGAGGACCTGCGTAAACCCAGGTGAGCAAAGAGCTGAGTAGAAGTAGCCTCAGTGGAGGCAGCCGAGAGGACCTGCGTAAACCCAGGTGAGCAAAGATCTGAGTGGAGGTGGCCTCAGTGGAGTAAGCCGAGAGGACCTGCGTAAACCCAGGTGAGCAAAGAGCTGAGTGGAGGTGGCCTCAGTGGAGTCAGAAGACAGGACCTGCGTAAACCCAGGTGAGCAAAGAGCTGAATAGGAGTGGTCTCAGTGGAGTGAGCCGAGAAGACCTGCGTAAACCCAGGTGAGCAAAGAGCTGAGTGGAGGTGGCCTCAGTGGAGTGAGCCTAGAGGACCTGCGTAAACTCAGGTGAGAAAAGAGCTGAGTGGAGGTGACCTCAGTGGAGTGAGCCCATAGGACCTGGGTAAACCCCGGTGAGCAAGGAGCTGAGTAGGAGTGGCTTCAGTGGAGGCAGCCGAGAGGACCTGCGTAAACCCAGGTGAGCAAAGATCTGAGTGGAGGTGGCCTCAGTGGAGTAAGCCGAGAGGACCTGCGTAAACCCAGGTGAGCAAAGAGCTGAGTGGAGGTGGCCTCAGTGGAGTCAGCCGAGAGGACCTGCGTAAACCCAGGTGAGCAAAGAGCTGAATAGGAGTGGTCTCAGTGGAGTGAGCCGAGAAGACCTGCGTAAACCCAGGTGAGCAAAGAGCTGAGTGGAGGTGGCCTCAGTGGAGTGAGCCTAGAGGACCTGCGTAAACTCAGGTGAGCAAAGAGCTGAGTGGAGGTGACCTCAGTGGAGTGAGCTCAGAGGACCTGGGTAAACCCAGGTGAGCAAAGAGCTGAATAGGAGTGGCTTCAGTGGAGTGAGCCGAGAGGGCCTGCGTAAGCCCAGGTAGGCAAAGAGCTGAGTAGCAGTGGCCTCAGTGGAGTCAGCCGAGAGGACCTGCGTAAACCCAGGTGAGCAAAGAGCTGAGTGGAGGTGGCCTCATTGGAGTGAGCCAAGAGGACCTGCGTAAACCCAGGTGAGCAAAGAGCTCAGTAGAGGTGGCCTCAGTGGAGTGAGCCCAGAGGACCTGGGTAAACCTAGGTGAGCAAACACCTGAGTAGGAGTGGCTTCAGTGGAGGCAGCCGAGAGGACCTGCGTAAACCCAGGTGAGCAAAGAGCTGAGTAGCAGTGGCCTCAGTGGAGTCAGCCGCGAGGACCTGCGTAAACCCAGGTGAGCAAAGAGCTGAGTGGAGGTGGCCTCATTGGAGTGAGCCAAGAGGACCTGCGTAAACCCAGGTGAGCAAAGAGCTGAGTAGAGGTGGCCTCAGTGGAGTGAGCCCAGAGGACCTGGGTAAACCTAGGTGAGCAAACACCTGAGTAGGAGTGGCTTCAGTGGAGGCAGCCGAGAGGACCTGCGTAAACCCAGGTGAGCAAAGATCTGAGTAGGAGTGGTCTCAGTGGAGTGAGCCGAGAGGGCCTGCGTAAACCTAGATAGACAAAGAGCTGAGTAGCAGTAGCCTCAGTGGAGTGAGCCTAGAGGACCTGCGTAAACCCAGTTGAGCAAAGATCTGAGTGGAGGTGGCCTCAGTGGAGTCAGCTGAGAGGACCTGCGTCAACCCAGGTGAGCAAAGAGCTGAGTCGCGGTGGCCTCATTGGAGTGAGCCGAGAGGACCTGCGTCAACCCAGGTGAGCAAAGAGCTGAGTGGAGGTGGCCTCAGTGGAGTGAGCCGAGAGGACCTGCGTAAACCCAGGTGAGCAAAGAGCTGAGTGGAGGTGGCCTCAGTGGAGTGAGCCGAGAGGACCTGCGTAAACCCAGGTAGGCAAAGAGCTGAGTAGCAGTGGCCTCAGTGGAGTGAGCCGAGAGGACCTGCGTAAACCCAGGTGAGCAAAGAGCTGAGTGGAGGTGGTCTCAGTGGAGTGAGCCGAGAGGACCTGCGTAAACCCAGGTGAGCAAAGAGCTGAGTGGAGGTGGCCTCAGTGGAGTAAGCCGAGAGGACCTGCGTAAATCCATTTAGGGAAAGAGCTGAGTAAGAGTGGCCTCAGTGGAGTCAGCCGAGAGGAAGTAAGTACAGTCCAGATGACCAAAGATATGAGTGCGGGTGGCCTCAGTGGAGTCAGCCGAGAGGACCTGCGTAAACCCAGGTGAGCAGAGAGCTGAGTAGGAGTGTTCTCAGTGGAGTGAGCCGAGAGGGCCTGAGTAAACCCAGGTAGGCAAAGAGCTGAGTAGCAGTGGCCTCAGTGGAGTCAGCCGAGAGGACCTGCGTAAACCCAGGTGAGCAAAGATCTGAGTGGAGGTGGCCTCAGTGGAGTCATCCGAGAGGACCTGCGTAAACCCAGGTGAGCAAAGAGCTGAGTGGGGGTGGCCTCATTGGAGAGAGCCGAGAGGACCTGCGTAAACCCAGGTGAGCAAAGAGCTGAGTGGAGGTGGCCTCAGTGGAGTGAGCCAAGAGGACCTGCGTAAACCCATGTAGGCAAAGAGCTGAGTAAGAGTGGCCTCAGTGGAGTCAGCCGAGAGGACCTGCGTAAACCCAGGTTAAAAAAGACCTGAGTAAGAGTGGCCTCACTGGAGTGAGCTGAGAGGAAGTGAGTACAGTCCAGCTGACCAAAGATATGAATGCAGGTGGCCTCAGTGGAGTGAGCAGAGAGGACCTGCGTAAACCCAGTTGAGCAAAGAGCTGAGTGGAGGTGGCCTCATTGGAGTGAGCCGAGAGGACCTGCGTATACCCAGGTGAGCAAAGAGCTGAGTGGAGGTGGCCTCAGTGGAGTCAGCCGAGAGGACTTGCGTAAACCCAGGTAGGCAAAGAGCTGAGTAGCAGTGGCCTGAGTGGATTCAGCCGAGAGGACCTGCGTAAACCCAGGTGAGCAAAGAGCTGAGTGGAGGTGGCCTCAGTGGAGTGAGACAAGAGGACCTGCGTAAACCCATGTGAGCAAAGAGCTGAGTGGAGGTGGCCTCAGTGGAGTCAGACGAGAGGACCTGCGTAAACCCAGGTGAGCAAAGAGCTGAGTGGAGGTCGCCTCAGTGGAGTCAGACAAGAGGACCTGCGTAAACCCAGGTGAGCAAAGAGCTGAGTGGAGGTGGCCTCAGTGGAGTGAGACAAGAGGACCTGCGTAAACACATGTGAGCAAAGAGCTGAGTGGAGGTGGTCTCAGTGGAGTGAGATGAGAGGACCTGCGTAAACCCAGGTGAGCAAAGAGCTGAGTGGAGGTGGCCTCAGTGGAGTGAGCCGAGAGGACCTGCGTAAACCCATTTAGGCAAAGAGCTGAGTAAGAGTGGCCTCAGTGGAGTGAGATGAGAGGAAGTGAGTACAGTCCAGCTGACCAAAGATATGAGTGCAGCTGGCCTCATTGGAGTCAGCCGAGAGGACCTGCGTAAACCCAGGTGAGCAGAGAGCTGAGTAGCAGTGGCCTCAGTGGAGTCAGCCGAGAGGACCTGCGTAAACCCAGGTGAGCAAAGAGCTGAGTGGAGGTGGCCTCAGTGGAGTGAGACAAGAGGACCTGCGTAAACACATGTGAGCAAAGAGCTGAGTGGAGGTGGTCTCAGTGGAGTGAGATGAGAGGACCTGCGTAAAGCCAGGTGAGCAAAGAGCTGAGTGGAGGTGGCCTCAGTGGAGTGAGCCGAGAGGACCTGCGTAAACCTATTTAGGCAAAGAGCTGAGTAAGAGTGGCCTCAGGGGAGTGAGATGAGAGGAAGTGAGTACAGTCCAGCTGACCAAAGATATGAGTGCAGGTGGCCTCAGTGGAGTCAGCCGAGAGGACCTGCGTAAACCCAGGTGAGCAGAGAGCTGAGTAGCAGTGGCCTCAGTGGAGTCAGCCGAGAGGACCTGCGTAAACCCAGGTGAGCAAAGAGCTGAGTGGAGGTGGCCTCAGTGGACTGAGCCGAGAGGACCTGTGTAAACCCAGGTGAGCAAAGAGCTGAGTGGAGGTGGCCTCAGTGGAGTGAGACGAGAGGACCTGCGTAAACCCATGTGAGCAAAGAGCTGAGTGGAGGTGGCCTCAGTGGAGTGAGCCGAGAGGACCTGCGTAAACCCAGGTCAGCAAAGAGCTGGGTGGAGGTGGCCTCATTGGAGTGAGCCGAGAGGACCTGCATAAACCCAGGTGAGCAAAGAGCTGAGTGGAGGTGGCCTCAGTGGAGTGAGCCGAGAGGACCTCCGTAAACCCAGGTGAGCAAAGAGATGAGTGGAGGTGACCTCAGTGGAGTGAGCCGAGAGGACCTGCGTAAACCCAGGTAGGCAAAGAGCTGAGTAGCAGTGGCCTCAGTGGAGTCAGACGAGAGGACCTGCGTAAACCCAGGTGAGCCAAGAGCTGAGTGGAGGTGGCCTCAGTGCAGTGAGACAAGAGGACCTGCGTAAACCCAGGTGAGCAAAGAGCTGAGTGGAGGTGGTCTCAGTGGAGTGAGCCGAGAGGGCCTGCGTAAACCCAGGTTAGCAAAGAGCTGAGTGGAGGTGGCCTCAGTGGAGTGAGCCGAGAGGACCTGCGTAAATCCAGGTAGGGAAAGAGCTGAGTAGGAGTGGCCTCAGTGGAGTCAGCCGAGAGGACCTGCGTAAACCCAGGTGAGCAAAGAGCTGAGTGGAGGTGGCCTCATTGGAGTGAGCCCAGAGGACCTGCGTAAACCCAGGTGAGCAAAGAGCTGAGTGGAGGTGGCCTCAGTGGAGTCAGCCGAGAGGACCTGCATAAACCCAGGTAGGCAAAGAGCTGAGTAGCAGTGGCCTGAGTGGATTCAGCCGAGAGGACCTGCGTAAACCCAGGTGAGCAAAGAGCTGACTGGAGGTGGCTTCAGTCAGCCGAGAGGACCTGCGTAAACGCAGGTGAGCAAAGAGCTGATTGGAGGTGGCCTCAGTGGAGTGAGCCAAGAGGACCTGCGTAAACCCAGGTGAGCAAAGAGCTGAGTAGAAGTAGCCTCAGTGGAGGCAGCCGAGAGGACCTGCGTAAACCCAGGTGAGCAAAGATCTGAGTGGAGGTGGCCTCAGTGGAGTCAGCCGAGAGGACCTGCGTAAACCCAGGTGAGTAAAGAGCTGAGTAGGAGTGGTCTCAGTGGTGTGAGCTGAGAGGACCTGCGTAAACCCAGGTGAGCAAAGAGCTGAGTGGAGGTGGCCTCAGTGGAGTGAGCCGAGAGGACCTGCGTAAACCCAGGTAGGCAAAGAGCTGAGTAGCAGTGGCCTCAGTGGAGTGAGCCGAGAGGACCTGCGTAGACCCAGGTGAGCAAAGAGCTGAGTGGAGGTGGCCTCAGTGGAGTGACCCAGAGGACCTGGGTAAACCCAGGTGAGCAAACACCTGAGTAGGAGTGGCTTCAGAGGAGGCAGCCGAGAGGACCTGCGTAAACCCAGGTGAGCAAAGATCTGAGTAGGAGTGGTCTCAGTGGAGTGAGCCGAGAGGGCCTGCGTAAACCCAGGTAGGCAAAGAGCTGAGTAGCAGTGGCCTCAGTGGAGTCAGCCGAGAGGACCTGCGTAAACCCAGGTGAGCAAAGATCTGAGTGGAGTTGGCCTCAGTGGAGTCAGCCGAGAGGACCTGCGTAAACCCAGGTGAGCAAAGATCTGAGTGGAGGTGGCCTCATTGGAGTGAGCCGAGAGGAGCTGCGTAAACCCAGGTGAGCAAAGAGCTGAGTGGAGGTGGTCTCAGTGGAGTGAGCCGAGAGGACCTGCGTAAACCCAGGTGAGCAAAGAGCTGAGTGGAGGTGGCCTCAGTGGAGTGAGCGGAGAGGACCTGCGTAAACCCAGGTAGGCAAAGAGCTGAGTAGCAGTGGGCTCAGTGGAGTCAGACGAGAGGACCTGCGTAAACCCAGGTGAGCAAAGAGCTGAGTTGAGGTGGCCTCAGTGGAGTGAGCTGAGAGGACCTGCGTAAACCCAGGTGAACAAAGAGCTGAGTGGAGGTGGTCTCAGTGGAGTGAGCCGAGAGGACCTGCGTAAACCCAGGTGAGCAAAGAGCTGAGTGGAGGTGGCCTCAGTGGAGTGAGCCAAGAGGACCTGTGTAAATCCAGGTAGGCAAAGAGCTGAGTAGCAGTGGCCTCAGTGGAGTCAGACGAGAGGACCTGCGTAAACCCAGGTGAGCAAAGAGCTGAGTGGTGGTGGCCTCAGTGGAGTGAGCTGAGAGGACCTGCGTAAACCCAGGTGAGCAAAGAGCTGAGTGGAGGTGGCCTCAGTGGAGTGAGCCGAGAGGACCTGCGTAAACCCATGTAGGCAAAGAGCTGAGTAAGAGTGGCCTCAGTGGAGTCAGCCGAGAGGACCTGCGTAAACCCAGGTGAAAAAAGAGCTGAGTAGGAGTGGTCTCAGTGGAGTGAGCCGAGAGGGCCTGCGTAAATCCAGGTAGGCAAAGAGCTGAGTAGGAGTGGTCTCAGTGGAGTGAGCCGAGAGGGCCTGCGTAAACCCAGGTAGGCAAAGAGCTGAGTAGCAGTGGCCTCAGTGGAGTAAGCCGAGAGGACCTGCGTAAACCCAGGTCATCAAAGATCTGAGTGGAGGTGGCCTCAGTGGAGTCAGCCGAGAGGACCTGCGTAAACCCAGGTGAGCAAAGAGCTGAGTGGAGGTGGCCTCATTGGAGTGAGCCGAGAGGACCTCCGTAAACCCAGGTGAGCAAAGAGCTGAGTGGAGGTGGTCTCAGTGGAGTGAGCCGAGAGGACCTGCGTAAACCCAGGTGAGCAAAGAGCTGAGTGGAGGTGACCTCAGTGGAGTGAGCCGAGAGGACCTGCGTAAACCCAGGTAGGCAAAGAGCTGAGTAGCAGTGGCCCCAGTGGAGTCAGACGAGAGGACCTGCGTAAACCCAGGTGAGCAAAGAGCTGAGTGGAGATGGCCTCAGTACAGTGAGACAAGAGGACCTGCATAAACCCATGTGAGCAAAGAGCTGAGTGGAGGTGGTCTCAGTGGAGTGGGCCGAGAGGACCTGCGTAAACCCAGGTGAGCAAAGAGGTGAGTGAAGGTGGCCTCAGTTTAGTGAGCCGAGAGGACCTGCGTAAACCCATGTAGGCAAAGAGCTGAGTAAGAGTGGCCTCAGTGGAGTCAGCCGAGAGGACCTGCGTAAACCCAGGTGAGCAAAGAGGTGAGTGAAGGTGGCCTCAGTGGAGTGAGCCGAGAGGACCTGCGTAAACCCATGTAGGCAAAGAGCTGAGAAGGAGTGGCCTCAGTGGAGTCAGCTGAGAGGACCTGCGTAAAACCAGGTGAGCAAAGAGCTGAGTGGAGGTGGCCTCAGTGGAGTCAGCCGAGAGGACCTACGTAAACCCACGTGAGCAAAGAGCTGAGTAGGAGTGGCCTCAGTGGAGTCAGCTGAGAGGACCTGGGTAATCCCAGGTGAGCAAAGAGCTGAGTGGAGGTGGCCTCAGTGGAGTGAGCCGAGAGGACCTGCGTAAACCCAGGTGAGCAAAGAGCTGAGTAGAAGTAGCCTCAGTGGAGGCAGCCGAGAGGACCTGCGTAAACCCATGTGAGCAAAGATCTGAGTGGAGGTGGCCTCAGTGGAGTAAGCCGAGAGGACCTGCGTAAACCCAGGTGAGCAAAGAGCTGAGTGGAGGTGGCCTCAGTGGAGTCAGAAGAGAGGACCTGCGTAAACCCAGGTGAGCAAAGAGCTGAATAGGAGTGGTCTCAGTGGAGTGAGCCGAGAAGACCTGCGTAAACCCAGGTGAGCAAAGAGCTGAGTGGAGGTGGCCTCAGTGGAGTGAGCCTAGAGGACCTGCATAAACTCAGGTGAGGAAAGAGCTGAGTGGAGGTGACCTCAGTGGAGTGAGCCCAGAGGACCTGGGTAAACCCAGGTGAGCAAAGAGCTGAATAGGAGTGGCTTCAGTGGAGGCAGCCGAGAGGACCTGCGTAAACCCAGGTGAGCAAAGATCTGAGTGGAGGTGGCCTCAGTGGAGTAAGCCGAGAGGACCTGCGTAAACCCAGGTGAGCAAAGAGCTGAGTGGAGGTGGCCTCAGTGGAGTCAGCCGAGAGGACCTGCGTAAACCCAGGTGAGCAAAGAGCTGAATAGGAGTGGTCTCAGTGGAGTGAGCCGAGAAGACCTGCGTAAACCCAGGTGAGCAAAGAGCTGAGTGGAGGTGGCCTCAGTGGAGTGAGCCTAGAGGACCTGCGTAAACTCAGGTGAGCAAAGAGCTGAGTGGAGGTGACCTCAGTGGAGTGAGCTCAGAGGACCTGGGTAAACCCAGGTAAGCAAAGAGCTGAATAGGAGTGGCTTCAGTGGAGTGAGCCGAGAGGGCCTGCGTAAACCGAGGTAGGCAAAGAGCTGAGTAGCAGTGGCCTCAGTGGAGTCAGCCGAGAGGACCTGCGTAAACCCAGGTGAGCAAAGAGCTGAGTGGAGGTGGCCTCATTGGAGTGAGCCAAGAGGACCTGCGTAAACCCAGGTGAGCAAAGAGCTGAGTAGAGGTGGCCTCAGTGGAGTGAGCCCAGAGGACCTGGGTAAACCTAGGTGAGCAAACACCTGAGTAGGAGTGGCTTCAGTGGAGGCAGCCGAGAGGACCTGCGTATACCCAGGTGAGCAAAGAGCTGAGTAGCAGTGGCCTCAATGGAGTCAGCCGAGAGGACCTGCGTAAACCCAGGTGAGCAAAGAGCTGAGTGGAGGTGGCCTCATTGGAGTGAGCCAAGAGGACCTGCGTAAACCCAGGTGAGCAAAGAGCTGAGTAGAGGTGGCCTCAGTGGAGAGAGCCCAGAGGACCTGGGTAAACCTAGGTGAGCAAACACCTGAGAAGGAGTGGCTTCAGTGGAGGCAGCCGAGAGGACCTGCGTAAACCCAGGTGAGCAAAGATCTGAGTAGGAGTGGTCTCAGTGGAGTGAGCCGAGAGGGCCTGCGTAAACCCAGGTAGACAAAGAGCTGAGTAGCAGTAGCCTCAGTGGAGTGAGCCTAGAGGACCTGCGTAAACCCAGTTGAGAAAAGATCTGAGTGGAGGTGGCCTCAGTGGAGTCAGCTGAGAGGACCTGCGTCAACCCAGGTGAGCAAAGAGCTGAGTCGCGGTGGCCTCATTGGAGTGAGCCGAGAGGACCTGCGTCAACCCAGGTGAGCAAAGAGCTGAGTGGATGTGGTATCAGTGGAGTGAGCCGAGAGGACCTGCGTAAACCCAGGTGAGCAAAGAGCTGAGTGGAGGTGGCCTCAGTGGAGTGAGCCGAGAGGACCTGCGTAAACCCAGGTAGGCAAAGAGCTGAGTAGTAGTGGCCTCAGTGGAGTGAGCCGAGAGGACCTGCGTAAACCCAGGTGAGCAAAGAGCTGAGTGGAGGTGGTCTCAGTGGAGTGAGCCGAGAGGACCTGCGTAAACCCAGGTGAGCAAAGAGCTGAGTGGAGGTGGCCTCAGTGGAGTGAGCCGGGAGGACCTGCGTAAATCCATGTAGGGAAAGAGCTGAGTAAGAGTGGCCTCAGTGGAGTCAGCCGAGAGGACCTGCGTAAACCCAGGTGAAAAAAGAGCTGAGTAAGAGTGGCCTCACTGGAGTGAGCTGAGAGTAAGTAAGTACAGTCCAGATGACCAAAGATATGAGTGCGGGTGGCCTCAGTGGAGTCAGCCGAGAGGACCTGCGTAAACCCAGGTGAGCAGAGAGCTGAGTAGGAGTGTTCTCAGTGGAGTGAGCCGAGAGGGCCTGCGTAAACCCAGGTAGGCAAAGAGCTGAGTAGCAGTGGCCTCAGTGGAGTCAGCCGAGAGGACCTGCGTAAACCCAGGTGAGCAAAGATCTGAGTGGAGGTGGCTTCAGTGGAGTCAGCCGAGAGGACCTGCGTAAACCGAGGTGAGCAAAGAGCTGAGTGGAGGTGGCCTCAGAGAAGTGAGACAAGAGGACCTGCGTAATCCCATGTGAGCAAAGAGCTGAGTGGAGGTGGTCTCAGTGGAGTGAGCCGAGAGGACCTGCGTAAACCCAGGTGAGCAAAGAGCTGAGTGGAGGTGGTCTCAGTGGAGTGACCAGAGAGGACCTGCGTAAACCCAGGTGAGCAAAGAGCTGAGTGGAGGTGGCCTCAGTGAAGTGAGCCGAGAGGACCTGCGTAAACCCATGTAGGCAAAAAGCTGAGTAAGCGTGGCCTCAGTGGAGTCAGCCGAGAGGACCTGCGTAAACCCAGGTGAAAAAAGAGCTGAGTAAGAGTGGCCTCACTGGAGTGAGCTGAGAGGAGGTGAGTACAGTCCAGCTGACCAAAGATATGAGTGCAGGTGGCCTCAGTGGAGTCAGCCGAGAGGACCTGCGTAAACCCAGGTGAGCAGAGAGCTGAGAAGGAGTGGCCTCAGTGGAGTCAGCTGAGAGGACCTGCGTAAAAGCAGGTGAGCAAAGAGCTGAGTGGAGGTGGCCTCAGTGGAGTCAGCCGAGAGGACCTACGTAAACCCAGGTGAGCAAAGAGCTGAGTAGGAGTGGTCTCAGTGGAGTCAGCCGAGAGGACCTGCGTAAACCCAGGTGAGCAAAGAGCTGAGTGGAGGTGGCCGCAGTGGAGGTAGCCGAGAGAACCTGCGTAAACCCAGGTGAGCAAAGAGCTGAGAGGAGGTGGAGTGAGCCGAGAGGACCTGCGTAAACCCAGGTGAGCAAAGAGCTGATTGGAGGTGGCCTCAGTGGAGTGAGCTGAGAGGACCTGCGTAAACCCAGGTGAGCAAAGAGCTGAGTAGGAGTGGCCTCAGTGGAGTCAGCCGAAAGGACCTGCGTAAACCCAGTTGAGCAAAGAGCTGAGTGGAGGTGTTCTCAGTGGAGTCAGCCAAGAGGACCTACGTAAACCCAGGTGAGCAAAGATCTGAGTAGGAGTGGTCTCAGTGGAGACAGCCGAGAGGACCTGCGTAAACCCAGGTGAGCAAAGAGCTGAGTGGAGGTGGCCTGAGTGGAGTGAGCCGAGAGGACCTGCGTAAACCCAGGTGAGCAAAGAACTGAGGGGAGGTGGCCTCAGTGGAGTGAGCCGAGAGGACCTGCGTAAACCCAGGTAGGCAACGAGCTGAGTAGCAGTGGCCTCAGTGGAGTCAGCCGAGAGGACCTGCGTAAACCCAGGTGAGCAAAGAGCTGAGTGGAGGTGGCCTCAGTGGAGTGAGCCGAGACGACCTCTATAAACCCAGGTGAGCAAAGAGCTGAGTAGGCGTGGTCTCAGTGGAGTGAGCCGACAGGACCTGCGTAAACCCAGCTGAGCAAAGAGCTGAGTGGAGGTGGCCTCAGTGGAGTGAGCCGAGAGGACCTGCGTAAACCCAGGTAGGCAAAGAGCTGAGTAGCAGTGGCCTCAGTGGAGTGAGCCGAGAGGACCTGCGTAAACCCAGGTGAGCAAAGAGCTGAGTGGAGGTGGCCTCATTGGAGTGAGCCGAGAGGACCTGCGTAAACCCAGGTGAGCAAAGAGTTGAGTGGAGGTAGCGTCAGAGCATGAGCCGAGAGGACCTGCGTAAACCCAGGTGAGCAAAGAGCTGAGTAGGAGTGGCCTCAGTGGAGTCAGCCGAGAGGACCTGCGTAAACCCAGGTGAGCAAAGAGCTGAGTGGAGGTGGCCTCATTGGAGTGAGCCGAGAGGACCTGCGTAAACCCAGGTGAGCAAAGAGCTGAGTGGAGGTGGTCTCAGTGGAGTGAGCCGAGAGGACCTGCGTAAACCCAGGTGAGCAAAGAGCTGAGTAGAGGTGGCCTCAGTGCAGTGAGCCGAGAGGACCTGCGTAAACCCAGGTAGGTAAAGAGCTGAGTAGCAGTGGCCTCAGTGGAGTCAGCCGAGAGGACCTGCGTAAACTCAGGTGAGCAAAGAGCTGAGTGGAGGTGGCCTCGGTGGAGTGAGCCGAGAGGACCTGCGTAAACCCAGGTAGGCAAAGAGCTGAGTAGCAGTGGCCTCAGTGGAGTCAGCCCAGAGGACCTGCGTAAACCCAGGTGAGCAAAGAGCTGAATGGAGGTGGCTTCAGTCAGCCAAGAGGACCTGCGTAAACCCAGGTGAGCAGAGAGCTGAGAAGGAGTGGCCTCAGTGGAGTCAGCCGAGAGGACCTGCGTAAACCCAGGTGAGCAAAGAGCTGAGTGGAGGTGGCCTCAGTGGAGGCAGCCGAGAGGACCTGCGTAAACCCAGGTGAGCAAAGAGCTGAGAGGAGGTTGAGTGAGCCGAGAGGACCTGCGTAAACCCAGGTGACAAAGAGCTGAGTAGGAGTGGCCTCCGTGGAGTGAGCCGAGAGGACCTGCGTAAACCCAGGTGAGCAAAGAGCTGATTGGAGGTGGCCTCAGTGGAGTGAGCTGAGAGGACCTGCGTAAACCCAGGTGAGCAAAGAGTTTAGTAGGAGTGGCCTCAGTGGAGTCAGCCGAGAGGACCTGCGTAAACCCAGGTGAGCAAAGAGCTGAGTGGAGGTGTTCTCAGTGGAGTCAGCCAAGAGGACCTACGTAAACCCAGGTGAGCAAAGATCTGAGTAGGAGTGGTCTCAGTGGAGGCAGCCGAGAGGACCTGCGTAAACCCAGGTGAGCAAAGAGCTGAGGGGAGGTGGCCTCAGTGGAGTGAGCCGAGAGGACCTGCGTAAACCCAGGTAGGCAACGAGCTGAGTAGCAGTGGCCTCAGTGGAGTCAGCCGAGAGGACCTGCGTAAACCCAGTTCAGTAAAGAGCTGAGTAAGCGTGGTCTCAGTGGAGTGAGCCGACAGGACCTGCGTAAACCCAGCTGAGCAAAGAGCTGAGTAGGAGTGGTCTCAGTGGAGTGAGCCGAGAGGACCTGCGTAAACCCAGGTGAGCAAAAAGCTGAGTGGATGTGGCCTCAGTGGAGTCAGCTGAGAGGACCTGCGTAAAGCCAGGTAGGCAAAGAGCTGAGTAAGCGTGGTCTCAGTGGAGTGAGCCGGCAGGACCTGCGTAAACCCAGCTGAGCAAAGAGCTGACTGGAGGTGGCCTCAGTGGAGTCAGCCGAGAGGACCTGCGAAAACCCAGGTGAGCAAAGAGCTGAGTGGAGGTGCCTCAGTGGAGTGAGCCGAGAGGACCTGCGTAAACCCAGGTAGGCAAAGAGCTGAGTAGGAGTGGCCTCAGTGGAGTGAGCCGAGAGGACCTGCGTAAACCCAGGTAGGCTTAGAGTTGAGTAGGAGTGGCCTCAGTGGAGTCAGCCGAGAGGACCTGCGTAAACCCAGGTGAGCAAAGAGCTGAGTGGAGGTGGCCTCATTGGAGTGAGCCGAGAGTACCTGCGTAAACCCAGGTGAGCAAAGAGCTGAGTGGAGGTGGTCTCAGTGGAGTGAGCCGACAGGACCTGCGTAAACCCAGGTGAGCAAAGAGCTGAGTGGAGGTGGCCTCAGTGCAGTGAGCCGAGAGGACCTGCGTAAACCCAGGTAGGCAAAGAGCTGAGTAGCAGTGGCCTCAGTGGAGTCAGCCGAGAGGACCTGCGTAAACCCAGGTGAGCAAAGAGCTGAGTGAAGGTGGTCTCAGTGGAGTCAGCCAAGAGGACCTGCGTAAACCTAGGTGAGCAAAGAGCTGAGTAGGAGTGGTCTCAGTGGAGTGAGCTGAGAGGACCTGCGTAAACCCAGGTGATCAAAGAGCTGAGTGGAGGTGGCCTCAGTGGAGTCAGTCGGGAGGACCTCGTAAACCCAGGTGAGCAAAGAGCTGAGTGGAGGTGGCCTCAGTGGAGTCAGCCGAGAGGACCTGCGTAAACCCAGGTGAACAAAGAGCTGAGTAGGAGTGGTCTCAGTGGAGTGAGCCGAGAGGGCCTGCGTAAACCCAGGTGAGCAAAGATCTGAGTGGAGGTGGCCTCAGTGGAGTCAGTCGGGAGGACCTGCGTAAACCCAGGTGAGCAAAGAGCTGAGTGGAGGTGGCCTCAGTGGAGTCAGCTGAGAGGACCTGCGTAAACCCAGGTGAACAAAGAGCTGAGTAGGAGTGGTCTCAGTGGAGTGAGCCGAGAGGGCCTGCGTAAGCCCAGGTAGGCAAAGAGCTGAGTAGCAGTGGCCTCAGTGGAGTCAGCCGAGAGGACCTGCGTAAACCCAGGTGAGCAAAGATCTGAGTGGAGGTGGCCTCAGTGGAGTGAGCCTAGAGGACCTGCGTAAACCCAGGTCAGCAAAGAGCTGAGTGGAGGTGGCCTCAGTGGAGTGAGCCCAGAGGACCTGGGTAAACCCAGGTAAGCAAACACCTGAGTAGGAGTGGCTTCAGTGGAGGCAGCCGAGAGGACCTGCGTAAACCCAGGTGAGCAAAGATCTGAGTAGGAGTGGTCTCAGTGGAGTCAGCTGAGAGGACCTGCGTAAACCCAGGTGAGCAAAGAGCTGAGTGGAGGTGGCCTCAGTGGAGTCAGCCGAGAGGACCTGCGTAAACCCAGGTGAGCAAAGAGGTGAGTGGAGGTGGCCTCAGTGGAGTCAGCCGAGAGGACCTGCGTAAACCCAGGTCAGCAAAGAGCTGACTGGAGGTGGCCTCAGTGGACTGAGCCGAGAGGACCTGCGTAAACCCAGGTGAGCAAAGAGCTGAGTGGAGGTGGCCTCATTGGAGAGAGCCCAGAGGACCTGCGTAAACCCAGGTGAGCAAAGAGCTGAGTGGAGGTGGTCTCAGTGGAGTGAGCCGAGAGGACCTGCGTAAACCCAGGTGAGTAAAGAGCTGAGTGGAGGTGGCCTCAGTGGAGTGAGCCGAGAGGACCTGCGTAAACCCAGGTAGGCAAAGACCTGAGTAGCAGTGGCCTCAGTGGAGTCAGCCGAGAGGACCTGCGTAAACCCAGGTGAGCAAAGAGCTGAGTGGAGGTGGCCTCAGTGGAGTGAGACAAGAGGACCTGCGTAAACCCATGGGAGCAAAGAGCTGAGTGGACGTGGTCTCAGTGGAGTGAGCTGAGAGGACCTGCGTAAACCCAGGTGAGCAAAGAGCTGAGTGGAGGTGGCCTCAGTGGAGTGAGCCGAGAGGACCTGCGTAAACCCATGTAGGCAAAGAGCTGAGTAAGAGTGGCCTCAGTGGAGTCAGCCGAGAGGACCTGCGTAAACCCAGGTGAAAAAAGAGCTGAGTAAGAGTGGCCTCACTGGAGTGAGCTGAGAGGAGGTGAGTACAGTCCAGCTGACCAAAGATATGAGTGCAGGTGGCCTCAGTGGAGTCAGCCGAGAGGACCTGCGTAAACCCAGGTGAGGAGAGAGCTGAGAAGGAGTGGCCTCAGTGGAGTCAGCTGAGAGGACCTGCGTAAAACCAGGTGAGCAAAGAGCTGAGTGGAGGTGGCCTCAGTGGAGTGAGCCGAGAGGACCTGCGTAAACCCAGGTAGGCAAAGAGCTGAGTAGCAATGGCCTCAGTGGAGTCAGCCGAGATGACCTGCGTAAACCCAGGTGAGCAAAGAGCTGAGTGGAGGTGGCCTCATTGGAGTGAGCCGAGAGGACCTGTGTAAACCCAGGTGAGCAAAGAGCTGAGTGGAGGTGGTCTCAGTGGAGTGAGCCGAGAGGACCTGCGTAAACCCAGGTGAGCAAAGAGCTGAGTGGAGGTGGTCTCAGTGGAGTGAGCCGAGAGGACCTGCGTAAACCCAGGTGAGCAAAGAGCTGAGTGGAGGTGGCCTCAGTGGAGTGAGCCGAGAGGTCCTGCGTAAACCCAGGTAGGCAAAGAGCTGAGTAGCAGTGGCCTCAGTGGAGTGAGCCGAGAGGACCTGCGTAAACCCAGGTCAGCAAAGATCTGACTGGAGGTGGCCTCAGTGGAGTGAGCCGAGAGGACCTGCGTAAACCCAGGTGAGCAAAGATCTGAGTGGAGGTGGCCTGAGTGGAGTCAGCCGAGAGGACCTGCGTAAACCCAGGTGAGCAAAGAGCTGAGTGGAGGTGGCTTCAGTGGAGTGAGCCGAGAGGACCTGCGTAAACCCAGGTGAGCAAAGAGCTGAGTAGAAGTAGCCTCAGTGGAGGCAGCCGAGAGGACCTGCGTAAACCCAAGTGAGCAAAGAGCTGAGTGGAGGTGGCCTCAGTGGAGTCAGCCGAAAGGACCTGCGTAAACCCAGGTGAGCACAGAGCTGAGTAGCAGTGGCCTCAGTGGAGTGAGCCGAGAGGACCTGCGTAAACCCAGGTCAGCAAAGACCTGAGTGGAGGTGGCCTCAGTGGAGTGAGCCTAGAGGACCTGCGTAAACCCAGGTGAGCAAAGAGCTGAGTGGAGGTGGCCTCAGTGGAGTGAGCCCAGAGGACCTGGATAAACCCAGGTGAGCAAACACCTGAGTAGGAGAAGCTTCAGTGGAGGCAGCCGAGAGGACCTGCGTAAACCCAGGTGAGCAAAGATCTGAGTAGGAGTGGTCTCAGTGGAGTGAGCCGAGAGGACCTGCGTAAATCCAGGTAGGCAAAGAGCTGAGTAGCAGTGGCCTCAGTGGAGTCAGCCGAGAGGACCTGCGTAAACCCAGGTGAGCAAAGAGCTGAGTGGAGGTGGCCTCAGTGGAGTCAGCCGAGAGGACCTGCGTAAACCCAGGTCAGCAAAGAGCTGAGTGGAGGTGGCCTCAGTGGAGTCAGCCGAGAGGACCTGCGTAAACCCAGGTGAGCAAAGAGGTAAGTGGAGGTGGCCTCAGTGGAGTCAGCCGAGAGGACCTGCGTAAACCCAGGTCAGCAAAGAGCTGAGTGGAGGTGGCCTCAGTGGACTGAGCAGAGAGGACCTGCGTAAACCCATGTGAGCAAAGAGCTGAGTGGAGGTGGTCTCATTGGAGAGAGCCCAGAGGACCTGCGTAAACCCAGGTGAGCAAAGAGCTGAGTGGAGGTGGTCTCAGTGGAGTGAGCCGAGAGGACCTGCTTAAACCCAGGTGAGCAAAGAGCTGAGTGGAGGTGGCCTCAGTGGAGTGAGCCGAGAGGACCTGCGTAAACCCAGGTAGGCAAAGAGCTGAGTAGCAGTGGCCTCAGTGGAGTCAGCCGAGAGGACCTGCGTAACCCAGGTGAGCAAAGAGCTGAGTGGAGGTGGCCTCAGTGGAGTGAGACAAGAGGACCTGTGTAAACCCATGTGAGCAAAGAGCTGAGTGGACGTGGTCTCAGTGGAGTGAGCCGAGAGGACCTGCGTAAACCCAGGTGAGCAAAGAGCTGAGTGGAGGTGGCCTCAGTGGAGTGAGCCGAGAGGACCTGCGTAAACCCATGTAGGCAAAGAGCTGAGTAAGAGTGGCCTCAGTGGAGTCAGCCGAGAGGACCTGCGTAAACCGAGGTGAAAAAAGAGCTGAGTAAGAGTGGCCTCACTGGAGTGAGCTGAGAGGAGGTGAGTACAGTCCAGCTGACCAAAGATATGAGTGCAGGTGGCCTCAGTGGAGTCAGCCGAGAGGACCTGCGTAAATCCAGGTGAGGAGAGAGCTGAGAAGGAGTGGCCTCAGTGGAGTCAGCTGAGAGGACCTGCGTAAAACCAGGTGAGCAAAGAGCTGAGTGGAGGTGGCCTCATTGGAGTGAGACGAGAGGAGCTGTGTAAACCCAGGTGAGCAAAGAGCTGAGTGGAGGTGTTCTCAGTGGAGTCAGCCAAGAGGACCTACGTAAACCCAGGTGAGCAAAGATCTGAGTAGGAGTGGTCTCAGTGGAGGCAGCCGAGAGGACCTGCGTAAACCCAGGTGAGCAAAGAGCTGAGGGGAGGTGGCCTCAGTGGAGTGAGCCGAGAGGACCTGCGTAAACCCAGGTAGGCAACGAGCTGAGTAGCAGTGGCCTCAGTGGAGTCAGCCGAGAGGACCTGCGTAAACCCAGTTGAGTAAAGAGCTGAGTAAGCGTGGTCTCAGTGGAGTGAGCCGACAGGACCTGCGTAAACCCAGCTGAGCAAAGAGCTGAGTAGGAGTGGTCTCAGTGGAGTGAGCCGAGAGGACCTGCGTAAACCCAGGTGAGCAAAGAGCTGAGTGGAGGTGGCCTCAGTGGAGTCAGCTGAGAGGACCTGCGTAAAGCCAGGTAGGCAAAGAGCTGAGTAAGCGTGGTCTCAGTGGAGTGAGCCGACAGGACCTGCGTAAACCCAGCTGAGCAAAGAGCTGAGTGGAGGTGGCCTCAGTGGAGTCAGCCGAGAGGACCTGCGAAAACCCAGGTGAGCAAAGAGCTGAGTGGAGGTGCCTCAGTGGAGTGAGCCGAGAGGACCTGCGTAAACCCAGGTAGGCAAAGAGCTGAGTAGGAGTGGCCTCAGTGGAGTGAGCCGAGAGGACCTGCGTAAACCCAGGTAGGCTTAGAGTTGAGTAGGAGTGGCCTCAGTGGAGTCAGCCGAGAGGACCTGCGTAAACCCAGGTGAGCAAAGAGCTGAGTGGAGGTGGCCTCATTGGAGTGAGCCGAGAGTACCTGCGTAAACCCAGGTGAGCAAAGAGCTGAGTGGAGGTGGTCTCAGTGGAGTGAGCCGACAGGACCTGCGTAAACCCAGGTGAGCAAAGAGCTGAGTGGAGGTGGCCTCACTGCAGTGAGCCGAGAGGACCTGCGTAAACCCAGGTAGGCAAAGAGCTGAGTAGCAGTGGCCTCAGTGGAGTCAGCCGAGAGGACCTGCGTAAACCCAGGTGAGCAAAGAGCTGAGTGAAGGTGGTCTCAGTGGAGTCAGCCAAGAGGACCTGCGTATACCTAGGTGAGCAAAGAGCTGAGTAGGAGTGGTCTCAGTGGAGTGAGCTGAGAGGACCTGCGTAAACCCAGGTGATCAAAGAGCTGAGTGGAGGTGGCCTCAGTGGAGTCAGTCGGGAGGACCTCGTAAACCCAGGTGAGCAAAGAGCTGAGTGGAGGTGGCCTCAGTGGAGTCAGCCGAGAGGACCTGCGTAAACCCAGGTGAACAAAGAGCTGAGTAGGAGTGGTCTCAGTGGAGTGAGCCGAGAGGGCCTGCGTAAACCCAGGTGAGCAAAGATCTGAGTGGAGGTGGCCTCAGTGGAGTCAGTTGGGAGGACCTGCGTAAACCCAGGTGAGCAAAGAGCTGAGTGGAGGTGGCCTCAGTGGAGTCAGCCGAGAGGACCTGCGTAAACCCAGGTGAACAAAGAGCTGAGTAGGAGTGGTCTCAGTGGAGTGAGCCGAGAGGGCCTGCGTAAGCCCAGGTAGGCAAAGAGCTGAGTAGCAGTGGCCTCAGTGGAGTCAGCCGAGAGGACCTGCGTAAACCCAGGTGAGCAAAGATCTGAGTGGAGGTGGCCTCAGTGGAGTGAGCCTAGAGGACCTGCGTAAACCCAGGTCAGCAAAGAGCTGAGTGGAGGTGGCCTCAGTGGAGTGAGCCCAGAGGACCTGGGTAAACCCAGGTGAGCAAACACCTGAGTAGGAGTGGCTTCAGTGGAGGCAGCCGAGAGGACCTGCGTAAACCCAGGTGAGCAAAGATCTGAGTAGGAGTGGTCTCAGTGGAGTCAGCTGAGAGGACCTGCGTAAACCCAGGTGAGCAAAGAGCTGAGTGGAGGTGGCCTCAGTGGAGTCAGCCGAGAGGACCTGCGTAAACCCAGGTGAGCAAAGAGGTGAGTGGAGGTGGCCTCAGTGGAGTCAGCCGAGAGGACCTGCGTAAACCCAGGTCAGCAAAGAGCTGAGTGGAGGTGGCCTCAGTGGACTGAGCCGAGAGGACCTGCGTAAACCCAGGTGAGCAAAGAGCTGAGTGGAGGTGGCCTCATTGGAGAGAGCCCAGAGGACCTGCGAAAACCCAGGTGAGCAAAGAGCTGAGTGGAGGTGGTCTCAGTGGAGTGAGCCGAGAGGACCTGCGTAAACCCAGGTCAGCAAAGAGCTGAGTGGAGGTGGCCTCAGTGGAGTGAGCCGAGAGGACCTGCGTAAACCCAGGTAGGCAAAGACCTGAGTAGCAGTGGCCTCAGTATAGTCAGCCGAGAGGACCTGCGTAAACCCAGGTGAGCAAAGAGCTGAGTGGAGGTGGCCTCAGTGGAGTGAGACAAGAGGACCTGCGTAAACCCATGGGAGCAAAGAGCTGAGTGGACGTGGTCTCAGTGGAGTGAGCTGAGAGGACCTGCGTAAACCCAGGTGAGCAAAGAGCTGAGTGGAGGTGGCCTCAGTGGAGTGAGCCGAGAGGACCTGCGCAAACCCATGTAGGCAAAGAGCTGAGTAAGAGTGGCCTCAGTGGAGTCAGCCGAGAGGACCTGTGTAAACCCAGGTGAAAAAAGAGCTGAGTAAGAGTGGCCTCACTGGAGTGAGCTGAGAGGAGGTGAGTACAGTCCAGCTGACCAAAGATATGAGTGCAGGTGGCCTCAGTGGAGTCAGCCGAGAGGACCTGCGTAAACCCAGGTGAGGAGAGAGCTGAGAAGGAGTGGCCTCAGTGGAGTCAGCTGAGAGGACCTGCGTAAAACCAGGTGAGCAAAGAGCTGAGTGGAGGTGGCCTCAGTGGAGTGAGCCGAGAGGACCTGCGTAAACCCAGGTAGGCAAAGAGCTGAGTAGCAGTGGCCTCAGTGGAGTCAGCCGAGAGGACCTGCGTAAACCCAGGTGAGCAAAGAGCTGAGTGGAGGTGGCCTCATTGGAGTGAGCCGAGAGGACCTGTGTAAACCCAGGTGAGCAAAGAGCTGAGTGGAGGTGGTCTCAGTGGAGTGAGCCGAGAGGACCTGCGTAAACCCAGGTGAGCAAAGAGCTGAGTGGAGGTGGTCTCAGTGGAGTGAGCCGAGAGGACCTGCGTAAACCCAGGTGAGCAAAGAGCTGAGTGGAGGTGGCCTAAGTGGAGTGAGCCGAGAGGTCCTGCGTAAACCCAGGTAGGCAAAGAGCTGAGTAGCAGTGGCCTCAGTGGAGTGAGCCGAGAGGACCTGCGTAAACCCAGGTCAGCAAAGATCTGAGTGGAGGTGGCCTCAGTGGAGTGAGCCGAGAGGACCTGCGTAAACCCAGGTGAGCAAAGATCTGAGTGGAGGTGGCCTCAGTGGAGTCAGCCGAGAGGACCTGCGTAAACCCAGGTGAGCAAAGAGCTGAGTGGAGGTGGCTTCAGTGGAGTGAGCCTAGAGGACCTGCGTAAACCCAGGTGAGCAAAGAGCTGAGTAGAAGTAGCCTCAGTGGAGGCAGCCAAGAGGACCTGCGTAAACCCAAGTGAGCAAAGAGCTGAGTGGAGGTGGCCTCAGTGGAGTCAGCCGAAAGGACCTGCGTAAACCCAGGTGAGCACAGAGCTGAGTAGCAGTGGCCTCAGTGGAGTGAGCCGAGAGGACCTGCGTAAACCCAGGTCAGCAAAGACCTGAGTGGAGGTGGCATCAGTGGAGTGAGCTGAGAGGGCCTGCGTAAACCCAGGTGAGCAAAGATCTGAGTAGGAGTGGTCTCAGTGGAGTGAGCCGAGAGGGCCTGCGTAAACCCAGGTAGGCAAAGAGCTGAGTAGCAGTGGCCTCAGTGGAGTCAGCCGAGAGGACTTGCGTAAACCCAGGTGAGCAAAGATCTGAGTGGAGGTGGCCTCAGTGGAGTGAGCCTAGAGGACCTGCGTAAACCCAGGTGAGCAAAGAGCTGAGTGGAGGTGGCCTCAGTGGAGTGAGCCGAGAGGACCTGCGTAAACCCAGGTAGGCAAAGAGCTGAGTAGCAGTGGCCTCAGTGGAGTCAGCCGAGAGGACCTGCGTAAACCCAGGTGAGCAAAGAGCTGAGTGGAGGTGGCCTCATTGGAGTGAGCCGAGAGGACCTGTGTAAACCCAGGTGAGCAAAGAGCTGAGTGGAGGTGGTCTCAGTGGAGTGAGCCGAGAGGACCTGCGTAAACCCAGGTGAGCAAAGAGCTGAGTGGAGGTGGTCTCAGTGGAGTGAGCCGAGAGGACCTGCGTAAACCCAGGTGAGCAAAGAGCTGAGTGGAGGTGGCCTCAGTGGAGTGAGCCGAGAGGTCCTGCGTAAACCCAGGTAGGCAAAGAGCTGAGTAGCAGTGGCCTCAGTGGAGTGAGCCGAGAGGACCTGCGTAAACCCAGGTCAGCAAAGATCTGAGTGGAGGTGGCCTCAGTGGAGTGAGCCGAGAGGACCTGCGTAAACCCAGGTGAGCAAAGATCTGAGTGGAGGTGGCCTCAGTGGAGTCAGCCGAGAGGACCTGCGTAAACCCAGGTGAGCAAAGAGCTGAGTGGAGGTGGCTTCAGTGGAGTGAGCCTAGAGGACCTGCGTAAACCCAGGTGAGCAAAGAGCTGAGTAGAAGTAGCCTCAGTGGAGGCAGCCAAGAGGACCTGCGTAAACCCAAGTGAGCAAAGAGCTGAGTGGAGGTGGCCTCAGTGGAGTCAGCCGAAAGGACCTGCGTAAACCCAGGTGAGCACAGAGCTGAGTAGCAGTGGCCTCAGTGGAGTGAGCCGAGAGGACCTGCGTAAACCCAGGTCAGCAAAGACCTGAGTGGAGGTGGCATCAGTGGAGTGAGCTGAGAGGGCCTGCGTAAACCCAGGTGAGCAAAGATCTGAGTAGGAGTGGTCTCAGTGGAGTGAGCCGAGAGGGCCTGCGTAAACCCAGGTAGGCAAAGAGCTGAGTAGCAGTGGCCTCAGTGGAGTCAGCCGAGAGGACTTGCGTAAACCCAGGTGAGCAAAGATCTGAGTGGAGGTGGCCTCAGTGGAGTGAGCCTAGAGGACCTGCGTAAACCCAGGTGAGCAAAGAGCTGAGTGGAGGTGGCCTCAGTGGAGTGAGCCCAGAGGACCTGGATAAACCCAGGTGAGCAAACACCTGAGTAGGAGTGGCTTCAGTGGAGGCAGCCGAGAGGACCTGCGTAAACCCAGGTGAGCAAAGATCTGAGTAGGAGTGGTCTCAGTGGAGTGAGCCGAGAGGACCTGCGTAAATCCAGGTAGGCAAAGAGCTGAGTAGCAGTGGCCTCAGTGGAGTCAGCCGAGAGGACCTGCGTAAACCCAGGTGAGCAAAGAGCTGAGTGGAGGTGGCCTCAGTGGAGTCAGCCGAGAGGACCTGCGTAAACCCAGGTGAGCAAAGAGCTGAGTGGAGGTGGCCTCAGTGGAGTCAGCCGAGAGGACCTGCGTAAACCCAGGTGAGCAAAGAGGTGAGTGGAGGTGGCCTCAGTGGAGTCAGCCGAGAGGACCTGCGTAAACCCAGGTCAGCAAAGAGCTAAGTGGAGGTGGCCTCAGTGGACTGAGCCGAGAGGACCTGCGTAAACCCATGTGAGCAAAGAGCTGAGTGGAGGTGGTCTCATTGGAGAGAGCCCAGAGGACCTGCGTAAACCCAGGTGAGCAAAGAGCTGAGTGGAGGTGGCCTCAGTGGAGTGAGCCGAGAGGACCTGCGTAAACCCAGGTAGGCAAAGAGTTGAGTAGCAGTGGCCTCAGTGGAGTGAGCCGAGAGGACCTGCGTAAACCCAGGTCAGCAAAGATCTGAGTGGAGGTGGCCTCAGTGGAGTGAGCCGAGAGGACCTCCGTAAACCCAGGTGAGCAAAGATCTGAGTGGAGGTGGCCTCAGTGGAGTCAGCCGAGAGGACCTGCGTAAACCCAGGTGAGCAAAGAGCTGAGTGGAGGTGGCTTCAGTGGAGTGAGCCGAGAGGACCTGCGTAAACCCAGGTGAGCAAAGAGCTGAGTAGAAGTAGCCTCAGTGGAGGCAGCCAAGAGGACCTGCGTAAACCCAAGTGAGCAAAGAGCTGAGTGGAGGTGGCCTCAGTGGAGTCAGCCGAAAGGACCTGCGTAAACCCAGGTGAGCAAAGAGCTGAGTAGCAGTGGCCTCAGTGGAGTGAGCCGAGAGGACCTGCGTAAACCCAGGTCAGCAAAGATCTGAGTGGAGGTGGCCTCAGTGGAGTGAGCCGAGAGGGCCTGCGTAAACCCAGGTGAGAAAAGATCTGAGTAGGAGTGGCCTCAGTGGAGTGAGCCCAGAGGACCTTGGTAATCCCAGGTGAGCAAACACCTGAGCAGGAGTGGCTTCAGTGGAGGCAGCTGAGAGGACCTGCGTAAACCCAGGTGAGCAAAGATCTGAGTAGGAGTGGTCTCAGTGGAGTGAGCCGAGAGGGCCTGCGTAAACCCAGGTGAGCAAAGATCTGAGTGGAGGTGGCCTCAGTGGAGTCAGCCGAGAGGACCTGCGTAAACCCAGGTGAGCAAAGAGCTGAGTGGAGGTGGCTTCAGTGGAGTGAGCCGAAAGGACCTGCGTAAACCCAGGTGAGCACAGAGCTGAGTAGCAGTGGCCTCAGTGGAGTGAGCCGAGAGGACCTGCGTAAACCCAGGTCAGCAAAGACCTGAGTGGAGGTGGCCTCAGTGGAGTGAGCTGAGAGGGCCTGCGTAAACCCAGGTGAGCAAAGATCTGAGTAGGAGTGGTCTCAGTGGAGTGAGCCGAGAGGGCCTGCGTAAACCCAGGTAGGCAAAGAGCTGAGTAGCAGTGGCCTCAGTGGAGTCAGCCGAGAGGACTTGCGTAAACGCAGGTGAGCAAAGATCTGAGTAGAGGTGGCCTCAGTGGAGTGAGCCTAGAGGACCTGCGTAAACCCAGGTGAGCAAAGAGCTGAGTGGAGGTGTTCTCAGTGGAGTGAGCCCAGAGGACCTGGATAAACCCAGGTGAGCAAACACCTGAGTAGGAGTGGCTTCAGTGGAGGCAGCCAAGAGGACCTGCGTAAACCCAGGTGAGCAAAGATCTGAGTAGGAGTGGTCTCGGTGGAGTGAGCCGAGAGGACCTGCGTAAATCCAGGTAGGCAAAGAGCTGAGTAGCAGTGGCCTCAGTGGAGTCAGCCGAGAGGACCTGCGTAAACCCAGGTGAGCAAAGAGCTGAGTGGAGGTGGCCTCAGTGGAGTCAGCCGAGAGGACCTGCGTAAACCCAGGTGAGCAAAGAGCTGAGTGGAGGTGGCCTCAGTGGAGTCAGCCGAGAGGACCTGCATAAATCCATGTGAGCAAAGAGCTGAGTGGAGGTGGTCTCGATGGAGTGAGCCGAGAGGACCTGCGTAAACCCAGGTGAGCAAAGAGCTGAGTGGAGGTGGCCTCATTGGAGTGAGCCGAGAGGACCTGTGTAAACCCAGGTGAGCAAAGAGCTGAGTGGAGTTGGCCTCAGTGGAATGAGCCGAGAGGACCTGCGTAAACCAAGGTGAGCAAAGAGCTGAGTAGCAGTGGCCTCAGTGGAGTCAGATGAGAGGACCTGCGTAAACCCAGGTGAGCAAAGAGCTGAGTGGAGGTGGCCCCAGTGGAGTCAGCCGAGAAGACCTGCGTAAACCCAGGTGAGCAAAGAGCTGAGTGGAGGTGGTCTCAGTGGAGTGAGCCGAGAGGACCTGCGTAAACCCAGGTAGGCAAAGAGCTGAGTGGAGGTGGCCTCAGTGTAGTCAGCCGAGAGGACCTGCGCAAACCCAGGTGAGCAAAGAGCTGAGTGGAGGTGGCCTCAGTGGAGTGAGACAAGAGGACCTGCGTAAACACATGTGAGGAAAGAGCTGAGTGGAGGTGGTCTCAGTGGAGTGAGCCGAGAGGACCTGCGTAAACCCAGGTGAGCAAAGAGCTGAGTGGAGGTGGCCTCAGTGGAGTCAGCCGAGAGGACCTGCGTAAACCCAGGTGAGCAAAGAGCTGAGTGGAGGTGGCCTCAGTGGAGTGAGCCGAGAGGACCTGTGTAAACCCAGGTAGGCAAGGAGCTGAGTAAGAGTGGCCTCACTGGAGTGAGCTGAGAGGAGGTGAGTATAGTCCAGCTGACCAAAGATATGAGTGCGGGTGGCCTCAGTGGAGTCAGCCGAGAGGACCTGCGTAAACCCAGGTGAGGAGAGAGCTGAGAAGGAGTGGCCTCAGTGGAGTCAGCTGAGAGGACCTGCGTAAAACCTGGTGAGCAAAGAGCTGAGTGGAGGTGGCCTCAGTGGAGTGAGCAAAGAGGACCTGCGTAAACCCAGGTAGGCAAAGAGCTGAGTAGCAGTGGCCTCAGTGGAGTCAGCCGAGAGGACCTGCGTAAACCCAGGTGAGCAAAGAGCTGAGTGGAGGTGGCCTCAGTGGAGTCAGCCGAGAGGACCTGTGTAAACCCAGGTGAGCAAAGAGCTGAGTGGAGGTGGTCTCAGTGGAGTGAGCCGAGAGGACCTGCGAAACCCAGGTGAGCAAAGAGCTGAGTGGAGGTGGTCTCAGTGGAGTGAGCCGAGAGGACCTGCGTAAACCCAGGTGAGCAAAGAGCTGAGTGGAGGTGGCCTCAGTGGAGTGAGCCGAGAGGACCTGCGTAAACCCAGGTAGGCAAAGAGCTGAGTAGCAGTGGCCTCAGTGGAGTGAGCCGAGAGGACCTGCGTAAACCCAGGTCAGCAAAGATCTGAGTGGAGGTGGCCTCAGTGGAGTGAGCCGAGAGGGCCTGCGTAAACCCAGGTGAGCAAAGATCTGAGTAGGAGTGGTCTCAGTGGAGTGAGCCGAGAGGGCCTGCGTAAACCCAGGTAGGCAAAGAGCTGAGTAGCAGTGGCCTCAGTGGAGTCAGCCGAGAGGACCTGCGTAAACCCAGGTGAGCAAAGATCTGAGTGGAGGTGGCCTCAGTGGAGTGAGCCTAGAGGACCTGCGTAAACCCAGGTGAGCAAAGAGCTGAGTGGAGGTGGCCTCAGTGGAGTGAGCCCAGAGGACCTGGGTAAACCCAGGTGAGCAAACACCTGAGTAGGAGTGGCTTCAGTGGAGGCAGCCGAGAGGACCTGCGTAAACCCAGGTGAGCAAAGATCTGATTAGGAGTGGTCTCAGTGGAGTGAGCCGAGAGGACCTGCGTAAACCCAGGTGGGCAAAGATCTGAGTAGGAGTGGCCTCAGTGGAGTCAGCCGAGAGGACCTGCGTAAACCCAGGTGAGCAAAGAGCTGAGTGGAGGTGGCCTCAGTGGAGTGAGCCGAGAGGACCTGCATAAACCCAGGTGAGCAAAGAGCTGAGTGGAGGTGGCCTCATTGGAGAGAGCCCAGAGGACCTGCGTAAACCCAGGTGAGCAAAGAGCTGAGTGGAGGTGGCCTCAGTGGAGTGAGCCGAGAGGACCTGCGTAAACGCAGGTGAGCAAAGATCTGAGTAGGAGTGGTCTCAGTGGAGTGAGCCGAGAGGGCCTGCGTAAACCCAGGTAGGCAAAGAGCTGAGTGGAGGTGGCCTCAGTGGACTGAGCCGAGAGGACCTGCGTAAACCCAGGTGAGCAAAGAGCTGAGTGGAGGTGGCCTCATTGGAGAGAGCCCAGAGGACCTGGTTAAACCCAGGTAGGCAAAGAGCTGAGCAGAAGTAGCCTCAGTGGAGGCAGCCGAGAGGACCTGCGTAAACCCAGGTGAGCAAAGAGCTGAGTGGAGGTGGCCTCAGTGGAGTGAGCCGAGAAGACCTGCGTAAACCCAGGTAGGCAAAGAGCTGAGTGGAGGTGGCCTCAGTGGAGTGAGCCGAGAGGACCTGCGTAAACCCAGGTGAGCAAAGAGCTGAGTGGAGGTGGCCTCAGTGGAGTGAGCCGAGAGGGCCTGCGTAAACCCAGGTGAGCAAAGATCTGAGTAGGAGTGGTCTCAGTGGAGTGAGCCGAGAGGGCCTGCGTAAACCCAGGTAGGCAAAGAGCTGAGTAGCAGTGGCCTCAGTGGAGTCAGCCGAGAGGACCTGCGTAAACCCAGGTGAGCAAAGATCTGAGTGGAGGTGGCCTCAGTGGAGTGAGCCCAGAGGACCTGCGTAAACCCAGGTGAGCAAAGATCTGAGTGGAGGTGGCCTCAGTGGAGTGAGCCTAGAGGACCTGCGTAAACCCAGGTGAGCAAAGAGCTGAGTGGAGGTGGCCTCAGTGGAGTGAGCCCAGAGGACCTGGGTAAACCCAGGTGAGCAAACACCTGAGTAGGAGTGGCTTCAGTGGAGGCAGCCGAGAGGACCTGCGTAAACCCAGGTGAGCAAAGATCTGAGTAGGAGTGGTCTCAGTGGAGTGAGACAAGAGGACCTGCGTAAACCCAGGTGAGCAAAGATCTGAGTAGGAGTGGCCTCAGTGGAGTCAGCCGAGAGGACCTGCGTAAACCCAGGTGAGCAAAGAGCTGAGTGGAGGTGGCCTCAGTGGACTGAGCCGAGAGGACCTGCGTAAACCCAGGTGAGTAAAGAGCTGAGTGGAAGTGGCCTCAGTGGAGTGAGCCCAGAGGACCTGGGTAAACCCAGGTGAGCAAAGAGCTGAGTGGAGGTGGCCTCAGTGGAGTGAGCCGAGAGCACCTGCGTAAACCCAGGTGAGCAAAGAGCTGAGTGGAGGTGGCCTCAGTGGAGTGAGCCAAGAGGACCTGCGTAAACCCAGGTGAGCAAAGAGCTGAGTGGAGGTGGCCTCAGTGGAGTCAGCCGAGAGGACCTGCGTAAACCCAGGTGAGCAAAGAGCTGAGTGGAGGTGCCTCAGTGGACTGAGCCGAGAAGACCTGCGTAAACCCAGGTGAGCAAAGAGCTGAGTGGAGGTGGCCTCAGTGGAGTCAGTCGGGAGGACCTGCGTAAACCCAGGTGAGCAAAGAGCTGAGTGGAGGTGGCCTCAGTGGAGTGAGCCGAGAGGACCTGTGTAAACCCAAGTGAGCAAAGAGCTGAGTGGCGGTGGCCTCATTGGAGTGAGCGGAGAGGACCTGTGTAAACCCAGGTAGGCAAAGAGCTGAGTGGAGGTGGTCTCAGTGGAGTGAGCCGAGAGGACCTGCGTAAACCCAGGTGAGCAAAGAGCTGAGTGGAGGTGGCCTCAGTGGAGTCAGCCAAGAGGACCTGCGTAAACCCAGGTGAGCAAAGAGCTGAGTGGAGGTGCCTCAGTCAGCCAAGAGGACCTGCGTAAACCCAGGTGAGTAAAGAGGTGAGTGGAGGTGCTTCAGTCAGCGAAGAGGACCTGCGTAAACCCAGGTGAGTAAAGAGCTGAGTGGAGGTGGTCTCAGTGGAGTGAGCCGAGAGGACCTGCGTAAACCCAGGTGAGCAAAGAGCTGAGTGGAGGTGCCTCAGTCAGCGAAGAGGACCTGCGTAAACCCAGGTGAGTAAAGAGGTGAGTGGAGGTGGCCTCAGTGGAGTGAGCCGAGAGGGCCTGCGTAAACCCAGGTGAGTAAAGAGCTGAGTGGAGGTGGTCTCAGTGGAGTCAGCTGAGAGGACCTGCGTAAACCGAGGTGAGCAAAGAGCTGAGTGGAGGTGGTCTCAGTGGAGTCAGCCAAGAGGACCTGCGTAAACCCAGGTGAGCAAAGAGCTGAGTGGAGGTGCCTCAGTCAGCCAAGAGGACCTGCGTAAACCCAGGTGAGCAAAGAGCTGAGTGGAGGTGGTCTCGATGGAGTGAGCCGAGAGGACCTGCGTAAACCCACGTGAGCAAAGAGCTGAGTGGAGGTGGCCTCAGTGGAGTCAGCCAAGAGGACCTGCGTAAACCCAGGTGAGCAAAGAGCTGAGTGGAGGTGCCTCAGTCAGCCAAGAGGACCTGCGTAAACCCAGGTGAGTAAAGAGGTGAGTGGAGGTGCCTCAGTCAGCGAAGAGGACCTGCGTAAACCCAGGTGAGTAAAGAGGTGAGTGGAGGTGGCCTCAGTGGAGTGAGCCGAGAGGGCCTGCGTAAACCCAGGTGAGTAAAGAGCTGAGTAGAGGTGGCCTCAGTTGAGTCAGTCGGGAGGACCTGTGTAAACCCAGGTGAGCAAAGAGCTGAGTGGAGGTGGTCTCAGTGGAGTGAGCCGAGAGGACCTGTGTAAACCCAGGTGAGCAAAGAGCTGAGTGGAGGTGGCCTCATTGGAGAGAGCCCAGAGGACCTGTGTAAACCCAGGTAGGCAAAGAGCTGAGTGGAGGTGGTCTCAGTGGAGTGAGCCGAGAGGACCTGCTTAAACCCAGGTGAGCAAAGAGCTGAGTGGAGGTGGCCTCAGTGGAGTGAGCCGAGAGGACCTGCGTAAACCCAGGTGAGCAAAGAGCTGAGTGGAGGTGGCCTCAGTGGAGTGAGCCGAGAGGACCTGTGTAAACCCAGGTGAAAAAAGAGCTGAGTAGGAGTGGTCTCAGTGGAGTGAGCCGAGAGGACCTGTCTAAACCCAGGTGAGCAAAGAGCTGAGAGGAGGTGGCCTCAGTGGAGTGAACGGAGAGGACCTATGTAAACCCAGGTAGGCAAAGATCTGAGTGGAGGTGGCCTCAGTGGAGTGAGCCGAGAGGACCTGCGTAAACCCAGGTGAGTAAAGAGCTGAGTGGAGGTGGCCTCAGTGGAGTGAGCCTAGAGGACCTGCGTAAACCCAGGTGAGCAAAGAGGTGAGTGGAGGTGGCCTCAGTGGAGTGAGCCCAGAGGACCTGGGTAAACCCAGGTGAGCAAACACCTGAGTAGGAGTGGCTTCAGTGGAGGCAGCCGAGAGGACCTGCGTAAACCCAGGTGAGCAAAGATCTGATTAGGAGTGGTCTCAGTGGAGTGAGCCGAGAGGACCTGCGTAAACCCAGGTGGGCAAAGATCTGAGTAGGAGTGGCCTCAGTGGAGTCAGCCGAGAGGACCTGCGTAAACCCAGGTGAGCAAAGAGCTGAGTGGAGGTGGCCTCAGTGGAATGAGCCGAGAGGACCTGCGTAAACCCAGGTGAGCAAAGAGCTGAGTGGAGGTGGCCTCATTGGAGAGAGCCCAGAGGACCTGCGTAAACCCAGGTGAGCAAAGAGCTGAGTGGAGGTGGCCTCAGTGGAGTGAGCCGAGAGGACCTGCGTAAACGCAGGTGAGCAAAGATCTGAGTAGGAGTGGTCTCAGTGGAGTGAGCCGAGAGGGCCTGCGTAAACCCAGGTAGGCAAAGAGCTGAGTGGAGGTGGCCTCAGTGGACTGAGCCGAGAGGACCTGCGTAAACCCAGGTGAGCAAAGAGCTGAGTGGAGGTGGCCTCATTGGAGAGAGCCCAGAGGACCTGTGTAAACCCAGGTAGGCAAAGAGCTGAGCAGAAGTAGCCTCAGTGGAGGCAGCCGAGAAGACCTGCGTAAACCCAGGTGAGCAAAGAGCTGAGTGGAGGTGGCCTCAGTGGAGTGAGCCGAGAAGACCTGCGTAAACCCAGGTAGGCAAAGAGCTGAGTGGAGGTGGCCTCAGTGGAGTGAGCCAAGAGGACCTGCGTAAACCCAGGTGAGCAAAGAGCTGAGTGGAGGTGGCCTCAGTGGAGTGAGCCGAGAGGGCCTGCGTAAACCCAGGTGAGCAAAGATCTGAGTAGGAGTGGTCTCAGTGGAGTGAGCCGAGAGGGCCTGCGTAAACCCAGGTAGGCAAAGAGCTGAGTAGCAGTGGCCTCAGTGGAGTCAGCCGAGAGGACCTGCGTAAACCCAGGTGAGCAAAGATCTGAGTGGAGGTGGCCTCAGTGGAGTGAGCCTAGAGGACCTGCGTAAACCCAGGTGAGCAAAGAGCTGAGTGGAGGTGGCCTCAGTGGAGTGAGCCTAGAGGACCTGCGTAAACCCAGGTGAGCAAAGAGCTGAGTGGAGGTGGCCTCAGTGGAGTGAGCCCAGAGGACCTGCGTAAACCCAGGTGAGCAAAGATCTGAGTGGAGGTGGCCTCAGTGGAGTGAGCCTAGAGGACCTGCGTAAACCCAGGTGAGCAAAGAGCTGAGTGGAGGTGGCCTCAGTGGAGTGAGCCCAGAGGACCTGGATAAACCCAGGTGAGCAAACACCTGAGTAGGAGTGGCTTCAGTGGAGGCAGCCGAGAGGACCTGCGTAAACCCAGGTGAGCAAAGATCTGAGTAGGAGTGGTCTCAGTGGAGTGAGACAAGAGGACCTGCGTAAACCCAGGTGAGCAAAGATCTGAGTAGGAGTGGCCTCAGTGGAGTCAGCCGAGAGGACCTGCGTAAACCCAGGTGAGCAAAGAGCTGAGTGGAGGTGGCCTCAGTGGACTGAGCCGAGAGGACCTGCGTAAACCCAGGTGAGCAAAGAGCTGAGTGGAGGTGGCCTCAGTGGAGTGAGCCCAGAGGACCTGGGTAAACCCAGGTGAGCAAAGAGCTGAGTGGAGGTGGCCTCAGTGGAGTGAGCCGAGAGCACCTGCGTAAACCCAGGTGAGCAAAGAGCTGAGTGGAGGTGGCCTCAGTGGAGTGAGCCAAGAGGACCTGCGTAAACCCAGGTGAGCAAAGAGCTGAGTGGAGGTGGCCTCAGTGGAGTCAGCCGAGAGGACCTGCGTAAACCCAGGTGAGCAAAGAGCTGAGTGGAGGTGCCTCAGTGGACTGAGCCGAGAGGACCTGCGTAAACCCAGGTGAGCAAAGAGCTGAGTGGAGGTGGCCTCAGTGGAGTCAGTCGGGAGGACCTGCGTAAACCCAGGTGAGCAAAGAGCTGAGTGGAGGTGGCCTCAGTGGAGTGAGCCGAGAGGACCTGTGTAAACCAAAGTGAGCAAAGAGCTGAGTGGCGGTGGCCTCATTGGAGTGAGCGGAGAGGACCTGTGTAAACCCAGGTAGGCAAAGAGCTGAGTGGAGGTGGTCTCAGTGGAGTGAGCCGAGAGGACCTGCGTAAACCCAGGTGAGCAAAGAGCTGAGTGGAGGTGGCCTCAGTGGAGTCAGCCAAGAGGACCTGCGTAAACCCAGGTGAGCAAAGAGCTGAGTGGAGGTGCCTCAGTCAGCCAAGAGGACCTGCGTAAACCCAGGTGAGTAAAGAGGTGAGTGGAGGTGCCTCAGTCAGCGAAGAGGACCTGCGTAAACCCAGGTGAGTAAAGAGCTGAGTGGAGGTGGTCTCAGTGGAGTGAGCCGAGAGGACCTGCGTAAACCCAGGTGAGCAAAGAGCTGAGTGGAGGTGCCTCAGTCAGCGAAGAGGACCTGCGTAAACCCAGGTGAGTAAAGAGGTGAGTGGAGGTGGCCTCAGTGGAGTGAGCCGAGAGGGCCTGCGTAAACCCAGGTGAGTAAAGAGCTGAGTGGAGGTGGTCTCAGTGGAGTCAGCTGAGAGGACCTGCGTAAACCGAGGTGAGCAAAGAGCTGAGTGGAGGTGGTCTCAGTGGAGTCAGCCAAGAGGACCTGCGTAAACCCAGGTGAGCAAAGAGCTGAGTGGAGGTGCCTCAGTCAGCCAAGAGGACCTGCGTAAACCCAGGTGAGCAAAGAGCTGAGTGGAGGTGGTCTCGATGGAGTGAGCCGAGAGGACCTGCGTAAACCCAGGTGAGCAAAGAGCTGAGTGGAGGTGGCCTCAGTGGAGTCAGCCAAGAGGACCTGCGTAAACCCAGGTGAGCAAAGAGCTGAGTGGAGGTGCCTCAGTCAGCCAAGAGGACCTGCGTAAACCCAGGTGAGTAAAGAGGTGAGTCGAGGTGCCTCAGTCAGCGAAGAGGACCTGCGTAAACCCAGGTGAGTAAAGAGGTGAGTGGAGGTGGCCTCAGTGGAGTGAGCCGAGAGGGCCTGCGTAAACCCAGGTGAGTAAAGAGCTGAGTAGAGGTGGCCTCAGTGGAGTCAGTCGGGAGGACCTGTGTAAACCCAGGTGAGCAAAGAGCTGAGTGGAGGTGGTCTCAGTGGAGTGAGCCGAGAGGACCTGCGTAAACCCAGGTGAGCAAAGAGCTGAGTGGAGGTGGCCTCATTGGAGAGAGCCCAGAGGACCTGTGTAAACCCAGGTAGGCAAAGAGCTGAGTGGAGGTGGTCTCAGTGGAGTGAGCCGAGAGGACCTGCGTAAACCCAGGTGAGCAAAGAGCTGAGTGGAGGTGGCCTCAGTGGAGTCAGCCAAGAGGACCTGCGTAAACCCAGGTGAGCAAAGAGCTGAGTGGAGGTGCCTCAGTCAGCCAAGAGGACCTGCGTAAACCCAGGTGAGTAAAGAGGTGAGTGGAGGTGCCTCAGTCAGCGAAGAGGACCTGCGTAAACCCAGGTGAGTAAAGAGGTGAGTGGAGGTGGCCTCAGTGGAGTGAGCCGAGAGGGCCTGCGTAAACCCAGGTGAGTAAAGAGCTGAGTAGAGGTGGCCTCAGTGGAGTCAGTCGGGAGGACCTGTGTAAACCCAGGTGAGCAAAGAGCTGAGTGGAGGTGGTCTCAGTGGAGTGAGCCGAGAGGACCTGCGTAAACCCAGGTGAGCAAAGAGCTGAGTGGAGGTGGCCTCATTGGAGAGAGCCCAGAGGACCTGTGTAAACCCAGGTAGGCAAAGAGCTGAGTGGAGGTGGTCTCAGTGGAGTGAGCCGAGAGGACCTGCGTAAACCCAGGTGAGCAAAGATCTGAGTAGGAGTGGTCTCAGTGGAGTGAGCCGAGAGGGCCTGCGTAAACCCAGGTAGGCAAAGAGCTGAGTGGAGGTGGCCTCAGTGGACTGAGCCGAGAGGACCTGCGTAAACCCAGGTGAGCAAAGAGCTGAGTGGAGGTGGCCTCAGTGGAGTGAGACAAGAGGACCTGCGTAAACCCAGGTGAGCAAAGAGCTGAGTGGAGGTGGCCTCATTGGAGAGAGCCCAGAGGACCTGTGTAAACCCAGGTAGGCAAAGAGCTGAGCAGAAGTAGCCTCAGTGGAGGCAGCCGAGAAGACCTGCGTAAACCCAGGTGAGCAAAGAGCTGAGTGGAGGTGGCCTCAGTGGAGTGAGCCGAGAAGACCTGCGTAAACCCAGGTAGGCAAAGAGCTGAGTGGAGGTGGCCTCAGTGGAGTGAGCCAAGAGGACCTGCGTAAACCCAGGTGAGCAAAGAGCTGAGTGGAGGTGGCCTCAGTGGAGTGAGCCGAGAAGACCTGCGTAAACCCAGGTAGGCAAAGAGCTGAGTGGAGGTGGCCTCAGTGGAGTGAGCCAAGAGGACCTGCGTAAACCCAGGTGAGCAAAGAGCTGAGTGGAGGTGGCCTCAGTGGAGTGAGCCGAGAGGGCCTGCGTAAACCCAGGTGAGCAAAGATCTGAGTAGGAGTGGTCTCAGTGGAGTGAGCCGAGAGGGCCTGCGTAAACCCAGGTAGGCAAAGAGCTGAGTAGCAGTGGCCTCAGTGGAGTCAGCCGAGAGGACCTGCGTAAACCCAGGTGAGCAAAGATCTGAGTGGAGGTGGCCTCAGTGGAGTGAGCCTAGAGGACCTGCGTAAACCCAGGTGAGCAAAGAGCTGAGTGGAGGTGGCCTCAGTGGAGTGAGCCTAGAGGACCTGCGTAAACCCAGGTGAGCAAAGAGCTGAGTGGAGGTGGCCTCAGTGGAGTGAGCCCAGAGGACCTGCGTAAACCCAGGTGAGCAAAGATCTGAGTGGAGGTGGCCTCAGTGGAGTGAGCCTAGAGGACCTGCGTAAACCCAGGTGAGCAAAGAGCTGAGTGGAGGTGGCCTCAGTGGAGTGAGCCCAGAGGACCTGGATAAACCCAGGTGAGCAAACACCTGAGTAGGAGTGGCTTCAGTGGAGGCAGCCGAGAGGACCTGCGTAAACCCAGGTGAGCAAAGATCTGAGTAGGAGTGGTCTCAGTGGAGTGAGACAAGAGGACCTGCGTAAACCCAGGTGAGCAAAGATCTGAGTAGGAGTGGCCTCAGTGGAGTCAGCCGAGAGGACCTGCGTAAACCCAGGTGAGCAAAGAGCTGAGTGGAGGTGGCCTCAGTGGACTGAGCCGAGAGGACCTGCGTAAACCCAGGTGAGCAAAGAGCTGAGTGGAGGTGGCCTCAGTGGAGTGAGCCCAGAGGACCTGGGTAAACCCAGGTGAGCAAAGAGCTGAGTGGAGGTGGCCTCAGTGGAGTGAGCCGAGAGCACCTGCGTAAACCCAGGTGAGCAAAGAGCTGAGTGGAGGTGGCCTCAGTGGAGTGAGCCAAGAAGACCTGCGTAAACCCAGGTGAGCAAAGAGCTGAGTGGAGGTGGCCTCAGTGGAGTCAGCCGAGAGGACCTGCGTAAACCCAGGTGAGCAAAGAGCTGAGTGGAGGTGCCTCAGTGGACTGAGCCGAGAGGACCTGCGTAAACCCAGGTGAGCAAAGAGCTGAGTGGAGGTGGCCTCAGTGGAGTCAGTCGGGAGGACCTGCGTAAACCCAGGTGAGCAAAGAGCTGAGTGGAGGTGGCCTCAGTGGAGTGAGCCGAGAGGACCTGTGTAAACCAAAGTGAGCAAAGAGCTGAGTGGCGGTGGCCTCATTGGAGTGAGCGGAGAGGACCTGTGTAAACCCAGGTAGGCAAAGAGCTGAGTGGAGGTGGTCTCAGTGGAGTGAGCCGAGAGGACCTGCGTAAACCCAGGTGAGCAAAGAGCTGAGTGGAGGTGGCCTCAGTGGAGTCAGCCAAGAGGACCTGCGTAAACCCAGGTGAGCAAAGAGCTGAGTGGAGGTGCCTCACTCAGCCAAGAGGACCTGCGTAAACCCAGGTGAGTAAAGAGGTGAGTGGAGGTGCCTCAGTCAGCGAAGAGGACCTGCGTAAACCCAGGTGAGTAAAGAGCTGAGTGGAGGTGGTCTCAGTGGAGTGAGCCGAGAGGACCTGCGTAAACCCAGGTGAGCAAAGAGCTGAGTGGAGGTGCCTCAGTCAGCGAAGAGGACCTGCGTAAACCCAGGTGAGTAAAGAGGTGAGTGGAGGTGGCCTCAGTGGAGTGAGCCGAGAGGGCCTGCGTAAACCCAGGTGAGTAAAGAGCTGAGTGGAGGTGGTCTCAGTGGAGTCAGCTGAGAGGACCTGCGTAAACCGAGGTGAGCAAAGAGCTGAGTGGAGGTGGTCTCAGTGGAGTCAGCCAAGAGGACCTGCGTAAACCCAGGTGAGCAAAGAGCTGAGTGGAGGTGCCTCAGTCAGCCAAGAGGACCTGCGTAAACCCAGGTGAGCAAAGAGCTGAGTGGAGGTGGTCTCGATGGAGTGAGCCGAGAGGACCTGCGTAAACCCAGGTGAGCAAAGAGCTGAGTGGAGGTGGCCTCAGTGGAGTCAGCCAAGAGGACCTGCGTAAACCCAGGTGAGCAAAGAGCTGAGTGGAGGTGCCTCAGTCAGCCAAGAGGACCTGCGTAAACCCAGGTGAGTAAAGAGGTGAGTCGAGGTGCCTCAGTCAGCGAAGAGGACCTGCGTAAACCCAGGTGAGTAAAGAGGTGAGTGGAGGTGGCCTCAGTGGAGTGAGCCGAGAGGGCCTGCGTAAACCCAGGTGAGTAAAGAGCTGAGTAGAGGTGGCCTCAGCGGAGTCAGTCGGGAGGACCTGTGTAAACCCAGGTGAGCAAAGAGCTGAGTGGAGGTGGTCTCAGTGGAGTGAGCCGAGAGGACCTGCGTAAACCCAGGTGAGCAAAGAGCTGAGTGGAGGTGGCCTCATTGGAGAGAGCCCAGAGGACCTGTGTAAACCCAGGTAGGCAAAGAGCTGAGTGGAGGTGGTCTCAGTGGAGTGAGCCGAGAGGACCTGCGTAAACCCAGGTGAGCAAAGAGCTGAGTGGAGGTGGCCTCAGTGGAGTCAGCCAAGAGGACCTGCGTAAACCCAGGTGAGCAAAGAGCTGAGTGGAGGTGCCTCAGTCAGCCAAGAGGACCTGCGTAAACCCAGGTGAGTAAAGAGGTGAGTGGAGGTGCCTCAGTCAGCGAAGAGGACCTGCGTAAACCCAGGTGAGTAAAGAGGTGAGTGGAGGTGGCCTCAGTGGAGTGAGCCGAGAGGGCCTGCGTAAACCCAGGTGAGTAAAGAGCTGAGTAGAGGTGGCCTCAGTGGAGTCAGTCGGGAGGACCTGTGTAAACCCAGGTGAGCAAAGAGCTGAGTGGAGGTGGTCTCAGTGGAGTGAGCCGAGAGGACCTGCGTAAACCCAGGTGAGCAAAGAGCTGAGTGGAGGTGGCCTCATTGGAGAGAGCCCAGAGGACCTGTGTAAACCCAGGTAGGCAAAGAGCTGAGTGGAGGTGGTCTCAGTGGAGTGAGCCGAGAGGACCTGCGTAAACCCAGGTGAGCAAAGATCTGAGTAGGAGTGGTCTCAGTGGAGTGAGACAAGAGGACCTGCGTAAACCCAGGTGAGCAAAGATCTGAGTAGGAGTGGCCTCAGTGGAGTCAGCCGAGAGGACCTGCGTAAACCCAGGTGAGCAAAGAGCTGAGTGGAGGTGGCCTCAGTGGACTGAGCCGAGAGGACCTGCGTAAACCCAGGTGAGCAAAGAGCTGAGTGGAGGTGGCCTCAGTGGAGTGAGCCCAGAGGACCTGGGTAAACCCAGGTGAGCAAAGAGCTGAGTGGAGGTGGCCTCAGTGGAGTGAGCCGAGAGCACCTGCGTAAACCCAGGTGAGCAAAGAGCTGAGTGGAGGTGGCCTCAGTGGAGTGAGCCAAGAGGACCTGCGTAAACCCAGGTGAGCAAAGAGCTGAGTGGAGGTGGCCTCAGTGGAGTCAGCCGAGAGGACCTGCGTAAACCCAGGTGAGCAAAGAGCTGAGTGGAGGTGCCTCAGTGGACTGAGCCGAGAAGACCTGCGTAAACCCAGGTGAGCAAAGAGCTGAGTGGAGGTGGCCTCAGTGGAGTCAGTCGGGAGGACCTGCGTAAACCCAGGTGAGCAAAGAGCTGAGTGGAGGTGGCCTCAGTGGAGTGAGCCAAGAGGACCTGCGTAAACCCAGGTGAGCAAAGAGCTGAGTGGAGGTGGCCTCAGTGGAGTCAACCGAGAGGACCTGCGTAAACCCAGGTGAGCAAAGAGCTGAGTGGAGGTGCCTCAGTGGACTGAGCCGAGAGGACCTGCGTAAACCCAGGTGAGCAAAGAGCTGAGTGGAGGTGGCCTCAGTGGAGTGAGCCCAGAGGACCTGGGTAAACCCAGGTGAGCAAAGAGCTGAGTGGAGGTGGCCTCAGTGGAGTGAGCCGAGAGCACCTGCGTAAACCCAGGTGAGCAAAGAGCTGAGTGGAGGTGGCCTCAGTGGAGTGAGCCAAGAGGACCTGCGTAAACCCAGGTGAGCAAAGAGCTGAGTGGAGGTGGCCTCAGTGGAGTCAGCCGAGAGGACCTGCGTAAACCCAGGTGAGCAAAGAGCTGAGTGGAGGTGCCTCAGTGGACTGAGCCGAGAGGACCTGCGTAAACCCAGGTGAGCAAAGAGCTGAGTGGAGGTGGCCTCAGTGGAGTCAGTCGGGAGGACCTGCGTAAACCCAGGTGAGCAAAGAGCTGAGTGGAGGTGGCCTCAGTGGAGTGAGCCGAGAGGACCTGTGTAAACCAAAGTGAGCAAAGAGCTGAGTGGCGGTGGCCTCATTGGAGTGAGCGGAGAGGACCTGTGTAAACCCAGGTAGGCAAAGAGCTGAGTGGAGGTGGTCTCAGTGGAGTGAGCCGAGAGGACCTGCGTAAACCCAGGTGAGCAAAGAGCTGAGTGGAGGTGGCCTCAGTGGAGTCAGCCAAGAGGACCTGCGTAAACCCAGGTGAGCAAAGAGCTGAGTGGAGGTGCCTCAGTCAGCCAAGAGGACCTGCGTAAACCCAGGTGAGTAAAGAGGTGAGTGGAGGTGCCTCAGTCAGCGAAGAGGACCTGCGTAAACCCAGGTGAGTAAAGAGCTGAGTGGAGGTGGTCTCAGTGGAGTGAGCCGAGAGGACCTGCGTAAACCCAGGTGAGCAAAGAGCTGAGTGGAGGTGCCTCAGTCAGCGAAGAGGACCTGCGTAAACCCAGGTGAGTAAAGAGGTGAGTGGAGGTTGCCTCAGTGGAGTGAGCCGAGAGGGCCTGCGTAAACCCAGGTGAGTAAAGAGCTGAGTGGAGGTGGTCTCAGTGGAGTCAGCTGAGAGGACCTGCGTAAACCGAGGTGAGCAAAGAGCTGAGTGGAGGTGGTCTCAGTGGAGTCAGCCAAGAGGACCTGCGTAAACCCAGGTGAGCAAAGAGCTGAGTGGAGGTGCCTCAGTCAGCCAAGAGGACCTGCGTAAACCCAGGTGAGCAAAGAGCTGAGTGGAGGAGGTCTCGATGGAGTGAGCCGAGAGGACCTGCGTAAACCCAGGTGAGCAAAGAGCTGAGTGGAGGTGGCCTCAGTGGAGTCAGCCAAGAGGACCTGCGTAAACCCAGGTGAGCAAAGAGCTGAGTGGAGGTGCCTCAGTCAGCCAAGAGGACCTGCGTAAACCCAGGTGAGTAAAGAGGTGAGTGGAGGTGCCTCAGTCAGCGAAGAGGACCTGCGTAAACTAAGGTGAGTAAAGAGGTGAGTGGAGGTGGCCTCAGTGGAGTGAGCCGAGAGGGCCTGCGTAAACCCAGGTGAGTAAAGAGCTGAGTAGAGGTGGCCTCAGTGGAGTCAGTCGGGAGGACCTGTGTAAACCCAGGTGAGCAAAGAGCTGAGTGGAGGTGGTCTCAGTGGAGTGAGCCGAGAGGACCTGCGTAAACCCAGGTGAGCAAAGAGCTGAGTGGAGGTGGCCTCATTGGAGAGAGCCCAGAGGACCTGTGTAAACCCAGGTAGGCAAAGAGCTGAGTGGAGGTGGTCTCAGTGGAGTGAGCCGAGAGGACCTGCGTAAACCCAGGTGAGCAAAGAGCTGAGTGGAGGTGGCCTCAGTGGAGTCAGCCAAGAGGACCTGCGTAAACCCAGGTGAGCAAAGAGCTGAGTGGAGGTGCCTCAGTCAGCCAAGAGGACCTGCGTAAACCCAGGTGAGTAAAGAGGTGAGTGGAGGTGCCTCAGTCAGCGAAGAGGACCTGCGTAAACCCAGGTGAGTAAAGAGGTGAGTGGAGGTGGCCTCAGTGGAGTGAGCCGAGAGGGCCTGCGTAAACCCAGGTGAGTAAAGAGCTGAGTAGAGGTGGCCTCAGTGGAGTCAGTCGGGAGGACCTGTGTAAACCCAGGTGAGCAAAGAGCTGAGTGGAGGTGGTCTCAGTGGAGTGAGCCGAGAGGACCTGCGTAAACCCAGGTGAGCAAAGAGCTGAGTGGAGGTGGCCTCATTGGAGAGAGCCCAGAGGACCTGTGTAAACCCAGGTAGGCAAAGAGCTGAGTGTAGGTGATCTCAGTGGAGTGAGCCGAGAGGACCTGCGTAAACCCAGGTGAGCAAAGATCTGAGTAGGAGTGGTCTCAGTGGAGTGAGACAAGAGGACCTGCGTAAACCCAGGTGAGCAAAGATCTGAGTAGGAGTGGCCTCAGTGGAGTCAGCCGAGAGGACCTGCGTAAACCCAGGTGAGCAAAGAGCTGAGTGGAGGTGGCCTCAGTGGACTGAGCCGAGAGGACCTGCGTAAACCCAGGTGAGCAAAGAGCTGAGTGGAGGTGGCCTCAGTGGAGTGAGCCCAGAGGACCTGGGTAAACCCAGGTGAGCAAAGAGCTGAGTGGAGGTGGCCTCAGTGGAGTGAGCCGAGAGCACCTGCGTAAACCCAGGTGAGCAAAGAGCTGAGTGGAGGTGGCCTCAGTGGAGTGAGCCAAGAGGACCTGCGTAAACCCAGGTGAGCAAAGAGCTGAGTGGAGGTGGCCTCAGTGGAGTCAGCCGAGAGGACCTGCGTAAACCCAGGTGAGCAAAGAGCTGAGTGGAGGTGCCTCAGTGGACTGAGCCGAGAGGACCTGCGTAAACCCAGGTGAGCAAAGAGCTGAGTGGAGGTGGCCTCAGTGGAGTCAGTCGGGAGGACCTGCGTAAACCCAGGTGAGCAAAGAGCTGAGTGGAGGTGGCCTCAGTGGAGTGAGCCGAGAGGACCTGTGTAAACCCAAGTGAGCAAAGAGCTGAGTGGCGGTGGCCTCATTGGAGTGAGCGGAGAGGACCTGTGTAAACCCAGGTAGGCAAAGAGCTGAGTGGAGGTGGTCTCAGTGGAGTGAGCCGAGAGGACCTGCGTAAACCCAGGTGAGCAAAGAGCTGAGTGGAGGTGGCCTCAGTGGAGTCAGCCAAGAGGACCTGCGTAAACCCAGGTGAGCAAAGAGCTGAGTGGAGGTGCCTCAGTCAGCCAAGAGGACCTGCGTAAACCCAGGTGAGTAAAGAGGTGAGTGGAGGTGCCTCAGTCAGCGAAGAGGACCTGCGTAAACCCAGGTGAGTAAAGAGCTGAGTGGAGGTGGTCTCAGTGGAGTGAGCCGAGAGGACCTGCGTAAACCCAGGTGAGCAAAGAGCTGAGTGGAGGTGCCTCAGTCAGCGAAGAGGACCTGCGTAAACCCAGGTGAGTAAAGAGGTGAGTGGAGGTGGCCTCAGTGGAGTGAGCCGAGAGGGCCTGCGTAAACCCAGGTGAGTAAAGAGCTGAGTGGAGGTGGTCTCAGTGGAGTCAGCTGAGAGGACCTGCGTAAACCGAGGTGAGCAAAGAGCTGAGTGGAGGTGGTCTCAGTGGAGTCAGCCAAGAGGACCTGCGTAAACCCAGGTGAGCAAAGAGCTGAGTGGAGGTGCCTCAGTCAGCCAAGAGGACCTGCGTAAACCCAGGTGAGCAAAGAGCTGAGTGGAGGTGGTCTCGATGGAGTGAGCCGAGAGGACCTGCGTAAACCCAGGTGAGCAAAGAGCTGAGTGGAGGTGGCCTCAGTGGAGTCAGCCAAGAGGACCTGCGTAAACCCAGGTGAGCAAAGAGCTGAGTGGAGGTGCCTCAGTCAGCCAATAGGACCTGCGTAAACCCAGGTGAGTAAAGAGGTGAGTGGAGGTGCCTCAGTCAGCGAAGAGGACCTGCGTAAACCCAGGTGAGTAAAGAGGTGAGTGGAGGTGGCCTCAGTGGAGTGAGCCGAGAGGGCCTGCGTAAACCCAGGTGAGTAAAGAGCTGAGTAGAGGTGGCCTCAGTGGAGTCAGTCGGGAGGACCTGTGTAAACCCAGGTGAGCAAAGAGCTGAGTGGAGGTGGTCTCAGTGGAGTGAGCCGAGAGGACCTGCGTAAACCCAGGTGAGCAAAGAGCTGAGTGGAGGTGGCCTCATTGGAGAGAGCCCAGAGGACCTGTGTAAACCCAGGTAGGCAAAGAGCTGAGTGGAGGTGGTCTCAGTGGAGTGAGCCGAGAGGACCTGCGTAAACCCAGGTGAGCAAAGAGCTGAGTGGAGGTGGCCTCAGTGGAGTGAGCCGAGAGGACCTGCGTAAACCCAGGTGAGCAAAGAGCTGAGTGGAGGTGGCCTCAGTGGAGTGAGCCGAGAGGACCTGTGTAAACCCAGGTAGGCAAAGAGCTGAGTGGAGGTGGCCTCAGTGGAGTCAGACGAGAGGACCTGCGTAAACCCAGGTGAAAAAAGAGCTGAGTAGGAGTGGTCTCAGTGGAGAGAGCCCAGAGGACCTGTGTAAACCCAGGTAGGCAAAGATCTGAGTGGAGGTGGCCTCAGTGGAGTGAGCCGAGAGGACCTGCGTAAACCCAGGTGAGCAAAGAGCTGAGTGGAGGTGGCCTCAGTGGAGTGAGCCGAGAGGACCTGCGTAAACCCAGGTGAGCAAAGAGCTGAGTGAAGGTGGTCTCAGTGGAGTGAGCCGAGAGGACCTGCGTAAACCCAGGTGAGTAAAGAGCTGAGTGGAGGTGGCCTCAGTGGAGTGAGCCGAGAGGAGGTTGGTACAGTCCAGCTGAGTGAAGACTCCCCCTCCACCCACCCCCCGGCCGCCCCGCCCCTATTGTTCAATCTCCTGCGCCTCCTGCTCTTTGTACATAGACCCTACACCCCCCCACCCCCCCCCCCCCCCCCACACACACACACACACACAGAGTTCACCACACCTAGTGTGCCCTGGCCACACACTGTCTGTCGGAGGGAGTCCTGTGTGCCCCTGCCTGCTCTCTACACACAGACCCACCTCCCCCTCACAGACCACCCTCGCCCAGGCCCTCCTCGTGTCCATTGTCTCCATCCTAGCGCCTGTGCTCCCTCTTCGAGCCGCTGGAGGGCAACAGGGCCCCGCGCTGCGCTGACTGGGGTAATGTGTTACGTGGCGCCCAGCTGCCCCGGGGCCTAGAGGGGCACAGAGTCCGGCCTCCCGGCGGGGCCTGGACCTGGGGGTACAGGCGGTGGCCCGAGCCCCTGCCATGCAGCTGTGGTACCAGTCACTGTACAGCACAGCGCCTCGAGGCCTGGCATACCTGCCCAGAAGCAATGACGACGCACAGCCTGGCTCTGGATACCCACTGGGCATACACGCTCTGCCGCAATGTTTATACTTTATCTTACCCCGCTCGGTGGGGGTGGCAGCTAAGCCCCGGAGCCAACCCATCAACTGGCCTCCAGTCTGGTGTGCCCTCCTGGCCGACCTGGGTAGGTTCAGTTCCTGGTGCTCGGTGGCCAACTCCGGTGACCTGGTGACGCTAGTGGATCCACTGTACACCCCTGTGGCTGCCTCCAGTGCCCTGGTGACGCTAGTGGAACCAGGTACACCTATGTGGCCGCCTCCAGTGCCCTGGTGATGCTTGTGGAACCAGGTACACCTATGTGGCCGCCTCCAGTGCCCTGGTGATGCTGGTGGAACCAGGGCACACCCTGTGCCCACCTCCAGTGCCCTGGTGATGGGGGTACAGTCGGGCACCCCCCTCCTCCCCCGTGGCCACCTCCCGTGCCCTGGTGATGCTTGTGGAGCCAGGGCACACCCCTGTGGCTCCCTCCAGTGCCCTGGTGATGCTAGTAGAGCCGGGGCACAACCCTGTGCCTCCCTCCAGTGCCCTGGTGATGCTGGTAGAGCCGGGGCACACCCCTGTGGCTCCCTCCAGTGCCCTGGTGATGCTAGTAGAGCCGGGGCACAACCCTGTGGCCGCCTCCAGTGCCCTGGTGATGCTGGTGGAACCGGGCACACCTATGTGGCCGCCTCCAGTGCCCTGGTGACGCTAGTGGATCCACTGTACACCCCTGTGGCTGCCTCCAGTGCCCTGGTGATGCTGGTGGAACCAGGTACACCTATGTGGCCGCCTCCAGTGCCCTGGTGATGCTTGTGGAACCAGGTACACCTATGTGGCCGCCTCCAGTGCCCTGGTGATGCTGGTGGAACCAGGGCACACCCTGTGCCCACCTCCAGTGCCCTGGTGATGCTGGTGGAACCAGGTACACCTATGTGGCCGCCTCCAGTGCCCTGGTGATGCTGGTGGAACCAGGTACACCTATGTGGCCGCCTCCAGTGCCCTGGTGACGCTAGTGGATCCACTGTACACCCCTGTGGCCGCCTCCAGTGCCCTGGTGATGCTGGTGGAACCAGGGCACACCCTGTGCCCACCTCCAGTGCCCTGGTGATGCTGGTGGAACCAGGTACACCTATGTGGCCGCCTCCAGTGCCCTGGTGACGCTAGTGGATCCACTGTACACCCCTGTGGCTGCCTCCAGTGCCCTGGTGATGCTGGTGGAACCAGGTACACCTATGTGGCCGCCTCCAGTGCCCTGGTGATGCTTGTGGAACCAGGTACACCTATGTGGCCGCCTCCAGTGCCCTGATGATGCTGGTGGAACCAGGGCACACCCTGTGCCCACCTCCAGTGCCCTGGTGATGCTGGTGGAACCAGGTACACCTATGTGGCCGCCTCCAGTGCCCTGGTGATGCTGGTGGAACCAGGTACACCTATGTGGCCGCCTCCAGTGCCCTGGTGACGCTAGTGGATCCACTGTACACCCCTGTGGCCGCCTCCAGTGCCCTGGTGATGCTGGTGGAACCAGGGCACACCCTGTGCCCACCTCCAGTGCCCTGGTGATGCTGGTGGAACCAGGTACACCTATGTGGCCGCCTCCAGTGCCCTGGTGACGCTAGTGGATCCACTGTACACCCCTGTGGCTGCCTCCAGTGCCCTGGTGATGCTGGTGGAACCAGGTACACCTATGTGGCCGCCTCCAGTGCCCTGGTGATGCTGGTGGAACCAGGTACACCTATGTGGCTGCCTCCAGTGCCCTGGTGATGCTGGTGGAACCAGGGCACACCCTGTGCCCACCTCCAGTGCCCTGGTGATGGGGGTACAGTCGGGCACCCCACTCCTCCCCCGTGGCCACCTCCCGTGCCCTGGTGATGCTTGTGGAGCCAGGGCACACCCCTGTGGCTCCCTCCAGTGCCCTGGTGATGCTAGTAGAGCCGGGGCACAACCCTGTGCCTCCCTCCAGTGCCCTGGTGATGCTGGTAGAGCCGGGGCACACCCCTGTGGCTCCCTCCAGTGCCCTGGTGATGCTAGTAGAGCCGGGGCACAACCCTGTGGCCGCCTCCAGTGCCCTGGTGATGCTGGTGGAACCGGGCACACCTATGTGCCGACTCCAGTGCCCTGGTGATGCTGGTGGAACCAGGGCACACCCTGTGCCCACCTCCAGTGCTCTGGTGATGCTGGTTGAGCTGGAGCACACGATGTGGCTGCCGCCAGTGCCCCAGTGATCCTGGTGGAGCCGGGGCAGACCCCTGTGGCTCCCTCCAGTGCCCTGGTGATGCTGGTGGAACCAGGGCACACCCCTGTGGCCATCTCCAGTGCCCTGTTGATGCTGGTGGAACCAGGCACACCTATGTGGCTGCCTCCAGTGCCCTGGTGATGCAGGTAGAGCCGGGGCACACCTATGTGGCTGCCTCTAGTGCCCTGGTGATGCAGGTAGAGCCGGGGCACACCTATGTGGCTGCCTCCAGTGCCCGGTGATCCTGGTAGAGACGGGGCACACCCCTGTGGCCGTCTCCAGTGCACATTCCTGTGGTCGACTCCAGTGCCCTGTTGTAGCAAAATGCCACTGTTTGCATGGTTACCCCCTAACTTTTTGCCTTTTGTTGATGCCAGCTTTGATTGAAAGTGTGCTGCGACCCTGCTAACCAGGCCCCAGCACCAGGGTTCTTTCCCTAGAACTGTACCTGTGTCTCCACAATTGGCACAGCCCTGGCACACAGATAAGTCCCTTGTAAGAGGTACCCATGGTACCAAGGGCCCTGTGGCCAGGGAAGGTCTCTAAGGGCTGCAGCATGTATTATGCCACCCTGGGGACCCCTCTCTCAGCACATGCACACTGCCTCACAGCTTGTGTGTGCTGGTGGGGAGAAGAAGACTAAGTCGACATGGCACATCCCTCAGAGAGCCATGCCCTCAACACACTGCCTGTGGCATAGGTAAGTCACCCCTCTAGCAGGCCTTACACCCCTAAGGCAGGGTGCACCATGCCACAGGTGAGGGCATATGTGCATGAGCACCATGCCCCCACAGTGTCTAAGTCAATTCTTAGACATTTTAAGTGCAGGGTAACCATACAGAGTATATGGTCTGGGAGCTTGTCAAACACTGTAAGAGGCTGGCCTAGCTTATAGTGGGTACCTTGTGGTACTTACACCTTGTGCCAGGTCCAGTTATCCCTTATTAGTAGATTAGTAGTGTTCTAGCAGCTCAGGCCGATAGAGATAGCTATAGCAGAGCAGCTTAGGCTGAACTAGGAGACATGCAAAGCTCCTACTATACCACTAATATCATATAGGTACTATATCATAAGAAAGACAATACTCAGAGTTACTAAAAATAAAGGTGCTTTATTTTAGTGACAATATGCCAAAAGTATCTCAGAGGATATACTCCCTTAGGAGGTAAGTACAATACACAAAATATACACACAAACCAAAATTAGGTAAATAAACAGTTAAAAAAGTAGTGCAAACACTGTAGAACACAATAGAATGCAATAGGACACAATAGGCCTAGGGGCAACACAAACCATATACTCCAAAAGTGGAATGCGAACCACAAATGGACCCCAGGCCTAGTGTAGTGTGTAGAGGGTTGCTGAGAATGTAAGTAAACCCTAAGGGTGTCCAAGATACCCCACCCCAAGACCCACGCAGAAAGACTGCAAACAAGCCTTGCTAGCTGCAAGAGTCGCAGTTGAGGATTTTGGGTGCTGCCTGGGCCCAGGAAGGACCAGGAGGTCACCCCTTGGAGGAGGAGACAAAGGGGGCGCTCAGCAACACGGAGAGCCCATGCAGAAGCAGGCAGTACCCGCAGAAGCACTTGAACAGACATTCAAGAAATCTGAGCACAGTGGTCGTCTCAACACAACAAAAGAGGGTCCCACAAAGCCAGTGGTCAACTCAGCGAGTAGAGCAATGCTGGGGGCCTGAGCTGTGCTGTGCATGAAGGAATCCTTGCAAAAGTGCACAGAAGCCCTAGGAGCTGTAGATCACGCAATACACAGGATTACTGTCTGGCGTGGCGAGGCAAGGACTTACCTCCACCAAATTTGGACAGAAGGACCACTGGACTGTTGGGGTCACTTGGATCCAGCTCCTGTGTTCCAGGGACCACGCTTGTCAAGATGAGAGGGGACCCAGAGGACCGGTGATGCAGAAGTTTGCTGCCTGCGTTAGCAGGGTGAAGATTCCGTCGACCCACGGTAGATTTCTTCTTTGCTTCCAGTGCAGGGTGAAGGCAGACCGCCCTCAGAACATGCACCACCAGGAAACAGTCGAGAAAGCCAGCAGGATTAGGCGCTACAATGTTGCTGGTAGTCGTCTTGCTAATTTGTTGCGGTTTTGCAGGTGTCCTGGAGCAGTCAGCGGTTGATCCTTGGCCGAAGTTGAAGAGAGAGATACAGAGGAACTCTGGTGAGCTGATGCATTTGTTATCTGACGAGAAACCCATACGAGAGACCCTAAATAGCCCTTAGAGGAGGATTGGCCACCTAACCAGATAAGCACCTATCAGGAGGGGTCTCTGACGTCACCTGCTGGCACTGGCCACTCAGAGGCCTCCACTGTACCCTCACAGCTCTGCATTCAAGATGGCAGAGGTCTGGGACACACTGGAGGAGCTCTGGGCACCACCCCTGGGGTGGTGATGGACAGGGTCATGGTCACTCTGCTTTCCTTTGTCCAGTTTCGTGCCAGATTAGGGGCTGGGGGATCCCTGAACCGGTGTAGACTGGCTTATGCAAGGAGGGCACCATCTGTGCCCTTCAAAGCATTTCTAGAGGCTGGGGGAGGCTACTCCTCCCCAGCCCTTAACACCTATTTCCAAAGGGAGAGGGTGTAACACCCTCTCTCAGAGCAAATCCTTTGTTATGCCTTCCTGGGACTGGGCTGCCCAGACCCCAAGAGGGCAGAAGCCTGTCTGTGGGCTGGCAGCAGCGGTAGCTGTAGTGAAAACCCCAGAGAGTACTGGTTTGGCAGTACCCGGGGTCCATGCTGGAGCCCCGGGGATGCATAGGATTGGAACCCCAATACCAGATTTGGCATGGGGGGACACTTCCATGATCTTGGACATGTTACATGGCCATATTCGGAGGTACCATTGTGAAGCTACATATAGGTATTGACCTATATGTAGTGCACGCGTGTAATGGTGTCCCCGCACTCACAAAGTCCAGGGAAATTGCCCTGAACAATGTGGGGGCACCTTGGCTAGTGCCAGGGTGCCCTCACACTTAGTAACTTTGCACCTAACCTTCACTAAGTGGGGGTTAGACATATAGGTGACTTATAAGTTACTTAAGTGCAGTGTAAAATTGCTGTGAAATAACATGGACGTTATTTCATTCAGGCTGCAGTGGAAGGCCTGTGTAAGAATTGTCTGAGCTCCCTATGGGTGGCAAAATAAATGCTGCAGCCCCTAGGGATCTCCTGGAACCCCAATACCCTGGGTACCTAGGTACCATATATTAGGGAATTATAAGGGTATTCCAGTGTGCCAAACAGAACTGGTGGAAAATGGTCACTAGCCTGCAGTGACAATTTTAAAAGCAAAGAGAGCATAAACACTGAGGTTCTGGTTAGCAGAGCCTCAGTGACACGGTTAGGCACCACACAGGGAACACATATAGGCCACAAACTATGAGCACTGGGGCCCTGGCTAGCAGGGTCCCAGTGACACATATCAGACACTCTGGCAAATAGGGTTTCCACTATGAGCACTTGGGTCCTGGCTAGCAGGATCCCAGTGAGACAGTAAAAACACCCTGACATATATTCGCAAACAGGCCAAAAGTGGGGGTAATAAGGCTAGAAAGAGGCTACCTTCCTACAAACACGAACCCCACAATTCCATAATGGCTACACTGAATACTGGAAAGTTTGGTATCAAAATTCTCAGCACAATACATCCACACTGATGCCAGTGTGGGATTTATTGAGAAATGCACACAGATGGCATTTTAGAGATGCCCCCTTGATGCCAGCCCAACTGCTAGTGCTAGGCTGACCGGTCTCTGCCAGCCTGCCACTTCCAGACCAGTTTCTGGCCACATAGGGTGACCAGGAACAAAGCCAGTCCTGGGTGGAGGTGCTTCACACCTCCCCCTGCAGGAACTGTAACACCTGGCGGTGAGCCTTAGATGCTCAAGCCTGGTGTTACAGCGCCCCAGGGCACTCCAGGTAGTGGCCCCCACTTTTGGCGGCAAGTCCGGGGAGATAATGAGAAAAACAAGGAGTCACCCCCTCAGCCAGGCCCACCCCTAAGGTGACCAGAGCTGAAGTCACCCCCTCCTTAGAAAATCCTCCATCTTGTTTTGGAGGATTTAGCCCAATAGGAATAGGGATGTGCCCTCCAGCCCTAAGGCACCCCTAAATTTTGTATTTAGGTGAACCCAGGAAATCAAATTCCTGATGACCTACAAAGAAGAAGGACTGCCTAGCTGATAACCCCGCAGAGAAGAAGGAAGACGACAACTGCTTTGGCCCCAGCCCTCCCGGCCTGTCTCCAACTTCCGAGAACCTGCACCAGCGACGCATCCTGTGGGCCCAGCAACCTCTGCTGACTCAGAGGACTGCCCTGCAACTATAAAGGATCAAGAACTCCTGTGGACAGTGGACCTGTCCAACCAAGCAAGGAGAAACCATCTTTAAAAGGACTCTCACCTCACTCCAGAAACGTTAGTCCCCACCACTCTGCACCCGACGCCCCTGTCCCGTGTCCAGAGAAACCAATGACCTAGAGAGGATCCCCAGGTGACTCTGACGACGTGTCCACCCTGGGCTAACCTCTCTGCACCCCCATGATGACGCCTGCAGAGGGAATCCTGAGGACCCCCCTGACTGCGACTGCCCGGGACGAAGAAACCCGATGCCTGGAATACGCACTGTACCCGCAGCCCCCAGGCCTGTGCAAAACCAACCACCGGTGCAGCAGTGACCAACAGGTGGCCCTCACCCTTGCCCAGTCGGTGGCTGGCCCGAGAAGCCCCCCTGTGCCCTGCTTGCAACGTCTGAGTGACCCCCTGGTTCCTTCATTGAAATCTATTGCAAACCCAACACCCTGTTTGCCCACTGCACCCGGCCGCCCCTATGCTGCTGAGTGTGTGTTTTGTGTGCCTAATTGGGACCACCCCAGTGCTCTACTAAACCCCCCTGGTCTGCTCCCCGAGCATGCTGGTACTTACCTGCCAGCAGACCAGAACCAGATCGCCCCTGTCTCCATAGGTGCCCATGTTATTTGGGCTCCTCTTTGACTTCTGCACCTGACCGGCCCTGTCTTGCTGATGCTAGGTGTTTGGGGTTGACTTGAACCCCCAACGGTGGGTTACCTGTGCCCCGGAATTTTGCACTGTGTCCACTTTAAAATAGCTTATTGCCTTTTTATGAAAAACTGTGTACATTACTGTTTTGGTTCAAAGTCCTAACTATACCTATGCAAAGTACCTTACATTTAATGTACTTACCTCCATTGTCCTCGTGATGCTGGTGGAACCAGGGCACACCCATATGGCCGCCTCCAGTGCCATGGTGATGCTGGTAGAGCCGGGTCATACCTCTGCTGGTGATGCTGGTAGAGCCGGAGCACACCCATGTGGCTACCTCCAGTGCCTTGGTGATGCTGGTGTGGCCAGGGCACACCCCTGATGCTGCCTCCAATACCCTGATGATGCTGGTAGAGCCGGGGCACACCGCTGCGGCTGCCTCCAGTGCCTTGGTATTGCTGGTAGAGCCAGGGCACACCCCTGTGGCCGCCTCCAGTGCCCTGGTGAAACCGGGGCACACCCCTGTGGCTGCCTCCAGTGCCTTGGTGATGCTGGTGGAGTCGGGACACACTCCTGCGGTTGCCTCCAGTGCCCTTGTGTAGGAAAGTACCATCTTGCCTGGCATGTTACCCCCATATTTCACTGTATATATGTTGTTTTAGTCTATGTGTCACTGGGACCCTGCCAGGCAGGGCCCCAGTGCTCATAAGTATGTGCCCTGTATGTGTTCCCTGTGAGATGACTAACTGTCTCACTGAGGCTCTGCTAACCAGAACCTCAGTGGTTATGCTCTCTCTGCTTTCCAAATTGTCACTAACAGGCTAGTGACCAATTTCACCAATTTACATTGGCATACTGGTACACCCATATAATTCCCTAGTGTATGGTACTGAGGTACCCAGGGTATTGGGGTTCCAGGAGATCCCTATGGGCTGCAGCATTTCTTTTGCCACCCATAGGGAGATCTGACAATTCTTACACAGGCCTGCCAGTGCAGCCTGAGTGAAATAACATCCATGTTATTTCACAGCCATTTACCATTGCACTTAAGTAACTTATAAGTCACCTATATGTCTAACCTTCACCTGGTGAAGGTTGGGTGCAAAGTTACTTAGTGTGTCCGCACCCTGGCACTAGCCAAGGTGCCCCCACATCGTTCAGGGCAAATTCCCCGGACTTTGTGAGTGCGGGGACACCATTACACGCGTGCACTATACATAGGTCACTACCCATGTATAGCGTCACAATGGTAACTCCGAACATGGCCATGTAACATGTCTAAGATCATGGAATTGTCACCCCAATGCCATTCTGGCATCGGGGAGACAATTCCATGATCCCCCGTGTCTCTAGCACAGAACCCGGGTACTGCCAAACTGCCTTTCCGGGGTCTCCACTGCAGCTGCTGCTGCTGCCAACCCCTCAGACAGGTTTCTACCCTCCTGGGGTCCAGGCAGCCCTGGCCCAGGAAGGCAGAACAAAGGATTTCCTCTGAGAGAGGGTGTAACACCCTCTCCCTTTGGAAATAGGTGTGATGGCTGGGGAGGAGTAGCCTCCCCCAGCCTCTGGAAATGCTTTGATGGGCACAGATGCTGCCCATCTCTGCATAAGCCAGTCTACACCGGTTCAGGGATCCCCCAGCCCTGCTCTGGCGCGAAACTGGACAAAGGAAAGGGGAGTGACCACTCCCCTGACCTGCACCTCCCAGGGGAGGTGCCCAGAGCTCCTCCAGTGTGCCCCAGACCTCTGCCATCTTGGAAACAGAGGTGTTGCTGGCACACTGGACTGCTCTGAGTGGCCAGTGCCAGCAGGTGACGTCAGAGACTCCTTCTGATAGGCTCTTACCTCTCTTAGTAGCCAATCCTCCTTCCTAGGTAGCCAAACCTCCTTTTCTGGCTATTTAGGGTCTCTGCTTTGGGGAATTCTTCAGATAACGAATGCAAGAGCTCACCAGAGTTCCTCTGCATCTCCCTCTTCACCTTCTGCCAAAGGATCGACCACTGACTGCTCAGGACACCTGCAAAACTGCAACAAAGTAGCCAGACGACTACTAGCAACCTTGTATCACTTCATCCTGACGGCTTTCTCGCCTGTTTCCTGGTGGTGCATGCTCTGGGGGTAGCCTGCCTCCTTCTTGCACCAGGAGCTCTGAAGAAATCTCCTGTGGGTCGACGGAATCTTCCCCCTGCAACCGCAGGCAACAAAAGACTGCATCCCCGGTCCTCTGGGTCCCCTCTCAGCACGACGAGCGTAGTTCCTGGAACTCAGCAACTCTGTCCTAGTGACTCCCACAGTCCAGTGACTCTTCAGTCCAAGTTTGGTGGAGGTAAGTCCTTGCCTCCCCACGCTAGACTGCATTGCTGGGTACCGCGTGATTTGCAGCTGCTCCGGCTCCTGTGCACTCTTCCAGGATTTCCTTCGTGCACAGCCAAGCCTGGGACCCCGACACTCTAACCTGCAGTGCACAACCTTCTGAGTGATCCTCCGGCGTCGTGGGACTCCCTTTTGTGACTTCGCGTGGACTCTGGTTCACTCCTCTTCTAAGTGCCTGTTCCGGTACTTCTGCGGGTGCTGCCTGCTTCTGTGAGGGCTCCCTGACTTGCTGGGCGCCCCCTCTGTCTCCTCATCTAAGTGGCGACATCCTCGTCCCTCCTGGGCCACAGCAGCATCCAAAAACCCTAACCGCGACCCTTGCAGCTAGCAAGGCTTGTTTGCGGTCTTTCTGCGTGTGAACACCTCTGCAAGCTTCGTCACGACGTGGGACATCCATCCTCCAAAGTGGAAGTTCCTAGTCCTCTTCGTTCTTGCAAAACACCAAGCTTCTTCCATCCGGTGGCAGCTTCCTTGCACCCTCAGCTGGCATTTCCTGGGCTCCTGCCCACTCTCGACACTGTCGCGACTCTTGGACTTGGTCCCCTTGTCTTACAGGTACTCAGGTCCGGAAATCCACTGTTGTTGCATTGCTGGTGTTGGTTTTCCTTGCAGAATCCCCCTATCACGACTTCTGTGCTCTCTGGGGGTTGTAGGTGCATTTTACACCTACCTTTCAGGGTCTTGGGGTGGGCTATTTTTCTAACCCTCACTGTTTTCTCACAGTCCCAGCGACCCTCTACAAGCTCACATAGGTTTGGGGTCCATTCGTGGTTTGCATTCCACTTTTGGAGTATATGGTTTGTGTTGCCCCTATACCTATGTGCTCCTATTGCAATCTATTGTAACTTTACACTGCTTGCATTACTTCCTTTCGATATTACTGCATAATTTTGGTATTGTGTACATATATCTTGTGTATATTTCTCATCCACATACTGAGGGTACTCACTGAGATACTTATGGCATATTATCATAAAAATAAAGTACCTTTATTTTTAGTATATCTGTGTATTGTGTTTTCTTATGATATTGTGCATATGACACCAGTGGTATAGTAGGAGCTTGACATGTCATCTAGTTCAGCCTAAGCTGCTTTGCCATAGCTACCTTCTATCAGCCTAAGCTGCTAGAAACACTGTTCTACACTAATAAGGGATAACTGGACCTGGCACAAGGTGTAAGTACCTCTGGTGCCCACTACAAGCCAGGCCAGCCTCCTACACCTGGTGATAGTGGAAGAGCTGGGCACACCCCTGTGCCTGCCTCCTGTGCCTGGTGGAACTGGGGCACACCCATGTGACTGCCGCCAGTGCCCTGGTGATGCTGGTAAGGCCGGGCACACCTATGTGGCTGCCTCCGGTGCCCTGGTGATGTGGCCCAGGACCATGGCACCTCCTCTTGGATGCGACAAAGTGACTGCAGAAGAGCTGAAGCTACTGGTGGTTGGTGATTGACTTTCAGGGGGTCTACTGCTGAGAGGCCAGAACAAACAGTGCTGCTTCCACATATGCCCCCCCCCTCAAAATATGTGGTCTTAAGGGGCAAGGGTTGCCCAGTGACATCATTGCAACCTGTACCATCTTTGCATGGAAGGGCCTAGCACACAAGCCCTCCCCGCAATGATATAACAAAAAGATGGACACCCTTGTGAAGTTTGTGGGGAAAGGCCCCTTAGGGCTCCTGAGACTCCCATATCTCAGGGATACTCCTCAGCTTTATGCTGAACCGGGGAGCCCTCTTGGCCCCTAGGGGCCCCAGAGGCCAGTGTTACCCCCTGCCTCCCCACCTCGATGCCTCCGAGGGTTTTCCCTAAAAAAATACATCTTGTTCATTTCAGAACAGTTCGGTCAGGGACCCTAGGCCTTGGTCTGTGGTTTCCTTGTGACTGTGCAAGTCATTCCCCTTCCCTGCCAGTCCCTGTTCTTCCATAACTGAAATTTGAACGTAAATAACCACTGTAGAAATAAAAGGAAGTCAAAAGTTGGGACAGATACAAGTGGCTATGAATATTTTCCAATTCCAAGAGGAAATTGGAAGGCAGCACAGACAGTGGTGTGAGTTTGTGCCCAAAACGGGGCCCTTGGATTGAGGGATGGACTCAGGAATGCAATGGAGGGGAAAAGTAGACCTCTGCTCATTTGAGAATACTCCAAACGTTCTAAATCTGGAAGTTATAATTTAAACACACTGCAGTCTGTAGAAGTCATTGACTTCCCGGCTCACACGTTCAAAAGTTTTTGCACTATTTCCAGACTTAAAAACTTCTAAAAATTCTTTAGCCTGAGCAGTGCCTGAAGGTATCTCGTTCTATGTTGATTTGTCTGGGACGGGCTTGCTCTGGGTTCCCCTGAGGCTTCTTGTATGATGTGGAGACTGGCAAAGAGTGGGCTAGCTTCTGAGAATGTCTGGAGTTTTCTAGAACGTCCTAGAGACATCCACATCTCAGAGAAGGACGTGCACTGTAGTTATCTGCCTCTACCAATGACTGGTTACTGTCCCCAGAAATGGGTTTATTTTCTAGAACTTGTCAGAATTCTCGTCAGATATTTCTAACCACACTTTCTGTGGTGCAGCTGGTGGTTGGCATGATAGTGAGGTCTGTCACTCGGATCACCACATAATGAGTCTTTCAAATAAACACTAAAGTTTATTCATTCAGTCTAGAATGCAGCGAAAGATCTCAGGTCTGTCCACCTGCCATTGCTATGTCTAGGCTCAGGTTCAGTGCTGCAGGTCTAGCACAGAGAGACCTCTTGGACAGCTAACAAAATGTTTGCTATTGTTTCCTCCAAGGTGTCTCTAATCCCAAATCTTCATACCTGAGAAGCAAAGTCCCATTGCTATTTCCAGAACCCTTCCTTGAAGTTTTAACAATGAGTGAACAGAATTTAAATCTCACAAGCCAAGATCTGCAAAGATCACACGTATACTAAGTTGTGAAGTTGAACTTTTCACAACTTAGAATGAGAGCCAAGTGTGTATTGCTGCTTGTGTGGTGAGTCGGGTCTGTACTGTTGAGTTAGGTGGGTCATTCTCCAAAAAGAGTTGTCTAGTTCTTCTTTTCAGCTGTGAAAGTTTCCAGTTTCGCCCTGTGCTGCCCGGCTGTTGCTTGAGAGGCCTTGTGAGCAGGTTCTGCTTCTTCAGGTGGTCAGACAGTGCTTCTGCCACTATTCGAACAGCTCAATGTCTTTCGAGAGGTCAAGCATGGCATCTGTTTTGGTTTACTCCCAGGAGTGTGATCAACCGCAGCTTTGATATGTCCTTGGGCATGTTCAGTGGGTTTATGGGATCAGGAATCCAATTGTGCTTGGTTTGTGCATGAAGATATCCCAACCCGCCCTGCTGGTCATTTTCTGTTTTGTCACTAACTGTACCCACACAGGGTTATGGACAAAGGTCAGAGCATTTAAACTGCCTTTAACTCTGTGGACTGGAAAAGGGTCTTTAGAATTTCAATATCCTTGATATCTGCTGTCTGACTTGTGCCTGGGTGGCGATGGGAGAGTCAAGCCAGCTACTACGAAAATATTATTTCTTGAACATGTGGTTTTGCTTGTTTGATGCTTGCTCTTTCCCATCCAGGAGTTCCAGCGTTGGTGTTTGGCATCAAGGCCTCCTTCAGTTTTGCCTCAGAAGCATCCACGTTTTTTGTGTATGAGCTTCCATTAGGAGAACTGTTGGTAGCAGCCTATGCATGTGGACCTGCAAGTGTATGGACCGTTTTTCCAGTTTCTTCAGTGCTTCACTGTGCCATCGTTCCTTGTTTAATATTTGTGCTGAAGATCACAGCTGTGCCTCCGCTCTTGGCACCTGTTCAGCAGGCAGAGGTTTGCAGGGTTTCCTCTGTGCTCTGCTTGGAGAGCCCTTACTACTGCTTCCTCCAGAACCCCTCTTGCGAAGGTGGGTGCTTTGAGCTGTGGGCATGGACCAGGGTGTTGCTTGGGTTTGTTGAGATGACTTCTGTCTCCCTTAAACCCCCTCCCCACAACTGCACAAAACAACAGTGCTTAATTTATAAAAGAACATGTGGGGCCAAAGGGTTTGCTAAGAAGACATAACTTGCCAAATACCAAGACTGCGCAGGCTTGATTCCACCTCATGTCTCTTTCATTCACCACCATACACTCCCACATTCTTTATCTCATGAATGCCAAGACTGTGTAGTCTTGATTCCCCTCATGCCTCTTTCATTCACCACCAGACACTCCCACATTCTTTATCTCATGAATACCAGGCTTCGTAGTCTTGATTCCACCTCATGTCTCTTTCATTCACCACCATACACTCCCACATTCTTTATCTCATGAATGCCAAGACTGTGTAGTCTTGATTCCCCTCATGCCTCTTTCATTCACCACCAGACACTCCCACATTCTTTATCTCATGAATACCAGGCTTCGTAGTCTTGATTCCACCTCATGCATCTTCCATCCATCACCAGACATTCCCTGCCTCTTTATCTCATTAATACAGGCTGCGTAGTCTTGATTCCACCTCATGCATCTTTCATTCACCACCAGACACTCCCACATTCTTTATCTCATGAATACCAGGCTTCGTAGTCTTGATTCCACCTCATGCATCTTCCATCCATCACCAGACATTCCCTGCCTCTTTATCTCATTAATACAGGCCGCGTATTCTTGATTCCACCTCATGCATCTTTCATTCACCACCAGACACTCCCACATTCTTTATCTAATGAATACCAGGCTTCGTAGTCTTGATTCCACCTCATGCATCTTCCTTCCATCACCAGACATTCCCTGCCTCTTTATCTCATTAATACAGGCCGCGTAGTCTTGATTCCACCTCATGCATCTTTCATTTATCACCAGACACTCCCACATTCTTTATCTCATGAATGCCAAGACTGTGTAGTCTTGATTCCCCTCATGCCTCTTTCATTCACCACCAGACACTACTACATTCTTTATCTCATGAATACCATGCTTCGTAGTCTTGATTCCACCTCATGAATCTTCCTTCCATCAGCAGACACTCCCCACCTGTTTATCTCATTAATACAGGCTGTGTACTCTTAGTTCCACCTCATGCATCTATCATTCACCACCAGACACACCCTGCCTCTCTATCTCATGAATACCAGGCTGCGTAGTCTTGATTTCACATCATGCATCTTTCTTCAATCACCAGACACTCCCTGCCCCTTTATCTAATAAATACCAAGACTGCGTAGTCCTAATTCTGCCTCATGCCTCTTTCATCCACCCCCAGACACTCCACACCTCTTTATCTCATGAATACCAAGATTGTGTAGTCTTGATGCCACTTCATGCATCTTTCAGTCACTACCACACACACCATGCCTCTCTCTCATGAATACCAAGATTGTGTAGTCTTGATTCCACCTGATGCCTCTTTCATTCACCACCAGACGCTCCCGGCCTCTCTATCTCATAAATACGAAGACAGCGTAGTCTTGATTCCAGCTCATCCCTCTTTCTTCCATTACCAGACACTCCCGCCTCTTTATCTCATGAATACCAGGCTGCGTAGTCTTCATTCCAGCTCATGCCTCTTTCATTCACCCCAGACGCTCCCTGCCTCTTTATCTCATGAATACCAAGACTGGGTAGACTTGATTCCACCTTATGCATCATTCATTCACCACCAGACACTCCCGCCTCTTTATCTAATCAATACTAGCCTGCGTAGGCTTCATTCCTCCTCATGCCTCTTTCTTCTATCACCAGACAGTCCCTGTAGGAAGTTGGCTCTGTATGTACTATTGCAAAGTAAGAAATAGCATGCATAGAGTCCAAGGGTTCCCCTTAGAGGTAAGATAGTGGCAAAAAGAGATCATTCTAATGCTCTATTTTGTGGTAGTGTGGTCGAGCAGTAGGCTTATCAGAGGGTAGTGTTAAGCATTTGTTGTACACACACAGTCAATAAATGGGGAACACACACTCAAAGACAATTCCAGGCCAATAGGTTTTTATACAGAACAAATATCTTTTCTTAGTTTATTTTAAGAACCACAGGTTCAAGATTCACAAACAATACTTTAAATGAAAGGTATTTCACTTAGGAACTTTAGGAACTTTGAATTAGCAAAATAGCATATACAGTTTTCACACAAATGGCAATAAGCTATTTTAAAACTAGACAGTGCAATTTTCAACAGTTCCTGGGGGGGGTAAGTGTTTGTTAGATTTGCAGGTAAGTAAACCACCTACAGGGTTGAAAGTTGAGTCCAAAGTAGCCCACCGTTGGGGGTTCAGGGCAACCCCAAAGTTACCACACCAGCAGCTCAGGGCCGGTCAGGTGCAGAGGTCAAAGTGGTGCCCAAAACACATAGGCTTCAATGGAGAAGGGGGTGCCCCGGTTCCAGTCTGCCAGCAGGTAAGTACCCGCGTCTTCGGAGGGCAGACCAGGGGGGTTTTGTAGGGCACCGGGGGGGACACAAGTCAGCACAAAAAGTACACCCTCAGCGGCATGGGGGCGGCCGGGTGCAGTGTGCAGACAGGCGTCAGGTTCACAATAGGTTTCAATAGGAGACCGAGGGGTCTCTTCAGCGATGCAGGCAGGCAAGGGGGGGGGCTCCTCGGGGTAGCCACCACCTGGGCAAGGGAGAGGGCCACCTGGGGGTCGCTCCTGCACTGGAGGTCGGATCCTTCAGGTCCTGGGGGCTGCGGGTGCAGTGTCTTTACCAGGCGTTGGGTCTTTGAAGCAGGCAGTCGCGGTCAGGGGGAGCCTCGGGATTCCCTCTGCAGGCGTCGCTGTGGGGGCTCATGGGGGTCAACTCTGGCTACTCACGGTCTCGCAGTCGCCGGGGAGTCCTCCCTGTGGTGTTTGTTCTCCACAAGTCGAGCCGGGGGCGTCGGGTGCAGAGTGCAAAGTCTCACGCTTCCGGCAGGAAACGTGTGTTGTTTCAAAGTTGCTTCTTTGTTGCAAAGTTGCAATCTTTGTGGAGCAGAGCCGCTGTCCTCCAGAGTTCTTGGTCCTTTTAGATGCAGGGTAGTCCTCTGAGGCTTCAGAGGTCGCTGGACCCTGTGGAAAGCGTCGCTGGAGCAGTGTCTTTAGAAGTGGGGAGACAGGCCGGTAGAGCTGGGGCCAAAGCAGTTGGTGTCTCCGTCTTCTCTGCAGGTTTTCAGCTCAGCAGTCCTTCTTCGTCTTAGGTTGCAAGAATCTATCTTGCTGTGTTCTGGGAGCCCCTAAATACTCGATTATGGGGTGTGTTTAGGTCTAGGGGGTTAGTAGCCAATGGCTACTAGCCCTGAGGGTGGCTACACCCTCTTTGTGCCTCCTCCCTGAGGGGAGGGGGGCACATCCCTAATCCTATTGGGGGAATCCTCCATCTGCAAGATGGAGGATTTCTAAAAGTCAGAGTCACCTCAGCTCAGGACACCTTAGGGGCTGTCCTGACTGGCCAGTGACTCCTCCTTGTTTTTCTCATTATCTCCTCCGGCCTTGCCGCCAAAAGTGGGGCCGTGGCCGGAGGGGGCAGGCAACTCCACTAGCTGGAGTGCCCTGGGGTGCTGTAACAAAGGGGGTGAGCCTTTGAGGCTCACCACCAGGTGTTACAGTTCCTGCAGGGGGAGGTGAGAAGCACCTCCACCCAGTACAGGCTTTGTTACTAGCCACAGGGTGACAAAGGCACTCTCCCCATGTGGCCAGCAACATGTCTGGTGTGTGGCAGGCTGCTAAAACTAGTCAGCCCACACTGGTAGTCGGTTAAGGTTTCAGGGGGCATCTCTAAGATGCCCTCTGGGGTGTATTTTACAATGAAATATACACTGGCATCAGTGTGCATTTATTGTGCTGAGAAGTTTGATACCAAACTTCACAGTTTTCAGTGTAGCCATTATGGTGCTGTCGAGTTCGTGCATGACAGACTCCCAGACCATATACTCTTATGGCTACCCTGCACTTACAATGTCTAAGATTTTGCTTAGACACTGTAGGGGCATAGTGCTCATGCACTTATGCCCTCACCTATGGTATAGTGCACCCTGCCTTAGGGCTGTAAGACCTGCTAGAGGGGTGACTGATCTATACCTGTAGGCAGTGTGAGGTTGGCATGGCACCCTGAGGGGAGTGCCATGTCGACTTAGTCTTTTTATCCCCACTAGCACACACAAGCTGGCAAGCAGTGTGTCTGTGCTGCATGAGGGGTCCCCAGGGTGGCATAAGACATGCTGCAGCCCTTAGAGACCTTCCCTGGCATCAGGGCCCTTGGTACCAGGGGTACCAGTTACAAGGGACTTACCTGGATGCCAGGGTGTGCCAATTGTGGAAACAAAGGTACAGGTTAGGGAAAGAACACTGGTGCTGGGGCCTGGTTAGCAGGTCCCAGCACACTTTCAAATCATAACTTGGCATCAGCAAAGGCAAAAAGTCAGGGGGTAACCATGCCAAGGAGGCATTTCCTTACACTCCCCACCTCTTTATCTCATGGATACCAGGCTGTGTAGTCTTGATTTCACCTGCTGTGTCTTTCTTCCATCACCGCAGACTCCCCGCCTCTTTATCTTATGAATACCAAGACTGTGTGGCCTTGATTTCACCTCAAGCATCTTTCTTCCATGAGCAGACACTCACTTCCTCTCTATCTCATGAATACTGTAGGAAAGTACCATCTTGCCTGGCATGTTACCCCCATTTTTACTTATATGTCAGTTTGTTTTTCCCTGTCTCACTGAGATCCTGCTGGCCAGGACCCCAGTGCTCATAGTCTATGGCCTAATGTGTGTACCTGTGTAGTGACTATCTGTGTCACTGAGGCTCTGCTAACCAGAACCTCAGTGCTTATGCTCTCTCTGTCTTTAAAATTGTCACTGTAGGCTAGTAACCATTTTTACCAATTCCTCAGGGATACCTTAAACTCTACCTCAGCCAAACCTGAGGTCTCTAGGTCATTACCTAAGAAACAGTCTACAGGTAAGCTAGGTGATACTACCACCTGCTTAGGGCTAGTAACTCCACCCCAACTAAACTGAATTATAGCTAAGGGGAGGAACTTAGTGGAGTTATGGACATCAATAATCTTGTACTGTTGTCCAATTATGTGTTGTGCAGGAGACACTAGGTTTTCGGTCACCAAAGTGATACTGGCACTTGTGTCCCTGTAGGCCAAGGCCTCAACACCATTTATTGAAACTGACTGTCTATACTTATCCATTGTAAGGGGACAAGCAGCCAGTGTGGCAAGGCCAATGCCACTAGGTGTGACAGAAACTGTCTTTGGACTGACTACCCTAGTTTCTATGATGGACCCAAAAGTGAAACCAACTACGCCCTTATTTTGACTGTTGCCAGCAGTCCCACCACTATTACCACTACTGCAAGGGGCACTAGAGTTTGATGTATTATTGGTGGTAGTTTCAGGGGCTTTACCTAAGCAGGACTTATCTCCTGGACAATGGCCTTTATTTTTACACACATAGCACCAAGGCTTTTCAGTGTGTGTGGAATGTGAAGAAGAGGAAGAAGATGATTTATCCCCACCCTCTGAATACTGTTTAGGATGTGAAGAAGGATCTTTGTTTTTACCTTTATCCCCATGCTTATTCTGAGATGTTTCAGCATCTTTCTTCTTGCCATCCTTGTCACCTCCTGTATGAACTTTTCTGCTCACTCTTGTTCTGACCCATTTGTCTGCCTTCTTTCCCAATTCTTGGGGAGAGATCAGATCTGAGTCTACCAAGTACTGGTGCAACAAGTCAGACACACAATTATTCAAAATATGCTCTCTCAGAATTAGATTATATAGGCTTTCATAGTCAGTCACCTTACTGCCATGTAACCACCCCTCCAAGGCCTTCACTGAACAGTCTACAAAGTCTGTCCAGTCTTGAGAGGACTCTTTTCATGTATCTCTGAACTTTATCCTGTATTGTTCAGTGGTTAAGCCAAATCCATCTAGGAGTGCATCCTTCAAAACTTTGTAATTGTTAGCATCACTTTCTCTGACAGTAAGGGGCCTATCCCTACCCTTACCAGTGAAAGATAGCCACAAGATAGCAGCCCACTGCCTTTGAGGGACCCCCTGTACCATACAGGCCCTCTCAAGTGCAGCAAACCATTTGTTAATGTCATCCCCCTCCTTGTAAGGGGGGACTATCTTATGCAGGTTCCTAGAATCTTGTTCTCTCACAGGATTGCTATTAAAAACACTGTTGCTGCCACCATGGGAAACAAACCCCAACCTCTGCCTTTCCCTCTCTACATCTAGAGACTCCCTGTCTAAGGACAACTGCTGCTGTCTCAGCTTCATTCTGGCCTCTTCCAACCTCAGCTTTCTGAGTTCCCTGTCTAGGGTGTTATCCTCAGAGTGGGAGGCTTGGGAATTCTCTGACACAGAGGTGATGTGGGAATGAGCAGAAGCGGACCTGTCTCTAACTGGCTGGACTCTAGTAACCAGGCCTTTAGGAGTGAAAGGTGCCCTACTAGTGTGTGACCCCCTCCCACTACCAGTGTCACTAGAGGGCCTGTTAGCTGGCAGGTCTTTGGATGAACCCTCCCCAGAGTCCTCAGGGCCCTACCCTGATTCTTGCTGGGTACCCCCTCCTCTACCTCCTGATCCTGGGATGGGCCAGACTGGTTCTGGTCACTTTCTAGGAGAAGGCTAAGGAGAAGATCTTTGGTAGGGTCCTTATCAATGCTTAAACCTCTTTCTATGCAGAGACCCCTCCAACTTTTAAAGTTTAAACTACCATAGGTTGCCTGGACAACTGTGGGAGTAAGTTCTACTGCAGACATGTTTAGAAAGGGTTTAGGGCATAGAGAAAAACGTTTTAAAGAGAAGAGAAAAACTTTCCCAAACTTTTCAAAACTTTTTACAAACTTTTTAGAAAGTTTGTAGAAAGAAAGTTAAGCTGTTTAGGTTAACTGTGTATATTTTTAGGTATTTGGTATATGTTTTTCTTATGAGAAGCACCAATGACAAAGTGGTAAAGCAGTTACAAGTACTTATCCCACCGCTGCACCACCAATGTAGGAGGCTGACCTGGCTAATAGTGGGTACCTTGTGGTACTTGCACCCTGTGCCAGGTCCAGTTATCCCTTATTAGTAGTGTTCTAGCAGCTTAGGCTGATAGAGATAGCTATAGCAGAGCAGCTTAGGCTGAACTAGGAGACATGCAAAGCTCCTACTATACCACTTATATCATATAGCACTATATCCTAAAATCACAATACTCAGAGTTACTAAAAATAAAGCTACTTTATTTTAGTGACAATGTGCCAAAAATATCTCAGAGGATATACTCCCTTAGGAGGTAAGTAAAATACACAAAATATACACACAAACCAAAATCAGGTAAGTAAACAGTTAGAAAAGTAGTGCAAACACTGTAGAATACAATAGGATGCAATAGGCCTAGGGGCAACACAAACCATATACTAAGAAAGTGGAATACGAACCACTTAGGGACCCCAGGCCTAGTGTAGTGTGTAGAGGGTTGCTGGGAGTGCAGGAAAACACTAAGGGTGTCCAAGATTCCTGTAGGAAAGTACCATCTTGCCTGGCATGTTACCCCCATTTTTCACTGTATATATGTTGTTTTAGTTGTATGTGTCACTGGGACCCTGGTAACCCAGGGCCCCAGTGCTCATAAGTGTGCCTGAATGTGTTACCTGTGTAGTGACTAACTGTCTCACTGAGGCTCTGCTAATCAGAACCTCAGTGGTTATGCTCTCTCATTTCTTTCCAAATTGTCACTAACAGGCTAGTGACCAATTTTACCAATTTACATTGGCTTACTGGAACACCCTTATAATTCCCTAGTATATGGTACTGAGGTACCCAGGGTATTGGGGTTCCAGGAGATCCCTATGGGCTGCAGCATTTCTTTTGCCACCCATAGGGAGCTCTGACAATTCTTACACAGGCCTGCCACTGCAGCCTGAGTGAAATAACGTCCACGTTATTTCACAGCCATTTTACACTGCACTTAAGTAACTTATAAGTCACCTATATGTCTAACCTTTACCTGGTAAAGGTTAGGTGCAAAGTTACTTAGTGTGAGGGCACCCTGGCACTAGCCAAGGTGCCCCCACATTGTTCAGAGCCAATTCCCTGAACTTTGTGAGTGCGGGGACACCATTACACGCGTGCACTACATATAGGTCACTACCTATATGTAGCTTCACAATGGTAACTCCGAATATGGCCATGTAACATGTCTATGATCATGGAATTGCCCCCTCTATGCCATCCTGGCATAGTTGGCACAATCCCATGATCCCAGTGGTCTGTAGCACAGACCCTGGTACTGCCAAACTGCCCTTCCTGGGGTTTCACTGCAGCTGCTGCTGCTGCCAACCCCTCAGACAGGCATCTGCCCTCCTGGGGTCCAGCCAGGCTTGGCCCAGGATGGTAGAACAAAGAACTTCCTCTGAGAGAGGGTGTGACACCCTCTCCCTTTGGAAAATGGTGTGAAGGCAGGGGAGGAGTAGCCTCCCCCAGCCTCTGGAAATGCTTTGTTGGGCACAGATGTGCCCAATTCTGCATAAGCCAGTCTACACCGGTTCAGGGGACCCCTTAGCCCTGCTCTGGCGCGAAACTGGACAAAGGAAAGGGGAGTGACCACTCCCCTGACCTGCACCTCCCCTGGGAGGTGTCCAGAGCTCCTCCAGTGTGCTCCAGACCTCTGCCATCTTGGAAACAGAGGTGCTGCTGGCACACTGGACTGCTCTGAGTGGCCAGTGCCACCAGGTGACGTCAGAGACTCCTTCTGATAGGCTCCTTCAGGTGTTGCTAGCCTATCCTCTCTCCTAGGTAGCCAAACCCTCTTTTCTGGCTATTTAGGGTCTCTGTCTCTGGGGAAACTTTAGATAACGAATGCAAGAGCTCATCCGAGTTCCTCTGCATCTCTCTCTTCACCTTCTGCCAAGGAATCGACTGCTGACCGCGCTGGAAGCCTGCAAACCTGCAACATAGTAGCAAAGACGACTACTGCAACTCTGTAACGCTGATCCTGCCGCCTTCTCGACTGTTTTCCTGGTGGTGCATGCTGTGGGGGTAGTCTGCCTCCTCTCTGCACTAGAAGCTCTGAAGAAATCTCCCGTGGGTCGACGGAATCTTCCCCCTGCAACCGCAGGCACCAAAAAGCTGCATTACCGGTCCCTTGGGTCTCCTCTCAGCATGACGAGCGAGGTCTCTCGAATCCAGCAACTCTGTCCAAGTGGCCCCCACAGTCCAGTGACTCTTCAGTCCAAGTTTGGTGGAGGTAAGTCCTTGCCTCACCTCGCTAGACTGCATTGCTGGGAACTGCGACTTTTGCAGCTACTCCGGCCTCCGTGCACTTCTGGTGGAAATCCTTTGTGTACAGTCCAGCCTGGGTCCACGGCACTCTAACCTGCATTGCACGACCTCCTAAGTTGTTCTCCGGCGACGTGGGACTTCTTTGTGCGACTTCGGGTGAGCACCGTTTCAGGCATCCTCGTAGTGCCTGTTTCTGGCACTTCTCCGGGTGCTACCTGCTGCTGAGAGGGCTCCTTGTCTTGCTCGACGTCCCCTCTCTCTCCTGGTCCAATTTGCGACCTCCTGGTCCCTCCAGGGCCACAGCAGCGTCCAAAAACGCTAACCGCACGATTTGCAGCTAGCAAGGCTTGTTGGCGTTCTTTCGGCGGGAAAACACTTCTGCACGACTCTCCACGGCGAGTGGGATCCGTCCACCAAAGGGGAAGTCTCTAGCCCTTTTCGTTCCTGCAGAAACCTCAGCTTCTTCTGTCCAGTAGAAGCTTCTTTGCACCCGCAGCTGGCATTTCCTGGGCATCTGCCCATCTCCGACTTGCTTGTGACTTTTGGACTTGGTCCCCTTGTTCCACAGGTACCCTAGATTGGAAATCCACAGTTGTTGCATTGTTGGTTTGTGTCTTTCCTGCATTATTCCTCTAACACGACTACTTTGTCCTTAGGGGAACTTTAGTGCACTTTGCACTCACTTTTCAGGGTCTTGGGGAGTGTTATTTTTCTAACTCTCACTATTTTCTAATAGTCCCAGCGACCCTCTACAAGGTCACATAGGTTTGGGGTCCATTCGTGGTTCGCATTCCACTTTTGGAGTATATGGTTTGTGTTGCCCCTCTCCCTATGTTTCCCCATTGCATCCTATTGTGACTATACATTGTTTGCACTGTTTTCTAAGACTATACTGCATATTTTTGCTATTGTGTATATATATCTTGTGTATATTTCCTATCCTCTCACTGAGGGTACACTCTAAGATACTTTGGCATATTGTCATAAAAATAAAGTACCTTTATTTTTAGTATAACTGTGTATTGTGTTTTCTTATGATATTGTGCATATGACACTGAGTGGTACTGTAGTAGCTTCACACGTCTCCTAGTTCAGCCTAAGCTGCTCTGCTAAGCTACCATTATCTATCAGCCTATGCTGCTAAACACCCTATACACTAATAAGGGATAACTGGGCCTGGTGCAAGGTGCAAGTACCCCTTGGTACTCACTACAAGCCAGTCCAGCCTCCTACATTGGTTGTGCAGCGGTGGGATAAGTGCTTTGAGACTACTTACCACTCTTGTCATTGTACTTTTCATAAGAGAAAAATATACAAAACAAGTTCAGTGTATATACACATAGCCAAAAAGTTTTGCATTTCCTCTTTTCACTCTTTTCTAAGTGCTGAAAAGTACTTCTAACTTTCTAAAAAGTTCTAAAAAGTTTTTAAAGTTTTTTTTCTCTGTCTTTCTAAAAGCTCTGACAAACTTTTTTCTCTTTTTCTATCACTTTAACTCTCTCTAAAAATGTCTGGCACAGGCCAAAATGTTGATCTGTCCAAACTTGCATATGATCACCTTAGCTGGAAAGGAGCAAGGAGTCTCTGCATAGAGAGAGGTTTGAGTGTAGGGAAGAATCCTTCCTTGGAATTGTTACTTAAAATGCTTAGAGAACAAGATAAGGCAAGAAGTGCCCCATCTGTTGAAAAAGTAGCTAATGGTTCCCAATCTGATCCAGGGACTCCCCCAGGAAAAGAATCAGGAAAGAAACTTCCTAGCCTGCCCATTACTAGACAGTCTAGCATAGTTGGTAATGATGTTGAGTCACACCATACAAATAGTGTTGTCTCACATCATAGCAAAAGCATTTATTCTCACCACAGTGGTACTGATGTTTCTGTTAGCCAAGCTGTTAGGGTGCCCTCTGTAAGGGACAGGTCTCCTTCTGTCCATTCTCACCATACTTCTGTTTCAAGGCATGTCCCTCCCACCCACCCTGATGACAGATTGTTAGAAAGGGAGCTCAATAGATTGAGAGTGGAACAAACCAGACTGAAGCTCAAGAAGCAACAGCTGGATTTGGATAGACAGACTTTAGAAGTAGAGAAGGAGAGACAGAAACTGGGTTTAGAAACCCATGGTGGCAGCAGCAGTATTCCCCATAGTCATCCTGCAAAAGAGCATGATTCCAGGAATCTGCATAAGATAGTTCCCCCTTATAAGGAGGGGGATGACATTAACAAGTGGTTTGCTGCACTTGAGAGGGCCTGTGCTGTACAGGATGTCCCTCAAAGGCAGTGGGCTGCTATCCTATGGCTATCATTTAGTGGAAAGGGTAGGGATAGGCTCCTTACTGTAAAAGAAAATGATGCTAATAATTTCCAAGTTCTTAAGAATGCACTCCTGGATGGTTATGGCTTAACCACTGAACAATACAGGATAAAGTTCAGAGAGACCAAAAAGGAGTCTTCACAAGACTGGGTTGATTTCATTGACCATTCAGTGAAGGCCTTGGAGGGGTGGTTACATGGCAGTAAAGTTACTGATTATGACAGCCTGTATAACTTGATCCTGAGAGAGCATATTCTTAATAATTGTGTGTCTGATTTGTTGCACCAGTACTTGGTGGACTCTGATCTGACCTCTCCCCAAGAATTGGGAAAGAAGGCAGACAAATGGGTCAGAACAAGGGTGAACAGAAAAGTTCATACAGGGGGTGACAAAGATGGCAACAAGAAGAAGGATGGTAAGTCTTCTGACAAGGGTGGGGACAAATCTAAAAATGAGTCTTCATCAGGCCCACAAAAACACTCTGGTGGGGGTGGTGGGCCCAAATCCTCTTCTAATCAAAACAAGGAAAAGAAACCATGGTGCTATTTATGTAAAATAAAAGGCCATTGGACAACAGATCCCAGTTGTCCAAAGAAAAACACCAAGCCTCCTACCACTACAACCCCTACTGCTACACCTAGAGTCCCTACTAATAGCAGTGGTGGTGGGAGCAAACCTACTAATAGCCAATCCAAGGGAGTAGCTGGGCTCACTATTGGTAACTTAGTTGGGGTTGGCCTTGTTAGGGAGGCCACAGAGGCTGTGTTAGTCTCTGAGGGGGCTATTGATTTAGCCACCTTAGTTGCTTGTCCCCTTAATATGGATAAGTACAAGCAGCTACCCCTAATAAATGGTGTTGAGGTTCAGGCCTACAGGGACACTGGAGCCAGTGTGACTATGGTCATAGAGAAACTGGTCCACCCTGAACAACACCTACTTGGTCACCAGTACCAAGTAACCGATGTTCACAACAACACACTTAGCCACCTCATGGCTGTTGTTAATCTCAACTGGGGGGGGGTTACTGGTCCAAAGAAAGTTGTGGTAGCTTCAGATTTACCTGTAGACTGTCTATTAGGGAATGATTTGGAGACATCAGCTTGGTCAGATGTGGAGTTGGAGGCCCATGCAGCAATGCTGGGCATCCCAGGGCATATTTTTGCTTTGACAAGGGCTCAGGCCAAAAAGCAAAAAGGACAGGGAAGCTTGGATCCTGGAACAATGGACCAAGTGCTTCCTAAAGCTAGGGCTAGTAGAAGCAAACCACTTCCTACTATCCCTCCCTCTACAGTGGATTCTACTTCTGAAGAAGAAGAATTCCCTCCCTGTGCAGAACCTACACCAGAGGAGCTTCAAGCAGACACTGCTGAGCTTTTGGGTGAAGGGGGGCCTGCCAGGGAGGAGCTGAGTGTGGCACAGCAAACCTGTCCCACATTAGAGGGTCTCAGACAGCAAGCTGTCAAACAGGCTAATGGGGATGTCAGTGACTCTCACAGAGTTTACTGGGAGGACAACCTCTTGTACACTGAGCACAGGGATCCTAAACCTGGAGCTGCCAGGAGACTAGTGATTCCTCAGGAGTACAGAAAGTTCCTCCTAACTCTTGCCCACGACATTCCCCTAGCTGGGCACCTGGGTCAAATGAAAACTTGGGACAGACTTGTTCCCTTGTTTCATTGGCCTACGATGTCTGAGGACACAAAAGATTTTTGTAAGTCCTGTGAAACCTGTCAAGCCAGTGGCAAAACAGGTGGCACTCCAAAGGCACCCCTTATTCCACTGCCTGTGGTTGGGGTTCCCTTTGAAAGGGTAGGGGTTGACATAGTTGGCCCCCTTGACCCTCCTACTGCTTCAGGCAATAGGTTTATCTTGGTGGTAGTGAACCATGCCACAAGATACCCTGAAGCAATTCCTTTAAGGACCACTACAGCACCTGCAGTGGCAAAGGCCCTCCTGGGAATATTTTCTAGGGTGGGCTTCCCAAAGGAAGTAGTATCAGACAGGGGAAGCAATTTCATGTCTGCATACTTAAAGGCCATGTGGAAGGAGTGTGGTGTAACTTACAAGTTCACAACACCCTATCATCCACAAACAAATGGACTGGTGGAGAGATTTAATAAAACTCTCAAAGGCATAATTATGGGTCTCCCTGAAAAACTCCGCAGGAGATGGGATATCCTTCTACCATGCCTCCTTTTTGCCTACAGGGAGGTACCCCAGAAAGGAGTGGGCTTCAGCCCCTTTGAACTTCTTTTTGGACACCCTGTTAGGGGTCCACTCACACTTGTAAAGGAGGGGTGGGAACAACCTTTAAAAGCTCCTAAGCAGGATATTGTGGATTATGTACTTGGCCTCAGATCAAGGATGGCTGAGTACATGAAAAAGGCCAGCAAAAACCTTCAGGCCAGCCAAGAGCTCCAGAAGCAATGGCATGATCAGAAGGCTGTTTTGGTTCAGTACCAACCAGGGCAGAAAGTGTGGGTCTTGGAGCCTGTGGCCCCAAGAGCACTCCAAGATAAATGGAGTGGACCCCACACAATTGTTGAAAAGAAGGGAGAAGTCACCTATTTAGTTGACTTAGGCACTGCCAGGAGTCCCCTTAGGGTGCTCCATGTCAATCGCCTGAAACCCTACTATGACAGGGCTGATCTCACCCTGCTCATGGCAACTGATGAGGGACAGGAAGAAGACAGTGATCCTCTACCTGATCTCTTCTCTTCCACAGAACAAGATGCTCTTGTGGAAGGTGTAGTTTTGGCTGATTGTCTTACTGCTGAGCAGAAAGACCATTGCATAAATCTCCTAGATCAATTCTCTGAACTCTTCTCTACTGTGCCAGGTACCACTTCTTGGTGTGAGCACACTATAGATACTGGAGACAGTTTACCTGTCAAAAGTAAGATCTATAGGCAGCCTGACCATGTCAGGGACTGCATAAAGCAAGAGGTCCAGAAAATGTTAGAACTAGGAGTGGTTGAGCACTCTGAAAGTCCATGGGCTTCTCCTGTGGTACTTGTACTAAAACCCTATTCCAAAGATGGAAAGAAGGAAATGCGGTTTTGTGTAGACTATAGAGGTCTCAACTTGGTAACCAAAACTGATGCTCACCCTATACCCAGGGCAGATGAGCTCATAGATACACTGGCATCTGCCAAGTATCTAAGCACTTTTGATTTGACTGCAGGGTATTGGCAGATCAAATTGTCAGAAGATGCTAAACCTAAGACTGCATTTTCAACCATTGGAGGACATTACCAGTTTACTGTAATGCCTTTTGGTTTGAAAAATGCACCTGCCACTTTTCAAAGGTTGGTGAACACAGTCCTGCAAGGGCTGGAAGCTTTCAGTGCAGCATATTTGGACGATATAGCTGTCTTTAGCTCCAGCTGGGATGATCACCTGGTCCACCTATGGAAAGTTTTGGAGGCCCTGCAAAAGGCAGGCCTCACTATCAAGGCTTCAAAGTGCCAGATAGGGCAGGGTAAGGTGGTTTATCTGAGACACCTTGTTGGTGGGGAACAGATTGCACCACTTCAGGGGAAAATCCAAACAATTATTGATTGGGTTCCCCCTACCACTCAGACTCAGGTGAGAGCCTTCCTAGGCCTCACTGGGTATTACAGGAGGTTCATTAAGAACTATGGCTCCATTGCAGCCCCTCTTAATGACCTCACATCCAAAAAGATGCCTAAAAAGGTATTGTGGACAGCTAGCTGTCAGAAAGCTTTTGAGGAGCTGAAGCAGGCCATGTGCTCTGCACCTGTCCTGAAAAGCCCTTGTTACTCTAAAAAATTCTATGTCCAAACTGATGCATCTCAATTAGGAGTAGGGGCAGTCCTATCACAACTTAATTCTGAGGGCCAGGATCAACCTGTTGCTTTTATTAGTAGGAGGTTGACCCCTAGAGAAAAGGGTTGGTTTGCCATAGAGAGGGAGGCCTTTGCTGTGGTCTAGGCTCTGAAAAAGTTGAGGCCATACCTGTTTGGCACTCACTTCATTGTTCAGACAGACCACAAACCTCTACTTTGGCTAAAACAAATGAAAGGTGAAAATCCTAAATTGTTGAGGTGGTCCATATCCCTACAGGGAATGGACTATACAGTGGAACATAGACCTGGGAGTAGCCACTCCAATGCAGATGGACTCTCCAGATATTTCTACTTAGACAATGAAGACTCATCAGGTAATGGCTAGTCTTATTGTCCTTCGTTTGGGGGGGGGGGGTTGTGTAGGAAAGTACCATCTTGCCTGGCATGTTACCCCCATTTTTCACTGTATATATGTTGTTTTAGTTGTATGTGTCACTGGGACCCTGGTAACCCAGGGCCCCAGTGCTCATAAGTGTGCCTGAATGTGTTACCTGTGTAGTGACTAACTGTCTCACTGAGGCTCTGCTAATCAGAACCTCAGTGGTTATGCTCTCTCATTTCTTTTCAAATTGTCACTAACAGGCTAGTGACCAATTTTACCAATTTACATTGGCTTACTGGAACACCCTTATAATTCCCTAGTATATGGTACTTAGGTACCCAGGGTATTGGGGTTCCAGGAGATCCCTATGGGCTGCAGCATTTCTTTTGCCACCCATAGGGAGCTCTGACAATTCTTACACAGGCCTGCCACTGCAGCCTGAGTGAAATAACGTCCACGTTATTTCACAGCCATTTTACACTGCACTTAAGTAACTTATAAGTCACCTATATGTCTAACCTTTACCTGGTAAAGGTTAGGTGCAAAGTTACTTAGTGTGGGGGCACCCTGGCACTAGCCAAGGTGCCCCCACATTGTTCAGAGCCAATTCCCTGAACTTTGTGAGTGCGGGGACACCATTACACGCGTGCACTACATATAGGTCACTACCTATATGTAGCTTCACAATGGTAACTCCGAATATGGCCATGTAACATGTCTATGATCATGGAATTGCCCCCTCTATGCCATCCTGGCATAGTTGGCACAATCCCATGATCCCAGTGGTCTGTAGCACAGACCCTGGTACTGCCAAACTGCCTTTCCTGGGGTTTCACTGCAGCTGCTGCTGCTGCCAACCCCTCAGACAGGCATCTGCCCTCCTGGGGTCCAGCCAGGCCTGGCCCAGGATGGCAGAACAAAGAACTTCCTCTGAGAGAGGGTGTGACACCCTCTCCCTTTGGAAAATGGTGTGAAGGCAGGGGAGGAGTAGCCTCCCCCAGCCTCTGGAAATGCTTTGTTGGGCACAGATGTGCCCAATTCTGCATAAGCCAGTATACACTGGTTCAGGGGACCCCTTAGCCCTGCTCTGGCGCGAAACTCGACAAAGGAAAGGGGAGTGACCACTCCCCTGACCTGCACCTCCCCTGGGAGGTGTCCAGAGCTCCTCCAGTGTGCTCCAGACCTCTGCCATCTTGGAAACAGAGGTGCTGCTGGCACACTGGACTGCTCTGAGTGGCCAGTGCCACCAGGTGACGTCAGAGACTCCTTCTGATAGGCTCCTTCAGGTGTTGCTAGCCTATCCTCTCTCCTAGGTAGCCAAACCCTCTTTTCTGGCTATTTAGGGTCTCTGTCTCTGGGGAAACTTTAGATAACGAATGCAAGAGCTCATCCGAGTTCCTCTGCATCTCTCTCTTCACCTTCTGCCAAGGAATCGACTGCTGACCGCGCTGGAAGCCTGCAAACCTGCAACATAGTAGCAAAGACGACTACTGCAACTCTGTAACGCTGATCCTGCCGCCTTCTCGACTGTTTTCCTGGTGGTGCATGCTGTGGGGGTAGTCTGCCTCCTCTCTGCACTAGAAGCTCCGAAGAAATCTCCCGTGGGTCGACGGAATCTTCCCCCTGCAACCGCAGGCACCAAAAAGCTGCATTACCGGTCCCTTGGGTCTCCTCTCAGCACGACGAGCGAGGTCCCTCGAATCCAACAACTCTGTCCAAGTGGCCCCCACAGTCCAGTGACTCTTCAGTCCAAGTTTGGTGGAGGTAAGTCCTTGCCTCACCTCGCTAGACTGCATTGCTGGGAACCGCGACTTTTGCAGCTACTCCGGCCTCCGTGCACTTCCGGCGGAAATCCTTTGTGCACAGTCCAGCCTGGGTCCACGGCACTCTAACCTGCATTGCACGACCTCCTAAGTTGTTCTCCGGCGACGTGGGACTTCTTTGTGCGACTTCGGGTGAGCACCGTTTCAGGCATCCTCGTAGTGCCTGTTTCTGGCACTTCTCCGGGTGCTACCTGCTGCTGAGAGGGCTCCTTGTCTTGCTCGACGTCCCCTCTCTCTCCTGGTCCAATTTGCGACCTCCTGGTCCCTCCAGGGCCACAGCAGCGTCCAAAAATGCTAACCGCACGATTTGCAGCTAGCAAGGCTTGTTGGCGTTCTTTCGGCAGAAAAACACTTCTGCACGACTCTCCACAGCGAGAGGGATCCGTCCACCAAAGGGGAAGTCTCTAGCCCTTTTCGTTTCTGCAGAAACCTCAGCTTCTTCTGTCCAGTAGAAGCTTCTTTGCACCCGCAGCTGGCATTTCCTGGGCATCTGCCCATCTCCGACTTGCTTGTGACTTTTGGACTTGGTCTCCTTGTTCCACAGGTACCCTAGATTGGAAATCCACAGTTGTTGCATTGCTGATTTGTGTTTTCCTTGCATTTTCCCTCTAACACGACTATTTTGTCCTTAGGGGAACTTTAGTGCACTTTGCACTCACTTTTCAGGGTCTTGGGGAGGGTTATTTTGCTAACTCTCACTATTGTCTAATAGTCCCAGCGACCCTCTACAAGGTCACATAGGTTTGGGGTCCATTCGTGGTTCGCATTCCACTTTTGGAGTATATGGTTTGTGTTGCCCCTATCCCTATGTTTCCCCATTGCATCCTATTGTAACTATACATTGTTTGCACTGTTTTCTAAGACTATACTGCATATTTTTGCTATTGTGTATATATATCTTGTGTATATTTCCTATCCTCTCACTGAGGGTACACTCTAAGATACTTTGGCATATTGTCATAAAAATAAAGTACCTTTATTTTTAGTATAACTGTGTATTGTGTTTTCTTATGATATTGTGCATATGACACTAAGGCCCTCATTCTGACCTTGGCGGGCGGCGGAGGCCGCCCGCCAAAGTCCCGCCGTCAGGTTACCGTTCCGCGGTCGAAAGACCGCGGCGGTAATTCTGACTTTCCCGCTGGGCTGGCGGGCGGTCGCCTTCAGACCGCCAGCCAGCCCAGCGGGAAAGAGGCTTCCACGATGAAGCCGGCTCGGAATCGAGCCGGCGGAGTGGAAGCTGTGCGACGGGTGCAGTTGCACCCGTCGCGTATTTCACTGTCTGCGCAGCAGACAGTGAAATACATGTAGGGGCCCTCTTACGGGGGCCCCTGCAATGCCCATGCCAGTGGCATGGGCACTGCAGGGGCCCCCAGGGGCCCCGCGACCCCCCCTACCGCCATCCGGATCTCGGCGGTCCGACCGCCGGGATCTGGATGGCGGTAGGGGGGGTCGGAATCCCCGCGGCGGTGCAGCAAGCTGCGCCGCCGCGGAGGATTCAATGGGGCGGCGGTACACTGGCAGGACCCCGCCAGTGGTGCCGGTCCGACCGCGGCTTTACCGCCGCGGTCGGAATCCCCATTGGAGCACCGCCGGCCTGTCGGCGGTGCTCCCGCGGTCCTCCGCCCTGGCGGTCAAAGACCGCCAGGGTCAGAATGACCACCTAAGTGGTACTGTAGTAGCTTCACGCGTCTCCTAGTTCAGCCTAAGCTGCTCTGCTAAGCTACCATTATCTATCAGCCTAAGCTGCTAGACACCCTATACACTAATAAGGGATAACTGGGCCTGGTGCAAGGTGCAAGTACCCCTTGGTACTCACTACAAGCCAGTCCAGCCTCCTACACCCCGTGTCTGTGCTTCCCTGCTCCAGAGTTTGTTAACTTACACCATGTCTGTGCTTTTCTGCTACAGAGTTTGTTTACCTACCCCGTGCCTGTTCTTCCCTGCTCTGGAGTTTCTGTACTTACCCCCTGCCTTCACTTTCCTGCCCAGAGTTTCTTTCCACACTCTGTCTGTGCCTCCATGTTTGGTTACATACCCTGTATCTGTGCTTTTCTTCTCCAGAGATTTACGTACTCTGTATCTGTGCTTCCCTGCTCCAGAGTTCGTTTACATACCCTGTATCTGTGCTTCCCTGCCCAGAGTTTGTTTATCCTGTGTCTGTACTTCTCTGCTCCAGAGTTTGTTTCCTTACCCTGCTCCAGAGTTTGTTTACGTACCCTATATCTGTGCTTCCCTGCCCAGAGTTTGTTTATGTACTCTGTGTCTGTGCTTCCCTGCTCCAGAGTGTATGTTCTCTGTGTCTGTGCTTCCCTGCTCCAGAGATTGTTTACTTACCCTGTTTCTCTGCTTCCCTGCCCAGAGTTTATGTACCCTCTGTCTGTGCTTCCCTGCCCAGAGTTTCTTTATGTACTCTGTGTCTGTGCTTCCCTGCCCAGAGTTTTTTTACGTACCCTATATCTGTGCTTCCCTGCCAAGAGTTTGTTTACTTACTGTGTCTGTGCTTCCCTGCTCCAGAGATTGTTTACTTACCCTGTTTCTCTGCTTCCCTGCCCAGATTTTATGTACCCTCTGTCTGTGCTTCCCTGCCCAGAGTTTCTTTATGTACTCTGTGTCTGTGCTTCCCTGCCCAGAGTTTTTTTACGTACCCTATATCTATGCTTCCCTGCCAAGAGTTTGTTTACTTACTGTGTCTGTGCTTCACTGCTCCAGAGTTTGTTTACATACCCTGTATCTGTGCTTCCCTACCCAGAGTTTGTTTACGTACCCTATATCTGTGCTTCCCTGCCTAGAGTTTGTTTATGTACCCTCTGTCTGTGCTTCCCTGCCCAGAGTTTGTTTATGTACTCTGTGTCTGAGCTTCCCTGCTCCAGAGTTTGTTTATGTACCCTCTGTCTGTGCTTCCCTGCTCCAGAGTTTGTTTACTTACCCTGTATCTCTGCTTCCCTGCCCAGAGTTTGTTTATGTACCCTCTGTCTGTGCTTCCCTGCCCTGAGTTTGTTTATGTACTCTGTGTCTGAGCTTCCCTGCTCCAGATTTTGTTTATGTACCCCCTGTCTGTGCTTCCCTGCTCCAGAGTTTGTTTACTTACCCTGTGTCTCTGCTTCCCTGCCCAGAGTTTGTTTATGTACCATCTGTCTCTGCTTCCCTGCTCCAGAGTTTTACTTACCCTGTATCTCTGCTTCCCTGCCCAGAGTTTGTTTACGTACCCTATATCTGTGCTTCCCTGCCCAGAGTTTGTTTATGTACTCTGTGTCTGTGCTTCCCTGCTCCAGAGTTTATGTACTCTGTGTCTGTGCTTCCCACCTCCAGAGTTTGTTTACGTACCCTCTGTCTGTGCTTCCCTTCCCAGAGTTTTTTTATGTACTCTGTGTCTGTGCCTCCCTGCTCCAGAGTTTGTTTACCTACCCTGTATCTCTGCTTCCCTGCCCAGAGTTTATGTACCCTCTGTCTGTGCTTCCCTGCCCAGAGTTTCTTTATGTACTCTGTGTCTGTGCTTCCCTGCCCAGAGTTTCTTTATGTACTCTGTGTCTGTGCTTTCCTGCCCAGAGTTTTTTTACGTACACTATATCTGTGCTTCCCTGCCAAGAGTTTGTTTACGTACTGTGTCTGTGCTTCCCTGCTCCAGAGTTTGTTTACATACCCTGTATCTGTTTTCCCCTGCTCCAGAGTTTGTTTACTTACCCTGTATTTCTGCTTCCCTGCCCAGAGTTTGTTTATGTACCCTCTGTCTGCGCTTCCCTGCCCACTTTTTTTATGTACCCTATATCTTCCCTGCTTCAGAGTTTTTTACGTGCCCTGTATCTCTGCTTCCCTGACAGGTGTCTGTTTTCTCCTGCCCTCGTGTCTCCTATCCAAGAATCAGTGTGTCCCTCACAGTCTCTGTCCCATTCCCAAGATTGCCCCATTCGAGCCTCCTGGCTAGGGGTTGTGGGTGTCTTACCACCCCTCGTGTGGTGCCGAAGCCCTTGATGGCAGGTAGCAGGCTACCCCGGAGTCCACAGTTAGTGGTGAATCCAGTGGCCTTTGTGTAATGCTGATTACCAGGGTAGGCTTGTGATCCTCAGTTGTTGCATGCATTTTCTTCCATTCCTTGTGTTTGTCTGCCGGTCCCTGCTCCCACACCACCTCGTGTCACGCTGGATCCTCCTGAGGGTGTTGTGTGTACGCTTGGTGTGTTGCTTCTGTGTGTGTTTGTGCTTGGTGTGTTGCTTCTGTGTATGTTTGTGCGTGTGTTTGTGTATGTCTGTCAGCCATGTTTCTGCTGTGTACCCACACGCTCTGTGTGCCCCCTGCTCCCACATGCATGCACACCGTATGCCACACCAAAGCCTCCTGTGGGTGTTGTGTGTAAGCTTGGTGTGTTGCTTCTGCGTGTGTTTGTGATTGGTGTGTTGCTTGTGTGTATGTTTGTTCGGGTGCTTGTGTATGTCAGCCATGTGTCAGCTGTGTACCCACACTCTCCATGCGCCCCCTTCTCCCACACGCATGCACACCATGTGCCACACCGGAGCCTCCTGCGGGTGTTGCGTGTTCGCTTGGTGTGTTGCTTCTTTGTGTGTTTGTGATTGGTATGTTGCTTCTTTGTGTGTTTGGGATTGGTGTGTTTCTTCTGTGTGTGTTTGTGTGTCTGCTATGTACCCACACTCTCTATGGGCTTCCCACGTGCATGCATGCCGTATGCCACACCGGAACCTCCTGTGGGTGGTGTGTGTACGCTTGGTGTGTTGCTTCTGTGTGTGTTTGTGATTGGTGTGTTGCTTCTGTGTGTGTTTGTGTATGTCTCCCAGCCGCATCTCTGCTGTGTACCCACACTCTCTATAGGCCTCGCACGTGCATGCACGTCATGTGTCACGCTGGAGCCTCCTGTAGGTGTTTTGTGTATGCTTGGTGTGTTGCTTCTGTGTATGTTTGTACGTGTGTTTGTGTATGTCTGCCAGCCATGTGTCTGCTGCGTACCCACACTCTCCATGCACCCCCTACTCCCAAATGCAGGCACACTGTGTGTCACGCCAGAGGCTCCTGAGGGTGTTCTATGTACACTTGGTGAGTTGCTTCTGTGTGTGTTTGTGATTGTTGTGTTGCTTCTGTATGTGTTCTTGTGTGCTATGTACCCACACTCCCTATGGGCCTCCCACATGCATGCACACCAGAGCCTCCTGCGGGTGTTGTGTGTATGCTTGGTGTGTTGCTTCTGTGTGTGTTTGTGATTGTTGTGTTGCTTCTGTATGTATTCTTGTGTGCTGTGTACCCACACTCTCTATGGGCCTCCCACATGCATGCACACCATTTGCTCGCCGGAGCCTCCTGTACATGTTGTGTCTATGCTTGGTGTGTTGTTTCCGTGCATGTTTGTGTGCATGTTTGTTTAAGTCTGCCAGTTGTGTGTCTGCTGTGTCCCCACACTTTCTAGGGGCCTCCCAGGTGCATGCACGCCTTGCGTCATGCTGGAGCCTCCTGTAGGTGTTGTGTGTATGGTTGGTGTGTTGCTTCTGTGTATGTTTGTGCGGGTGTTTGTGTATGTCTGCCAGCCTTGTGTCTGCTGTGTATCCAATTTCTATGTGCCTTCCACATGCATGCAGGCCTTGTGTTACACAGGAGTCTCTTGTTGGTATTGTGTGTACACTCAGTGTGTTGTTTCTGTGCGTTTCTGCTTGGTGTGCTGCTTCTGTGTGTGTTTGTGTATGCTGTGTGTAGGAAAGTACACTCATTTTATTTTAGCTATCAGTATGCTTTGACTGTTTTCACTGAGATCCTGCTAACCAGGACCACAGTTCTCTCTCCCTCTAAATTTGGTTGCCTGGGACTTTGCACACCCCACAATTGCCATACTGGTGCCCCCATGTAAGTCCCTAGTATATGGTACTTAGGTACCCAGGGCATTGTGGCACCAGGGGTTCCCCATGGGCTGCAGCATGTATTGTGCCACTCATGGGAGCCCATGCAAAATGTGTCTGCAGGCCTGCCATTGCAGCCTGAGTGAAAAGGTGCATGCACCCCTTCACCACATGTAACTGCACCAGGTCACTGTAAGTCACCCCTATGGTAGGCCCTCACAGTCCAGAGGGCGGGTTGGAGGTACCTGCATGTGAAGGCACCCCTGAATGAGCAGAGGTGCCCCTACAAACTCCAGCTCCACTACACTGGACTTTGTAAGATGAGGGAAGCCATTTTACCCGTGTACTGGGCACAGGTAAGTACCTGTGTCCAGCTGCATAATGGTAACTCTGAACCTGGACGTGTTTGGTATCGAATACGTCGGAGTCACACCCTAATGCTGTTGCCAGTATTGGTTGTTTGATCCCATGCACTCTGGGGGCTCCTTAGAGGACCCCCCCTGCATCGCTACCACCAGTCGCACAGGGTTTTCCGGGCAGCCCAAGCTGCTGCCACCCCTCAGACAGGTTTCTGCCCTCCTGATGCTTGATCTGATCAGGAAGTCAGAAAAAAGGATTCCCTGTGGGAGAGGGAGGTAACACCCCTTCCCTTGGAAATAGGTGTTACGTGGCTTGGGAGGTGTAGCCTCCCCAAGCCACCGGGATGCTTTGAAGGGAACATTTTGTAACACTCCATGCATAAACCGGTTTGCAACAGTGCAGGGACCTCCAGTCCCTGCTCTGGCGCGAAACTGGACAAAGGAAAGGGGAGTGAACACTCCCCTGTTCATCACCATCACTAGTGGTGGTGCCCAGAGCTCCTCAAGGTGGCCACTTAGTTCTGCCATTTTGAATCCAAGGTGGGCAGAGGCCCCTGGGAGCATCTGAGTGGCCAGGTCAGGCAGGTGATGTCACAGCCCCCTCCTGAATGGTGGTCACCCTGCTAGCTGCCCAATCCCCCTTCCTGGGCTAGTTAGAGTCTCCCTCTTGGGTGGGTTCTCAGATTTGACGTGCAAGATTCCAGCAGGACTCCTCTGCATTGCTTACTTCATCTTCTGGTCACTGGGACTGCAACTGGACCCTCCAGGAACCGACAATCAGCAACTACAGAGACAACTCCACTCTGCAACAATGTTTCTCTGGCTCCTTTCAGCAACTGCAACATTTCCCTGACTATGCATCCTCTGACGACAACAAGCCTTCAGTCTGCACAAAAAGTAAGAAGGAATCTCCCTTGGAGTGAAGGAATCACTCTCCTGCATCTGCAGGCACCAACTGTACCGATGACCGGCTAAGTGGGTCTGTTCTTCTCCGGAACTGTGGGAATCCTGCATCACAGTTGGGGGGTCTGAAGTGGTCCTCTTTGTCCCCTCTACCAGCTGTCCAACTTGGGCGATGGTAAGTCCTTGCGTCTCCTTGAGGACAGTACCCCTGTGCACTACGACTCTTGCAGCTACCAAGGCTTCTTTGCTCCTCCTCCAAGGGATCTTCAGGCTCCATGAAGCACCAGCCCCCAGCACTCCAACCTGCAAAGCACCGTCTCCTGCCTGCTGCTCCAGCGACGTGGGACTCCTCTTCAGGTGTGCTGAGTGGGCCTCACTGTGACTCCTGTGCCTGCTGCTCCAGCGACGTGGGACTCCTCTTCAGGTGTGCTGAGTGGGCCTCACTGTGGCTCCTCTGCCTGCTGCTCCAGCGACGTGGGACTCCTCTTCAGGTGTGCTGAGTGCACCTCACTGCGACTCCTGTGCCTGCTGCTCCAGCGACGTGGGACTCCTCTCCAGGTGTGCTGAGTGCACCTCACTGCGACTCCTCTGCCTGCTGCTCCAGCGACGTAGGACTCCTCTTCAGGTGTGCTGAGTGGGCCTCACTGTGACTCCTCTGCCTGCTGCTCCAGCGACGTGGGACTCCTCTCCAGGTGTGCTGCGTGGGCCTCACTGGGACTCCTCTGCCTGCTGCGACTCCTGTGCCTGCTGCTCCAGCGATGTGGGACTCCTCTCCAGGTGTGCTGAGTGGGCCTCACTGTGACTCCTGTGCCTGCTGCTCCAGCGACGTGGGACTCCTCTCCAGGTGTGCTGAGTGGGCCTCACTGTGACTCCTGTGCCTGCTGCTCCAGCGACGTGGGACTCCTCTTCAGGTGTGCTGAGTGCACCTCACTGCGACTCCTGTGCCTGCTGCTCCAGCGACGTGGGACTCCTCTCCTGGTGTGCTGAGTGGACCTCACTGCGACTGATGTGGGTGCTGTCAGTGGGTCACCTGTGGGGGCTGCCTCCTCTTCTTGTGGCTCTCCTAACTGCTGAGGGTCACTCCAGACTCCCCTCCTTGGGTCGAGTCCCCTGGGCCTTGCTGGTCCTCTTCAGCCTTGCAAAACGTCACCGCCTCTTGCATTTGCCAAGGCTTGTTGGTGGTTTTCCAGCACCACTAACTGACTACAACCCGACAGTCGACGTGGGACACCATCTGCATCACTTCAGGAACTCCTCTGCATCTCCTGCGCTGCACAGCTCGTCTTCTTTGTCCACCGTCAACCTGGTCCAGAATCCACAGGAGGGTGGGTCGTGGCTCCTGCCACAACTGGACAGTCCAACTCGAACTGGACTTGGTCCCCTTCCTTTACAGGTCCTCTTCTGCCAGAATCCATCTTTGGGTTCTTACACTCTTATTTGGGTCTTAAACAATCCTTTTCCTAAGTCCTCCTGTTGGGTTTGGGGAAAACAAGGTATTTACCTCTGCTCTCCTGGTCGCTGGGGACCATCCGATACTTATCTCTTGGAGTTCCTAGTTCCTCCAGCTCCCTTCTACTGATTCCACTTGCTTCGGTGTGGGACTGACTTTCACATTGCACTTTTTTAGTAAATGGTTTGGCCCTCCCCTAGGGCCCTCACTATTTGCTATTGCTTTTACCAATGCTTATTGCTTTCTATGCTATTTACTGATTGCTAATCTGTATATAATTGTGTGTTTACTCACCTGGTAGTAGAGTATTGCCAATACAGTATTTTAGTTTTTGTGTTACCATAGTAAAGTACCTTTATTTTTGTACAACTGAGTGTTTTCTTTCATGTGTGTAAGTGCTGTGTGACTGCAGTGGTATTGCATGAGCTTTGCATGTCTCCTAGATAAGCCTTGGCTGCTCATCCACAGCTGCTACATCTAGACAGCCTGGCTTCTAGACACTGCCTACACTTCACTGAGAGAGGATCCCTGGAGCTGGTATAAGGTGTAAGTACCATAGGTACCCACCACACACCAGGCCAGCCTCCTACAACACGCACACACATTTGCGAGTGCATATACACAGACACACATTTACAAGACTAGGTTTTAGCAATGGCTAGACTTACCCCCTTACCCCTCTGTAGGAAAGTACCATCTTGCCTGGCATGTTACCCCCATATTTCACTGTATAAATGTGTTTTAGTTGTATGTGTCACTGGGACCCTGCCAGCCAGGGCCCCAGTGCTCATAAGTGTGCCCTGTATGTGTTCCCTGTGTGATGACTGTAGGAGGCTGGCCTGGCTTGTAGTGGGTACCAAGGGGTACTTACACTCTGTATCAGGTCCAGTTATCCCTTATTAGTGTAGAAGAGGTGTTTCTAGCAGCTTAGGCTGAACTAGGAGACATGCAAACGTCCTACTATACCACTGGTGTCATATGCACAATATCATAAGAAAACACAATACACAGATATACTAAAAATAAAGGTACTTTATTTTTATAACAATATGCCAAAAGTATCTCAGTGAGTACCCTCTGTATGAGGATGCCAAATATACACAAGATATATGTACACAATACCAAAAATATGCAGTAATAGCAAAAGGAAGTAATGCAAGCAATGTAAAGTTACAGTAGATTGCAATAGGAGCACATAGGGATAGGGGCAACACAAACCATATACTCCAAAAGTGGAATGCGAACCACGAATGGACCCCAAACCTATGTGAGCTTGTAGAGGGTCGCTGGGACTGTAAGAAAACAGTGAGGGTTAGAAAAATAGCCCACCCCAAGACCCTCAAAGGTAGGTGTAAAGTCCACCTATATTCCCCAGAGGGCACAGAAGTCGTGATAGGGGATTTCTGCAGGAAAGACCAACACCAGCAATGCAACCAAAGTGAATTTCCGGACGAGAGTACCTGTGGAGCAAGGGGACCAAGTCCAAGAGTCGCGACAAAGTCGAGATTGGGCAGATGCCCAGGAAATGCCAGCTGAGGGTGCAAAGAAGCTGCCACCGGATGGTAGAAGCTGTGGATTCTGCAAGAACGAAGAGGGCTAGAAACTTCCCCTTTGGAGGATGGATGTCCCACGTTGTGAAGAAGCTTGCAGAGGTGTTCCCATGCAGAAAGACCGCAAACAAGACTTGCTAGCTGCAAGGGTCGCGGTTAGGGTTTTTGGATGTTGCTGTGGCCCAGGAGGGACCAGGATGTCGCCAATTGCGTGAGGAGACAGAGGGGGCGCCCAGCAAGATAGAGAGCCCTTAGAGAAGCAGGCAGCGCCCGCAGAAGTGCCGGAACAGGCACTACGAAGAAGAGTGAACCGGAGCTCACCCGAAGTCACAAAAGAAGATCCCACAACGCCGGAGGACAACTCAGGAGGTTGTGCACTGCAGGTTAGAGTGTCGGGGACCCAGGCTTGGCTGTGCACAAAGGAAATCCTGGAAGAGTGCACAGGAGTCGGAGTAGCTGCAAATCACGCAGTACCCAGCAATGCAGTCTAGCGTGGGGAGGCAAGGACTTATCTCCACCAAACTTGGACTGAAGAGTCACTGGAATGTGGGAGTCACTTGGACAGAGTTGCTGAGTTCCAGGGACCACGCTCGTTGTGCTGAGAGGGGACCCAGAGGACCGGTGATGCTATCTTTTGTTGCCGACGGTTGCAGGGGGAAGATTCCGTCGACCCACTGAGGTACCCAGGGTATTGGGGTTCCAGGAGATCCCTATGGGCTGCAGCATTTCTTTTGCCACCCATAGGGAGCTCTGACAATTCTTACACAGGCCTGCCACTGCAGCCTGAGTGAAATAATGCCCACATTATTTCACAGCCATTTTACACTGCACTTAAGTAACTTATAAGTCACCTATATGTCTAACCTTCACCTGGTGAAGGTTGGGTGCCAAGTTACTTAGTGTGTGGGCACCCTGGCACTAGCCAAGGTGCCCCCACATCGTTCAGGGCAAATTCCCCGGACTTTGTGAGTGCGGGGACACCATTACACGTGTGCACTATACATAGGTCACTACCTATGTATAGCGTCACAATGGTAACTTCAAACATGGCCATGTAACATGTCTAAGATCATGGAATTGTCACCCCAATGCCATCCTGGCACTGGGGAGACAATTCCATGATCCCCCGGGTCTCTAGCACAGACCCGGGTACTGCCAAAGTACCTTTCCCGGGGTTTCCCTGCAGCTGCTGCTGCTGCCAACCCCTCAGACAGGTTTCTGCCATCCTGGGGTCCAGCCAGGCTTGGTCCAGGAAGGCAGAACAAAGGACTTCCTCAGAGAGAGGGTGTTACACCCTCTCCCTTTGGAAAAAGGTGTCAGGGCTGGGGAGGAGTAGCCTCCCCCAGCCTCTGGAAATGCTTTGATGGGCACAGATGGTGCCCATCGCTGCATAAGCCAGTCTACACCGGTTCAGGGATCCCCGAGCCCTGCTCTGGTGCGAAACTGGACAAAGGAAAGGGGAGTGACCACTTCCCTGACCTGCACCTCCCAGGGGAGGTGCCCAGAGCTCCTCCAGTGTGCTCCAGACCTCTGCCATCTTGGAAACAGAGGTGCTGCTGGCACACTGGACTGCTCTGAGTGGCCAGTGCCAGCAGGTGACGTCAGAGACTCCTCCTGATAGGCTCTTACCTGTGTTGCTAGCCTATCCTCCTGCCTAAGTAGGCAAACCTCCTTTTCTGGCTATTTAGGGTCTCTGCTTTGGAGAATTCTTTAGATAACGAATGCAAGAGCTCATCAGAGTTCCTCTGCATCTCTCTCTTCACCTTCTGCCAAGGAATCGACCGCTGACTGCTCAGGACTCCTGCAAAACCGCAACAAAGTAGCAAAGACGACTACTGCAACCTTGTAACGCTGATCCTGCCGCCTTCTCGCCTGTTTCCTGGTGGTGCATGCTCTGGGGGTAGCCTGCCTCCTCTCTGCACTAGAAGCTCCGAAGAAATCTCCCGTGGGTCGACGGAATCATCCCCCTGCAACCGCAGGCAACAAAAGACTGCATCACTGTTCCCCTGGGTCCCCTCCCAGCATGACGAGCGTGGTCCCTGGAACTCAGCAACTCTGTCCAAGTGACTCCCACAGTCCAGTGACTCTTCAGTCCAAGTTTGGTGGAGGTAAGTCCTTGCCTCCCCACGCTAGACTGCATTGCTGGGTACCGCATGATTTGCAGCTGCTCCAGGTCCTGTGCACTCTTCCAGGATTTCCTTTGTGCACAGCCAAGCCTGGGTCCCCGACACTCTAACCTGCAGTGCCCAACCTCCTGAGTTGTCCTCCCGCGTCGTGGGACTCCCTTTTGTGTCTTCGGGTGAGCTCCGGTTCACTCCTCTTCCAAGTGCCTGTTCCGGTACTTCTGTGGGTGCTGCCTGTTTCTGTGAGGGCTCCCTGACTTGCTGGGTGCCCTCTCTGTCTCCTCATCCAAGTGGTGACATCCTGGTCCCTCCTGGGCCACAGCAGCATCCAAAAACCCTAACCGCGACCCTTGCAGCTAGCAAGGCTTGTTTGCGGTCTTTCTGCATGGGAACACCTCTGCAAGCTTCTACACGACGTGGGACATCCATCCTCCAAAGGGGAAGTTCCTAGCCCTCTTCGTTCTTGCAGAATCCACAGCTTCTACCATCCGGTGGCAGCTCCTTTACACCCTCAGCTGGCATTTCCTGGGCATCTGCCCACTCTCGACTTTGTCGCGACTCTTGGACTTGGTCCCCTTGTTCCACAGGTACTCTCGTCCAGAAATCCACTTTGGTTGCATTGCTGGTGTTGGTCTACCTTGCAGAATTCCCCTATCACGACTTCTGTGCTCTCTGGGGAATATAGGTGCACTTTACACCTACTTTTCAGGGTCTTGGGGTGGGCTATTTTTCTAACCCTCACTGTTTTCTTACAGTCCCAGCGACCCTCTACAAGCTCACATAGGTTTGTGGTCCATTCGTGGTTCGCATTCCACTTTTGGAGTATATGGTTTGTGTTGCCCCTATACCTATGTGCTCTCATTGCATCCTATTGTAACTATACATTGTTTGCACTGTTTTCTAATACTATTACTGCATATTTTGGTATTGTGTACATATATCTTGTGTATATTTGGCATCCTCATACTGAGGGTACTCACTGAGATACTTTTGGCATATTGTCATAAAAATAAAGTACCTTTATTTTTAGTATATCTGTGTATTGTGTTTTCTTATGATATTGTGCATATGACACCAGTGGTATAGTAGGAGCTTTGCATGTCTCCTAGTTCAGCCTAAGCTGCTAGAAACACCTCTTCTACACTAATAAGGGATAACTGGACCTGGTACAGAGTGTAAGTACCCCTTGGTACCCACTATAAGCCAGGCCAGCCTCCTACACCCTCTTTATCTCTCTGCTGGGACAGGCTTCTCCTGCCCGAAACAGGGGGCGTTTGTGGAAAGGAAAGCACACCTTTCATTTCTCCTTTGCATTTATTAAAATTAACAAAAGCATCGGGACACCGGGACAGTCCATTGAAAACCTTCTCCTGGCGTCACTCCTGGTGTCACTCCTGGAGTCACTCCTGGCGTCACGCCAGAGCCTCCTGTGGGTGTCCCGGTGAGGGGCCGTGACTCACAGGCTCTTCCCGGCTGTGGGTGACGCTCCTGTGATGGGAAGTGTGATACCAGCTTCTCACTTGCCAGTCACCTGCTCTGTCACTCCTGGAGTCACTCCTGGCGTCACGCCGGAGCCTCCTGTGGGTGTCCCGGTGAGGGGCCATGACTCACAGGCTCCCCCCGCTCCCCCTGGCTGTGCGTGACACTGCTGGGATGGGAAGTGTGATACCGGCCTCTCACCTGCCAGTCACCTGCTCTGTCACTCCTGGTGTCACTCCTGGAGTCACTCCTGGTGTCACGCCGGAGTCCTGTTGGTGTCCCGGTGAGGAGCTGTGACTCACAGGCTCCCCCGCCCCTCCCCCCCCCGGCTGTGGGGGATACTCCAGTGATAGGAAGTGTGATACCGGCCTCTCACCCGGCAGTCACCTGCTCTGTCACTCCTGGTGTCACTCCTGGCGTCACGCCGGAGCCTCCTGTGGGTGTCCCGGTGAGGGGCCATGACTCACAGGCTCCCTCCCCCCCCCCCCGGCTGTGCGTGACACTGCTGGGATGGGAAGTGTGATACCGGCCTCTCACCGGCAGTCACCTGCACTGTCACACCTGGCGTCACTCCTGGCGTCACGCCAGAGCCTCCTGTGGGTGTCCCGGTGAGGGGCCTTGACTCACAGGCTCCCCCCGGCTGTGGGTGACGCTCCTGTGATGGGAAGTGTGATACTGGCCTCTCACCCAGCAGTCACCTGCTCTGTCACTCCTGGCGTCACGCCAGAGCCTCCTGTGGGTGACCTGGTGAGGGGCCGTGACTCACAGGCTCCCCCCCCGGCTGTGGGTGACGCTCCTGTGATGGGAAGTGTGATACCAGCCTCTCACCCGGCAGTCACCTGCTCTGTCACTCCTGGTGTCACTCCTGGAGTCACTCCTGGTGTCACGCCAGAGTCCTGTTGGTGTCCCAGTGAGGAGCTGTGACTCACAAGCTCCCCCGCCCCTCACACCCCCCCCCCCCCCGCCACGGCTGTGCGTGACACTGCTGGAATGGGAAGTGTGATACTGGCCTCTCACCGGCAGTCACCTGCTCTGTCACTCCTGGTGTCACTCCTGGTGTCACGCCGGAGCATCCTGTGGGTGTCCCGGTGAGGGGCCTTGACTCACAGCCCCCTCCACCTCGCTGGGGGGTGACACTGCTGGGATGAGAAGTGTGATGCCGGCCTCTCACCTGCAGTCACCAGCGCTTCCCCATTCCAGGCTGGCCTGTCATGCCCCGCTCTGTCACTCCTGGTGTCACGCCTCTGCGTCACGCCTAGCGACCGCCATGATTCGACTGGTTAGACGTGTTGCTGGTAGTCCCTGGCTCTGGACCAGGTGTCGCCTCTAGGGCAGCCGAGGTCCAGCGGGCCGTGCCCTGGAGGCTCCTGTACACGCCCTGGTGAGTGTTGGTCGGCGCCGTGCCCAGGCACGCAGGAAGCGCCTGGAGGCCGCCGGTGCACACCCTGCCACCTGGTGCCCTAGCCACGTGTTGAACCCGGAGACCCCGGCTTCTACGCTTCAAACAAAAACCTTCGCTCTTCGGGAAATCTCCTTCAAAGTATTTATTGTAAAGACGTGTACAGCGCCCACATCACTTGGAGGCTGTAGCCAGCGCTAGAAGTGAGTGAAGCGATGGGACATGGACACCGTGTCTGTGAGTTTGTCACACGGAGGCGAGTGTGGGGTTGTCAGATGTTCAGAGACTGGTCAGGTTCTAGCTCTTCTGAGCTTCGCTGATGTTCTAGACATTGTGACTGTCATTTTGGAGGTCCTAGCTTTTGAATGTCATGTGTTTGGGTTCTAGCTCCTCTGGATGACGTGTAGGTTGTAGCTCCTCTGAATTTTATGTGGTTGGCTTCTAGGCCTTCTGAACTTCATGTGGTGTGGTTCTAGTTCCTCTGATCTTCATAAGGCCGGGTTCTAGCTCCTCTGATCTTCATGTGGTTGGGTTCTAGCTCCTCTGAACTTCGCGTGTTCCGGTTCTAGCTCCTTTGATCTTCATGTGGTTGTGTTCTAGCACCTCTGAACTTTATGTGGTTGGGTTCTAGCTCCTCTGATATTTATGTTCTTGGGTTCTAGTTCGTCTGATCTTCATGTGGCCGAATTCTAACTCCTCTGGATTTCATGTGTTTGGGTTCTAGATCCTCCTGATGACTTGTAGGTTCTAGCCCCTCTGAATTTCATGTAGTTGGCTTCGAAGTCTTCTGAACTTCATGTGGTGTGGTTCTAGCTCCTCTGATCTTCATGTACCTGAGTTCTAGCTCCTCTGATTTTGATGTGGCTGGGCTCTAGCTCCTCTGGTCTTCACATGGCTGGGTTCTAGCGCCTCTGATCTTTATGTGGCCGGGTTCTAGCTCCTCCGATCTTCATGTGGCTTGGTCTAGCTCCTCTGGATGGCTTGTAGGTTCTAGCTCCTCCGATCTTCATGTGGCCAGGTTCTTAGTCCTCTAATCTTCATGTGGCCGGGTTCTAGCTCTGGGTGACTTGTAGGTTCTGTCTCCATTGATCTTCATGTGGCCGGGTTCTAGGTTCTGTCTCCTATGATCTTCATGTGGCCGGATTCTAGCTCTGGGTGACTTGTAGGTTCTGTCCCCTCTGATCTTCATTTGGGCGGGGTCTAGCTCAGGGTGACTTGTAGGTTCTGTCTGCTCTGATCTTCATGTGGCCGGGTTCCAGCTCTGGGTGACTTGTGGGTTCTGTCTCCACTGATCTTCATGTGGTCGGGTTCTAGGTTCTGTCTCCTCTGATCTTTATGTGGCCATATCTTCACGTGGCCGGGTTCTAGGTTCTGTCTCCTCTGATCTTCATGCGGCCGGGATCTAGCTCTGGGTGACTTGTAGGTTCTGTCTCTACTGATCTCCATGTGGCCGGGTTCTAGGTTCTGTCTGCTCTGATCTTCATGTGGCCGGGTTCTAACTCTGGGTGACTTGTAGGTTCTGTCTCTACTGATCTCCATGTGTCCGGGTTCTAGGTTCTGTCGGCTCTGATCGTCATGTGGCCAGATCTTCATGTGGCCGGGTTCTAGGTTCTGTCTCCTCTGATCTTCATGTGGCCGGGTTCTAGCTCTGGGTGACTTGTAGGTTCTGTCTCTACTGATCTTCATGTGCCCGGGTTCTAGGTTCTGTCTCCTCTGATTTTCGTGTGGCTGGGTTCTAGATCTGGGTGACTTGTGGGTTCTGTCTCCACTGATCTTCATGTGGTCGGGTTCTAGGTTCTGTCTCCTCTGATCTTTATGTGGCCATATCTTCACGTGGCCGGGTTCTAGGTTCTGTCTCCTCTGATCTTCATGTGGCCAGGTTCTAGGTTCTGTCTCTACTGATCTCCATGTGGCCGGGTTCTAGGTTCTGTCTGCTCTGATCTTCATGTGGCCGGGTTCTAGCTCTGGGTGACTTGTAGGTTCTGTCTCTACTGATCTCCATGTGGCCGGGTTCTCGGTTCTGTCGGCTCTGATCGTCATGTGGCCAGATCTTCATGTGGCCGGGTTCTAGGTTCTGTCTCCTCTGATCTTCATGTGGCCGGTTTCTAGCTCTGGGTGACTTGTAGGTTCTGTCTCTACTGATCTTCATGTGGCCGGGTTCTAGGTTCTGTCTCCTCTGATTTTCATGTGGCCGGGTTCTAGATCTGGGTGACTTGTAGGTTCTGTCTCCTCTGATCTTCATGTGGCGGGGTTCTAGGTTCTGTTTGCTCTGATCTTCATGTGGCCGGGTTCTAGCTCTGGGTGACTTGTAGGTTCTGTCTCTACTGATCTCCATGTGGCCGGGTTCTAGGGTCTGTCGGCTCTGATCGTCATGTGGCCGGGTTCTAGGTTCTGTCTGCTCTGCTCTTCATTTGGCTGGGTTCTAGGTTCTGTCTCCTCTGATCTTCATGTGGCCGGGTTCTAGGTTCTGTCTGCTCTGATCTTCATGTGGCCGGGTTCCAGCTCTGGTAACTTGCAGGTTCTAGCTCTTGGGACGTTCACACGGTTGGGTTTTTGCTCTTCTGAACTGTGGTTCACACCTCGGACATCATGTTGAGTTTGGATTAAAAGCCCAGGAGCTCCAGGGAGCATGGATTGGGGTTGTAGAGCGCACCCCGTGTCACTTGTTTCTGCCTGAGGCGAGCCGGGGGGGGGGGGGGGGCAGGGGGTTCAGAAGAGTGACCATCGGTGCACCCCAAACCACAAAAGCTGAATGCTGAGTGCCCAGGGTTCCTCTGTAAGACACACGTCCCCATCTCTCAAGAGCTCTCGTCTATCATCAGTACAGGGTACAGGTGTGAGTGAATATCTGGGCACTGCCTTGTAATTTGGGGCCATATGTATGAACACATTTTCCCATAGGCACAGAACGGGTGAACCCCCTGGATACATCTGGCCCTGTGTTTTCTAGAAAGACGCCTGCGCTGTGCAGCAGGCAATATAAAGGTAGTGAATTCCAGCAGGTCTTCTGCAGGGAGCACCCCTGAAGCTCGGACAGCTTTACAACTCGAGGATTCATTGACGGGTGCTGAATCCAAACTCTTAGTACCTTGTCCTAATACGCAAAGCCTCGAGGTACTGGAGCCGGACTTAGAAAGAGAGAAGGCACTGCCAGCTGCCTCCTAGCCGGGGTACCGAGGGTATCACATGTTTCTGCCTCTGCTTCGGCCCACGGCCTTCACCGGGACATTGAAAGGGCCCCCTGGTTCTCTCACACCAGCCTCTCCTTCACAGGGACATTGAAAGGACCCCCTGGCTCTCTCACATCAGCCTCTCCTTCACCGGGACATTGAAAGGACCCCCCGGCTCTCTCACACCAGCCCTCTCCTTCACCGGGACATTGAAAGGGCCCCTTGGCTCTCTCACACCAGCCCTCTCCGTCACCGGGACATTGAAAGTACCCCCTGGCTCTCTCACACCAGCCTGTCCTTCACCGGGACATTGAAAGGGCCTCCTGGCTCTCTCTCATCAGTCCTCTCCTTCACCGGGACATTGAAAGGACCCCCTGGCTCTCTCACACCAGCCTCTCCTTCACCGGGACATTGAAAGGGCCCCCAGTCTCTCTCACATCAGCCTTTCCTTCACCGGGACATTGAAAGGGCCCCCTGGCTCTCTCTCATCAGCCTCTCCTTCACCTGGACATTGAAAGGGCCCCCTGGCTCTCTCACACCAGCCTCTCCCTCACCGGGACATTGAAAGGGCCCCCTGGCTCTCTCACACAAGCCTCTCCTTCACAGTGACATTGAAAGGGCCCCCTGGCTCTCTCACATCAGCCTCTCCTTCACCGGGACATTGAAAGGGCCTCCTGGCTCTCTCACACCAGCCTCTCCTTCACCGGGACATTGAAAGGGCCCCCTGGCTCTCTCACATCAGCCTCTCCTTCACCGGGACATTGAAAGGGCCCCCTGGCTCTCTCTCATCAGCCTCTCCTTCACCTGGACATTGAAAGGGCCCCCTGGCTCTCTCACACCAGCCTCTCCCTCACCGGGACATTGAAAGGGCCCCCTGGCTCTCTCACACAAGCCTCTCCTTCACAGTGACATTGAAAGGGCCCCCTGGCTCTCTCACATCAGCCTCTCCTTCACCGGGACATTGAAAGGGCCTCCTGGCTCTCTCTCATCAGTCCTCTCCTTCACCGGGACATTGAAAGGGCCCCCTGGCTCTCTCTCATCAGCCTCTCCTTCACCGGGAGATTGAAAGGCCCCCCTGGCTCTCTCACACCACCCTCTCCTCCACCGGGACAGTGAAAGGGCCCCCTGGCTCTCTCACACCAGCCCTCTCCTTCACCGGGACCTTGAAAGGGCCCCCTGGCTCTCTCACACCAGCCTCTCCTTCACCGGGACATTGAAAGGCCCCCCCGGCTCTCTCACACCAGCCTCTCTCTCTCATCAGCCTCTCCTTCACCGGGACATTGAAAGGACCCCCCGGCTCTCTCACACCAGCCTCTCCTTCACCGGGACATTGAAAGGGCCCCCTGGCTCTCTCACACCAGCCTCTCCCTGACCGGGACATTGAAAGGCCCCCCCGGCTCTCTCACACCAGCCTCTCTCTCTCATCAGCCTCTCCTTCACCGGGACATTGAAAGGACCCCCCGTCTCTCTTACACCAGCCTCTCCTTCACTGGGACATTGAAAGGGCCCCCTGGCTCTCTCACACCAGCCTCTCCCTCACCGGGACATTGAAAGGGCCCCCTGGCTCTCTCACATCAGCCCTCTCCTTCACAGGGACATTGAAAGGGCCCCCTGGCTCTCTCACACCAGCCTCTCCTTCACCGGGACATTGAAAGGACCCCCTGGCTCCCTCACACTAGCCCTCTCCTTCACCGGGACATTGAAAGGGCCCCCTGGCTCTCTCACACCAGCCCTCTCCGTCACCGGGACATTGAAAGGACCCCCTGGCTCTCTCACATCCGCCTCTCCCTCACCGGGACATTGAAAGGGCCCCCTGGCTCTCTCTCATCAGTCCTCTCCTTCACCGGGACATTGAAAGGGCCCCCTGGCTCTCTCACACCAGCCCTCTCCGTCACCGGGACATTGAAAGGACCCCCTGGCTCTCTCACATCCGCCTCTCCCTCACCGGGACATTGAAAGGGCCCCCTGGCTCTCTCACACCAGCCCTCTCCTTCACCGGGACATTGAAAGGACCCCCTGGCTCTCTCACACCAGCCCTCTCCGTCACCGGGACATTGAAAGGACCCCCTGGCTCTCTCACACCAGCCCTCTCCTTCACCGGGTCATTGAAAGGGCCCCCTGGGTCTCTCACACCAGCCTCTCCTTCACAGGGACCTTGAAAGGACCCCCTTGCTCTCTCACATCCGCCTCTCCCTCACCGGGACATTGAAAGGGCCCCCTGGCTCTCTCTCATCAGTCCTCTCCTTCACCGGGACATTGAATGGACCCCCTGGCTCTCTCACACCAGCCTCTCCTTCACCGGGACATTGAAAGAGCCCCCTGGCTCTCTCTCATCAGTCCTCTCCTTCACCGGGACATTGAAAGGACCCCCTGGCTCTCTCTCATCAGCCTCTCCTTCACTGGGACATTGAAAGGGCCCCCTGGCTCTCTCTCATCAGCCTCTCCTTCACTGGGACATTGAAAGGACCCCCTGGCTCTCTCACACCAGCCTCTCCTTCACAGGGACATTGAAAGGACCCCCTGGCTCTCTCACATCAGCCTCTCCTTCACCGGGACATTGAAAGGGCCCCCTGGCTCTCTCTCATCAGTCCTCTACTTCACCGGGACATTGAAAGGGCCCCCTGGCTCTCTCTCATCAGCCTCTCCTTCACTGGGACATTGAAAGGCCCCCCTGGCTCTCTCACACCAGCCTCTCCTTCACCGGGACATTGAAAGGGCCCCCTGGCTCTCTCACACCACCCTCTCCTCCACCGGGACAGTGAAAGGGCCCCCTGGCTCTCTCACACCAGCCCTCTCCTTCACCGGGACATTGAAAGGGCCCCCTGGCTCTCTCACACCAGCCTCTCCTTCACCAGGACATTGAAAGGGCCCCCTGGCTCTCTCACACCAGCCTCTCCGTCACCGGGACATTGAAAGGACCCCCTGGCTCTCTCACATCCACCTCTCCCTCACCGGGACATTGAAAGGGCCCCCTGGCTCTCTTTCATCAGTCCTCTTCTTCACCGGGACATTGAAGGACCCCCTGGCTCTCTCACATCCGCCTCTCCCTCACCGGGACATTGAAAGGGCCCCCTGGCTCTCTCTCATCAGTCCTCTCCTTCACCGGGACATTGAAAGGGCCCCCTGGCTCTCTCTCATCAGTCCTCTCCTTCACCGGGACATTGAAAGGACCCCCTGGCTCTCTCACATCAGCCTCTCCTTCACCGGGATATTGAAAGGGCCCCCTGGGTCTCTCACATCAGCCCTCTCCTTCACCGGGACATTGAAAGGACCCCCCAGCTCTCTCACACCAGCCTCTCCTTCACAGGGACATTGAAAGGACCCCCCGGCTCTCTCACATCAGCCTCTCCTTCACCGGGACATTGAAAGGACCCCCCGGCTCTCTCACACCAGCCCTCTCCTTCACCGAGACATTGAAAGGACCCCCTGGCTCTCTCACACCAGCCTCTCCTTCACAGGGACATTGAAAGGGCCCCCTGGCTCTCTCACACCAGCCCTCTCCGTCACCGGAACATTGAAAGGGCCCCCTGGCTCTCTCACACCAGCCTCTCCTTCACAGGGACATGGAAAGGGCCCCCTGGCTCTCTCACACCAGCCTCTCCTTCACAGGGACATTGAAAGGGCCCCCTGGCTCTCTCACACCAGCCCTCTCCTTCACCGGGACATTGAAAGGACCCCCCGGCTCTCTCACACCAGCCCTCTCCTTCACCGGGACATTGAAAGGGCCCCTTGGCTCTCTCACACCAGCCCTCTCCGTCACCGGGACATTGAAAGGACCCCCTGGCCCTCTCACACCAGCCCTCTCCTTCACCGGGACATTGAAAGGACCCCCTGGCTCTCTCTCATCAGCCTCTCCTTCACCGGGACATTGAAAGGCCCCCCTGGCTCTCTCACACCAGCCTCTCCTTCACCGGGACATTGAAAGGGCCCCCTGGCTCTCTCACACCAGCCCTCTCCGTCACCGGGACATTGAAAGGACCCCCTGGCTCTCTCACATCCGCCTCTCCCTCACCGGGACATTGAAAGGGCCCCCTGGCTCTCTCTCATCAGTCCTCTCCTTCACCGGGACATTGAAAGGGCCCCCTGGCTCTCTCACACCAGCCCTCTCCGTCACCGGGACATTGAAAGGACCCCCTGGCTCTCTCACATCCGCCTCTCCCTCACCGGGACATTGAAAGGGCCCCCTGGCTCTCTCACACCAGCCCTCTCCTTCACTGGGACATTGAAAGGACCCCCTGGCTCTCTCACACCAGCCCTCTCCGTCACCGGGACATTGAAAGGACCCCCTGGCTCTCTCACACCAGCCCTCTCCTTCACCGGGACATTGAAAGGGCCCCCTGGGTCTCTCACACCAGCCTCTCCTTCACAGGGACCTTGAAAGGACCCCCTTGCTCTCTCACATCCGCCTCTCCCTCACCGGGACATTGAAAGGGCCCCCTGGCTCCCTCTCATCAGTCCTCTCCTTCACCGGGACATTGAATGGACCCCCTGGCTCTCTCACACCAGCCTCTCCTTCACCGGGACATTGAAAGGGCCCCCTGGCTCTCTCTCATCAGTCCTCTCCTTCACCGGGACATTGAAAGGGCCCCCTGGCTCTCTCTCATCAGCCTCTCCTTCACTGGGACATTGAAAGGGCCCCATGGCTCTCTCTCATCAGCCTCTCCTTCACTGGGACATTGAAAGGACCCCCTGGCTCTCTCACACCAGCCTCTCCTTCACAGGGACATTGGAAGGACCCCCTGGCTCTCTCACATCAGCCTCTCCTTCACCGGGACATTGAAAGGGCCCCCTGGCTCTCTCTCATCAGTCCTCTCCTTCACCGGGACATTGAAAGGGCCCCCTGGCTCTCTCTCATCAGCCTCTCCTTCACTGGGACATTGAAAGGCCCCCCTGGCTCTCTCACACCAGCCTCTCCTTCACCGGGACATTGAAAGGGCCCCCTGGCTCTCTCACACCACCCTCTCCTCCACCGGGACAGTGAAAGGGCCCCCTGGCTCTCTCACACCAGCCCTCTCCTTCACCGGGACATTGAAAGGGCCCCCTGGCTCTCTCACACCAGCCTCTCCTTCACCAGGACATTGAAAGGGCCCCCTGGCTCTCTCACACCAGCCTCTCCGTCACCGGGACATTGAAAGGACCCCCTGGCTCTCTCACATCCGCCTCTCCCTCACCGGGACATTGAAAGGGCCCCCTGGCTCACTTTCATCAGTCCTCTCCTTCACTGGGACATTGAAGGACCCCCTGGCTCTCTCACATCCGCCTCTCCCTCACCGGGACATTTAAAGGGCCCCCTGGCTCTCTCTCATCAGTCCTCTCCTTCACCGGGACATTGAAAGGGCCCCCTGGCTCTCTCTCATCAGTCCTCTCCTTCACCGGGACATTGAAAGGACCCCCTGGCTCTCTCACATCAGCCTCTCCTTCACCGGGACATTGAAAGGGCCCCCTGGGTCTCTCACATCAGCCCTCTCCTTCACCGGGACATTGAAAGGCCCCCCTGGCTCTCTCACACCAGCCTGTCCTTCACAGGGACATTGAAAGGACCCCCCGGCTCTCTCACATCAGCCTCTCCTTCACCGGGACATTGAAAGGACCCCCCGGCTCTCTCACACCAGCCCTCTCCTTCACCGAGACATTGAAAGGACCCCCTGGCTCTCTCACACCAGCCTCTCCTTCACAGGGACATTGAAAGGGCCCCCTGGCTCTCTCACACCAGCCCTCTCCGTCACCGGAACATTGAAAGGGCCCCCTGGCTCTCTCACACCAGCCTCTCCTTCACAGGGACATTGAAAGGGCCCCCTGGCTCTCTCACACCAGCCTCTCCTTCACAGGGACATTGAAAGGGCCCCCTGGCTCTCTCACACCAGCCCTCTCCTTCACCGGGACATTGAAAGGACCCCCCGGCTCTCTCACACCAGCCCTCTCCTTCACCGGGACATTGAAAGGGCCCCTTGGCTCTCTCACACCAGCCCTCTCCGTCACCGGGACATTGAAAGGACCCCCTGGCTCTCTCACACCAGCCCTCTCCTTCACCGGGACATTGAAAGGACCCCCTGGCTCTCTCTCATCAGCCTCTCCTTCACCGGGACATTGAAAGGCCCCCCTGGCTCTCTCACACCAGCCTCTCCTTCACCGGGACATTGAAAGGGCCCCCTGGCTCTCTCACACCACCCTCTCCTCCACCGGGACAGTGAAAGGGCCCCCTGGCTCTCTCACACCAGCCCTCTCCTTCACCGGGACATTGAAAGGGCCCCCTGGCTCTCTCACACCAGCCCTCTCCTCCACCGGGACAGTGAAAGGGCCCCCTGGCTCTCTCACACCAGCCCTCTCCTTCATCGGGACATTGAAAGGGCCCCCTGGCTCTCTCACACCAGCCTCTCCTTCACCGGGACATTGAAAGGGCCCCCCGGCTCTCTCACACCAGCCTCTCTCTCTCATCAGCCTCTCCTTCACCGGGACATTGAAAGGACCCCCCGGCTCTCTCACACCAGCCTCTCCTTCACCGAGACATTGAAAGGGCCCCCTGGCTCTCTCACACCAGCCTCTCCCTCACCGGGACATTGAAAGGGACCCCTGGCTCTCTCACACCAGCCTCTCCTTCACCGGGACATTGAAAGGACCCCTGGCTCTCTCACACCACCCTCTCCTCCACCGGGACAGTGAAAGGGCCCCCTGGCTCTCTCACACCAGCCCTCTCCTTCACCGGGACATTGAAAGGGCCCCCTGGCTCTCTCACACCAGCCTCTCCTTCACCAGGACATTGAAAGGGCCCCCTGGCTCTCTCACACCAGCCTCTCCGTCACCGGGACATTGAAAGGACCCCCTGGCTCTCTCACATCCGCCTCTCCCTCACCGGGACATTGAAAGGGCCCCCTGGCTCACTTTCATCAGTCCTCTCCTTCACCGGGACATTGAAGGACCCCCTGGCTCTCTCACATCCGCCTCTCCCTCACCGGGACATTGAAAGGGCCCCCTGGCTCTCTCTCATCAGTCCTCTCCTTCACCGGGACATTGAAAGGGCCCCCTGGCTCTCTCTCATCAGTCCTCTCCTTCACCGGGACATTGAAAGGACCCCCTGGCTCTCTCACATCAGCCTCTCCTTCACAGGGACATTGAAAGGGCCCCCTGGGTCTCTCACATCAGCCCTCTCCTTCACCGGGACATTGAAAGGCCCCCCTGGCTCTCTCACACCAGCCTCTCCTTCACAGGGACATTGAAAGGACCCCCCGGCTCTCTCACATCAGCCTCTCCTTCACCGGGACATTGAAAGGACCCCCCGGCTCTCTCACACCAGCCCTCTCCTTCACCGAGACATTGAAAGGACCCCCTGGCTCTCTCACACCAGCCTCTCCTTCACAGGGACATTGAAAGGGCCCCCTGCTCTCTCACACCAGCCCTCTCCGTCACCGGAACATTGAAAGGGCCCCCTGGCTCTCTCACACCAGCCTCTCCTTCACAGGGACATTGAAAGGGCCCCCTGGCTCTCTCACACCAGCCTCTCCTTCACAGGGACATTGAAAGGGCCCCCTGGCTCTCTCACACCAGCCCTCTCCTTCACCGGGACATTGAAAGGACCCCCCGGCTCTCTCACACCAGCCCTCTCCTTCACCGGGACATTGAAAGGGCCCCTTGGCTCTCTCACACCAGCCCTCTCCGTCACCGGGACATTGAAAGGACCCCCTGGCTCTCTCACACCAGCCCTCTCCTTCACCGGGACATTGAAAGGACCCCCTGGCTCTCTCTCATCAGCCTCTCCTTCACCGGGACATTGAAAGGCCCCCTGGCTCTCTCACAGCAGCCTCTCCTTCACCGGGACATTGAAAGCCTCGCTCTCGCCACCGTCCCCCGCATCCGCAGAGCCACCGCCGGAGGAAGATCCTTCTCCTACCTGGCAGCCAAGACATGGAACTCCCTCCCCATCCACCTCCGGACAACGCAAGACCATCTCGCCTTCAGGAAGCAACTCAAGACCTGGCTGTTCGAGCAGTAGCGTTTCCCCCCCCCCCCCCCCCCCCCAGCGCCTTGAGACCCTCCGGGTGAGCCGTGCGCTATACAAATGCCTTTGATTGATTGATTGATTGAAAGGGCCCCCTGGCTCTCTCACACCACCCTCTCCTCCACCGGGACAGTGAAAGGGCCCCCTGGCTCTCTCACACCAACCCTCTCCTTCACCGGGACATTGAAAGGGCCCCCTGGCTCTCTCACACCAGCCCTCTCCTCCACCGGGACAGTGAAAGGGCCCCCTGGCTCTCTCACACCAGCCCTCTCCTTCACCGGGACATTGAAAGGGCCCCCTGGCTCTCTCACACCAGCCTCTCCTTCACCGGGACATTGAAAGGGCCCCCCGGCTCTCTCACACCAGCCTCTCTCTCTCATCAGCCTCTCCTTCACCGGGACATTGAAAGGACCCCCCGGCTCTCTCACACCAGCCTCTCCTTCACCGAGACATTGAAAGGGCCCCCTGGCTCTCTCACACCAGCCTCTCCCTCACCGGGACATTGAAAGGGCCCCCTGGCTCTCTCACACCAGCCTCTCCTTCACCGGGACATTGAAAGGACCCCTGGATCTCTCACACTAGCCCTCTCCTTCACCGGGACAGTGAAAGGGCCCCCTGGCTCTCTCACACCAGCCTCTCCTTCACCGGGACATTGAAAGGGCCCCCTGGCTCTCTCACACCAGCCTCTCCTTCACCGGGACATTGAAAGGGCCCCCTGGCTCTCTCACACCAGCCTCTCCTTCACAGGGACATTGAAAGGGCCCCCTGGCTCTCTCACACCAGCCTCTCCTTCACCGGGACATTGAAAGGACCCCCTGGCTCTCTCACACCAGCCTCTCCTTCACCGGGACATTGAAAGGGCCCCCTGGCTCTCTCACACCACCCTCTCCTCCACCGGGACAGTGAAAGGGCCCCCTGGCTCTCTCACACCAGCCCTCTCCTTCACCGGGACATTGAAAGGGCCCCCTGGCTCTCTCACACCAGCCTCTCCTTCACCGGGACATTGAAAGGGCCCCCCGGCTCTCTCACACTAGCCTCTCTCTCTCATCAGCCTCTCCTTCACCGGGACATTGAAAGGACCCCCCGGCTCTCTCACACCAGCCTCTCCTTCACCGAGACATTGAAAGGGCCCCCTGGCTCTCTCACACCAGCCTCTCCCTCACCGGGACATTGAAAGGGCCCCCTGGCTCTCTCACATCAGCCTCTCCTTTACCGGGACACTGAAAGGACCCCCTGGCTCTCTCACATCAGCCTCTCCTTTACCGGGACATTGAAAGGACCCCCTGGCTCTCTCACACTAGCCCTCTCCTTCACCGGGACAGTGAAAGGGCCCCCTGGCTCTCTCACACCAGCCCTCTCCGTCACCAGGACATTGAAAGGACCCCCTGGCTCTCTCTCATCAGCCTCTCCTTCACCGGGACATTGAAAGGGCCCCCTGGCTCTCTCACATCAGCCTCTCCTTCACCGGGACATTGAAAGGGCCCCCTGGCTCTCTCACACCAGCCTCTCCTTTACCGGGACATTGAAAGGACCCCCTGGCTCTCTCACACCAGCCCTCTCCTTCACCGGGACATTGAAAGGGCCCCCTGGGTCTCTCACACCAGCCTCTCCTTCACAGGGACCTTGAAAGGACCCCCTGGCTCTCTCACATCCGCCTCTCCCTCACCGGGACATTGAAAGGGCCCCCTGGCTCTCTCTCATCAGTCCTCTCCTTCACCGGGACATTGAATGGACCCCCTGGCTCTCTCACACCAGCCCTCTCCTTCACAGGGACATTGAAAGGGCCCCCTGGCTCTCTCACACCAGCCCTCTCCTTCACAGGGACATTGAAAGGGCCCCCTGGCTCTCTCACACCAGCCTCTCCTTCACCGGGACATTGAAAGGACCCCTGGCTCTCTCACACCAGCCTCTCCTTCACCGGGACATTGAAAGGACCCCCTGGCTCCCTCACACCAGCCTCTCCCTCACCGGGACATTGAAAGGGCCCCGGTTATGGTCTGGTGTAGAGGGGCTTAGACTGTGTCACCCCCCCCCACAGGCTGGGTAAGTGTGTGTGTGTGGGGGGGGTACACCTCGTGAGGCTTGCCATGCGGCTCTTATCATTCTCCCAGTGACACACTGACTGCTCTGCGTGGAGAGGAGATATCCATGAAGCCTAGGTGTGACACGTAGGAGACTCACCTGTCAGGATGGGGGGCCTGGAAGGAGGGGGTGGGCTTGGGAATGAGCCGGACACGTCTGTCAGTGAATTCAAAGGGTGTACACGAGACTGAGGCACTCAGTGACATGCCAACCCGCATACCTCGGACACGTCAGTAGTGCTGGGTCAGTCACACTGCCAGGCATGTATCTCTGAAGAGTGAGTGAGGAAGGGTCAGTCAGGCAGACACACTGCCAGGCATGCATCTCTGAAGAGTGGATGAGGAAGGGGCAGTCAGTCAGTCACACTACCAGGCATGTACCTCTGAAGAGTGGATGAGGAAGGGGCAGTCAGTCAGTCACACTGCCAGGCATGTTTCTCTGAAGAGTGGATGAGGAAGGGGCAGTCAGTCAGTCACACTGCCAGGCATGTACCTCTGAAGAGTGGGTGAGGAAGGGGCAGTCAGTCACACTGCCAGGCATGTATCTCTGAAGAGTGGGTGAGGAAGGGGCAGTCAGTCAGTCACACTGCCAGGCATGTACCTCTGAAGAGTGGGTGAGGAAGGGGCAGTCAGTCAGTCACACTACCAGGCATGTTTCTCCGGAGAGTGGATGAGGAAGGGGCAGTCAGTCAGTCACACTGCCAGGCATGTTTCTCAGAAGAGTGGATGAGGAAGGGGCAGTCAGTCAGTCACACTGCCAGGCATGTACCTCTGAAGAGTGGGTGAGGAAGGGGCAGTCAGTCAGTCACACTGCCAGGCATGTTTCTCCGGGGAGTGGATGAGGAAGGGGCAGTCAGTCAGTCACACTGCCAGGCATGTTTCTCTGAAGAGTGGGTGAGGAAGGGGCAGTCAGTCACACTGCCAGGCATGTATCTCTGAAGAGTGGGTGAGGAAGGGGCAGTCAGTCAGTCACACTGCCAGGCATGTACCTCTGAAGAGTGGGTGAGGAAGGGGCAGTCAGTCAGTCACACTGCCAGGCATGTTTCTCCGAAGAGTGGATGAGGAAGGGGCAGTCAGTCAGTCACACTGCCAGGCATGTTTCTCTGAAGAGTGGATGAGGAAGGGGCAGTCAGTCAGTCACACTGCCAGGCATGTTTCTCTGAAGAGTGGATGAGGAAGGGGCAGTCAGTCAGTCACACTGCCAGGCATGTACCTCTGAAGAGTGGGTGAGGAAGGGGCAGTCAGTCACACTGCCAGGCATGTATCTCTGAAGAGTGGGTGAGGAAGGGGCAGTCAGTCAGTCACACTGCCAGCTATATGCCTTTTAAAGACCGATGGGTTTGTGAAGAGCAACTCACATGTCAGGTCAGTGCCAATGAAAAGTGGGTGGGGCTGGGGAGGAGACAGTCAAATGTCATGTCAGTGTCAGTGAAGGGTGCGCTGGGCTGTGCCTGGGGTAGAGTCAGTTGCAAGTCACACCAGTGCCTCGAGGGCTGATCCTGAGCTAGAGTCAGTCACATGCCACACCAGTGCCTGTCAATGACCTGTAGGCTGACATCGGGGTAGAGTCAGTCACATGTCACACCAGTGCCTGTAGGGCTGACCCTGGGGTAGAGTCAGTCACACCGGTGCCTGTCAAGGACCTGTAGGGCTGACACTGGGGTAGAGTCAGTGACATGTTACCCCAGTGCCTGTCAAGGGCCTGTAGGGCTGACACTGGGTAGGGTCAGTCACACCACTGCCTGTCAAGGGCCTGTAGGGCTGACACTGGGTAGGGTCAGTCACACCACTGCCTGTCAGGGGCCTGTAGGGCTGACACTGGGTAAGGTCAGTCACACCACTGCCTGTCAGGGGCCTGTAGGGCTGACACTGGGGTAGAGTCAGTCACACCACTGCCTGTCAGGGTCCTGTAGGGCTGACACTGGGGTAGAGTCAGTCACACCAGTGCCTGTCAGGGGCCTGTAGGGCTGACACTGAGGTAGAGTCAGTCACACCACTGCCTGTCAAGGGCCTGTAGGGCTGACACTGGGTAGAGTCAGTCGCACCACAGCCTGTCAATGGCCTGTAGGGCTGACCCTGGGGTACAGTCAGTCACACCACTGCCTGTCAAGGGTCTGTAGGGGTGACCCTCGGGTAGAGTTAGTCACATGTCACACCGGTGCCTGTCAAGGGTCTGTAGGGGTGACCCTCGGGTAGAGTTAGTCAAATGTCACACCGGTGCCTGTCAAGGACCTGTAGGGCTGTGCCTGGGGTAAAGTCAATGACATGTTACTCCAGTGCCTGTCAAGAGCCTGTAAGGCTGGCACTGGGTAGAGTCAGTCACACCGCTGCCTGTTAAGGGCCTCTAGGGCTGACCCTGGGGTAGAGTCAGTCACGTCACACCAGTGCCTGTAGGGCTGACCCTGGGGTAGAGTCAGTCACACTGGTGCCTGCCTGTAGGGCTGACCCTAGGGTAGAGTCAGTGACATGCTACTCCAGTGCCTGTAGGGCTGACACTGGGTAGAATCAGTGACACTATTGCCTGTCAAGGGCCTGTATAGGTGACCCAGGGGAAGAGTCAGTCACATGTCACGGCAGTGCCTGTAGGGCTGTGGCTGGGGTAGAGTCAGTCACATGTCACGCCAGTGCCTGTAGAGTTAACCCTGGGGTAGAGTCAGTCACATGTCACGCCAGTGCCTGTAGGGCTGTGGCAGAGTCAGTCACATGTCACACCATTCCCTGTAGAGTTGACCCTGGGGTGGAGTCAGTCACGTGTCACGGCAGTGCCTGTAGGGCTGTGGCTGGGGTAGAGTCAGTCACATGTCACGCCAGTGCCTGTAGAGTTAACCCTGGGGTAGAGTCAGTCACATGTCACGCCAGTGCCTGTAGGGCTGTGGCAGAGTCAGTCACATGTCACACCATTCCCTGTAGAGTTGACCCTGGGGTGGAGTCAGTCACGTGTCACGCCAGTGCCTGTAGGGCGATGCCTGAGATAGAGTCAGTCGCTCGCACTGGGGGGCTGTGTCTCTAAGGCCCCCTGTGCTGGGTGGCAGGCAGGGCCCCACCCCCCTGGGGCAGGAATGTGCCTGCCTCTGGGAGGAAGGTCACATTCCACACGTCCTCATCCTCCCGGGAAACTCCTTGGAAACTGTGAGCGACGTCCCCGGCCCCACCCGCAGGTGGAGGCGGCATCCGCAGGACTCACGTCAGAGGTGAGTACATGTGACGCGTCTAGCGTGACACCCACTGGGGCCAGGGGCCTGTGCGTGAGGGGCACAGAAGGGATGTGTCTGTAGTAAGGGGCACAGAGGGGATGGGTCTCTAGTGAGGAGGCACAGAGGGGATGTGTCTGTAGTGAGGGGCACAGAGGGATGTGTCTGTAATGAGGGGCACAGACTGTAGTGAGGGGCACAGAAGGGATGGGTCTGTACTGAGGGGGCACAGAGGGGATGTGTTTGTACTGAGGGGCACATAGGGATGTGTCTGTAGTGAGGGGCACAGAGGGGATGTGTCTGTAGTGAGGGGCACAGAGGGATGTGTCTGTAGTGAGGGGCAGAGGGGATGTGTCTATAGTGAGGGGCATAGTGAGGGGGCACAGAGGGGATGTGTCTGTAGTGAGGGGCACAGAGGGGATGTGTCTGTAGTGAGGGGCAGAGGGGATGTGTCTGTAGTGAGGGGCACAGAGGGGATGTGTCTGTAGTGAGGGGCACATAGGGATGTGTCTGTAGTGAGGGGCACAGAAGGGATGGGTCTGTAGTGAGGGGGCACAGAGGGGATGTGTCTGTAGTGAGGGGCACAGAGGGATGTGTCTGTAGTGAGGGGCACACATCTGTGTCTGTAGTGAGGGGCACAGAGGGGATGTGCCTGTAGTGAGGGGGCACAGAAGGGATGTGTCTGTAGTGAGGGGCAGAGGGGATGTGTTTATAGTGAGGGGCACAGAGGGGATGTGTCTGTAGTGAGGGGCAGAGGGGATGTGTCTATAGTGAGGGGCACAGAGGGATGTGTCTGTAGTGAGGGGCACACATCTGTGTCTGTAGTGAGGGGCACAGAGGGGATGTGCCTGTAGTGAGGGGGCACAGAAGGGATGTGTCTGTAGTGAGGGGCACAGAGGGATGTGTCTGTAGTGAGGGGGCACAGAAGGGATGTGTCTGTAGTGAGGGGCAGAGGGGATGTGTCTATAGTGAGGGGCACAGAGGGATGTGTCTGTAGTGAGGGCCACAGAAGGGATGGGTCTGTAGTGAGGGGCACAGAGGGGATGTGTCTGTAGTGAGGGGCAGAGGGGATGTGTTTGTAGTGAGGGGCACAGAGGGATGTGTCTGTAGTGAGGGGGCACAGAAGGGATGTGTCTGTAGTGAGGGGCACAGAGGGATGTGTCTGTAGTGAGGGGCACAGAGGGGATGTGTCTGTAGTGAGGGGGCACAGAGGGATGTGTCTGTAGTGAGGAGCACAGAGGGGATGTGTCTGTAGTGAGGGGCACAGAAAGGATGTGTCTGTAGTGAGGGGCACAGAGGGATGTGTCTGTAGTGAGGGGCACATAGGGATGTGTCTGTAGTGAGGGGCACAGAGGGGATGTGTCTGTAGTGGGGGGCACAGAGGGATGTGTGTGTAGTGAGGGGGCACAGAGGGATGTGTCTGTAGTGATGAGAGGGTGCACATAGGGATGTGTCTGTAGTGAGGGGCACATAGGGATGTGTCTGTAGTGAGGGGCACAGAGCGATGTGTGTGTAGTGAGGGGCACAGAGGGGATGTGTCTGTAGTGAGGTGCACAGAGGGATATGTCTGTAGTGAGGGGCACAGAGGGATGTGTCTGTAGTGAGGGGCACAGAGGGGATGTGTCTGTAGTGAGGGGCACAGACTGTAGTGAGGGGCACAGAAGGGATGGGTCTGAAGTGAGGGGCACAGAGGGATGTGTCTGTAGTGAGGGGCACAGAGGGATGTGTCTGTAGTGAGGGGCACAGAGGGATGTGTCTGTAGTGAGAGGGCACAGAGGGGATGTGTTTGTATTGAGGGGCACAAAGGGATGTGTCTGTAGTGATGGGAGGGGGCACAGAGGGGATGTGTCTGTAGTGAGGGGCACAGAGGGATGTTTCTGTAGTGAGGGGCACAGAGGGATGTGTGTGTAGTGAGGGGCACAGAGGGGATGTGTCTGTAGTGAGGGGGGCACAGAGGGATGTGTCTGTAGTGAGGGGCACATAGGGATGTGTCTGTAGTGAGGGGCACAGAGGGATGTGTCTGTAGTGAGGGGCACAGAGGGGATGTGTCTGTAGTGAGGGGCACAGAGGGATGTGTCTGTAGTGAGGGGCACAGAGGGATGTGTCTTCGATGCCTAAGATCACACGTTTCTTCATGTGAAGAGGAAGCCAAGTGATGGTAATATCAGTGTTTAGGGGGGGGGGGGGGTCCTGAGCCTGTCCTACCCTCAGGAGTCTGCGTGTGTGCCCTCCGTACCCCCGGGGGAGCCTGCAGTGGTATCTTCTGTTCACCTTGGTGGTGGGGGTGAGTTCCCTCCCTCCCTCCCCGGCTGAGGCCTCTGCTGCTCTCAGTCGGGTGGGGCCTCCCTCCTCATGTGTGTTTGTGACTGAGGCTGAGTGTGGCTGACAGGCTCCAGAGACCACCCCAGGCATCCGAGAGGGAGCAGGAGGGGCAGAAAAGAATGCCGCCCGCCCCCCGAGCTCTGCCAGCCAGGCATCAGAGGGCAGGTACCTCGGGGGCAGGAGGGGGCAGAGAGGCATGCCCCCTCCCCCCCCCCCCCCCCGGAGCTCTGCCAGCCAGGCATCAGAGGGCAGGTACCTCGGGGGCAGGAGGGGGCCGAGAGGCATGCCTCCTCCCCCCCCCCCCCCCCCGGAGCTCTGCCAGCCAGGCATCAGAGAGCAGGTCAGGCCTCAGGGGGGCAGAGAGGCATGCCCCCTCCCCCCCCCCCCCCGGAGCTCTGCCAGCCAGGCATCAGAGAGCAGGTCAGGCCTCAGGGGGGCAGAGAGGCATGCCCCCCCCCCCCCCCCCCGGAGCTCTGCCAGCCAGGCATCAGAGGGCAGGTACCTCGGGGGCAGGAGGGGGCAGAGAGGCATGCCCCCTCCCCCCCCCCCGGAGCTCTGCCAGCCAGGCATCAGAGGGCAGGTACCTCGGGGGCAGGAGGGGGCCGAGAGGCATGCCTCCTCCCCCCCCCCGGAGCTCTGCCAGCCAGGCATCAGAGGGCAGGTCAGGCCTCAGGGGGGCAGAGAGGCATGCCCCCTCCCCCCCCCCCCCCCCGGAGCTCTGCCAGCCAGGCATCAGAGAGCAGGTCAGGCCTCAGGGGGGCAGAGAGGCATGCCCCCTCCCCCCACCCCCCCGGAGCTCTGCCAGCCAGGCATCAGAGGGCAGGTCAGGCCTCAGGGGGGCAGAGAGGCACGCCCCCTCCCCCCCCCCCCCCCCCGGAGCTCTGCCAGCCAGGCATCAGAGAGCAGGTCAGGCCTCAGGGGGGCAGAGAGGCACGCCCCCTCCCCCCCCCCCCCCGGAGCTCTGCCAGCCAGGCATCAGAGAGCAGGTCAGGCCTCAGGGGGGCAGAGAGGCATGCCCCCTCCCCCCCCCCCCCCCCCCGGAGCTCTGCCAGCCAGGCATCAGAGAGCAGGTCAGGCCTCAGGGGGGCAGAGAGGCATGCCCCCTACCCCCCCCCCCGAGCTCTGCCAGCCAGGCATCAGAGGGCAGGTACCTCGGGGGCAGGAGGGGGCAGAGAGGCATGCCCCCTCCCCCCCCCCCGGAGCTCTGCCAGCCAGGCATCAGAGGGCAGGTCAGGCCTCAGGGGGGCAGAGAGGCATGCCCCCTCCCCCCCCCCCCGGAGCTCTGCCAGCCAGGCATCAGAGAGCAGGTCAGGCCTCAGGGGGGCAGAGAGGCATGCCCCCTCCCCCCCCCCCCGCAGCTCTGCCAGGCAGGCATCAGAGGGCAGGTCAGGCCTCAGGGGGGCAGAGAGGCATGCCCCCTCCCCCCCCCCCCCGGAGCTCTGCCAGCCAGGCATCAGAGAGCAGGTCAGGCCTCAGGGGGGCAGAGAGGCATGCCCCCTCCCCCCCCCCCCCGGAGCTCTGCCAGGCAGGCATCAGAGAGCAGGTCAGGCCTCAGGGGGGCAGAGAGGCATGCCCCCTCCCCCCCCCCCCGCAGCTCTGCCAGCCAGGCACCAGAGGGCAGGTCAGGCCTCAGGGGGGCAGAGAGGCATGCCCCCTCCCCCCCCCCCCGGAGCTCTGCCAGCCAGGCACCAGAGAGCAGGTCAGGCCTCAGGGGGGCAGAGAGGCATGCCCCCTCCCCCCCCCCCCCGCAGCTCTGCCAGGCAGGCACCAGAGGGCAGGTCAGGCCTCAGGGGGGCAGAGAGGCATGCCCCCTCCCCCCCCCCCCCGGAGCTCTGCCAGCCAGGCATCAGAGAGCAGGTCAGGCCTCAGGGGGGCAGAGAGGCATGCCCCCTCCCCCCCCCCCCCCGGAGCTCTGCCAGCCAGGCATCAGAGAGCAGGTCAGGCCTCAGGGGGGCAGAGAGGCATGCCCCCTCCCCCCCCCCGCAGCTCTGCCAGGCAGGCATCAGAGGGCAGGTCAGGCCTCAGGGGGGCAGAGAGGCATGCCCCCTCCCCCCCCCCCCGGAGCTCTGCCAGCCAGGCATCAGAGAGCAGGTCAGGCCTCAGGGGGGCAGAGAGGCATGCCCCCTCCCCCCCCCCCCCCTCGGAGCTCTGCCAGCCAGGCATCAGAGAGCAGGTCAGGCCTCAGGGGGGCAGAGAGGCATGCCCCCTCCCCCCCCCCGCAGCTCTGCCAGCCAGGCATCAGAGGGCAGGTCAGGCCTCAGGGGGGCAGAGAGGCATGCCCCCTCCCCCCCCCCCCGGAGCTCTGCCAGCCAGGCATCAGAGAGCAGGTCAGGCCTCAGGGGGGCAGAGAGGCATACCCCCCACACCCCCCCCCCCCCGGAGCTCTGCCAGCCAGGCATCAGAGGGCAGGTCAGGCCTCAGGGGGGCAGAGAGGCATGCCCCCCACCCCCGCTCTGCAATGGCCGCCCTGCCTTCTTTTGCACTCCCTGACTTCGGACTGCACTCAGCGATGTTAATCACACAGAAGAACCTCTCACCGGGTATGCTTGACAGTCTGGGGTGCACCTTGGGTAGGCCCCACGGTGGGCTCTGGGGTGCACCTTGGGTAGGCCCCACAGGTGGGGTCTGGGGTGCACCTTGGGTTTCCCCCATGGGTGGGCTCTGGGGTGCACCTTGGGTAGGCCCCCCGGTGGGCTCTGGGTGCCCCTTGGGAGGCCCCACAGTGGGCTCTGGGGTGCACCTTGGGTAGGCCCCACGGTGGGCTCTGGGGTGCACCTTGGGTAGGCCCCACGGTGGGCTCTGGGGTGCACCTTGGGTAGGCCCCCCGGTGGGCTCTGGGGTGCACCTTGGGTAGGCCCCACAGGTGGGGTCTGGGGTGCACCTTGGGTAGGCCCCACAGTGGGCTCTGGGGTGCACCTTGGGTAGGCCCCACGGTGGGCTCTGGGGTGCACCTTGGGTAGGCCCCACAGGTGGGGTCTGGGGTGCACCTTGGGTTTCCCCCATGGGTGGGCTCTGGGGTGCACCTTGGGTAGGCCCCCCGGTGGGCTCTGGGTGCCCCTTGGGAGGCCCCACGGGTGGGCTCTGGGGTGCACCTTGCGGGCTCTAGGGTGCACCTTGGGTAGGCCCCCCGGTGGGCTCTGGGTGCCCCTTGGGAGGCCCCACGGGTGGGCTCTGGGGTGCACCTTGTGGGCTCTAGGGTGCACCTTGGGTAGGCCCCATGGTGGGCTCTGAGTGCCCTTTGGGAGGCCCCACGGGTGGGCTCTGGGGTGCACCTTGCGGGCTCTAGGGTACACCTTGGGTAGGCCACAAGGGTGGGCTCTAGAGTTCACATTGCGGGCTCTGGGGTACATCGTAGTTAAAACCCTTTTTGTCATTGTGTTTTCCCTGTCTCACTGGGACCCTGCTAGCCAGGACCCCAGTGCTCATAGTTTGTGGCCTAATGTGTGTGTCTGTATAGTGCTTGACTGTGTCACTGAGGCTCTGCCAACCAGAACCTCAGCGCTTATGCTCTCTCTGTTTCCAAATTAGTCACTATAGGCTAGTGACTTCATATTCCAATTGGCACACTGGAGCCCCCCCCCCACACCTTATAAGTCCCTAGTATATGGCACCTAGGTACCCAGGGCATTGCTCTAGCGCAAAACTGGGAAAGGAAAGGGGAGTGATCACTGCCCTGTCCATCACCACCCCAGGGGTGGTGCCCAGAGCTCCTCCAGAGTGTCCCTGGCATTAGCCATTTTGGATTCCAAGGTGTGGAGATCCTCTTGAGACCTCTGAGTGGCCAGTGCCAGCAGGTGACGTCAGAGACCCCCCCGATAGGTGCATACCTGGGTAGGTAGCCAATCCCCTTCTCAGGGCTATTTAGGGTCTCTCCTCTGGGTGTTTGCAAGATTCCTCCAGGGCTCCTCTGCATCCTCTGCTTCAGCTTTGGACCATCAGATCAACCTCTGAATGCTCCAGAAACCGCTGTAACTGCAACAAAGTATCCAGGACGACTCCTGTGACCTGCAGCTTCAGCTCCTGCCAGCAACTGCAACAGTTTCCACGGTGTGCACGCTCTGAAGAAATCTCCCGTGGAGTGACGGAGAAACTTCCCTGCTCCTGCAGGCACCTTCCAAGACGACGGCTGGTCTTCTAGTGACAAGCGTGGCCCCCGGAACACAGGTGGTGGACCCCTTCGACACTGACTGTCCTAAGGTCCAGCTGTCCAAATTTGGCAGAGGTAAGAGCTTGCCTTCCCCGTTGGCGACAGTGCCCCTGTGCACGGCGTCTTCTTTACCTCCTGAGGCCTCTGTGCGCTATTTGCAAGAATCCTTCATGCACAGCCTGGCCCAGGTCCCCAGCACTCCATCCTGCGACGCACAGCTCGCTGAGTTGTTCTCCGGCGGCGTGGGGCCTTCCAGTGTAGTGCTGCGACGACCGCACTTTGCATCTTCTTTGTGCCCGTGTCCTGGGACTCCCGTGGGTGCTGCCTGGGCTTCTGTGGGCTCTCTGCAGTGCTGAGAGCCCCAGGTCCCTCCTGGGTCCAGGCAGCGCCATTTTGAGGCAAACCGTGACCTTGCTTGAACCAAGGCTTGTTGGATTGATCCAGCAACGCAAACAGCCTGCATCCAAGATCTTGACGCAGCACATCTCCTGCATCATGCAGGAACCCGCTTGCATCTTCCTAGGGTGCATTTCTGCAGGCTTCATCCAACTGGGGACTCTTCTTTTGCACCCTCTTCTGGGATGGCAGTGGCTCCTGTTCTTCCTGGAACTTCTTTCAACTTCTGGACTTGGTCTCCTCTCTCCACAGGGCTTCAGGTCCAGGAATCTACTGTTTGTTGCTTGCAGTCTTGCTTGGTTCTTGCAATAACTCTAATCACGACTTGTAGTGTGTCCTAAAGAAACTTGCAGTACTTTACTCCTGCTTTTCTGGGCTCTGGGGTGGGGTATTTTACTTACCTTTACTGTATTCTTACTCTCCCAGCGATTCTGCACACACTGCACTTGTCTAGGGGGAATTTGTGATTCGCATTCCACTTTCTTAGTAACTGGTTTGTGTTGCCCCTAGACCTATTTTATCCCATCGCATTCTATAGCATTTCCTATTGTTTGCACTGTCCTATGTCTAATTACTTCCCTTACACCTGGGCTCTTGGGTGCCTCCTGGGATGCCCCACGGCTGGGCTCTGGGGTGCCCCTTGGGAGGCCCTACGGGTGGGCTCTGGGGTGCCCCATGCAATGCCCTAAGGCTGGGCTCTGGGGAGCCCCTTGGGATGCCCCACGGCTGGGCTCTTGGGTGCCTCCTGGGAGGCCCTATGGCTGGGCTCTGGGGAGCCCCTTGGGATGCCCCACGGCTGGGCTCTGGGGTGCCCCTTGGGAGGCCCCACGGCTGGGCTCTGGGGTGCCCCATGCAATGCCCTAAGGCTGGGCTCTGGTGTGCCCCTTGGGAAGCTCTACGGGTGGGCTCTGGGGTGCCCCTTGGGAGGCCCTACGGCTGGGCTCTGGGGTGCCCCTTGGGAGGCTGCACAGATGGGCTCTGGGGTGCCCCTTGGGAGGCTGCACGGATGGGCTCTGGAGTGCCCCTGGAAGCCCTACGGGTAGGCTCTGGGGTGCC